>NC_090929.1:89469299-90095226 GCF_040938575.1 Ambystoma mexicanum | reverse complement strand
GCCTTCAGAGAAATGACAATCCCCCCTTAGGAGTTGCATGCCTTGCACATATTGGCAAGCTTCTCTTATGGGCCCCTTGCCCCGGAGATACTCAGCATTTTACTTAAGGTTTCTTGGGTAAGCAGAAGCAGCAGAGTCCCGACTTGACTCTCCATTAAGAGGAGTTATCCAAGAGGCTCTTTGGGCGCTGGAGATTGCCCAGTCCTGGCAGAGGAGGCCAGCCATCCTAAATTGGAATTGGATCTGAGATGTGATGTTGGCCCCACAGCCACTCTGCAGGATCCGAAACCACGCCCACCACTACCAGGATGAAAGCCACGCCCACCACTGACAGATGAAAGCCACACCCACCACTGACAGATGCAAGCCACACCCACCACTGCCAGGATGAAAGCAACGCCCAACACTGACAGATGAAAGCCACGCCAACCACTGCCAGGATGAAAGTGACATCCACCACTGACAAAATGAAAGCCACACCCATCAGTGCCAGGATGAAAGCGACGCCTATCACTGCGGGATGAAAGCCTCGCCCAACACTGACAGATGAAAGCCACACCCACCACTGCCAGGATGAAAGCCACGCCCATCACTCCCAAGATGAAAGCCTCGCCCAACACTGACAGATGAAAGCCACGCCCACCACTGCCAGGATGAAAGTGACACCCACCACTGATGAGATGAATGGCACACCCATCAGTGCCAGGATGAAACCTGAGCCCACCATTGAGATGAAAGCCATGCCCATTAGTCAGGATGAAAGCCACACACACCACTGACATGAAAGCCACACCCATTACTGTCAGGATGAAAGCCACACCCACTACTGAGATGAAAGTCACACCCATTACTGTCAGGATGAAAGCCACGCCCACCACTGAGATGAAAGCCCCACCCATCAGTCAGGATGAAAGCCACACCCACCACTGTGATGAAAGCCACGCCCATTACTGTCAGGATGAAAGGCACGGCCATCACTGAGATGAAAGCAACACCCATTAGTCAGGATGAAAGCCACACCCACCACTGAGAGGAAAGCCACACCCATTACAGTCAGGATGAAAGCCACACCCACCACTGAGATGAAAGCCACACCCGTTACTGTCAGGATGAAAGCCACGCCCACCACTGACATGAAAGCCACACCTATTACTGTCAGGATGAAAGCCACGCCCACCACTGAGATGAAAGACACCCATTACTGTCAGGATGAAAGCCACGCCCACCACTGACATGAAAGCCACACCCATTACTGTCAGGATGAAAGCCACGCCCACCACTGCGATGAAAGCCACACCCATAAGTCAGGAAGAAAGCCACACTCAACACTGAGATGAAAGCCACACACATTACTCTCAGGATGAAAGCCACGCCCACCACTGAGATGAAAGCCACACCGATTAGTCAGGATGAAAGCCACGCCCACCACTGAGATGAACGCCACTCCCATTACAGTCAGGATGAAAGTCAGGCCCCCCACTGAGATGAAAGCCACACCCATTGCTGTAAGGATGAAAGCCACACCCACCACTGAGATGAACGCCACTCCCATTACTGTCAGGATGAAAGCCACGCCCACCACTTGTATGAAGAGAATGTTTGCTTCTGCAAGCACAGAGCTTAGTGTTCTTGAAAGGACCTCATCTGCACTGATCCTTACTTCCCGGGACCCCCTAACATTGTAAGGTTCATCACCTTGGCAAGGCATGTTAGCTTTCATATAGGTTTCCCACAGGATGGCCGAGCGCTTCTCTCTCTTGTCTGCCAACCCATTCTTATGGCACTTAAGGACATATAGGTGGACTTTGATGGTATTGTATTGCTTATAGCATGAACCTAGCTCAAGGGCAGCAGGGCACTTTACACCAGGACGGGCACTTTATACAGTAGTGCAGTGCTCTTGGTGGAGGCGGGGCGGCATTTGTATTCGTAGAATGAGCACATTCTGAGCAGTGCATCAGTGCCTGTTCCTCTTTTCATTGCATATTTGACAATATCCACAAATGTGACGGCAAATGTCCCGCAACCAACACAGATAATAATAACACAATAGAGCACACCTATATTGTTAACTTGCGCCTTGAAGAGGACAGCTTGGTCTCGAGACCCCAAACAAGGAAGCCAGATCCTAACTCCTGGCCGAGTAGAGCTCAGAGGGCCTCAGGCAGGAAATGGATCGCGCTCGAGGGTACTCGCCGGAAGTGGTCATCACTTGCAAAAGCCTGCAAAGCTAGTGACAGAGAGTGCCACAGGACCCATCTGGCACTGTGGGGAGCGGGAATGTGAAGACATTTGTGATTTCCTGATCTGTGCTTTCTTAGGAGCATAAGGCCAGAGTGTCTGTACAAGCAACTGCAGCCCTGGGCCGTAAAATGTCTTATGGGCCCTGACAAGGGCCTTGAAGGCAGCTTGCCTTGCGAGTGGGAGCCAGTGTAGCTGTCTAACGGCTAAGGGCGTGTGAGCTCGCCTGGGAAGTTTAAAAAGCATTCTGGGAGCAGATTATCATCTCTGTAATAAATAGGAAATAAGGCCTACAGAAACTGAATTGCACAAATCGAGCCTTGAAGACATATAAGCGATGCACATTGACTATTTGATGAGGAGAATTACTGAAGCAGTGTTTTAAGTTTTCTGATTTGGATAAACAACTACCTACTAATTAATGTGAGATTTGTTTGAACCTGTGTTGCTCTGCGTGTTCCTGCTTCCAAGACAAACACTTTGCCCCTGAGCTATCCTCCCGGCCTTCTGTTTCTTTCGTGTACCATGACCAGTTCTTTCGTCACAATGACACCTCGTTCTAAACATGCTCTGGAGGTTTTAGGGGTGAAGGCGGATAATGAAAAGGGCCGGTGGTTGCTGCTGCTTTCCCAGATGGCAGAGGAGGTATCCAGTCATAACAGAGAATGCTATAGCAGAGAAACAAAAACAGAGAAACAAACATTGAACATTTTTAGATATAGCTATGGGGTGGGGCAAGTGGGTAAAACGGGTGGGTAAGGGGTTGGGGTTGGTTTAAGCACATCGAGAAACAGGGAGTTCGGGGACGACGACTCCCTCCAAAAAATAGATATTTTGTCACTGTTATTGTTTTTCGCTGAAAAATCCATTCTCTGTTATGTATTCTCTGTAATCACATGGAACCGGTAGAGGATTATACGTAGCTCACTATCTCTGTCTTCGGTTGCGTCTCGTTCGAGCAGATGCCCACAGCTGGCAGTGTGTACAATTGCCAGCGATGGATGGGTTGCGTCCTCATAAGTGGAGCAGTGCATGCCTTAGAAATGCAGGGATTCTGCTTGGAGCTGCAGATGGGCGTTGGATAATGAGGGTGACATTGGCAAGGGGCACAGGCAGCGTTCTGGTTTCACTTTGATAGAGAATTGGATCCAGTCTAGTAAATTGGGAATAGCTCCACATCGTGCAAGGCAGCCTAAGAGTATGGACCGGTTAATGGCGTAGACTGCCACAGAATGGTCAAAGATAAGGGCATACCAGCGTCTCCCGCCAACAATCTGATGTCGTCAGCAACCAATTTATCGCTGTTTGGGCGCTCATGTCGGGAGGATACTCAGCAAGTTATCGCTGTTCGCGTTCTCATGATGGCAGGAGGATACTCAGCAGGTTATCGCTGTTTGGGTTCTCATGGCTGGAGGATATCCAGCAAGTTATTGATGTTTCGGTGTGCATTTTGGGAAATGCCCAGTAAATGATTTCTGTTTGGATGCTCATGGCGGTAGAATACCCAGCAAGTTATCGCTATTTGGATGCTCATGGCGAGTGGATACCCAGCAAGTTAACGCTGTTTGGGTGCTCATGGGGCGAGGCTACCCAGCGAGTTATCGCTATTTGGGTGCTCGTGGCGGGAGGATACCCAGCAAGTTATTGCTGTTTGGGTGCTCATGGCAGGAGGATACCCAGCAAGTTATCGCTGTTTGGGTGCTCATGGCAGGAGGATACCCAGCAAGTTATCGCTGTTTGGGTGCTCATGGCAGGAGGATACCCTGCAAGTTATTGTTGTTTCGGTTCGCATTGTGGGAGATACCCAGCAAGTTATCACTGTTTGGGTGCTTATTCTGGGAGGATACCCGGCAGGTTATCGCTGTTCGTGTTCTCATGGCAGGAGGATGCTCAGCAGGTTATCGCTGTTTGGGTTCTCATGGCTGGAGGATATCCAGCAAGTTATTGATGTTTCGGTGTGCATTTTGGGAAATGCCCAGTAAATGATTTCTGTTTGGATGCTCATGGCGGGAGAATACCCAGCGAGTTATCGCTATTTGGGTGCTCGTGGCGGGAGGATACCCAGCAAGTTATTGCTGTTTGGGTGCTCATGGCAGGAGGATACCCAGCAAGTTATCGCTGTTTGTGTGCTCATGGCAGGAGGATACCCAGCAAGTTATTGCTGTTTCGGTTCGCATTGGGGGAGATGCCCAGCAAGTTATCACTGTTTGGGTGCTTATGCTGGGAGGATACCCGGCAGGTTATCGCTGTTTGAGCACTCATGGCGAGAGGACACCCAACAAGTTATTGCTGTTTGTGTTCCCATCGCTGGGGGATACCCAGCAAGTTATCTCTGTTTGAATATTCACGGTGAGAGATGCCGAGCAAATTATCACTGTGAGGATGCTCATGGCCGGAGGATATCCAGCAACATATCGCTGTTTAGCTACTCATGGCAAGAGGATAACCAGCAAGTTACTGCTGTTTGGGTGCTCATGGTGAGCGGATACCCAGCAAGTCATCGCTTTCTGGAAGCTCACGGAGGGAGGATACCCAGCAAGTTAGTGCTGTTTGGGTGCTCATGACGAGAGAATACCCAGCAAGTTGTCGCTTTCTGGAAGCTCATGGCGGGAGGATACCCAGAAATGTATTGCTGTTTGCGTGCTTATGGCGGGAGGATACCCAGCAAGTTATAGCTTTTTGGAAGCTCATGGTGGGAGGATACCCAGCAAGCTATCGTTGTTTGGATGCTCATTGTGGGAGGATTCCTAGCAAGTTATCCCTGTTTGGGTGCTCATCGCAGGAAGATATCCAGCTTGGCAGGGGTCCATTTGATGGTAAGATTCAATGTGTTCCTGTATTTGTATTGTGGGTGCTCATTCCATTTTTATGCCCAAAAAAAGGCCTACGAGATATGGGCTTGAAGTTAGGCGGGTCTCAGGCACTGATGTTGCCCTTTTTTAACAGCCGGGTGACAAGTGCATGTTTTGGTGGGAGCTCTTGGAGAGCTCAGGGAGCTGTTTACTAATTGGCAAAGTTGCTTTTATAGCAAGTGTCTGCAAACTTTGGCTCTCCAGATGTTTTGGACTGCAACTCCCATCAGCCCTAGCCAGCATATTCAATGTTGAGGGGTCATAGGAGTTGTAGTCCAAAACATGTAGAGTGCCATAGGTTGCAGACGAGTGGTTTATAGGATTGCCCAGTAGCCAGGACAAGATCCTTAGAGTAATCGGCAGACTTTGCTTTTTAATTAAGGGAGTCAGAATAAAGTTGTGATCTTGTGTACAAGAGAACACTATTGGGCCATTTAATCTCAACCCGCACAAGGGAGTGTAGGTCTGAGTCTAAAGCAGCCATTTAGCAGCAATTCCTGTAATGATGCTGGCTATTTCACTGCTGATGAACCTGCACATCCAGTCAGCTTGAGTAATGGAAATGTCTGTGTAAATTTGTTTATTTATTTGCATTTTTAAAGCGCTCACACAGCAGGGGGCATCGAGGCGCTGTTATAAGAATATTGCGTATTTCTAATGCGCTTAATACCTAGAGTTTTCTAAGCGTGGGCCCGGGATTGAACCTGTGTTGCTTCGTGTCGTGGCTTGTTTCCAAGGCGAGCACGTTGCCGCTGAGCTACCCTCCAGGGTATGTTCTGTGTGCACTGGAATGGAACACAGTAATCGATTAGATGTGGGATGTTGGGTAAGTATTCATGTGGGCACAAATGGACTCTTCACTTAAAGGAGACTTTTCTTTGCACTTTTGGAATGGGTGAGAGCTGGAATCTTATGCAAAGGGCGTGCAATGCAAACACCTGCTCGTTTGCTGCTCCCTTCTGTTCTCAGCCACAATGAAGGTGCCGCGTGGAGCAGCTTAGAAACCTTGCCAGTGTATACGCGCCATACGCGTTGAGCGCTTTGAAGCACTTGCCTGTGTATAGGCGCTGTATAAATAAACAACAATAGCATACCAAACCGCGAGCAGCTGCTGCCAGTGGCTGCGATCTGGCGGCGGCTCTCTCGCCTGTTTACTGTGCAAGCAGCGCGCATCCTTTTCTAAGGAGAGTGAGAAAAGACAATTGCAGGCTGCATCCTATTAGCGCGGCTTTTAAGAAAGTAACAACGCCAGAAAAGGAGGCGGAGGGAGGGGACTTCTGATTTAGATTACACGGCTGTCTTCTATTTTCTTTTCTGATTCAACTATGTTCTTTCTTTTAAGATCCGGTGCATGCACATTTACCGTGAAAATAGGGGTATTGGTTCCGCCAGCGCAGCCTTGACACCAAAAAGGTGATGTGTGAAAGGTTTTGAATGAATCTGAACCACTGGCACTGCATGGGCAGCTTTCCACGCCACCGTTTTTTTTAGCCCGTCTGCGCCATTGCACAAGGGGTCCAGCCATATGCAAATCAGTCAGGTACTGCCACCAATGGGAACATCCCTGGCCGAACTGCTAGGCCAGGTCCCCTCTGCACGGGAACCCAAGCATCCCCAGATCTGTTTTGGCCTTGTTGAGCCCCATCACTGAGGTGCAGCTTGATTCTCTATGGTGCAGCGAGCAAGCGACCCACGTCTGGGCATACCCTCTCTCGCATCAGGGAGACAAAATATAACCAAAAAAGTGATGGGTGTAAGGGTTTGAGGCCAAAACATATCTGGGGATGCTTGTGGTCTTGTGCAGAAGAGATGTGTCCAAGCAGTTCAGGCTGGACTGCCCCTTTTTGGGTAGGACCAAGCCTGGTTTGCATATGATCTTTCCCTTTCTGTATTGGCTTGGCAGGCAAAGGATTATGGTCTGGAGGAGGGGTGTTGCTAGGTTTGGAAAAGATCTGGGGCTACGGTAATGTCAGGACTGGCAGGACTCAGGGCTAGCTAGCCTTTTGATTGCGGTCCCCGAGCTTCAATCCAAGGCTACAACCAGGGGCTATAGCCCCCTCAACCCCACCTAGGAACGCCTCTGGTCTGGAGGGTTGCCCAGAGCTGTGCATGTGCTTAAGATTCATTCTAAACCTTCCAGCCATCACCTTTTGGCATAGTCTACTCTAGAGAGACACCAGTGCTAACATGATGAATATGCTCACCAGTCAAGCTCATGTGTCACCTTATTAGAATAAACAAAAAGGTGGAAAAGTTGGGACAAATTAGGAAACTATGGGAGGTGCGCCCCAGATTTCCATCAGCGGCTCGGTGCTCTGGATGACTCTCCTAGAACTCAAGGGTTCAAGAGGGGTCAATGTAAGTGAGGCTGCTTCTAAGCTTATGCAGATATTATCAGTGCGGCACCAAAGTCCTAGTGGACAAGGTTTTGAAAACCCACCTGAACTCGTCGTAAGAAACACCGAAATGGATCTCCCATAACCTCCTGCACTGGGGTTCTTTTTTCTCACACTGTCTCAATGCCCCGTCCCTGAACACAATGGTCTGCGCTCGCTGATATTGAAACACCTCCCACTACTTCCTCGAGATCCAGTTACTAAGCTCAATATCAATTTTTATAGGGAACTTTTTAGGGCAAATCACTCTTTGACCTCCGCGACTTCAATTATGTACACCAAATCTGGTGGTGTCGCAATGGTGTGTGCAGCAGAAACGGAGACAAAGAGTTCCCTCACTCCGATTGTGAAAGAGATATCGAGGGCTGCACACATCTCTTTACTGCGCCACAATTGTATTTCTAAAAACTTGGACTCTTGGTCATAGTGAGAGTAGGTTTATTAATAGCCCCTTTTTTTTTAAGCTCAATATCAAGTTGCTCTTTTCATGCTAAGTTTCTTGAGGAACACCAAACAACTTCTCCTGGAACGGGAGCTTCATTTTGTGATGCAAGCCTTGATCATTCACAGTCTTGGTTAAGAGGGCGCTCTTCTTGTAGAACCCCCCCAAAATTATTGCAGGCACCATTGAGATAGAGGCAGCTTGGGGGCAAATGTCTAATCTCTGGCACCTGCTGAACCCACCACGTCAATATCCAATACGGGTTGCCAACAGAAGCTCAAATTGACCGACCTAATAACCATGCTATTAGGCCCGCGGGAGCCCCCACCATCGCATTCAAGAGAGAGCAAGCCCTGAATTAGGTGTCTTCTAGTAGTGCCTCAATGCTTGGGAATTCTCAGCACACGGAGGTGCAAAGTTCCCTCTCCTAAACTACCGACCAGAAATGGCATTGACCTTGAGGTCAAATTCGCTACCAAGTTGTCCTCAAGATTTGCATTAAAGAGGGGGGATTTCAGAGCTGATGCAAGAATTTTGTCACCCCAAAATTGTGATGTTTTGGTGCCTCCCCCCTGGCATGCTGCCACACTTTCTGCTTGTAGAGCCAACTAGTCACCCAAGCTTAGTGGTACATGCATCAATATTAGGAAAGCGGCCCTGGTTTTTAGGGTCACGGGTTAGTGGTATGCATCACTGGGACTTGCGGCTGAGACTTGCATGTGTGGCGGGAATTTGGATCAGATGTCCCTCATTCCAGGTTTGTTATCCAGTACAATATGTCTGATGTCCTGGTCTATAACACTGATTTGCAAAGGATCCCAGGCCATCATGGCCGCTGCATATTTCCTTCTTGTCAAGAGTTAAGCTGGCAGTTTATACATGTGTATATTTTATTAGGCAGTTGATCATTTAAAGCAAGGATATGAACTATTTGTATATTATTTATAATATTTTTATTTCTATTAGAATAATTACGCATAATTGGAAATGGTGAATAATATATGTGATATTCAAAGATTAGAGCTATGTATGCAAACTCCTTGCCAAATATGAATAGAAATTGTACTTTCTTAATATATTTCGTATCTGTCAGCGAAATATCTGCACATGGTTTATGAAATCATCCTATTTATATTGATTTGTTGCATTTTATATAATTAAACTTACTTTTTCCATTAGTAATTTCCTTTTCCCTTGATATGTGTAGGTTGTGTATGTCTCTAAGTCCCTGTCTTGTTATGTGACTTCGTTGTAAACATACCTGCCTTGGTAGTGTGATCACAAATATGTTTGACTTTTTTTTATTGATCACAACTTCCTACTTTTATTTTAGGATATGCGTACTGTCTCTTATTCTATATGCATCACATATGTTTGCTCCTTTGTGTACTCTACATATTCTTTTATGAGGTTGAAACTTTTAGCAAGATAGTTTTTGGTGTGGTTAGTGTTGGTCACGTATAGATTTGCTGCATATTACTACCCGGTGGGGCGTGGTCTTGGCCTCCCAGCCAATCAGGAGGCTCAGAACAGAGGCTTTACCATGCGGTAAAGCCCTAGCTTGGAGTCTCCTCAGATCTGGAGGCCGCCATCTTCCCCCTGCCGGATAATGAGTTAAGTATGCCCTGCGTTCCCATACCCCTCACTTCTTCCCACCTTTTCCATACATTTCGCCCCCTCCCATCCCCGCCCCATTTACCTTCCAATCCCATGTCCCTCGCGGGCGCCTGGAACAGTAGTTTCCTGGCGCCCAACTTGCCACCATGAAAAGGGAGAAGGGACTACATGTAGTCCCTTCTCCACAATCCACGGCAGCCATCTTTTTTGTATTTTTTTTTGTTAAGTTGAGAAACAGCATATGCGTCCTTTTTCAATAAAAAAAAATCCACTATTAGTATCCTGGTACATCGTAGTGGGATACTAATAGCAATATTACCCTCGCAGCGGGGGCATTACCGGGCCTGGGGCATTTCAGGGCCCGGTAATGCCCCCCATCCGCTCGGGTAATATTGCTTGACTGATTTACTGAAAATGTTCAATGTTTGTCTAATAGTTTTAGTAAAAATTTAGTAAACTTAAAAAAAAGAGTTAAACTGACAGCGTAACGGGGTGCGTGGCAGGCAAGATGCCCTGTGCAGCTCTTCCTGTTTCTTTGCCGCCATGGTTCTTGTGCTGCTGTACCTTACATGGCATTGATGCTTGCATCCCCTGATCATGAACCAATGGGGGCTCTGCACACTGGTGGTCCTCTGGGCATGAACCAACGGGTCTCTGCACACTGGTGGTCCTCTGATCATGAACCAATGGGGGCTCTGCACACTGGTGGTCCTCTGGGCATGAACCAACGGGGCTCTGTACACTGGTGGTCCTCTGATCATGAACCAATGGGGCTCTGCACACTGGTGGTCCTCTGATCATGAACCAGCAGGGCTCTGCACACTGGTGGTCCTCTGGGCATGAACCAACAGGGCTCTGTACACTGGTGGTCCTCTGATCATGAACCAACAGGGCTCTGCACACTGGTGGTCCTCTGATCACGAACCAACGGGCTCTGCACACTGGTGGTCCTCTGGTCATGAACCAACGGGGCTCTGCACACTGGTGGTCCTCTGATCACGAACCAACAGGGCTCTGCACACTGGTGGTCCTCTGGTCATGAACCAACGGGGCTCTGCACACTGGTGGTCCTCTGGTCATGATCCAATGGGGCTCTGCACACTGGTGGTCCTCTGATCATGAACCAAGGGGGCTCTGCACACTGGTGGTCCTCTGATCATGAACCAATGGGGGCTCTGCACACTGGTGGTCCTCTGATCATGAACCAGCAGGGCTCTGCACACTGGTGGTCCTCTGGGCATGAACCAACAGGGCTCTGTACACTGGTGGTCCTCTGATCATGAACCAACGGGGGCTCTGCACACTGGTGGTCCTCTGGGCATGAACCAACGGGGCTCTGTACACTGGTGGTCCTCTGATCATGAACCAACGGGGCTCTGCACACTGGTGGTCCTCTGATCATGAACCAACGGGGCTCTGCACACTGGTGGTCCTCTGATCATGAACCAATGGGGGCTCTGCACACTGGTGGTCCTCTGGGCATGAACCAACAGGGCTCTGTACACTGGTGGTCCTCTGATCATGAACCAACAGGGCTCTGCACACTGGTGGTCCTCTGATCACAAACCAACGGGCTCTGCACACTGGTGGTCCTCTGGTCATGAACCAATGGGGCTCTGCACACTGGTGGTCCTCTGATCATGAACCAACAGGGCTCTGCACACTGGTGGTCCTCTGGTCATGAACCAACGGGGCTCTGCACACTGGTGGTCCTCTGGTCATGATCCAATGGGGCTCTGCACACTGGTGGTCCTCTGATCATGAACCAAGGGGGCTCTGCACACTGGTGGTCCTCTGATCATGAACCAATGGGGGCTCTGCACACTGGTGGTCCTCTGATCATGAACCAGCAGGGCTCTGCACACTGGTGGTCCTCTGGGCATGAACCAACGGGGCTCTGTACACTGGTGGTCCTCTGATCATGAACCAACGGGGGCTCTGCACACTGGTGGTCCTCTGGGCATGATCCAACGGGGCTCTGTACACTGGTGGTCCTCTGATCATGAACCAACGGGGCTCTGCACACTGGTGGTCCTCTGATCATGAACCAACGGGGCTCTGCACACTGGTGGTCCTCTGATCATGAACCAATGGGGGCTCTGCACACTGGTGGTCCTCTGGGCATGAACCAACGGGGCTCTGTACACTGGTGGTCCTCTGATCATGAACCAACGGGGGCTCTGCACACTGGTGGTCCTCTGGGCATGAACCAACGGGGCTCTGTACACTGGTGGTCCTCTGATCATGAACCAACGGGCTCTGCACACTGGTGGTCCTCTGATCATGAACCAACGGGGCTCTGCACACTGGTGGTCCTCTGGTCATGAACCAACGGGGCTCTGCACACTGGTGGTCCTCTGATCACAAACCAACGGGCTCTGCACACTGGTGGTCCTCTGGTCATGATCCAATGGGGCTCTGCACACTGGTGGTCCTCTGGGCATGAACCAACGGGGCTCTGTACACTGGTTGTCCTCTGATCATGAACCAATGGGGGCTCTGCACACTGGTGGTCCTCTGGGCATGAACCAACAGGGCTCTGCACACTGGTGGTCCTCTGGGCATGAACCAACAGGGCTCTGCACACTGGTGGTCCTCTGATCATGAACCAACGGGGCTCTGCACACTGGTGGTCCTCTGGTCATGAACCAACGGGGCTCTGCACACTGGTGGTCCTCTGATCATGAACCAACAGGGCTCTGCACACTGGTGGTCCTCTGATCACGAACCAACGGGCTCTGCACACTGGTGGTCCTCTGGTCATGATCCAACGGGGCTCTGCACACTGGTGGTAGAATTAGAAAATGAAAGAGTTGTGGGGAGGCGGGGTGAAGTACAGTGACTGTCCAGGGTTACATTTAATCGTTCAAAGGTATGTTGGGCCAAGTGGAAATGGTGGGTTGTCAGAGCAGTGGTGCTGCAATATGGGGCAGATGCGAGGTTTGGGGAGGGGATGTGATAAGGGAATCAGTAGCCCCTGTGAGGGCATACCTGGCTAGGCGGTAGGGCCAGCTGAACATATGTCGGGGCTGCTGGGGGCCCATTTCAACATGAATCTTGGGGTTCCTGTTGCCTACAGCTGGTAGAAACAGGCCAAGGCACCCAGGGGGTGCTTACATTACAATGTAGTCAAAAGAATGCGTTGGGATGCAGATTGTCACGGGGTGGGCAGCCAGCAGGGAGCTGAAACATGAAATGTCTGCTGAATAGCTCTTTGTCAGCAAGGGGGCTAATATAGACGAAACTGGAGTAAAAGGTGAGAAGATCACTGCTGGTTACTGAAAAGCCCGAAAGAGGTGCCAGCTTTATGGCGATAGCAAAGGCAACCTTTAACGTGTGCGCTGTTAAACGTGCATTACTAATGTAGAGGAAACCTGAGTAAAACGGCAGCGAGTTGAGAAGTACCCTGCTGGATACTGCGAATCCCAGGGAGGTGACGGCCTGCAAAGACTGCCTGTATAACGGGCGTGCTGTAAAGCGTACAATGTCTTGAAGGAAAGAGTTATGTTGCTGTGTGGTAAGACTGCCAGCACGGGCCAGCTATTTACTTGGGTCCCGTTTTAACTGCAAAGGCCCTGAAGTTGTCCACACTAGGAGGCACACGTAGTAGGGCGCGTCGTGGCTCAGGAAGCCTGTAGGATGGGAACGCACGCAATACAGCAGATGCATGGAACCACGCGGATGGAGGTGGGTGGCCTTATAGAATAACTTGGTTTAAAGTGAATGTTGCTTTTTGACACTGGACTTCAGATATTCGTGTGAATGTTGCTTATTTTCATGGCTGTACACTTTCTGTCCTCTGTCTTTTGTATTTGAACAGTCCTGTACTTATTCATTTTCCAGTATTTGCAAAAAGTGCCCAGATAATTCCAAGGAAAAATGCAGCGCTTTCTACAGAGAATGAATTTGAGAAGGTGCACCTTGAACATGAAGTGCTGTAACATGTGGGGGGTTCAGTGGAGAATGGATTATAGGAATTGATAGGTTATTTATAACGGGCTTAAAACCCAAAGGTTTCTAAGCGCGGTCCCCGGGATCGAACCTGTGTTGGGTCGTGTCGTTTTGCTATCAAGGCGAGCACGTTGCCCCTGAGCTATCGTCCCGAGACTAAGAGGAGGAGTGGCACGAGGCGATGCAGACAGTACCGTGTGACACACAGTGCACGTGGTTTATTACATATTGGAAGTAGACCCGTTTATTATCCAGGCTCAGAGAGATGCAATGACTTGGCAAGAATCACTCGAAGGCGTTCATGTGCAGAAGCCGGGATTAGAACCCGGGTCTCCAGGGCAGCGCAAGAGCACGTGTCCTCCCTCCTCCTGGACTGGACTGTGTTGCCATCTGTGAGGCGCTGAATAGTCACTGGACTCTTCACAAACAGTCCCTCATACCAGTGCATGGCCCAGGAAATTGAAAACAGAATATTCTGCCTCAATATGTTTTTCCCCATGTATCCCCAAATCTCCTAGCAACTCTGTGTTCGATACTTTTTGTCGGTCTAAACATTTCACGGTACCCACTAATCCACTTCCAGACTTCTGGTTAGAAACTGGGCCTCATTGTGATGCACAGTACAGCGGCAGGGCCCAGATTCTGTTCTATCAGGGTATCCCCGAGCTGGAAAGGGGGGGGGGGCATATATGCTGGTGAGTACCAGAGAAGCATCACAGACAGTTAAGTAGAGACTTCTCGCCCCAAGCAGAATGCACCCCCGAAAGGTTTGTGGCAGCTCTTGAGAACTTGCGACTGATCGTTTTCACAGAACAAGGAACCCACAAAATGCGAAAGTCACAGAACAGCACATCTGTGGGCTTTGGGGCCCAGCGCAGACCCTTAGGGACATGGCTCCCTCGGAGCCCTGCGGACGTGTGACTGCTGCTCTAGCTTGTGCAGGCAGTGTCTTGGGGCGGCACTAGCCCTCACCTCTCGGCCAAGCCAACATAACATTGTGTTTCCACCTTCCTCCCCGACCACCCTGGGCCATATGCCCTGAGAACTTTGAAACTCCTCCAAGGAGGTGTAAGTGGCAACCAAGCAACCAACCAACGTACAATGACAAGTCTCTCTGACATACCCCTCCCACTCTCATTCGTGGGGTACTGATAATGATATCAGGTTTTACATGGCGCTTAATGCCAGATGTTTTGTGCAGTTACCGGCGGCCACAATCACCCAATTTGATGGCACTCAATTCAATCACATTGGAAGGGTAGAGGACTGAGTCGAACTGGGGATGTGCTGGCTGGTTCAAAGTCAGAGGGGAGCGCTTAATCTGCGAGCTATCTACCTTTGCCTTATCCTCAGTGCTTTGAAACTGCACTGAGGGGGTGTTGGCACTATACACAATACCAACATAAGACCAGATATTTGAAGAGGAAATCAGAGAGATTCTTCAAAGAATTGGGAGCACGAAACTATAAACGGTGAACCTGAAACGCCTTCCCTGATTTCATTTAACGCCAACCGGTCGGGGAGCTTTATTTTTGGAACATGGAGCGCTTGGAAGCTAACCACAAATTATGAGCTGGAGCATCTCATTAGCATCTCGTTAGTGAAGCATCCTGTCATAGGAACGGCGAGTGCATTTCTTCCCATCCCACTGCTTCAATAATGTTGCGTCACCATTGTGCACCCAGCCCATCCCAGTAGCGCACCGTCGCTCTCACGCTCCCAATGAAGGTGCATATTATAGCTGCTAAATGGGTTTGTTCAGTACTTCTTGGCGCTAGTCCCGGATGCTAACAAATACTTTGTATGGCTTGTTAACGGGATAGCGTGCATTTTTTGCTAGGATATATCATGTACAGTCACCGGTTCAAAACAACAATTGAGAAGGCCACCGTTTATTTATTTATTTTTACATTTGTATAGCGCACTAAGCCCTTAGGCATCAAGCCGCTGTTAGATTCTTGTTCCCATACATTCGACCCCATGATGGAGAAAAAGAATGCTAGGAAAGAGAATATGTGTGCAAATCTAGAAGGGGGATTAAAACATTGAAAAAAGGGGGTGCAAATGGAGGGGAAGGGATGGGGATTTGTGTAATTGTAATTGGTTATTTATAACACGCTTAATAACCAGAGGTTTCTAAGCGCAGACCCGGGGATCGAACCTGTGTAGTTCCATGTTGTTGTCTTGCTTCCAAGGCGAGCGCCTTGCCCATGAGCTATCCTCTCGAAACCCTCTATTTTCTTTTTTTTCGCCATTCACTTTTTACTTTCAATTTTCAATACAATCATGACAATGGTCAAACAAGACAAATTAAGCAATTGAGGAAAAAAATGCATTGACCCTAAAGACACAACTCCATAAGCAGTGACCTGCGAATGACCGTACATTGATAACCAAATCTTTCTGGGTCACCAAAATCACGAGACAGTGAATATCCATTCAGCAGTGAAATCCTCAAAGATCGGCTGACGCCTTGATGCCACTGCTCGGGAGCAGCTTTTAATCTTGCTTTTTCACAAATACAAAAAAAGGAGAAATCAATTACATACAAATTTCATTATTTCGTAAACATAAATATGAAATACATTACGTCCAAGTTTAAAAAAGACAAAGCAGACTATTCATTTCTCTTAAAGTAAGAAAACAAAAAAAGAGAAACAATAAAAAAAGAAAGTGATAAAAAAGAAAGGTTCCAAAATAAGACATATTACAAAACTCAAATAAATGCATTAAAGATTCTAAAATGTCTTAACAATATTCCTTGGAGATTATCCCTATCTGTTGCAAGACATGGACGGGAGCAGTTTTATAATAATGTATGAAAGGTCATGTCTTGGGGTTTATGGTATACCTCAGGGAACTCATTCCGGCTAACACATGGAACAGAGGGGCCTCCTTCGTCCAGATATGTGGGCATCTCACCTTTATCAGGGGCCGCAATTCTATCTATGGCTGCCACAAACCAAACGCTAGCCCACCATTCCCCCACATCGGGGGTTTGAGGGACTTTCCAATTACGAGCTACCACTAGCCGCACTGATACCAAGACATAGGTAATCAGTTTGGAGGATGTCTTCCCCATCCTGGAGATCCCCCATGGCCCTCATCTCCAAGTAACACTGCTAAGGGTGTAATGGGCAGGTTTGTATCAGAAATGTTCCACTTCCTTCCAGTATGACTGAATGAGGTCGCATGCCCGCCATATAAGAAACCTTGTACCAGGGGCCCGAGTACATCTCCAGCAACATGGGGAGTTTGCAGGGTTCATTCGATTGAGCCTTCCAGGGGTAAAATGCCATCTATATAGTGTTTTGTAACTGTTTTCTTTCAATTGCACGCACCCAGATGATTATCAGGCCAAGTCTTCAATGGGGGAGCCCATATCAGTTTCCCATCGAGCCATGTAAGGATGTGGAGGTTTAAATCGGCTCGCATTCAGAGATTTATATAGCGAGGATAATTTGCGGGCTGGGAGGTCTCCCAGAAACAAATCCTCAAATTGAATAGTCTCCCTTTTAGGCAACTTGTCCACCCTACCATCCGCCACCGAGTGCCTACATTTCTCAAAAGACAACGGTTGCCCCTCCTCAAACAGCTGACCTATGGGTAACCCAAGGATTGCCATATACGTGTGAGCAGGGAAGGGGAGGTAGTCGCCGCATAGCCCCAGGATGCCTTCTCCCAATGGTCTAATGTCGCCTTGATGGATGGGAGAAAGCACCATTAGCTTTCCTTGCCCCAGTGAGTGCCATCACCATTGATGCGATGGGATATCGATACCAGAACGCTCAATATCTATCCAATGTTTCGGGGCATACTCTGCACCGTGGCTATCTAGTATGGGGGTGATCTGCGCCGCATACAAATAATTTTCCAAGTGTGGTACCCGCAAACCTCCCCTTTCTTGAGCTGTCAACAGCGCATGTCTGGGAACCCAGGGAAGCCATTTAGCCCATGTAACTTTGAAGACCTGAGTTTGGAAGTCCCGAATTACGGTATCTGGTCATTGCATCTAATGCCATTGCATCTAATGCCATTCCATCGAAATGTTTCCATCTAAAAGATTTCCACTGAATGCATATTTTTGGGGGGTAGAGGGTTAATTTTTGTTTAGGTGCATTGTAAAGCGTAAAAAACAAGGGTTGCGGGGGACCCCCCACAAAAACAAAAAAATGCACTCAATGCACATTTGCACTGGAAAATATCGATTCAAATGCACCTCGATGCAAGGAATTCGATGCAATGACCATAAACCCTGAATTACCTTCTTGGGAATAATAAGTGGGAGTCCCATGAAAAGTTCCGATTTCAGTATGGAAATTAACTCAGGGATATTACGATCATGTAAGCGATCATACCTAGGCGTAAGGTGGATCCCTAAGTATTTTAGGCTGGATTTAGTCCATTGAGAAGCAAACATCCTCTTTAGCCTCCGCAACATTTCCATTCGCCTGAGAGACACCCTCTTGACTATGCCCTGCTAACTTGTCCCTAGGTACCCCTACCCCCACTGCCAGTACCCAGCTACATACTGCGGCTGACCACCACTCAGCTCCTTCTTGCTTCCGACACTTGACAATCAACCGCACTAGTTCTCTCTTACTGCACACCTCACTGAACTGTACCACCTTCCACTCTCTTTCCGTTTCCAACATCTGGCATTAACTGTCCAACACATGCAATCTATAATGTTTCTGAATCTGCTCCTACCGCTTACTTCTGTGTTTGTCACTGTAACCAAGTTCTCAAGTATTCTTGTAATGTTTGCGCCCGGCTACCTGCGGGTTTGGTTTTGCGCTATATTAAATAAACAAACAAACAAACTGTATCCAGATGTTCTGAAACATTAAGTATGACCAACTTTGCAAAACAGATCTTAAACCCAGAGGCCCAGTGAAATTACTCAAGTAAGGAGACCATTTGGGGAGAATAGTCAACGAATCCTACATGAAAAACAAACAAGAGGTCATCCGCATATAACGCTACCTTATGTTGAGTTTCCGGCAACTTCTATTCCACAAACAGGCTCACAAGAACTTACTTTACACACCACGGATCCATGGATAAAGCGAATCGGAGAGGGTACAACGGACAACCCTGTCGGGTCCCCCTGGACAATGCAACAGGCTCTGAGCTTGTTCCATTCATCTTATTCTTAGAAGTCGGATGGACAAAGTTTGGGACCAAACCTGAACCCATACAGCGTCCCAGAGAGATAGGACCAATCCATTCTATCAAACGCTGTTTCTGCTTCCACCGATAAAATCGCTAATGCGTGTTTAACCCTATTAGCCCATTCAACCCCATCTATGGCTCTCCTACAATTATCCTGATCCTGGCGCCTGGGAGTAAAACCAGTTTGGTGCCTTGGAATAATCCCCGGGAGAATATTTGCGAGTCAAGATTTTAGAATAGATTTGGGCATCATAGTTAAGGCCGCTGTTGGCCTCCAGGAAGCACACTCTGAAGCATCCTTGCCTGGTTTACCCAACAAGGTTAGTAGTGACTCGCCCATCAAGAGTGTGACTTCACTGGAATCCACAAAGCTATTGAACAATGTAACTAGTTGTGGAACTAAAACCGCAGAGAATTTCTTATAGAAAAGAGCTGAGAAGCCATCTGGACGTTGTGCTGTATTATTGCGGAGAGAGCGATTTTACCTGTAAAACCTCTTCTGCTATAATTGGATCTCCAATCTCGGTCGGTCTACTTCCAGAATCCTGGGGAGATTCGCTGTTCTGATAAAGTCCCTCTGAGAACCCACATCTAGATTTTCGGTTCTAAAAAGATCAGAGTAGTATTGAGACTAAATGCGCAATTTAGTCTTATCCTCATCAATGTGGCCTCTGCTATCTTTTAGTTTAGCTATGGTGTTACGAGCTAGCTATGCCCTTAATTTATGGGCCAAAATGGGAGTGGCTTTATTTGAAGTGGTAAAATTGAATTGTTTTGTCTGTAACAATTTATGTGAGTTGTCTGTTGCCCATAATGCCTTTAATTCTGCCGCACCACCTGCAAACATCTATATGTCCTACATAAAACATCTCTCCTATATTGTAAATCCAGAACTCTCACCTCCTCTTTTTTATCTCATCTTTGGGCTCCCAACAATTGTTGGTCCATGTAATAATGTCCCTGTGAAAAAGTCGTCAGGTTCTGGTGACTTTTTCCTGGCTATCAAAATTCTTTCCCCAAATATTCTAGGAGGGGTATAATTATATATCATTACCTCCAGTCCTAGAATATTTGTGGAAAGTGTTTGATAGCCTGGAGGGTGCATCATTAATGCATTTTATTTTAAAAGTCGCCAACCTGACGACTTTTTTCATGGGGACGTTATTACCTGATACCCTCTTGTTTTCTTGCTGTTGTCAAGCTAATGAGTTCCCCTCGCAGAGACATCTTAAAGGTCTCCCAAACAGTCACCACAAACACATCCTCAGTTACATTGTCTTGGAAGTGTAAAGTAATTGTCTTGGTTATCAAGGTACACTAAGCCGTATCTGCCAAGAGGGTTTCATTTACCTTCCAAGGGTGGTCTTCCTCAGGAGCGAGGCACATATGTCTACCTTAATCATGATAAGGGCATGATCCGAGACTGCTCACAATTCACTGGTAGAGGCTGTAACAGCCACAAAGAGGGGCTTTGAGATAAAAAATAATCAATTCATGAATGGCTGCGGTGCACATGTGAATAGAAAGCATAATCACTCTGTTGGGGGTGCTGGTGTCGCCACACATCAACCAATTTTAAATCTGCTATTGCTTGTTTGAGTGAGATCGATCTGGTTAGGGCAGGCTCTAATGTGGGTCTTGATTTATCATTCCACCATCTAATACTACATCAAAATCCTACGCATCCTCCCCAACCAGTTCTCACTTTTGGAATTCGTCAATGCAGGGAAATATACAAGCATAACACTCATCCTGATTTTGATTTGGCCCGTACACCGACACTAAAGTCGAATCCTTTACCTCCAATCTAATTTGGAGGCCCAGAAACCTCCCCTGATTATCACTCAGCTCACCAATCTTCTTAAAGGCCACCGTGTTATTAAACAATATTGCCACACCTGCTTTTTCTGAGGCAATGCAAAATAATGCTGCAGGAACCATATTGATTGTCGCCGTGGCCAATCTGCTTTCAGAAGGTGTGTCTCCTGTAGGAGGGCTGCGCAACACAGGTTTGAATCCTGATCCCGTACTTAGTAAGCAATCGCTGGTATTAAGTGCAGTATAAATTAACAATAAAATAGCCAGCACGCTTTTCCGTTTCCTGGGGGAGCTGAGGTGAGACCGCTAAGCACTATAATTCAAACAAAATAGAACATATGAGACAGGGTTTCAAGATTGCAGGTAACATTTGAATATACAATATACATAAAAATAGAAAACACTCAGGCGGACCTCAGTACAAACACTACCAATTTATGGTGAAGTGAAGTGCCGGAATGGTTCACCAGGCTACCTTATGTACAGCTCTTTAGGGTGTTACATTGGCTTATTCCCAAGCGCCCACAAATAACTGAAAAGGATGACAAATGATGACAAATCACTTCCTTTACAGTGTTCAGAAACTCCACATCTTGTGGTTTATTATGAGATATTCTGGTGCCCTTTGTGATTACACGTGTTTCGATGACTAAATCATCGTTTTCAAATCAGGGCTATTCGTATTACAAAAAGATTTTTATAATTTGATAATTTACACATGTTAAGCACATACCATGATATTCCCATATTGACAACATATGAGAGTCATTGATTTATCAAGTAAAAAACATTCAAGTCAACGAATTTTTGAAATCAGAAATACACAAATTAAAAACGATGAAATAAAATTAAATTAAAGAATGGCCGTTTTAGGGAGGGGTGAAGGGTAGGAGTGTTAGGGATTGAAAAAAACAATTAGATAAGATGTTGTTTCTGATGGGCAGCACATTTAACTATGGCTAGTGGTTTTGGTAGTGTTAGAGATGACAACAGTCGCAGTATTAAGCAACCATGATCTATCTTGTTTCCATGTGAAGTCAGAAATCCCCTAATCTTCCCATAATTTCCCAGAATTATGTGCTACTCTGAAAGCATACTATCAGTGTAAATATTTACAGAAAGGTTCTCTGACAATTCGCAAGCACAGGTCAAGGCTATCATTTCTGCTGCCTGTAAGGTTGCATGTTTGCAGGGTTCCTCCATAGGAGCTTTAATAAGCAAATCAACAATGTATCGAATCAATGCAACAGATGCAGGCAATTTCAAGGAATCCAACTGTTCCTTAAGTACCCTACTGTATATGCTTGGACATTCTGTATATCCTTGTGGGATTCTAGTGAAAGTATATGCTCTTCCAGCAAGGGAGAAAGCAAATAGAACCTGCTGTCCGAATGCAATGGTATACAAAAAAATGCGTTCTTCATATTGAGCGCTGAAAAATATTCTGCAGATGGTGGAATCATAGTCAAAATGGTGGTAATGCCTGGAACTATCGGAAATTGAGGTACTACAATTGTGTTGACTGCTCTCAAATCAATTACAAGACGGTACAGCAAATTTGTATCACCCTTTTTATAAACTGGTAAAATGGGGCTATTACATACACTGCCCTTGATTTCTTCTACAATCCCTTGTCTTACTAGGACGGAAACAATTGTTTCAAGTGCTGAATACCTCCAGGAGATACTTTGTACTGAGGAATATTCTGAAAAGTTGCTCCCTGTCATACTTATATTTTTATTGGGGCTAAATCCATAAGGCCGGAATCATTATTGGAAACTGCCCATAATACATCAGGAATATTGTCAAACTCTGGTGGTAGTGGTTTTGCTAAACATTCATCCATTCTTGAAGGGCATACTGTAATATGTACTCCATCAGGCATACAATAAATAGTAGCATACAATTTATTCAATAAATTCAAACCCAATACATTTTCTCCACACTCTGTAGTTAATAAAAATGGTATCTCACTAGCTGCTGGCGTTCCAGCGAACCCTACTGAAATATTGGTATGCCCACTCAAGGAATGTCTGGAACCTTAGCATGATCTATAGAGCTCTTCTGTGCCCCTGTGTCTACTAGAAATTGATGTTACCGTCCCCCAACTCTCATGTGGACATAGGGTCATTGTTGTATTGGTTAGTGACAAAAAAATCACCAGGGTTATCAAAAATGTTGGAGCTAATTGTGGCTTCAGTAGTTGCTGCAGGACCAGCTGCAGGGCCAGGTGCAGGGGCGTAGGAGACACATAAAATGTGGGGGGGGACAGGGGACACCTTGGGGACTTTGCTTTTTTAATTTATTTATTGTGTTTTAGTCAAAGAACTGGACTTCATAAAATTTAAATTTAAATAGCAGTACGTATTAAATCACAAATATCATCACTGTATAAAACAAGAGAAAAAAGAAAACAGAGGAAATGAAAGGATGCAGCAGGAAAGAAAATGCCTTTATATGTTGCATTTCTGCATTTTTCATCTGACTATAAGTGATGGTAAGCGAGAGGAAATGACAATTACTTGCAGTGGGCCACAGCTAGGATGCCAGCTCGTTAAGAGGCAGATCAACTGAAAGTGGATTACTGCCACATAAAGGAGTTGTTGTCTTTTCTACCAACTGCAAGTTGCTACTTTTTTGTGTGGGGCAAGGAGACATGTGTGTCACGTGGAATGGAAGGATGGGGTTTCAAAGAAAGAGGAACTCTTGCTTGTACCTCTTAGTAAGCCCTGTTATGGTAGTAGAGGGACCAGGTGTGTGATGTTGCTGCTTTGACTGACCTCTGGGGGGGGTGCAGCAAACAAGGAGGAGGAGCTATCACAAGCCCACCTCCTTATAAGAACTCCCCAGGTCTGCGGCTGGATGTGTCAGACCCATGGGATGCCTAGTAGGTGGGGTGTATGTGGACCCAGGGGGGTGGCCAGAGGGTCAGCCCTCTACGTGGTCAGCGCCACTTGCGCCCCTGCGAGGGCGGACCAGCCTCTCACGATGAGTCTGATCCCTCTTATTCCATCACATGCTGGCTTTAGAGCCTAGCCTTTCTTTGCCTTTGTTATTCCGAATGCAGAGCTGGACTCTGTTCCTTTTTTGTTTAACATTTGCTGCAAAGCCTGATCTATTTTCTTCTCTCATATGTTACTAAGACGGCGGAGCATGGGTCCTCTGCCCTGTTACACTACTCAAAGAGCCCCTCTGGTCTTTCTTTGCCTCTCCCTTGTCTCACTGCTTGCTTGTTTAAGAAATACCTCCTTGCTTGAACACTCAACATATTCTCTCTAACACAGCAATGGCATCTGCAGTCTGTCTTAACTTCTATTTGTTCCGTGTCTTGAATTGGCCTCCTATTTCTGCTTTTCTTTGTGCAGGGGAAAGGCATTTGCCAGTCACTGCCATAATGGTCCTACCTGGCCATAAGAGGGCAACAGCTAGCCAATATTGGAAGAACATAGGCATATTATGCAGAGGCTGGCAACTGCCTTTCCCAATTCCTACACAAGAGACACACTTTCCTTTGTTTCTAACAATAATTCAGTGGATGAAAAGACACGAGAACACTTGGTTAAGACATTTTGATCACGCCAGAAGCTAATTTCCAGCTACAAGTAAGCGATTACCTTTTAGACTTCTGGCTTTAAATA
Source organism: Ambystoma mexicanum (assembly GCF_040938575.1). NCBI lineage: Eukaryota > Metazoa > Chordata > Amphibia > Caudata > Ambystomatidae > Ambystoma > Ambystoma mexicanum. The sequence goes on along the minus strand of NC_090929.1, from coordinate 90,071,096 downwards.
ACGTTAGTATCCCCTGGAAAGCACAGAGGTTGCTCATCAGGGTTCCTGGAGCACACGGGATACCCTACTCGTGGGCAAGGATGATTGGAGGGTATTCTTGCCCTGATTTGGAGCCTGGCCCCTACAGCCATGATGGGGGTGCTGTGATGCTGGAAATGCATCGGAGGGACAGGGCCTCCATATCCTTGTCCTTTACTGCTTTTTATCATGTGTTCTGTCGTGTTTTCCGCACAGGGGTTCATGTGGGACTCCTGGCGGTGCAGCTCTCTCTTTTGGTTTGGTGAACAGAACTATGGGATACCCTTATGGCACCCATGGGTAGGGGTACAACCCTGTGCCCTAGTGTATGTTTTTGGGCACCGATGTGTGGCCCCAGAGCAGGGTATGGGCTGGTGGCAGCTCCATGCTGAATTTGACAGGTGCTCTGAGTTTATCCTCCATTTTTGGGATACCCAGGCCCTGCCATTGGAATCAGTTAATTCCTGAAAGGAAACAAGATGGCCCCTGTGGCCTCTTGCTTTCTATTGCCTGTTACCTTCTTTTCCCAAAGTTCTGGGATGCCCTGACTCTGTCCCTTCCCCCTGACCGGCTGTTGGGTGGAAGTTCCATATATGGTGTTTTTGTGAAGTGCTGACCAGACTGGCTGGAGCCTTCCCAATGACTGTATGTTGTGGGTACGCCTGTAGGTGGGACCTGGGTGAAAGGAGTGTGTGACGAATACGCATTCTGTGTTGTGGGTGTCTAGTATCTGCTGTTTGACACAATGACTGAGACAGCCCTGCCCGAAACTGGTATGAATGCAGTGCGGAGTGTTGAATGGCTGGATACTTGTCCCAATACACATAACTTGTTGTGAGTGTCTGGAGAGAAGTGAATGGCCTGAATGCCCTATGCACCTGATTGGCTGCCTGCCTGCCTGCCCTTCTGACCGATTGGTTGCCGGAGTGTGACCCAGCAGAATGAACGGGAGATCAACTAGTATATCTGGGGGCCTCTCACTGCTAGAATTCGTGTTCAGAAGCTGAAGTCCACTACGACAAGTAACTGGAGTAACTGAAGCTTGACCTTGAAGCCCTGCTAGACGAGAAGAATTTTTGTTGCTCTCCTTCACAATCTGAAAGCTGCTGTGCCACCAAGGACTGACCCAGAGAGGACCTGGTAAGGCGCCCTCTTCCGAGCTACGAGTGACCATCGTGCACCAGCAGATCTTTGCCAAAGCTCCCTGGTAGACAGACCTTCAAAAGGCTGCCGACCCGAGACGGGGACCGCCGCAGAATCACAAGGAGAAGCGCCCGGACTGTTGTCCGCCACCGTCGACGACCGCCGTTGCCGTACTGGGACGCCGTGCTCCCGTTTGCCTAAGAACTTCCAGATCCCAGGACGCTCTCGTCCGCATCGTCACTGCTGTAACCTGCTGGAGAAGGCCTGACCGTCGACGTGCCGAGGAGCATCCGCCGTTGAGTTTCCCGCCACCTAAAGACCACAGAGACGCCGACGACTCAATGCCCCTGCTGGGCCACAGTTCTTCATCCTCTCTTTGCGGTCCACAACTATCGTCACTGAGGTGCCCCACACGCCTCTTCCTTGCAGGTCGCCAACGCTCCGTCGTCGACAAGCACCACTAGGAATGAAGCTGCCACTTCACCGCCCTAGTTCACCCTGTTCTCCGTCGGACGTTCGACGACCCGTGACTCCTGCCTTAAAGGGAGGGCACTCAAGAAGGGCCGTCGATTCCCGGACTACAAACGCTACAATTCCAGGTACATTGGGGCTGTAGAACTATTGTAGAGGGAAAAAAGACGCATAGAACAATATATGGACTGGGCTTTGTGATACATCTTTGCTTTGCAGGTTGCCCAGGTGGGGGGATCTCCACACAGAGCTGTGTTTAACGGTAGCGACCAGTATTCTGCCAATTGTTCAACCATCTTCCTCTCTCTACTGCTGGTTTCCTCTTTATTGATCTGTGTGACATTTCAACAGTATAGTTGATGCACTTTAATGAGATCTGATGATAGTTGTGGTACCACTGTAGAACTGTATATATTTACCATTGTTGATTTTCGGAGCACAAAGTGAGTTATTGTGATAGTGTACATAACCTTGAATATTAATTATATAAAGACTGTGTTTTAACCGATACACTGTGTGGACATTCCTTTGTGGGGGCTTGGGGACTACACTGTACTTAAGAACCAGCCTTTATCACCTCCTGAGAAGCTAGGCCTTGATTGCTCGACCACGTACCAATAATAGAGAATCTTGGCTGAGGTCCTCTGTGCCTTTCCTCTACCATATAGAGATCAGAAGTACAGACACCCCCCCTCCAGTCTTTACAGGGGCTATTACTTTAGGTTGTATGTACCTTTTGAGGACAGGCAGACATTGCCTCCTGCTTTAGCCCACTAACAGCTCTGCTTTGCAACTTTATCACACATACCTGTCAGGTGGCATGCAAATCAATGCTACTAATGTTATAAGCGTCAGAGGTCTGGAATCGTTTGCCACCTGAGACTTACCCATGTCTGAGTTGGCATCTGTCGCCCTGTGGGGAAGACACACACAGAAAGAGCAGGGCACGGTGCCCTTGTGGGTTTTTCACACTTCTTCCTCTGGGTGGGCACAATTCACTCCACAGAGAAAGTGGCACATTCTGGGCAACATTCTCCCACTTTGATAATGTCACCCAAAGAGCGAAATTGGCCATTTCAAATGCATCAGTCGACTTATTAATGAGCAATCCACACTGATGGGTTTAAGCACTTGTTTTACGCGAGATGGCAATTAAGGGCATCGACATGCATGCTCACTCATTCCGATCACGAATTGCCATTTATCTGGGGTCATGTTAAATGTATTTATTTATTACATGTGTAGCATCACGCAAAACCCCCAAGCATCAAGGCGCAAAGTAAACTGCATGGAGTGGACCACTTCCATTGGCACAATTTTTTACTTTTCTGCCACAAAATGGAAGATTTTAGCGTAAAAGGCGGGTGAAATCACTTTGCTTTTCCACTCTGGAAGAGTGTAAATACCTTGCGCAATTGCTGGCAGAATTGACAATGACTTCCTCTGGACTCTGCCTGCTTTTACCAGGTTTCATTTCCAAGCAGATCCCAGAGGAATCCCTTTCCTTATTTCCAACATGAGAATCCATGCTGGCAGTAAGGCCACATTTGTCTGGTGGAGCGGGAAATACAGAGGGTCCTGGTGTGTCCACCTGTCTCCCGAACTCTGCCCAGAAAATGCATGAAAATCCAGCCAATTAGAAAAAGTGACAGTATTGGTGTTTTCCACCACTTTTTCTGAACCAATTGACCTGGAAAATGCTGTGTTGCATTGGAAGCTGAATGCATTCACTCCTCTGGAAGATTAAGCCAGGTGCTGAACACAGGTGTTACGTACACCTGTGCACAATCTGCATTTGGATCTAGGCCGGCCCAGAGTGTGGCACGACCCGTGATTTGTTGCTGTGTTGGAGGGGGTGGCCCTTCAGCATGGCTCACAGGGGGGGCCCCATATTTTGTGTTACGCCACTGGACCTGGTCATCCCATGACCGTCTGTGACACTTGGCAGGGGAGAATCAGTGGCCTATGCTAGGCCGGTCTAGTAGTATAAATAGCGAGGTCAGTCCCTGAAACCTCCCTCGCTATTTATAGTGTGTGTGCACGGCTGTACATCTATTTTTTTGTGCGACTGATAGTAGTTTGTCATTGAACTGTAAAATGAAGAGCGTGCTGAAAGAGTTACCCCAGCAAAACTAAATGTCACATGTACCCACCAGTATGTTGCTCGTCCTTAAGACGGTAAAGCCCCAGAAGAGATATGATTTGTAAGGTAGCTCACTGTCTCCAGAGCCCTGTTTCTCTCTAGGCTGGACTACTGCAACAGCCTCTTTCTCAATCAGCTTTCCTCTACTCTCCGTCCTCTGCAACTAAGCCAGAACAGGACTATGAGACTTATCCTTGGCCTCAAGATCAGGGATCGTATCGCTCCAGCCCTGAAATCTCTCCACTGGCTCCCGGTGGCTGCAAGGACCAAGTTCAAGACCCTTTGCATTGTCCACAAGGCTTTCTGGGGTCAGGGACCGCACTATATCCAACGCTCTCTTCCAAAATACCTTCCTTCTCAATCCCTTCCCCATGCTACCTCCGATTCTCTAAGGGGTAGATGCTTTTCCAGGCAGAGAGCGGGGTGTAGACCCTTCCTCTTCAGGCGCCTCCCTCTGGAATGGCTTCCCTGCCCCTCTCAAACTTCAGCTGACCATCTGAATTTCCAGAAGCAGCTCAAAACTTTCCTCTTCTCCTCTGCTTTCTCTCTCTCCCTCCCCTGCTGACCTACCTGCCTGCTGTACCGACTGGTTGCTTGGCTATGCTCAGAGTCTCACTGAGTCCAAGCTCTTTCTTGATGAGTCACCCTTGTACTGCCTCCGGGCCTACCACGCACTTAGGGGCCGTAACTGTAACCCTACAGTCCCTTGTTCTCCTTGCACTACCCAGAGCCGTGCTGCCCTGGCTGCACTTACTCAGAGCATTACTGCCCTCCCTTTCACCTTGCATTTCTTGTTCTCGCACTTGCACGATCTGAATGACACAAGGCCTAGTAAGATCGTTTGTCTTGTCCTCCCTCTGTCTTGCCTCCCTTGTCTTGTCACGCCTAGAAACAATTGTGTACAGGCTTGTTATAAATCATTTTGCCACAGATGCCCAGAAAAATATACAATGCTGCAGTAAGAAATGGCTAGACTGGCAGCACCCGAATACCAGCCTAGCCAGGTAATTACACTTAGCAGGACTGCTTTATCAGAAATGTGCAGTTAAAAAAACAGTCATACCAAACTGAGGAATGACCAGACTGGCTGCACCAAAATGCCTCTCTAGCCACTAATACCACATATCATGCCTGCTTAGTCTGGACATAGACAGCCATTATCATTTATCGCATAATCCTGCCCCCCACACATCTCCTCTGCCTCCCACGCCCTATCCCCAACCTCCAAAATCAGCTCCTTGGCCCAGAATTACCTTCACGTCCCTCTTGCTTGTCCCAGAGCTTATGTATAAGACTCCTTGCCTCATAGGTAAGTACTGAGATGAGGAAGAGTGGGACTGGGAGCAATAATGATTACAGATAGCTAAGTCAGGCATTACCTCCCTGTACATCCACCTTATCCCAGTACTTGTGTAGGAGGCAAATTGCCTCCTACACAAGTACTGCCTCCGACACAAATATAGGGACGAGGAAGAATAGGGCTAGGAGTAATGATGATTACCAGTAAATAATCAAGGCATTAAACACAAGCAGATGGCGTAACACCGTTGAGTTGACTGGGCTTCCGCACCCCCCCACCCCCTGAAGTTTTGGGCTTTGTTGGCTCAACCTGGATGATCGTCAGAGCAGTTGCTGGACAGAATAGAACATAGATGTTAAACGGCACCTGGGTTTCGCTGTTAACAAGGGGCCAGAAATTACTAGCATAAAGCATTTCACTGTTAGTACCTGCATTCAAATGCCACATTTTGTAGGCAATTTAAATAATGATGTGGGTTTATTGCTTGCATGCCAGTGGAGTGATTGGAAGGGTAGAGACGGAACAGGAGACCGCTCATTCTCACAGCAGTCCATAAGTGGGTGCTTTCAGACTTAAAGGAGAGAGTTAATTGCTTGTAACATTGAAGCGACACTATAATAGTCTAGTTAAAATGTGTAAAGAAGTTAGATGCCCCCACACAAATAAGTTTGCCCCTCCTCCACCGCCCGTGAAGTTAGCGCCTATCCCAACATTTGAAGGATTAGCCCCCACCGAAATGTAAGTTTTATTGCACCCCTGAACACAAGCACACACCATTCACCATATACAGCATACGCACACCCAGCCATCCATACATTTAAGTGTGCACTCTTTCACCATACAGGCACACCCAAGCAGCCACCCATACATTTAAGTGTGCACCCTTTCACCGTACATACACGCACACCCAGCCACCCATACATTTTTGTACACCCTTTCAAAATACTCACACACGCACACGTCATGGGGTTGAGCGGAGCCCTATTACTTCAAAAAGAAATAGTTTCTTTTTGAAGTCACTCTGGCTTCATAAAGAAATTATACAGAGGGTGCGGGGGCCCCTGTTACGCCAGTGACCAGGGCTAGACACAACATCATACACACACACAGTGCTGTGCAGAGACACAGTGCTTGCACTGTGCACGACACACTAAACAAATATTCTGGGGGGGGGATCAATGCCATTACATCCCCCCCACTTAAAATTGTGGGGGGGATTTGTCCCCCCTATGCCCCCATGTCCTACGCCCATGGCCAGGTGGTACCCATCTGCCCTACCTCCTACCTGTCCTCCCTGACGTCTTCTTCCCCTTCTTTGATACATTCCATTTCCCCTATTCAACAAGGCTGGGCACTGCACCCTCCAATGGCCCTCCTGTTTGCAAAACCCTCTGCATTGTCCACAAGGCTTTCTGGGGCCTGGGTCCAAAATACCTTCAGCTATCCCTCCGCAAATACCTCCCCTCTCGAGCTCTTCGCTCCTCTACCTCTAACTCCCTTAGGGTCAGTCGTTTTTCAAAGAAACGAGCTGGGGGTAGATCTCTGTTTTCGGCTGGGGCCTCCCTCTGGAACAGCCTCCATGCCACTCTAAAAGTTGAGGAGAACCATCTCTGGTTCCGGAAACACCCCAAGACCTTCCTCTTTTCTTCTGCCTTCGCTCCCCTCTCCCCTGCTGATCTGTTCTGTCTTGGCACCGTGCACCTGGCCACCCACTGTCCTCCGGGCCCAGGTACCTGCTCACCCTGCCACCCTCCTGCACTGCCTCTGGGCCACCCCTTGCACTGGGGTCTGTATCTGTACCCATACAGCCCCCCTTTTTCTTCCTGCACTTATCAGACCTACCCTGTCTGTTGCCTTAAACCTAGCACTTGCAAATTGCTGGCTGCACTACCACTGTTTGTTGCCTATATTATTTATTTATTATTATTTATTATTATTTATCTTTTTCTCCTTTGCTTCACACTTTCCACTTATCCCCCCTTCCATGCACTCCCCCCCATGCACTTGCACGTTCTCAATGTCACTGGGCCTAGTAAGATTGCTGTTTTGTTCTCCCCTGTTCCCCTCCCTTGCCTTGTCGCGGTCTGAAACACTTGTGTACGAGCGCGATAGAAATAAAATATCACTATCACTACTTTCTGTATTAACTCTTGTCTTCAGATCCACTCTTTTCTTTTCTGCTTTCTCTTTTTCTTCATTCACTCTGTTTTCATAATATTGAGCCATATGTAAAATATCTGATAGTGTTTAGTCTGGCAGGCACTTTCTAATAGCATTATAAGGATGCTAATTTCTGGCAATAATTGCTGAACAAATGTATCTACAAATAACTGTTTCCCTGCCAGCGTAGTCCTTTCCTGTCCTGAAAAATCAATAAATAATTGCTCAAACTTATTCAAATACTCTGTTACCCCTTCAGTTTTATTTTGGACACATGCGGCAAGCTTGTCCCATTACATTTTTTTCTCGGGTACCACCCTTTTAAGTTGTGCAACTATCATAGTGGCAAGGTTACGCACTGCGGGAGCGGGCCTTTCGCCAGCTGTCCTATTAGCGTCAAGCTGGGAAAGTGCATCCCATGTCCTCCCCAAAGTTGCAGGGTGGGTGATATATCTGATTGGTGTCCAATTATCTGATGGCAAGATCACTGAAAATGGGGCTTCTAGATCTCTACTAGTGAAGATAGAAGTATTCAAAATGGCCTCTCATTCTTTATAACACCCAGTAAGGGGTTTTCTAATATCAGGGATCGTCTGTTTTAATGCATTTAATTCTTGCCCGTGAAAGGGCACGTGAACAAATTGGGTGTCATATTTAGCAGACTGCATAATTGGTTTCCCTTGATTATCAAGGGCAGGATCTCCTTCAGCATCAAGCATGGCATGCCGTGGTATGTAAGCAGGCATCACCTCCCGCATAGGAAGCTGACAACTGTGTGGTTTTGGTCATTTTAAAAGTGCTGCTAAGTGTATGAGTTGCTCTGGGATACTCCTTATGGATGCATTATACATTATCAGTTTCAAGTGTTGCGACTTCGCAGAATTTTCTATCTCCCCTTCCTCATTTTGCTGCATAGTTGCATACAACATTACTTTCATGGCATGCATCCGGGAGTCATATTTGACAAAAAAGGTACTGCAAATAACCGAAAGAGGGGTCAAAATGGCTCATTTCCCCCCTTGCGCCTGAATGGACATATGGGTGCAGATGGGTGGGGGGGGGGCAGTTCAGCCAAAATCGACTCAAGGTTGACCTTGTGTGCATTCACTGGCTGCTATCCAGTTAAACGTGCCATGCAAAGACAGCACTAGTAATTCCAAATTCTGCCCAAAAAACAAGTACGTTTTGACTAGGAGGCTTGGGGGAGAAGAGGAAGTCCCACTGTATGAATCCATCAACACATGTAGGGGCAATAAACGGATTTCTACCCAGGAGCTGCTAACATCCAAGATCCTATCCCTGCCTCATAAAAACATCAGCTCCTCTTCCAAGAAGGAGAGCACAGGGCTAAACTGTCAGTGCACGTCCCCAGGCTCATGCGGTCCTCATCTAGTCTGCCTCCTGTTCCGCAGTATTGGCAGGGACATAATTTGGTGGTCTCCAGGGGTCACAACTGCTACCCCTGAAGTCTCCCTTGCTATCCCTGTGGTCTCCCTTGCTAACCATAAAAAGAAAATGTTTAAAAAAAGTGTCTCTTTGTTCCTGGTGTGGCTGGTTTTCTGGTAGCTATAGCCGGCAAGATAGCTCAGTGGGTAGAGCGCTTGCTGCTACAATGTGTGTGATCTGCAGATGCAGGTTTGACTCCCGACAAGGTCAATTCAGCCTTTCTTCCTGCTGTGGTTGATAAATGAGTACCAACACAGGTTGGGTGATATTGTATGTATATTTCTTCTATATGAAGAGCTTAAGCGTAAGTGCTATATAATAACACATCATTATCGTTTGGCCTTGGACATCTGCTTGCGTTCACAGTAATTTGGTAAATGGGCCTATACACGCTGATATTAACGATACAGTGATCCATTCTTGTATGAAATGTATATCACTTTACAGTGATAACATAACCATATTTTTCATATTGTGCTTAGAAACAATGCTATCTGATGCCACTTCCTGCATTGTCAAGTGGTGAAAGGTCGTGTTCCATCCCTTCCCGTGATGTCACTTCGGGGTGGAGTCAGATGACATCACTTCCTGTGATGTCATCAGATGTCAAGGGTTGTGTGATGTCACTTCCGCTACCCCTGGCATTTTGGTGAAATGACGTCCCTGAGTAACGGCTCGGGTCTGCCGGCGGCTACCTTAGGCATCAGTTGGAGAAAATCACTGTCTCGTTCTCAGAAACGATTGATCAAAGCCCACAGAAACTTCTCCCAACTGCGCTTCAGACCCTCCGACACTGACTGACGCCTGCAGTCTCGGGAGTTGCAACGCTGCAATAGTTCCACTAACTTGGGAGGATAGCTCAGGAGGATAGCTCAGGGGCAACGCGCTCGCCTTGCAAGCAAGACGAGATGGCGCAACACAGTTTCGATCACCGGGTCCACGTGTAGAAACCTCTGGGTATTAAGCACGTTATAAATAACCTATCATATCATATCAAAGCTGCATGCTGTCTGGCAGGGCTGCGGAGCGCTCGAGTCTTAGGACTTCATTAGCCTCATACCAGGCCAGGCTCCCCTCTATTATTAAAAGCAAAAGTTTACAAAAAAAGAAAAATGGATCAAATGGCCAATATACTCCACTCTCAATAATGGACCATGCACAGTAATGACCCTTAACTAATTAAATGCCATGACAGTGACCCTTGGTGCTGTATGATTATAAAGGTTCCCTGCAGGTCCAATGCAGCCTTCTTAAAGCTTGTGCTGAAAAGGCCAAGTTTTACACTCTGCTTGACCATGAAGAGGTCTACTGTGCATATAATGTACCCGAGTAGAGAATTCCACAACACCGGGGCCTGGACCGAGAAACTGCGTCCTCTTATGCTACTTTTTCTGAAGCCAGGTATTTCAGCTGGGTGAGTGAAGGGGCATAGGGCAGTGTAATGGAACATTCTGCGGTTCTATGGGCGAATGTGGGCTCTTTGTAGGGACATAACTTTAAGCAAAGCCGTAAACTCTGCCTCTTTCTCTGTATTAGTTGTGTTCGTATTCAATCAGATAGAAGGGATGACTGGGGTCAGAAAGGACTGGCATGTCCTCCTGATTCTGGCTTCTCTTGCAGAACCATGTCATGAATTTGTAGCATGCGAGAAGGTTGGGCAAGCTCGCCCATGGGATTGGTTTAAAGGATGGGTTCCCTATAGGCAGCAGTTTATGGTTGTTACTCGTGTGCCCAAAGAATATCCTTAAAGGTCGCCATCACTCGTGTCTTCCACCCGCTGTGGCCCAGTACCCACATGTGGCTATTACTTACCAGCTTCCCGCCTCTGCGCTGCCAAATGATTTGATTGAAATGCTACCTGGATAAAGTATGGGGTCCATTGACGTAAGCGTTGAAGAGGTGGAGTAATAGTGGCTCTGGCATCAACCAGTGGTGGCCGACATCACTAATACCGCTCCAGTAGTGGTCGACGTCACTAATACTGCTCCAGTAGTGGTCGACTTCCCTAATACTGCTCCAGTAGTGGTCAACTTCACTAATAACGCTCCAGTAGTGGTCGACTTCACTAATGCCACTCCAGTAGTGGTAGACTTCACTAATACTGCTCCAGTAGTTGTCGACTTCACTAATAACACTCCAGTAGTGGTAGACTTCACTAATACCTCTCCAGTAGTGATAGACTTCACTAATACTGCTCCAGTAGTGGTCGACTTCACTAATATGGCTCCAGTAGTGGTAGACTTCACTAATACTGCTCCAGTAGTGGTCAACTTCACTAATGCCACTCCAGTAGTGGTAGACTTCACTAATACCGCTCCAGTAGTGGTCGACTTCACTAATACCACTCCAGTAGTGGTAGACTTCACTAATACTGCTCCAGTACTGGTCGACTTCACTAATACTGCTCCAGTAGTGGTCGACTTCACTAATACTGCTTCAGTAGTGGTCCACTTCACTAATAACACTCCAGTAGTGGTCCACTTCACTAATACTGCTCCAGTAGTGGTAGGCATCACTAATACTGCTCCAGTAGTGGTCGACTTCACTAATATGGCTCCAGTAGTGGTATACTTCACAAATACCGCTGCAGTAGTGGTCAACTTCACTAATACCGCTCCAGTAGTGGTCGACTTCACTAATGACACTCCAGTAGTGGTAGACTTCACTAATACCTCTCCAGTAGTGATAGACTTCACTAATACTGCTCCAGTAGTGGTTGACTTTACTAATACGGCACCAGTAGTGGTAGACTTCACTAATACCGCTGCAGTAGTGGTCAACTTCACTAATACCGCTCCAGTAGTGGTCGACTTCACTAATGCCACTCTAGTAGTGGTAGACTTCACTAATACTGCTCCAGTAGTGGTCGACTTCACTAATACCGCTCGAGTAGTGGTAGACTTCACTAATACTGCTCCAGTAATGGTCGACTTCACTAATACCGCTCCAGTAGTGGTCGACTTCACTAATACTGCTCCAGTAGTGGTAGACTTCACTAATACTGCTTCAGTAGTGGTTGACTTCACTAATACTGCTCCAGTAGTGGTCGACTTCACTGATACTGCTCTAGTAGTGGTAGACTTCACTAATACTGCTTCAGTAGTGGTCCACTTCACTAATACCACTCCAGTAGTGGTAGACGACTTCACTAATACCACTCCAGTAGTGGTAGACTTCACTAATACTGCTCCAGCCCATGGCTCTCAGAATTTCAAGGTCAATCCATGAATCGCCATTGGTAGCCAATCCTCATTGGTAGCTGTATGAGTCTATTCGTTCTAATCCATTTCCTTTTGGCCATAGGTGTACTCTGGGAGAAATTATATAAGCCAATGGCCATGTTGCGCACCCACCAGACACGACATATTGCGTACTATGAGATCTTGACACTCATATGTTTGCCATGGCTTTGTGGCACAATGTGATTTTATACCGGCTTTGCTGACCGCCAAACTGCGCTGGCGTAGATTTAGTGTGTACTCAACCAAGGTCCAAAACAAAAAGGTTGTCGAAACATTTCCTGTATCAAACAAACTTTACAGAACTAGAAAAGAACAGAATAAGTAGAGCGGACACGGAGAAATCATCAAAGGTGACGGAAACAAGTGGGTGGAAGTATGGAAGGTTCTGAGACGCAATCCGTCAACCTGTCTCAAGCAGATCTGAGGGATATTTGTCCCAGACTAGGGGCCCTGTGAAGCAGTGGAACCCTGTGGGTGTGGTTTCTGACATCTGAGCCTGCACAGCACTCCCTATTCAGCCAGGCAGTTGTGTTGTCTTGAAGAGTCTGGCAAAATCCTAGAATCTCATTGGTTTACCACATGCACTTCACTACACCGCAACAACGAAACAAACCACACATAGCCTCGCACAAGAGCACATGACAACTACCGGCTGAAAATGCACACCTACGCTCAGCAAACGATGTAAGCCGAACTGAAGCGGCCAACAGCACATCATAGCTCGCTTGCTTTCCCGCTCACTCCTACTAATGTACCCACACACCTTACCCTCTTGCTTTTCAGATCCACCAGGGGGTGATAATGCATGGTACAAATATCCTTTAACATAACATAACCGAGCTGTACACCTCGACCATGGCAGACAGATATTCATATAAACAGCGCTGGTCCATCTTATTAAAAAGCATAGGACCTTGCAGTGACCGCTGGATATACAGAAAGCATGAGGGCATCGCTTTTCTCCACCTCCAGACTGGCATGGGTAGTGGGCACTTCTACCGCCAAGGGTTTATGCGGTCATAAACTGCACCATGACATATAGGACATCAGCGTTTGAGGTGTGGTCTTAGGTTTGCCTCGCACATGGGGCCATCTACAAGAACGCAAATTATGATTACGTGTTGCTTTTCTATGTCTGTAAGTATTAATGCACAATAAAGCATAGCACATCATTCCTTGAGAGGTGTGTGTGTGTGCGCGCGTGCGTGCGTGTCTGCAACGCGGACAAACCAATTGTTGACACATCTGATGTCAAAGTTGGGCCTAGTGCGATTTTGGGGAGACTGTCCATAGGTTATTTTGGTATTTTTGGTGCAGAAGGCATGTTTGACCTTTCCCAATACATTTGTAGTAGTAAAGTTGTCTTGATTTGTGAAAATAAGCGTCTCTTGGAAACTGGACAGTTTTAGACGAGGGGTGCCCCTTACAGCAATACTTTGCAACCCTCCAAGAGCGTGAGTCATTGCTGTGTACAATGGGAATAGATTGATGTGGATTGGGACATTATCTTGTGCTTGCAGACCTTAGTGGTGAGACTCACAAAGCAGAAACTTCCATGTCCATTCTGTGTTAACAAATACTACATGTAGATAAGGATGAGAACTGCCTTCTTTAGAGTATTGTGCACTTCACTCTGCATTGAGAAAACTGGCCTGGCCCACTCTGTGTTGATAAGTACTCCTTGCATGTGGGTGAGCATAACAGATGCATTCTTTAGAGTATTGTGCACTTCACTCTGCATTGAGAAACTGGCATGGCCCACTCTGTTTTGATAAGTACTCATTGCACGTGGCTGATCGTGAGAGCCACATTAGAGTATTGTGCACTTCACTCTGCATTGAGAAACTGGGGTGCCCCACTCTGTGTTGATAAGTATTCCTTGCATGTGAGTGAGCATAACAGCTGCATTCTTTAGAGTACTGTGCACTTCACTCTGCACTGAGAAACTGGCATGGCCCAATCTGTTTTGATAAGTACTCCTTGCATGTGGGTGAGCATAACAGCTGCATTCTTTAGAGTATTGTGCACTTCACTCTGCAATGAGAAACTGGAATGCTGCACTATGTGTTACTCTGTGTTGATAAGTACTCCTTGCATGTGGTTGAGCATAACAGTTGCCTTTTTAGAGTACTGTGAACTTCACTCTGCACTGAGAAACTGGTGTGGCCCACTCTGTATTGATAAGGTTTCCTTGCATTTGGGTGAGCATAACAGCTGCATTCTTTAAAGTAGTGTGCACTTCACTCTGCACTGAGAACCTGGCATGGCCCACTTTGTATTGATAAGTACTCCTTGCACGTGGTGAGCATAACAGCTGCATTCTTTAGAGTATTATGCACTTCATTCTGCATTGAGAAACAGGAATGGTCCACTCTGTGTTGATAGGTACTTCTTGCAAGTGGGTGAGCATAACAGATGCGTTCTTTAGAGTATTGTGCACTTCACACTGCAATGAGAAACTGGAATGCTGCACTATGTGTTAATTAATACTCATTGCACGTGGCTGATCGTGAGAGCCATATTAGAGTATTGTGCACTTCACTCTGCATTGAGAAACTGGCGTGGCCCACTCTGAGTTGATTAGTACTCCTTGCATGTGGGTGAGCATAACAGTTGCCTTCTTGTGCACTTCACTCTGCATTGAGAAACTGGCGTGGCCCACTCTGTGTTGATAAGTATTCCTTGCATGTGGGTGAGCATAACAGCTACATTCGTTAGAGTACTGTGCTCTTCACTCTGCATTGAGAAACTGGCATGGCCCACTCTGTGTTGATAAGTAGTCCTTGCATGTGGGTGAGCATAACAGCTGCGTTCCTTAGAGTACTGTGCACTTCACTGTGCACTGAGAAACTGGTGTGGCTCACTCTGTGTTGATTAGTACTTCTTGCATGTGGGTGAGCATAACAGATGCATTCTTTAGAGCATTGTGCACTTCACTCTGCACTGAGAAACTGGCATGTTGCCTGTGGCTGATCGTGAGAGCCACATTCGAGTTGTGTGCACTTCACTCTGCAGTCAGTGCAATCATCTCTGACAGGAGTTAATATAAAGGGGTCAAATCCTAGAAGTAAATTCATTTCGTTCACAAATCCCTTAAGTGCCATTGAGATGTGTTTACACATTATACATGAGAGCGGGGAAAGGATTGTCACTCAAGCACTCTCAATATCCAGAGGAATCCAGAGGAATTTATGGAAAACTGACTGGGTTCCAAAAGGCTTAACATGGACGCTGATAGAAAGAGATGACACTGGCAAAACCAGGCTGTCATGGGAGTCCCCTTGACATATACATGATCAGAAAATGGAGGTGTTCCCAAATGTACGGAATCTGACCTTGTGCCAGAAAGGTTTATTTATTTTAATGTAGGAATGCGTCCTGTGGTCCTGTGCGTGTAAGATTACTTCCTGAAATTGGTAGTGCTCACCCCAACACATCAGTGAAGAGTGATGGAAGGTTTTGAATCGCTCATAACCACTGGCAATGCTCTGGCCATCCTTCCAAAGCATCATGTTTCAGCCATTACACGAGGCGAGCATTCCAGCCTGGACGGCTACGTCACACGCCCGCTGCATGCGACCACAAGCAACCTCAGGAAGGCTGCAGACTCGTTTGGTGTCGTCGGTGAGGTGTAGCATGACTGGACACAGCTGGCTCACACTCCCGTCTGGGCCTACTATTAACGCATGCGGTGACTGATGCAGTGCCACCCTCAGCGGCCATTGTTATCTGGAAGCATTGCTGAGTCTTGCCCCGTTTCATTGCCAGCTGCTGTGGTTGGGGTCCACAGGCCCCACACAGGTTAAATTACCGCTCTCTACAGCTCCGCCTGGCGGCGTCTGCGTGGTTCTGTGTATTGTTCTGGAACTCCAGTCTTGCATTGCATAGAACAGTGTTTGGATGTGTGTTAGCGTGAAAGGCAGCTCAGTGAGTTAAGTGCGTGTTGCTAAGATCTGTGTCTAAGTTCGAAACCCAGTACGGCCAACTCCTGAGCTGAAGCACCAGTTATTTTGTATGTAAATAAGTTATCATTTAATTTAATTTATTTAATGTGATTTAGTTTAAGTAAATTAAACTTTACACATGTCAAAAACCAAACATACACAATGAGTAAAATAGAATAAGAATAGAGTACACAATATCAATCTATCTACATCTTCACATGATTGCACAGTTAACACGATACCTTCCTGTATCAGCCACAGGAAATGTTAAAAAGAAGAAATGAATATTGCCTGTAAAAAATGATGCTGATACTCAACTCAGGTTAACTTCAGTCACAGTTGGTCTGGTTATTTTTGCTCACACTTTATAGCAGAGGGCCCAATTTAGATTCAATCCTTGTCCATATGTTGTATAAAGCCACTAATAGGCTCATATTCCCAGAGTTTATACAATATTGCCAAAAAGATCGATCGCCAATGGTTCCTAAATTATGTACATATTTGGCTAACATTTCCTGGCTGGATTTGGCCATGACATGGTATTTAGTTAGTAAATGTCTCGCAGTCTCAGGGGTTTCTGCTTGTTTGCAGAGTCGACCAATTCGATCTTCTATCGGTATTTTTGCTCTACTTCCCTAGTTCATCCTAGTGGGGAGTTGTTCCAGTCTTAGCAAGATGATGAATAGTCTGAGTCTGATTGCTGGGCAGAGATTTAGATATGCCTGGGGCTTCATCTGTGATGGACAAACTGGTATCGCTTTAGCTTGCTCAAGTGGGCCTAGTTTTCTAGCCAGTCCCATAAGGCTACCCGCTGATGGAGCGCATTTTGCACTGCTTTCGAGTAGCTAGTTCCTCTGTGATTCCATCCTATCTCTGTTAGGAATTTAATCATGGGCTCATACAGTTAGCTAGTGGTGCAACTTTTACCAAATTCCTGTCGGATAGTTGTCAATAATGGGTTGGTGGAGCCGCCAGTCGTCCTCAGGAAAAAGTCTGCTCTCTTTTTTAGGACAATAGCTTTTAAAGAGAGGAGACAGAGTTCGAGCCGTGTAAGGGCCATTGGGACTCCAGGCGGTAACCCTAGGATCCGGCGCCAAAATGTTCCTTCAATGACCTGGACCCAAGCCAGATCCGAAGTCCATAGTGCCTCTAAGCTGTAGGTGATCATTGGAGAGAACACCTGGATGTATAAGTGCCGTGTAGCCCACATTGTGAATCCCCCCTGTTTGTAGGAAATCTAGCCATAAGGGCAGACACGTGTGCGGCTTTGGTAATACGCGTTTGTCTGCATGCGTTATAGTCGCCATGTGGTTCGAATTTGATCCCCAGATATCGATAGCATGGTGTGTATGCAATACCCGTGTTGCCCACCATGAGGTTGACCCGACTGACTCTTTTGTGCGTGTATCTGATGACCTTGGTTTTATCTAGGTTAATCGTCAGCCCGTTGTTATTGGCATACTCCCATAGTGCTATAGCAAATCTTCTGAGGCCGCTGATGGTATTGTCCAGCAGTACCAAGTCATCTGCATAGGCTAACGCAGCACAATGAGAATCTCCAATTTTAGGGGCGCAGTTGTTAGCAGCCTCAATTACTACTGGTATGTCATGCACATATAAGTTATAGACCAGTGGTGCAGTGACACACCCTTGTTTGACTCCCCTATTTTGGTAAACCATATTAGTCAGATGCCCTTCCTGATCTAGTTTGAGCCTGACCGTAGTATTATGATGGAGGAGTCTGAGGTAGTATAGTAATCCCTTTGGGCACCCAATGGTTTCTAATTTGAGCCCCAGTCTGTCCCTGGGGATGGAATCGAATGCCGCCTTAAAGTCTATAAACAATGCGTAAAGTGGAGGCTGCTCCTTGGTGAGCGCTCTAGTGCGTAAGATGTCCATCACAGCGAGATTGTGTGTCGTGGAATATTCTTGCCTAAATCCACACTGAAATGTACACAGAATGTTGGCGTTATCCACCCATTTCTGCATTTCACTCAATAGCAAGGATGCAAATAGTTTTCCTGTAGCATCTAACATAGATAATAACCTATAGTTATTAGGATCTGATCGATTTCCTTTTTTGAAAATAGGGACGAGTATTGCAGATTGCCAGGAGTGGCGGATTATTCCATGTTCCAAGATCTTATCGAACAGGATGGCTAATAGACTGGACCAAAATTCAGGGTAGTCCTTGATGACGGCATTGGCCAATCCATTAGGGCCAGGTGCTCTTGAGGATTTTAGGTCTTTGATTTTTGCCAGTATAGTTGCTGGGGAAACATCAAAAGGGCGATATGTCAGTGCTCCGTTGGTAGAATTCATCTCGTCTGGTTCTAATGCAGGGTTGCGATCATCCAAATATTTTTCCCATTCAGCTCTACTTATTGGATTATCTGGCGAGCTTTTATTTTTGCCTCTGGACTCACTTAGAAGTGACCAAATGCTTCGCGAATTTTTAGAGCAAATGGTTTGGACTAATTGCTGATGAGCACGATTTCTTACCGCCCTTTTGATGTTCTTAATGGTGGTCCTGTTTCTATTTTTTATTTTCCTTGCTAAAGCATCGTATTGTGAGATGGGTAAATTCTGTGCCTTGATTTTGCAGAGATTAGCTCTTAGACCCCTCTTGGCATCTCTAATCTCACTGTTAAATGACTGCACATTTCCTTTCACTCTTGTCATTTGTCTTCTGGTAGATGTGGCATGTTTAATAGAAAAGGCCGCCATCCACTCCTCAATAGAATTAATGGACATGGCATAGAATTTAGGCAGGTTAGAGGTATCCTCATCTAGTAGGCTTTAGTGGCCCGGCTGATGTTGTTGTCTGACCAACTTATTCTGTTCCCTGCCTGATTTACCTTATTTGTACCCATGTTGCTCTGCACACAACTGTCCCACACAATGTTGAAAGTGCATCGAAGGAAGGCATGGTCACTGCAGTTGTTCAATGTGGTGTCCAGTTAAAGGGTCGAAGGCAAAAGGGTCGAGTGCATTCGACCGAAAAACAAAGGATCGCATTTTTAAAAAAAAAATATATGTATATTTTCTGCTCTAGTGTAGCTTTAAAAGGGTGTTTTTACCCCAAAAACGGAGGTTTGACGGGGACCCCCCCAACAAAAAAAGCAAACAAAAAAAATTCGATCCTTTTTTTTCGGTCGAATTGCCTTGACCCTTTTGTCATTCGACCCTTTTTTTCGATCCTTTGACCTATAACTGTTCAATGTCACTGACATATCAACAACTAGTTGTAACATTTTGGGACATAGAAAAATGTAATCCAAAGTACTAACTGCCGTACCGTTTGTCCATGTCTGTTTACCCGGTGTATCTCCAGGGGTACGGCCGTTGATCATTTCGAGTTCCCAACCATCGAACAGCCGTAACCAACCCATCCCCTCGGCGTCCTGTTTATCATGCATCATTGTACATTTGTCTTTCAGCTTGGGGTTCGTAGAAGAGATATCCGCCCCTGTCATATGACAGTTAAAGTCACCAAGCACTACCACTGCTGAGTTCCCAAATTTTGTTGACCAAGATCTCATTAACTCCTACATTAACGAGGAGGAATCATTCTGGTCTACGTTCATGTCCCAACTCCACTTCGACTGCAATAAGGTTATTTTCTTGATAACAGTTAATCCGACTAGAGGCCAGTGAATTGGTCACGCCAATTAGTAGGCCGCCCGAAGGACGACCTTTTTCTCCTCTGGTTGCAAAAGCTTGATGCACCACATACCCATCAAAGATCAAGGAGTTAGTTGCCCAGGTTTCTTGCAGACAGAAACAGCTATGTTTAGCCAGAACTTTGGCTGACCCCTTCGCTCTCACCAAGTGGGAGAAGCCTCTGCAATTCCACGTGAGGATAGTGAACTCTCAATTGTTGGCTACCACACCCGGAAGGGAGTCCAGCAACCGCTTTAGAGTTTGCTGTAGTTCCGAAATGTCCACTTGCTTCCCATCCAGAGCAGAAGGGGATAATAAGGGTTTGACTGGAGATATCGGCTCCTCTAGTGCTGCATTAGGGTCGGCATCGTTCAGATCGACATCTATATCAATGTCCGCTAGCCTCAGGTCATCTTTGTATTTTCTGATGATCTTAGCTGTTGATGCAAATTTGCAGTGCAGGGCAGAAACGTTTGGGTTAAGACCCTTGAGTGGCTCGACAAATAAGAAATCATCAGATGTGAGGACTCGAAGTTCCGGGACCTAATTGAACCAATAGTTCGGATCGTGCTAGCCATTTGTTTTTGCCACTCTGATAAAGGTTCTTTATAAGACACTCACGATTATTGGATGGCTCTTTACACACGTCCAGCAATATTGGGGTTGTCCTCGTCGATTTGTCGCCTATATCAGATGATTTTACTGATATCACAGGCGTATGAGGCACCCTTTCGTCTTCACTGTGGTCTGGGATGCCTAGCAATTCGTCATCTTCAACCAAGTCAGCCAACTTCACTTGCTCCTTAAGCAGCCAGCTGGTTAAATGGCCCTTGGCTGGAGGGATCTTTCTCCTGGCTTTGGCTGCTCTCTTCCTGGCTTTTTTGGACTGCATTATGGGGGAAGACACATCTGGCTCCGATGCTGGTTGTGTACTAGATTTTGTATTCTTTAGTGCTTTCTTTACCAGTCGGCGTTGTTTCTGGGAGAAGTAGACCAATGGACTTTGTTCGATATCCGGAGAGTTCTCATTGCTTTGTTGATCATTATCGCCCTCTGCAATTTGGATGGCTTCAGACAGATTAGCATCAGCCTCTTTGCGTTCGTTTCCCGGCTGGACCTGGGGTGGCGTGCGTGTGATGGTGGCCAGAATTCTACCTGACATTTGCAGCAGGATTTTGAGGGCAAATTGTATAGATGGCACTGAAGACTGTAGCTCTGCGATCTCGTTTGCCATAGGTGCCGGGCAGTTCGACTCCTCTGGTTCTTTCTCTGGTCCATCTTCCATTGAGGTCAAGACCAGGTTGGGCGAAGCAGAAAGCAGATAGTTATCATTAAAACACATGCCACTTGGATTAACCTCGACAAACAGGTCTGCTTTCGTTTGCTATCCTTTATTCTTTTTTTAATTTAAAAGGTTGTATTGGTTTTATGCAAACATACATAGAAAGCAAAAAGAAACCTTTAACAATTTGGTTCCTTTGCTTAAAATGTTTCTTCTTCTTCTTTTTGCTTTGAAAGCTGCTTTCTTTTGTGAATTTTGTTACCATCTTATTTATTTCTTTTTTATTTATTTTAAATTGCATATGGTTTAGTACATACCTTTAACAATTTTATTCCGACACTAATTAATCACAATTCATTTTAACATTCATAAAAAAAACTGTTTTTACAAGTTTAAACAATTTTCAGTTAAATACATCTAAAAATGTAACAGTTGCTAAAACTATAGACACATTTTCTCCACGAATTAAACTAGTCCACCAATCATCTGCCGCGACCGTCTTCAAATCAACACAAAATCTCCCTAGATGTAATGCCCTTCTAACTGTCCAGGCTGTGCAAAATGGCAGTACGTGCTTCACATTTTCCAATGACCCCTTTTCTTCACAGAACCTACAAATTGAATCCTCTTTGGACGCCTCATTTCGAAAAGCCAAAACTTCCTTTGTGTGATATAGTTTCGAACAAAGTCTCATAAATATATTATGATGAAAAGGGCTCGGAAATGTACATACACACTTTTATGCCCCAGTCTCCTGAGTAAGGTGATCAAACAATTTAAAATCTTTTGCTTCCTCTTGAGTGCGTCTTCAATCCTGCCTCCATAGTTTCTGTTTTATGGAGGCTGGCCAGGCTATTAGAGATTCTTCTGTTGAGTTTAATATCTCTAATATATTCTTACAAGAACATCTCCACCTGAATATAATCCATTCCCTTTCACTTTCCAATACTGAGTTGAATAATTGGAATATGGGCAGCGTATCTTCCATTATACCTTTTTGATATAAGGATAAGAATTTCAAGAATACTAACCCATACAGTGATATCAGACCTAGCTCAAATCTAATCGGTTGAATTGGTGTACCCTTAGGAAGGCTTAATATCCTTTTCCAAAAGATACCCAACAGGGTCGACCACATTTTCTACGATAGATTGAACGAGGCCTAACCACTGTATGTCCCAATAGCGCAAGCTTTTGATTTGTAAATTTGCACTATTGGCAATAGCGAAATGCACCCATAGCTTTCATGAATAACCACACCTTGGGATGCCAGGTTTCATAGTTTTGCTTGTAATATCATTACACTCGGGGCATCAGCATTCCTAGAATTAACACACGTGCCAAAGTATGAGAAACATTCTACCGTTTGTATGGGTTCCTGATTCAAAAACCACTTAAACTTCATCTTACACCTAAGACCGCCTGGTTGTAATATCAGTATCTTTGGCTTTGATAGATTTATCATTAAGCCATTTGAATGGGCATAGGATTGAAGTCTAGCCATTTGCCGCTGTAAGCCTTTGGGAGGTTGGTCTATCAATATCAAATCATCGGCGTACAGTAATCCGCTAATTGGTTTTCCATTTAGACAAAGAGGAAAAGCTTTTGATAAATGTAAAGTCTCTCCCAGGTCAAACAAAAACAAAAGGCAGGTGCTAGGGGACAACCCTGTTTCAGACCTCTAAAGGTCTCAATCTTTTTTGATCCTTTACCTGCCAGGTTTAAGCAAACGTTACACGAGGTGGAGGTATGAAGGGCCTTAATTGCATCTAGCAACTCACATGGACAACCCCATTTAGGCCTCTTATTCCACGGTAACTTCCTATTCACCCTATCAAAGGCCTGTGCCAAATCGATGAAGGCTAAAAACATTTTTGTTTTCAGATGAAGCGTTCTACTTTTAAAATTACTCAAGATAAACTAATTGACACTTGTTCCTGCCCCTTTAACAAATCCAGTCGGGAACTCATCTCTTTGATTATTTTCGTCAAACCATTTCACCAGCTGATTCAAAAGCAAGGATGCAAACAATTTTCCTGCCACATTCAGAAGGGATCATAGCTGCTGTCTTCCAAGAGTCGGGCACTTCTCGGCATTTCATTACCTGATTAAACAGTAACCCGAGGCACTCGGCCCATAACTCAAGATATTTTTTTAGGATGGCATTTGATAGGCTATCATGCCCTGCAGCCTTCGGCCCACAGGATATTCTAATCAGGTCAATAATAGCTTCTTCAAATTCCAAAATCCATTCCCTTCCTTTGCTTTCAACGACTCTTTCTTTTCTCCCTCCCGGGCATGAGAATATTTTTGTATAATGTTGCCGAAGGGCCGACGGTAAGCTGTTCCAAGCTTTAGGTGCCAATGTTATGAAATATCTTCAGTTTCCCAGAATCCATCTGGCTTTGGTGCACGTGAGTAACCAGGTTCCTGAGGACCTTACGGTTCTGCTGGGTTCGTAGACGCAGAACCATGCACTCACTCTGACACAGCACTAAGCTGCAATGCAGCCGTAGACGACTCCTTATTAACCAGCTGCCATATCGCCCCCCTTCTTTTATTGCATATGGCTTTTAGCCTAACCTCGGCGTCTTGCTGTAGTACGTAGGCTTTATAGAAGAGTAATCAATTTTGGTATTTCTATTGTCTTTTTTTTATGAACGCTGGCACATGATCTCCTATAAGGGTTTTTATATGTTTAAGATCCCTCAAAAATAGCTTTTTTACTGCCACAGTGTTAGAGTCATAAACATGACGCTGACACTGTAGACATTTAAATGTTCTTCCCTCCCCTTAAAACATACTCACAGCGGGATATACCTTAAACATTCATAAGGATCTGTTCTCTCCCAAACAGCTGGATGCTCTCTGTAGCGCTTAGTGAATTCTATTATTGTAACTTTTTTCTCAGTCGATTCCTTCCAGAGGTTGCCATAACTTGAGGGTCATAACTTTCTATTACAAAATCCTTGGACCAAAAGGGGACAGGGCAGAAAAGGGTGGGTGGGGCACAGAGAACATGGTTCCAATACTTTCTTTTTACACTTCGATCACTACACGTATCCTGGGGTTCCGGCCCAGGACTAGGAATGTAATTGGTGTTCTTCCGACCTTCTTGTAAGGCCGTTGACCATCTACTCTTCACTACAAAGAATACAACCACCTGAAGACCAGTTGATTGCGCAACGACTCGGTTGGGACCTTCATCACTATTCGGGGGAGGAGACGAATCAGTGACCCACTGCGTGAGGGTAGAGTAGAATGGGGAAACCCAGTAGCATCCTGGGATTGTATACCCTTCTGCCACAGGAAGTGATGCCAGGGGGATCCCAGCTGCGTGCGCATGCGCACAGCAGAGATCAGCAAAGATGATCTCCAGTGATGGCACCATGTCAACTATAGACATCACTATTCTGCCATTGAGAATGACAAATTCCACCTGGTTTTTGTGAGCACAAGGAAACTGGGTGCAATCTGCCATAGTCAGGGCACACCGCGCCCTTTAAAATGAGAACGCAGGCTTCTGTGTTCCAAGTGCGGTGTGTGTGGCATTGTGTCTGCACGTGCAAAGTTCCTGCAACACTGGTGATTCCACACATGCGTGTGGAGGCACAGGGAATCCCGCAAAGCCTTTTCGCTTGATTTTTCTGCAAGTCCTCAGCAATCAGAATGACTGAGGTTGTATAACAAATAATTAGAATACATTGTAAGTGGAAGAGGAAACGTATGTGCGGAAGCACCTGGACCATTCTAAGTGCCGGATGGAATTACCAATAAACGATCTCAGACCCAAATAGCCAGACAGATTTGGGGAATATGGCAAAGTACTACTTTATTATCAGCTCAAATAAAGTAGCGAAACCTAGTGAACAAACAGATTGTAGCTCACTCACTCACAAAGCATTTTGATTATACAAAGGCTTTATACCTTGATGTACGTCAGCTATGACATCATCCTACATGTCAAACAGTAAAGCCTATTGAAAGGAGGGATTGATTAACGGAACATATACACCTATACTTTATTTAGGTGTTAGTAAAATAATTGGCTGCCCCTTATCTGGTCGGCACACCTTGAACTACCTCTGAATACAAATAATAATTGCAGAATAACAGCAGAGGATTGGTTTCTGCAACAATGTATGGTACACTGCTCCATAGGACCAAATGATTGTTTGCCGTTCTCTCCCAACCTTCGACATTCGGCTCATTACAGCACATAGGCAAAATGAAACCAAGGTGCGGGGAACAACGTCAGCCCACTGCCCACTTGGCCAATTAGCCTTACCATCTCTCATCAGTTAGGCCCTAAGCCAAGGCTGCTTGTCTTTAGTTGACATTGCTGGCGGTTCTTTTCCTTGGGACTTTTAAGGGAGTGTAGGTACATCGCCATATTCAGTTAGAGCCTAATGAATAGGCCTTATTTTTGAGACTTGCACCACGTGTGCGGAGACCACGATTTTGTCCATTTTACCTTTTATTTAGTGCTATTTAATTCAATTATGCTAGGTGCTATTTCTCCTCTTGGCCTCTGGAGACTTGGTTGCTCCGTCTTGCACAGGCTTTCTGCATCTTTAATTGATCAATACTTGGCATCTGCAAATGTTTTCTGCTTTACTTAATCTAAGAGAAATATGTCGTGCATATGCAGTTTATCCTCTTTGACTCCCCTTGTGCCTTGAAGTTGCCTCTTGATGTGGCCTCTTTGATCCCAAGCCAAACAGATATTCTTTGTTCTTCGCACAAAGATATTTTTTCCGACGCCTGTCAGCTCTACTTCTCTGGTCTCTTTTCTTGCTTATTATTTATAAAGAGTCGACGTCCATTTTCTCATCATGCCGCTTTAGCCGTGTTATATTTTCTCCTCTACCAAGCTTCTATATGTCTCATCTACCTTGCTTTTTTGCATATGTACATTTACTGATTCTCTTCTTATGTATCTTCTTAGTAGCTATGAGTTCTTCGTATTTGCACAACTATTTCTCTTGTTACCTTAGTTATATCTTCATTCCTTAAATATTTGCATGCCGT
Source organism: Ambystoma mexicanum (assembly GCF_040938575.1). NCBI lineage: Eukaryota > Metazoa > Chordata > Amphibia > Caudata > Ambystomatidae > Ambystoma > Ambystoma mexicanum. The sequence goes on along the minus strand of NC_090929.1, from coordinate 90,045,253 downwards.
TTCAGTGTGCCCTCCTGTCTTCTCTTCATGACGTCACTTTGCTCTGGTCTGATTGCTCTTGTAGCTCTTCTATGTCTAATGGTCTATGCAGACATCCTCCCACCACGTCACTGTGAGGGTACCTTCCATATGGTTGTCTGAGTGAATAACATCTCTCATATCTTCGATGCGGTATTGGGATGATACCTGGTGTCATGCACAGTGTCTTCCTGTTATTCTTCCAATAAGACAAAGGTGAGGGGGCGGGCTCTAGAGCTAGTGTGTACGTCTGCCCCTCTACACTTAAGTTTGCGATGGATGCTATGTCAGCTGCACCATACGTGTCTCTACATGCCTCGGTTACCAGCCACTCTCTCCTCTGTCCCCTCGACCTTCTTATGAAGTCACCAGGGTACCTGGTATACATTGTGTTAAGAATACGAGTACAGAAGGGCACCTGCTGCCGCCAGCAGACATTGCTTCGTCTGCCTACACGATTAATGAATCCATTAAATCTATAAGGGCTCCTTGTTCCGTAGTGCTCTGAGGCCAGCTCCTTTATGATTCTGGGAGCTATAGTTTGTTGGTCAATTTCTGAGCGTATGTACAATAATCGACCAAAGACTCACGTGTTGATGATGCCTGTTTATATGCATCTGTTACTTTGAAATGACGTGGTCTGCGCGAGTAGGTTTGCATGGAAATAAACTGATCCTTAAATCTGTTAAGATATTTTTGGAAAGCATTTTGGCACCAATTGGGTAGAGTGGCATGTGCTTCTCTATGCCCCCTATATTGTCACCAGAAGGACGCACATAGGCTACTGTACACATGCTCAGCAGTGGAAATGGGAAACATACTGTGGGGTACCACCTGCTTTGGGATTGGGGTAGTGCCTGAGCTATTGGAGCAGAGCAGGGGGTAGGGCTGGGTGAGGACTTAAGATAGGCAAGTGATAGACTTGCTAAAGTAATTTGCTTACACGCCAGTCTATCCCTTCATCCTCACTCCTCTTGTCCCTGCCCTCTACACATCACCTTCGCAGACTAAAGTCTGGCAACACCCTTGCAGGGGTCACAGTACACTAAATAATCGGACAAGGCCAGACCCTATAAGAACACTTGAGGAGTGATGGGCGCAGTACACATACTTCATAACGTAACATAACATTCCAACAAAGCAGCATAGTCTAACAAATGCACAGTTTCAGTAGCACTATCATCCAGTCAGTGGTTAACATGCACAATTACACATTGCCTTGATGATCAGGGAAGACGCAGGTCACTGTTTCTTGTCTGAGTGTGACCCATTCCAAGAAGGACATTTTAAATGACAGAATTGTGTGTATTTTCAGCCAAAGAAGCCAGTTTCAAAAATGAAATTATTTAATTGTACTAAAATTGCACACTGGACTTTTAAAATATTTGTACGATGCTCATTTTTAATGCTCACTTCCAGTAAACCTTGTAGTCGTAATAACAATGTTACACTGGTCTCACTGAGCAAAGAAAACCTAGAGTGATAATAATTACATTCTAATAGAAGTTATGTCTCAATGCTTTTCTATGTTTTTTATGAGCTTTGTTTAATAAATGAGCATGGTCATCATTCCAAGATGGACATTCTGGCACACTCCTATTATGTTCTTTCGAAATATTGATACGAGAAAGAAGAAGGGGAAAAATAGCAAAAAGAAGGGTACTTGGCTGCTCTGAATACAAACAAAGAGCATTCTGGGAACATAGGGATAACTACAGATCTTTGCATTTGACAAATCTGGGATAAGTGTGTTGAATGCTTGAGTCACCAAGTACATAGCACACACTGGACTTGGTGCAGATTTCATTTTTCACAACACTCACCCTAACAGTAAAATGTTGTGTAACAATGAAACACATATATCCTTTCAGACCGCCTCAGGATTTCTATGTGTGTTCGCCACATTCAGCGAAAGCAAGGCATAGGAATTGATGGTCTTCTTGACGCCAAGGGTTTGGAATGTAACAAAGTAATATTCGCCGGATTCTGGATGCGGGAAGATCCGGCTCATTTCCAGCACTGCATATGATACACTTGTCACTGCTTACTTTCTTGCACTGGCCACATTAACTCTTGCACCAGTGAATTCTGCTGGTTCCCGTGATTGGCATGCCAGCTTTTTATTTATTTTTTATAGAAAGGAGTTTGTATGTTATTTCAGCTAAAAAGTACCCATGCCACCATATGGTGATAGAAATGCAATGACTTCATGTTGTTAATATATGGAGTAGCAGCTATACCATGAGTCTGCAACCTGTGGCTCTCCAGATGTTTTGGACTACAACTCCCACAATCCCTCACCATTGACTATGATGGCAAGGACTGGCGGGAGTTGTAGTCACAAACATCTGGAGATCCAAAGGTTGCAGACCCCTGGTAAATTAATAGAAATAGAGGATGGTTATTTGATGTGCTGAGGCAGTGCAAATTACACATTCCTGTCTAAGGGTAGTGCAGTTGACTGTGTGACCACAGAGATAATGCCAGGTGACCTTATGGCCCTAGATTTAATGATAAGTGAACATGCCACCGTAGAGGTAATGCCAGTTGACACCGTGGCCCTAAGTTTAATGATAGGTGAACACGCCACCCTAGAGGTAATGCCAGTTGACACTGTGGCCCTAGGTTTAATGATAAGTAAACATGCCACACTAGAGGTAATGCCAGTGGACAGTGTGGCCCTAGGTTTAATGATAGATGAACATGCCACCCTAGAGGTAATGCCAGGTGACAGTGTTGCCCTAGGTTTAATGATAAGTGAACACGCCGCCCTAGAGGTAATGCCAGTTGACACTATGGCCCTAGGTTTAATGATAGGTGAACATGCCACCCTAGAGGAAATGCCAGTAGAGAGTGTGGCCCTAGGTTTAATGATAGGTGAGCATGCCACCCTAGAGGTAATGCCAGTTGACAGTGTGGCCCTAGGTTTAATGATAGGTGAACATGCCACCCTAGAGGGAATGCCAGGTGACCTTATGGCCCTAGGTTTAATGATAGGTGAACATGTCACTCTAGAGGTAATGCCAGTTGACACTGGGGCCCTAGGTTTAATGATAGGTGAACATGCCACCCTAGAGGTAATGCCAGTTGACAGTGTGGCCATCGGTTTAATGATAGATGAACATGCCACCCTAGAGGTAATGCCAGGTGACAGTGTTGCCCTAGGTTTAATGATAAGTGAACACGCCACCCTAGAGGTAATGCCAGTTGACACTGTGGCCCTAGGTTTATTGATAGGTGAACATGCCACCCTTGAGGAAATGCCAGTAGAGAGTGTGGCCCTAGGTTTAATGATAGGTGAGCATGCCACCCTAGAGATAATGCCAGTTGACAGTGTGGCCCTAGGTTTAATGATAGGTGAACATGCCATCCTAGAGGGAATGCCAGGTGACCTTATGGCCCTAGGTTTAATGATAGGTTAACATGCCACTCTAGAGGTAATGCCAGTTGACACTGTGGCCTTAGGTTTAATGATAGGTGCACATGCCACCCTAGAGGTAATGCCAGTTTACACTGTGGCCCTAGGTTTAATTATAAGTAAACATGCCACACTAGAGGTAATGCCAGTGGACAGTGTGGCCCTAGGGTTAATGATAGATGAACATGCCACCCTAGAGGTAATTCCAGTTGACAGTGTTGCCCTAGGTTTAATGATAAGTGAACACGCCACCCTAGAGGTAATGTCAGTTGACACTGTGGCTCTAGGTTTAATGATAGATGAACATGCCACCCTAGAGGTAATGCCCGGTGACATTGTTGCCCTAGGTTTAATGATAAGTGAACACGCCACCCTAGAGGTAATGCCAGTTGACACTGTGGCCCTAGGTTTAATGATAGGTGAACATGCCACCCTATAGGAAATGCCAGTTGACAGTGTGGCCCTAGGTTTAATGATAGGTGAACAGGCCACCCTAGAAGTAATGCCAGTTCAAAGTGTGGCCCTAGGTTTAATGATAGGTGAACATGCCACCCTAGAGGTAATGCCAGTTGACAGTGTGGCCCTAGGTTTAATGATAGGTGAACAGGCCACCCTAGAAGTAATGCCAGTTCACAGTGTGGCCCTAGGTTTAATGATAGATGAACATGCCGCCCTAGAGATATTGCCAGGCGATCTTGTGCCCCTAGGTTTAATGATAGATGAACATGCCACCCTAGAGGTAATGCCAGGTGACCTTGTGGCCCTAAGCTTAATGATAGGTGAACTTGCCACCCTTGGGTAATGCCAGGTGACAGTGAGGAACATAGTTGGAATCTACGTGACATTTGTGTTAGAAGGAGTATTCAGGAGGTGGTCTCTTGGGACAGGGAGGAGCTGGAGAAGTCTGGGGGAGGAGTGGAGGCAGTGCAGATGGGAGAGGGGAGGAGTGACCTGAGTGTTCCGGGCACGCCCCTCTTCCCTGTGTTGCCTGAGACGTACCATCATCATGAGCTCACTAGTGTAAGGATTGGAAGACAGCACTATCTATGGACACATGTGGACTAATAAAGCGCATACCAAGCGCTGGTCAAGGGGGCAAGAAATATTGCACTTTGAGGGTGAGTTGCAGGGGTTCAGGGTTGTGTGGCATTGCCTGACCCATAGGGTACCGTTTCCCTCCTGAAGTGCAGAGTGGAGAGAGCTTTTCTTGTGCATGTTGGAGGGGTGCCAGGATCCCTTTGATTCTGGGTGTGTGGCATTAGAAGGGCTGCACAAGGGGGGGGGGGGTAGGAATTTCACATTGAGGGTGAGTGGCAGAGAGTTAAGGGCCATGAGGTGTTGTCTGAAGCATAGGCAGTCAGCTCCTTCCTGAGGTACAGGTTGGAGGGCGCTTGCCTTATGCAGGTTGCCAGGATGCGCCAGATTCTGGGTGCCTGGCATCAGAGGGGCTTTTTTCGGGAACTATTATTTCCTGTGGTTCTTGGTCTCGAGGCTGGAGGTTTCTTGTCTTCCATATATCTTGAATTTCACTATATATGAAACCTTCGAGCCCGCCACCAACATGTCCCAATTGTCATGTGCATGTGGAGTGAACACTGGCATTGAGAGAAAAAAACACGTTCCTGTCGTGTTTTGTGCCATCCTGTGAAAGGTGGGCATTGGAGCAGGCTGGGGGAAGGAACTGCATGTTTCGGGCTGCAGTGATCGCCCTCGGTGTGGCATATGCAAACCAAGCTTGGATCATGACTAATATTTCATAGAATACATCAACGTTGAAAAGGTACCTGTCCTGCAAAGGGGCTCCAACGCTCACTGTAACATGTTCACCTTAGGTAGCCCTCCAGATATTTTGGACTTCAATTTCCATCAGCCCAAGCCAGCATAGTCACTGGTGTAGGATCATGGGAGTTGTAGTCAAAAACATCTTTAGGACCACTTGATGAGAAAATGTGCAAGAGAGGTGGTTAACCAGATTAGCACTTCTATGGTCTAAGCTGCCTTGGGCGGCCTCCGAATGAGAGCTGAAAACTTTCCAAAGTGTCACAAGGAGCCGTTACTGTAACCCACTGGTCAGCTGACTTGTTAAATTGACACTCTGCACTTCTATATACACGGGATCTTGCTCATTTAATGAGTCACTATCACGTTATTGTTCTCTTCCTCTGTGAACCTTTCTTCCACCTTCTTCCTCTCATTCTGCTGACTTACTGCCCACTGGCTACTCTTTGCTACCCTTCAGATCTTGGCAAGGGTTGTCTTAATTTCTCACAGAATTATGCACTGTCGGCTCGTAGCTTAACTAACTCCTCATTTCTGTAAATATCTTTTTCCGTAAGCGTGCTCTCAAAGTTCTCCCGTACGCTTCTTCAGTAAATGTATTCTTCTTCGTCTTCTGAGATGCTTTCGCTGTCTCCGGTTCTCAGTTCACGCAGTTCTTTTCTTGCTGATTTCATCTTCATCTGCATGAAAATGTCATGTCTTGACATGTCTTGACACACACAGCTTCAAGGTCTTCTTCAAATCAACACACTTGAAGAATTCATTGATAGACCAAGCCATCAGAAAGGCAACATGCTAGATTTGCTGATCCCCTCCATGTCTGTTATTAGTTGCAACCATCCAATGCCATCAGAGTGCACAGACCATTTGCTTGTCCCTTTTTTGTGTTTATGCTTACACCATGCCTAATCGTGGCTGTCCGACACTAATTAGTGTAGAAAGGCACAATTGGGCGCAGTCCGAGCAACAATGGCGTGACTCTCTTCTCTCAGTGTTCCCTACCTGATACTTAACTATTTAAATGTGCAATTCAGTCCAAAACAAGCTTCAGGCACGACTATCACACCTATCACGCCTATCACGCCTATCATGCACACATGCATAAAATGAAAGCCTCATAATTCTTGTTGTTCAGCATTTAAATCTCACAAGCAGTTCATGGTTCACGGAGAAACTTGAACATTCCTGACAACCAATGCTCTTGGGTGATTTATTAGCGCAAGTCCAGGAGGCTCGGAAACTCCCTAGCTTCTCTATTCATTAAGCAAGCTCACAATGCTATCAAAGTCAAATTGAACAAAAACCCCATCCTGTTCCGAACCATAAAGCACTGCTGGCAAGTTACCTCTCCTCTGCGTGTCCTCGGATCAACTCATTCTTTCTGGACAATATACAAGGATTCCAGAGTGAACTTAAAAATTCCAGACCATTGAAGACAATACTGCTCTTCTTCGTCCTAGTACAAATCCTGCTTGGGACATCTTTCAAATCCCCATTGCTTCGACAATTACACACCTACTTAGTGGACTCAGGCCCACTACTCATGATGACGACATTATTCCTGCCTGATTTGTCGAGCAGTCTCCTGCTGCCTGCCTAAATCTCTTATAGCCATCTTAGACCCTTTACAAGCCGAGGCGCTCTGAAACCTCTACTGTGGCCACTTGGCACAACGGAAAAGTGTATTAACATAGGATCATTCGAAGGACTTTTTCCTCGCTCCCTAAAGGAAGCCCAGAGACTTCCTCAATTGAAAAAGCCAGGGTTGGATGCGGCCGTCATCTGCTGTATATGTGCCGGGTCGTCAACCTACCCTTCCTGGGGAAAACTACTTGGGAAATTTGTGGCCAAACAGTTGCACACTCCTGTAGACGGTAGTAACTTTCTCTGATCCTATCAATCTGGATTTCAACCCATTCCTGCTACCAAGGAGGCTGCCATCCAGATGTTGGACAATAGTCTTGGAATTATGAATCCGCGTTGGACCTTCTTGGAATTACAAATCCGCGGGGGGACCTTCTTGGAATTACGAATCCATGGGCGGACATTCTTGGAATTACGAATCCGCGGGCGACCTTCTTGGAATTACGAATCTGCGGGGGGACCTTCTTGGAATTACGAATCCGCGGGGGGACCTTCTTGGAATTACGAATCCGCGGGGGGACCTTCTTGGAATTACCAATCCACAGGGGGACCTTCTTGGAATTACGAATCCGCGGGGCGACCTTCTTGGAATTACGAATCCGCGGAGGACCTGATTGCTTGCATTGTTGCATCTCTCAGTTACTGATCAGACGGTGACCCGTGAGGTGCTACTTGCTATTCTATCTACAAGTGTGGGCATGGGAGGGCTGGTCCAGAGGTGGTTTCAATATTTTCTATCCGGCAGAGTTAATTCTGCTCGGGTGGACCTCTCCAGATCATCCCCCACTGCCTGTGAAGTGTGGGGTGCACAGTGGGATCCATCCTGCAATCAGTTTTTTTTTTAAATGTGTTAATGGAGCTACTGGGGAATCGGAATGCTGGCTTTGGCATCTCCATAGCCATAGCCAGCTATGGTGTCTTGGGAGGATAGCTCAGGGGCAACGTGCTTGCCTTGGAGCAAGATGACGCAGAGCAACACAGGTCTGATCCCCGGGTCAGCGCTTAGTAAGGACGTCCGTCTCGCTGGGAGTTGCTTCTCCATGTCCGAGTCTTGCATATCCAAGACTAACTTGAGGTGCAATGCTCAGAAGGTTGAGGTTCTACTGTTTGGGCCGTGCCGATTGGTTCTCGTGGATACGGGAACAGAATTTATTTGGAATGTTGCGTGAGGGTAAGTCACGTGAGGTTATGTCAAGAGAGTTAAATGTTACGGGGGGGTTCCCAAAACTTGGATTTGCCAGGCTAATAGGGCCGTATTTTCTCTACTATACTACCTGGCCTTCTGGACAGATGTGCACCAGACTTCTGCATACATTGGGCGCCTTGTCCTGAAAGATTGCTTTTGCCTGTTTGGTGGAAATCCATCCATCCAACACATTGTTTTAAATCGGGCCAGAAGTGGCCCAAATCCTCTTGAAGATGCCTGGGTTTCAACGGATCCCTCTGCAGACCCACAGGGCCTTTTCCGGGATTCTTGTGGCCAAGTAGAACTGCTATAGCTCTGCAAATTTAAGAAGAGTCAAACAGATTGGCTAGTTGAAAAACAGCCAATGTGATTAGCTTGGTGTTTAGATTTCTTTCCAAACATCTGCTTTTGTTGTTGGCAGACTTTATTTTGGCGAGGGGAGGGGGGGGATCTGCATACTCTGCGTTGAACTATTATAATTGTTCTTTTAGAACACTCTTAATACAGGAGACCAGTTTCTAAGTGCAAGCCCGGGATTCGAACCTGTGTTGCTACCCGTTGTCTTGCTTCCAAGACAAACGCGTTGGCCCAGAGATATCCTTCCAGCCGGTGTTGGTATATTGAGCAAATTGCAATGCTCTATGATTACCCTGCACCCTTATGAGTGTGAGGGCTGCCTCAGAGGAGTGGAATGAGGCAAAATGGCAGAAAGAACCGAGCTAAACATAGCTATTCTTTGCCTTTTCTGGCCATATTTTACCCCTCGTGTGCCCCGCTCACCTTCCACAGGGTGGCGTGACCCCAGTGAGTTCAAGCTCGTCTGAACCTCCTCGGCCTTGCACACCTGGCTGGAACCCACAGACCCTGACATGCCCAGTGGCCACTTCTAGTGCCTTGAGAGCACCAAGAATAAGTCGGCCATGCTCAGTCACCACAACAGGTGGGTTGGGGATGCCTGGGATATTTTCAATGCCCAAGGCATAGTGGCCATGGCCAGTGGCATCGAGTTACCCTGTGCATGTACAAGGGCACATTGGCCAGTGCTTACCGCTACCAACCATGCCCAGTGGCTAGTACAGGTGGCTTGTGGGTGCCCCAGTTAAAGTAGCCACTGGGAATGGGCACAGCGGCTGGGCATAATGGTGACTGGGCATGGTGGCATGCCATGCCCAGTAGAACCAATGGGCTGTTTGGAGAATAGCTGAAGAATATTCCCTAGGATAATCGACTACTGGGCAAGTTCACAGGCCATTCCCAGTGGGAAGATGGGGGTCCCAAGCACTGTACATATCTGTAGGCCTTGCCCAGTGCAAGACATGGGAAGCTTGGAAGTACCCAGGACATGACCACTTTACAAATAAACATACATGTACCTATGGACGCTTTGGAGGTTCTCTCTGACGGTGAGTCTGCTGGAGCCAGATGGCCTCAATAGAAGGACGGTGCAGAGCTGACAGGAAAGACAAGGGAGCTCGCTCTAACTTTGCCGGTGAGGTAATAATGTGCCAGTAATTACTTTTACCAGCACGTTACCGCATCAGCAAAGTACAGGTTTGCAGGTGGGGCACCTGAGTTACCTCCAGTCAGGTGCCTTACTGGCAAAAATCGCCAGTATTACCAGCAAATCCTCCCATGGAGTCCAATGGGACTCCATGGAATGGCGATTTACACCAGTTGCCGGCACTCGTAATCTGGCGGTAATACAGAGTGCCGGTAACGTTAATACAGTTTGGTGGTATTTGGGTAGATTCACGGCCCAGATATCATCAAACTCGTAATGAGGCCCAAGATGTTGGAACTATCGGCAGGGAGCAGGTGGGACCTAAGTGTGTGAGTGAGCGTGGCTTACAATGATTCATAATGTAATTCAGAATGAACATATGCACCCATAGCACAGCACCTAAGGGGTTAAGGAGCCCCACCTGCTCAAGGCCTATCATGGCTGCAAAATTCCTACCTCAGTTGTGGAATGAGTGCTTGTGCAGCACAGGACTTCATTTGACTACCATATGAATGCCCCCATTAAGTATGAAATACCGCCAGTGGTAGATTAGCATGTGCTGACATTACCGTGGGTTGGCAAACACTTTGCCTTCGCTCTTGCAAATTATCGCTGCTGAGATGGACAGACCGCTGGTGGTAAATTCTGCCAACGTTGGTAACAATCATTGGTAAAGAATTAATCCACCAGAAGACCTATTTCCCGGCATTTTCAGTAGTTGAACACATTTTATGATGGTAAATATTAACCACTGGCAATTTTATATGAACAATTCAGGACCAGGTGAAGGCTTCTTCCACACACACCACTCCTCCATAATTAGATCTGCAACAAAGGGTTCCACACGTGTGTGCTTTGCACAAGGCCCTTTCCAAAGCGCTTTTACAGATGAGCCAAGACACCCAGGAAGACATTGCCCCGGGTTTTTGCTGACACTTTCCGCAAAAATGTGTCACATATTAAAATTGGCAAGAGCTTGGAGGATGTGCGATGTACAGTGCGAAACCCGTGTCAGCAACAAGGCCACCTAATTGGAAATCTGTCCAGTGTCAGCAGAATGCTACAATTCTACACAAAGTTTACGCTTCAGACCAACTCTAACATGGAACCAAACATAAGGCAGTAAGTGTGATGTGGAGGCGGTATCCAGCAGCCGCCCCCAGGTTACCCCAATGACTCTCCTGCTCTGGCATACTCTCCAGACTACCTCTCAGCACCCATCCACTACTTGCACTACTCTAAGACCTTTTGCACAACACCTCTGCCATTAGACTGCAGCTATCCTTGCGATTGATATTTGGTTTAGCTGCACACATAATGACTCTCCTGCTCTCATATACTCTCCATACTCCCTCTCTGCACACATCCACATCCCAGCTCGACATGGGTGACTAGCAGGGACCTGGCCACCCCTACCTACTTTAGTATTTTCTAAAATGCATACACGCATTCTGTAAATCTCTGACAAATCTCCCGTACCTGGGCTTCGGTCCCCTGAGCGCGTTCAACCTACAGCGCGTTGGGACCATACCAATGGTGAAAGGTGCTATACAAATACCCATTGCATTACATTACATCATTTCCTGATTCTGCAGTGTCTGGTTATGTTTTTATATTTTAAGAGCAGCTGAGTTTACTCTTATTTTGGGCAGTAATTTTAACCCTTAATGGGTGGTATTTTGCTCTAAGCTAGGGCTAGTTGGCCCGTATGCCTTTGCTGTAGCTGTAATTGTATTAGCCTGCATAACTCTGCAGAGTGGATCTCACCACCAGGCAGTCTTTCCTTCTCTTCTACAAATGGCAGGATTTTACCTTCTGCGGTAAAATGCCAATTGCTGCTACTAGCATTCATTTAGCTTTACCCACAGTGCGGCATTGGAACGTTTTACTGCTACATCAGAAATGGTTAGGAGGTGGTTCAGTGCCACTTGAAAGGTTAAGATCCCCAGAAACATCAGCGCTGTAAATGGGTACGTCTCCCATGGCCGGGGGTGTTTGTACTTCAGGTTGATTTCTATAGCCCAAACCTCGATAGGAAGCAACAGAGCGCTCTACATGACCTTGAGGGTATGTGGCGAGGGATACTCTGGCGATGGGGGTAGGATGTGATGCGGGAACCAAGGAGCCTAGGTGGCACCTAGGCCTTAACTGAAGAGTAAGAACTTGAGTTTCTTTCCGAACTGCAAGAGCGTTGGGGCAGTCCGGATTGCAACGAGGAGTACCGGTACTTTCCAGGGTAGACTTTGGCCTCTGAGACATATGCACACACTGTCAGACAAGGGAGTGCCTGCATTACCCCTTCTGCTGTTCCAAGCTATTCAGCACGTCGAAGTTATGCTAATTGGGGATAATTAATTTCACATGTTTTGCTGCTCACAAGCAGATCCTGACAGCTGGTAACTAACTGCATGAGAAACTCACACATTCCTCAAGCTGCCTTTCACACACATGCGGGTTCTGGTTCAACCTGTCCAGTGCCAGACAGAACCAAATTAATTACCTGCAGTGTTAGACTACCTGCACTTCTGAATAATTAGAATGTTCCCCCTCCCCCATCCACCTTCCTAATTTCTCCATTTTAGAGGCTAGCCTGGGCATCCCTTGGCGCTTAACCCACTCTTTGATGCCCAGAGGTACTGATACACCTAGGCCATCACGTCACCCCTCGCGCCACCAGACTCGCTAGCCGCCACCCGCCCCTCTCCTCTCTACCACCCTGTACAGCTTTACCACTTGTCGGTGCCCCTCTGTATCCCACTCCATGATGTATATCTGTACTGTTGTATGCCTCTGTAAAGCGCTCCGTTATGCATCTGTACTGTTGTATACCTCTGTAAAGCGCTCCATTATGCATCTGTACTGTTGTATACCTCTGTAAAGCGCTCCATTATGCATCTGTATTGTTGTATACCTCTGTTAAGCGCTCCGTTATGCATCTGTACTGTTGGATACTCCTGTAAAGCGCTTTGTTATGTACCTGTATGATTGGATACCTCTGTAAAGCGCTCAGTTGCTTCTCGAAGCCAGGTCCATGCTCAATAAATACCATAATAATAATCATGATAAATAATAATACTAATATTACTTTTTGTATGTAGCACTTCATGCTGGCTCCCCCCCCACTTCTAAGACCTGCAATAATAGATAGTAGTAGGACCCAAATAATGGTACTCTAGCTCTGAAGCCTGGCGGCACCCCTGCTGGGGTGTCAGCTTGGGAAGTGCAGCCGGGCCCCATGTCTGAAATGAGTGCTTAACCGACTGGGCGATCTTACCCTAGCACACTTTGGATCCAGTGCTCTGGCTCCTTTCTCCCCTAGTGATCTGCTGGAGCCTCTCTTGGCCAGCTACCTCGGTTAGTCAGCTGTGGATGAGTGATAAAGCCAAGCTCTGGGAGCTTTCATAGCAACGGTGAAGTCACGACTGGAATCACTAGAAATTAGGATGACCCCGTGTGTGAGTAATTCTGTGCAGCTCTCCCTGGCAGAGGAGGTTTGTTGTTATTGGGGCTGGGCAAAGGTCGCACCCTTATGGGGAATTCATTTCTTCACAATGTTGGCCGTACATACATTCGAGTTTAATTCCAGTGAGGGGCAGCATTTAAGTGGGTAGCATGGTTTTCCCTCTCTTTGTGTTTCTGGGTAAAAGCACGTCGTTCAGCCATTTTTCTATAAAAGTACTAGGTCAAGGGGGCTGGGCTGGCAGTTGAGCTCTGCTCAAACGAAATGTTCAAAATAGTAGCTTAAAAATGGTGCAAATTCTTTCATGTTGCTTCTTTCCAAACTGCGCACTGTACATCAATTCCACTTTAAATCTCTTCCATGGCAGTGATGCACCCAAAATACTGTTGGTAATGCAGTGATTTTTAGTACATTAAGGGTTCGATAGACACGCTCTTCAGTAGGAGGCTACCAGGGTAGCTCAGTAGGTTGATAGGCAGTTGCTGAGAGGTTATATGTTAAAAAGTGGTTAATCGTATGAGTTTTTGCAATGCCTTATAAAAAAACAAGTGCAGTAAAATGTGTTTAGCCAGGGCATGGGCTAGACTGGTCACTTGCCTATATTCAGGGCGGAGGTGGGGGTATTTCTGCACCTGTAGTGACAATCAAAAGTTGGTACCCATGAACCCACAATTTAATTTCCTAATAACTGCTGTCAGCACAACAGAAACATTTGTTTGTGATTAAGCAGTTTGACAAGCATAAACCATCTTTATTAATATAACCTGTGATAAAGCACAAAGGAAGGGACACAGAGATTACAAGGTATTTGTGTGGTAGTCTGACAAAACAAGAAACATATTTCAAAGAAAACTAGTGAATGCAAGTTTAAGCAGCACTTTTGAGTTTGAAAATGACTTTTTTTCCTATGAAAGTGGAAGATGCACATTTGCACACAGATACTCTATGGGACACCTGTTGCTGTGCTACCCGTTGCTGTGCTACCCAATGCTGTGCTACCCGGTGCTGTGCTACCCGATGCTGTGCTACCCGTTGCTGTGCTACCCAATGCTGTGCTACCCGGTGCTGTGCTACCCGATGCTCTGCTACCCAGTGCTGTGCTACCCGATGCTGTGCTACCCGATGCTGTGCTACCCGTTGCTGTGCTACCCAATGCTGTGCTACCCGGTGCTGTGCTACCCGATGCTCTGCTACCCAGTGCTGTGCTACGATGATGTGCTAACCGATGCTGTGTTACCCGGTGCTGTGCTACCTGATGCTGTGCTACCCGGCGCTGTACTACCCGATGCTGTGCTACCCGATGCTGTGCTACCCGGCGCTGTGCTACACGTTGCTGTGCTACCTGATTCTGTGCTACTCGATGTTGTGCTACCCGTGCTGCGCTACCCGATGCTGTGCTACCTGGTGCTGTGCTTCCCGATGCTGTGCTACCTGGTGCTGTGCTACCCGATGATGTGCTACCCCGTGCTGTGCTACCCAATGCTGTGCTAACCGATGCTGTGCTATCCGGTGCCGTGATACCCGATGCTGTGCTACCCGATGCTGTGCTATTTGGCACTGTGCTGCCCAGTGCTGTGCTACCCGATGCTGTGCTACCCGGTGCCGTGCTACCCGATGCCGTGCTACCCGTGCTGCGCTACCCTATGATGTGCTAACCGATGCTGTGCTACCCGTGCTGGGCTACCCGATGCTGTGCTAACAGATGCTGTACTAACCGATGCTGTGCTAACCGATGCTGTGCTACCTGGTGCTGTACTACCCGATGCTGTGCTAACCGATGGTGTGCTGCCTGGTGCTGTGCTACCCGATGCTGTGCTACCCGATTCTGTGCTAACCAATGCTGTGCTAACCGATGCTGTGCTAACCGATGCTGTGCTACCTGGTGCTGTGCTACCCGATGCTGTGCTAACCGATGCTGTGCTGCCTGGTGCTGTGCTACCCGATGCTGTGCTACCCGATGCTGTGCTAACCAATGCTGTGCTAACCGATGCTGTGCTAACCAATGCTGTGCTACCTGGTGCTGTGCTACCCGATGCTGTGCTAACCAATGCTGTGCTGCCTGGTGCTTTGCTACCCGATGCAGTGCTACCCGATGCTGTGCTAACCGATGCTGTGCTACCCGATGCTGTGCTACCTGGTGCTGTGCTACCCGATGCTGTGCTACCCGATGCCGTGCTACCCGATGCTGTGCTACCTGATGCTGTGCTAAACAATGCTGTGCTAACCGATGCTGTGCTACCCGATGCTGTGCTGCCCGATGCTGTGCTACCCGGTGCCGTGCTACCCGATGCTGTGCTACCTGGTGTTTGGGCCCACGCAGCTCTTTTGAAAGTACCCTTTCCCAGCACACTCGTAGATGATCGGCAGGCCACTGCCCAGCATCCTGGCACTGGCCCCTCTGGTTATGGAATTAATCCATCCTCCTGCGTTCAATACACACATAGGCAGGGCCCAGCTCGGTGTGCTACCCATCAGTGTGCCCCCCTGGCACTCATACATCTGCATAAGTCGTGAGTTTGGCCGTCAGATGCTGCCGGGTGTACTGGCATGGCCCCTTCTCTGGGCACAGTGCAAGCTGGCGCTGCTCTTGCCCAGCTCACCCGCAGATGATCCCAGGACCCTGCAAGGTGCGCCCCAGCCCTGCCACTGTCCCGGCCTTGCCCTCTCCCAGGTCTGTTCCTCCAGGATGCCAGATTGCAACTATTCTCCCCTGCTCAGCACAGGCCCCCGCTGGCCAGTTGGCAGCTCTGACAGCTCCCATGGCTTAGCAATCGTGTTGCCCTGATTTATTGTTCTCTAGCCCTTAACCCCCTGCCAGCCTGCACTGTCCCCAACCCGGCTGCCCTGAACCAGCGCCTGCACATTCCAGCCAGTTCCTTGCACCCAGGCACCGCCGTGGGGAGGGGGCCCTTTCAACGATTCGGCGGCTTTGCTCGGCATGGATCTCCAGGGGATGAGGAGAGAAATAAAGCCATTACGATGAGAGGAGCTTGAACCCTCCCAAGGAGCGCTCCGGGCGTCAATGTGCTGCGTGCGGCTCCGCACCGCCACTCCATACCTAGCACAGGGAGCGCTTTGGCTTGTTGTGTGGGTTGTTTGCCGAGAGAGAGAGGCCGAGGAAAGCCGAATCCTGAGATCCGGCTAGATATCTGACGCCGGATCCCGGACCCGCCGAGAGACGGCCCATTGGCCAGCGCTGGATGTATCGCTCCACCACACGCTCAAATCCTATGTCGTTCATTCTCTAAGATTGTCTATGCATTATCCAGAGATCGGCTTCCCATCCCAGCCCCTCCCCTTCTAAAATTCTGCGAGTCTCTCCCAGCTTGTCCTCTTGGCCTCCCCTCTCCTAACATTCTGCAAGTGTCCCAGACTTCTCCTCCCAGCCCCTCCTCTTCTACTATTCCGTGAGTCTCTCCTGGCTTCCCCTCTTGGCCCCTCTTCTAAAATGATTGAGTCTCTGCCGGCTACCCCTCTCAGCCCCTCTCCTTCTAAAATTCTGTGAGTCTCCCATGCTTCCCCTCTTGGCCCCACCCGAATCACCGGGTTTTGTGGAGAGGAGCCAAAGGGGCGCATGCTGAGACGTCCACAAGGCTTTTGTCTAATGACAGCACTGATTGGCCTGCTGCAGGATTCACAGTAGGAAGCCCATCAGCTGCACTGTCTCTTTTGCCTCCCCATACTTACCCGCAGCCAGGAGGACCCCAGCCGTCCTTGCCCACGAATGGACCTTTTCTGACTTCCACCTCCTGGCCCATCAGTCGCTGTACGTGTGTCCTTTGCCAGTGACTCTCTTCTTTGTTTTTGTTTTTTTGCTCGGGGTCTCTTGAGGCACTGTCCCAGCCCTCCCACCTGCCGCCGGTCGTAGTCTCTCTTTTACGTCTCTGAAGCGCAGTCCTGGAGTCCTACCTCTGTGTTGTGGGCCTGTTCCAGTTTTTGGTTTTGAAAATCAGGTCACACTTCTTCACTGACATTGCTACCACCAGTGCAAAAAAGAAGTGCAGGTACTCACCAAGCTACCAAGCAGGACATTCCGGCGCAGCGCTTTCTGCAACGGCTGTTTCGGCGCGGCACCTTGGGCAAAGATCCCTTTTAGGCTCGCCCTGTTGTTTGCCGGCAATTCCCAGTGAGATTAAATTATGCGCCAAGGAGCACACACTTTGGTAAAGCAGTGTATCTGAGATCCATTCACACAAACTTCCAGTTTGCTGTTATGCATTGTGTTAAGAAAGTTTGAAAATCTATATTAAATGGGACTGTCTTTTTTGCTTATCAAACTAGCAGATATCATAGCTGTGAACTAAGCTTTAGAAGGGGAGTTTTATTGCTGCTCACTTTTATTGCATAATAAGACATTTCAGTCAAAAACCTTCCATCACAGCTCCAATTACTCTAGCATTTACATATTAGAATAGGATCTGCTAATAACAAATACATATCTTAAAGTGATTTCCCAGACTTTCCAAATCAATCCCTGCTCCATCAAAGGACACCAATGGTAACAGGTGAAGCACACTTAGCGAAACAGTGTTTGGCGCCTAGTGCGCTGAGAGGTGCGCTGAGTGCTGAGAGATGTGCTGAGAGCACACTACATGCATGTGCGTCTCTCCTTCTGCTCTGCAGGGTGGGTCCTGAAGGAGACATTGTGAGCCGTGCGGGTGGTGCAGAGAGGAGGGGGCGCTGCTTTCCCCAGCGGACCCTGCAAAAGCTTAGTCCTTTAAGTTGCGATAACGTGAAATGAAAAGCTTTCATTTGCACCTCGCCCCATAGTTGAGTACCGGTACTCGCTTTCAGACGTTGAGAAGTGCAGGCACTCAAATGCTCAAATATAAGAAGTGCAGGTACTGAGGACCATTTAAAGCACTGGGTAGCACACATTTAAATGAGTTACCGCTATTTGTGCAATGCCACTGTCAACATCCTCCATATGTTATAAGGCCCTACATGTCAATTTGCTTGGCCACGCCTCTAAAGAATGCTAGGAATACAAATTGCAGGTGAGCGCATTTTGGATGCCAGCCAGATTCCAGTTTCTGGCTACTTCCCACAACATGAGAGTACAGATGAAACGAGCACAAGATAAGTGCCATTCATAGCAAACTTGAGAAAGGTCACACATTCTTGCAACAGTTGCAGTGCATGGAAACAGTAACCTACATATTTTGCTCTGTCCCATACCATATTTTAACAATAAACCCTAAATAGATATAATTCTCTAAGGATATATGTGCACTGAGATCTGGGTGGGCGTGCGTGCAGACATCCTTACCAATACAAGACATCGCCTCTCAGCTCGTCTTCTTCGAAAGTTCTGCAAGGCTCCTGTTTTTGAGAGAGGAACAAATATCTCCAAATACTAGATCACAAACATTTTCTCCTTATCCAAATGCTGAGGTCATCTGAATGAGTATGTAGGTTTATAGTTATGAATATTTTACTATTCGGGTATGTGTTAAGATAGTGATTAAAGCAGACAAAACCTTTCTTGCAGACATATTTGTTTGAGGTCATTCTTACGTTCCCAAATGCGCATTTTAAATTAAATTAATTGCAATAACTCTTTAATGACATGTCTTGTAGTTGGGGCAATCATTCTCGATTAGCATTCCAAGTTTTTCAGGTCGCTACCAATGTTATGCCTTTGCAAACTGGAGAGAATGATATGTTTGA
This sequence comes from Ambystoma mexicanum, assembly GCF_040938575.1. Lineage (NCBI taxonomy): Eukaryota > Metazoa > Chordata > Amphibia > Caudata > Ambystomatidae > Ambystoma > Ambystoma mexicanum. The sequence continues at coordinate 90,026,577 of NC_090929.1, read as the reverse complement.
CAACACCTTCAACGTGAAGTCCTTTCAACGTGAAGTCCTACTTTTGTGTTTGATTCCACTATCAAATTGTGGTTTTACTTTTATGTGGTTGATCTGCCCTGGTTTTTTTATTTTGAAAATCTGATCAGTCTACATATAATGCAGCCCTCTGTCCCCCTCTCAGCCACGCCATCCCAACAGTTCCAAAAAAGGCTCCTAAGCTTACATCCCACACAACAAATGTTTACTAGAACTCAGTAAGGCTCTCTACACAGCTAGAGCCACGCTCCTCTGCTCGGTCCCTTCTTCCCTCGCATTCCAGGACCAGTACACACAGTAACTAACACGTTATTTTCAATTCTTAAATATTCACCACATGAATTGGTTGTTCATAAAAAGTTTTCTTTATATATATATATATGTAATGTCCATTTTAGGTAACAACAAAAAATAAATCATATATCTTTTCTTCAAATTATATACAAGTGTTTTTCAAAAGACATAGTAATTCAAAACATTACTCAGTAAATAATTGTTGAATAAATCTCATTATAACATTCAAAAGAAATTGATTTGTCTCATTAATGCGTTTGAATTTTCAATAGTGTTCATAATGTTAAACAATAAACATCCTGATATCTTGATAGGAGTTATGCAGGTTTCAAAGGACTAACTGTCCACCTATCTGATACTATGCGTTTCGGGCTCATTAGCCCTTCTTCAGGTATAAATATCTGGAAAAGTTGGGTTCTGTAAATTCAATAAAAATAAATAGTGTTTTAATTATATAAAGTCAAGTGGGATTAATTTGTCTATTGGAAATGGACTGGTGGGTATTTTTGCACTAATCTGTGAATGGGCCTGTCTACTGACGTTGCCTTTCAATCTTCTGGTTGTAATCAGATGCAAACTCTGTGAATAAAAGCACTTTGTTACTACGATGATAAATATTGCGTAAAATGTAGTCTCTTGTGGGACAAGTCGCTAAAGGAGTGCTGTGTCCCAGTAAAAGACCACCTACATTCTAATCATCTCTTTTACTGGTGTTCATTAGTACACTCACCTAGCGTTTGCTGTGTGAGTCGAGTACAGGTAGAATTGATTGTCCCAGATGTCTGAATTGGGCCGTACGAATCACTGGACTTACTGTTGTGTTTGCTGAAAAGATATTTATTCAAACTACCTTAGAAATTGTCCATAATACTTAAATGATTAACTAATGTAACTTTAATAGTTGCCTTAATACGTTCTATAACGTACCTCTTAATGTTGATTGCGTTCATATGAATATCATAGGTGTCGTGAATCGTGTTTCCGTACTCTTGTACTGGTTCTTATAGGAGACGTTTTTCTGATAGTATATTCTTCTTATAGGTTGAATATCTGTCATTGACAAATTAGATGCTCGAGTCAGTCAAGTCGAGCAAGTGGTATAGTTCGTATATACAAGATATCAACGTTATCTCTATTGTTCAGGTTGTAAGTATTAGAGGCAGTTAAATCTTACCTCTAATAGCGTGAGTACACTTGCTTTCATGTTGTAATAGTAGCCGCTGTAGTCCTCAGCTGAACGCATTCTGGTATTGCCGGGAAAGCCGTCTCTTGTAACTTGTCTCAATCTGTGTGTTTCAGAATTACAATTCTAGTTATTATGAGGGAGATACCTTGTAAGTATTCTGATGTACAAAAGGAGAGTACTGTTCGTATCTGGGAGCTAATGTTACTTACAGAAATCCGTGATGTTCTTCACTCGCACGCAGCTCCTCTTTGAGACGTGTGTTTGTTCCGCATCAGCACGTTGCTTAGCAACCTAGCCGCTATGCCTTTGATTATAGAGTTAGTGACTCGAACACGGCTCGTCGAGCCGCCATCTAAGATGAGTATTTGATATTCCTATTTTTTCGTGTGGTTACATATTCTGAATACATGGAAGGGGTTTAAATATATCTATGATCCTCAATCATCTAAATCTATGAATATTAGTGTAATAGGTAAATTTAAATGTTTTAAAAAAATGTGCTGGCTGACTGAGTATTTAAGTCATAACTTCTGTTGGTAGAATTAAGGCATGATCTTAATTTCGCATTGATTTATGGGTGTAATTGGAATCCAATTAGCTACTTGTGTTGTTATTAGAGGGTCATTAGGTCGACTCTTTACTTACTCATATTTACTTCTCAATCTAAGCGCATATATAGTAATTCAACACAGTCGATAATACACATTTATCGACCTGAAAGTACCTCAGTGGTATTTTGGGCTGTCCTGATCCTTCACATTGTGAATTGGCACAAAGGGAGCAAAGGACCAGGGGGACAAAACCACAATGCACCTTTTTATTTTGGCGTTCTTGATGCTCGACAGGGTCGAGTCTGTTTCAGGGTGCTTTGCAGGCTTCTGTGACAGAGTTTGAGACGGGAATCAGCTGAGGGTATCAGGCAGCAAGTTGGTTCGACAAGCAAAGGTAGACAAACGACTGCAGGATGGACTACACAGCGACTCAGGGTCAGGAATCATTGGCTCAGTGCTGTTTGGCTGTTCTGAAGCACGGGTCGAGACGTCTTGGATGTTTTTAAGCGACTGCCGCTTGACAACTGTCAGCATTGCAGTCAGTTGCGGATCGAGGAACTCGACTGGCTTGAAAATGTCCTTTATGGCAGGCGGTGGTAGATGCTCATCAAGGCACTTCACCCATCTTCTTCAATGGGCTTTTGTCGTCCTTTAAGGCAGACAACAGACAGCTGTGGAGTGTGTTGAAGGTAACTTCCTTGTCCTTCGTTGCAGGTTCCAATTGAATTTATATATTAGACTCCTGTGTGACCTGCTGACATCTATGGGAATCCATTTGACCAACTACGCAGATGATACTAAACTCCTGATGGAGTTGAGTGGCTGTTACAGGGCTGATTCTGCCAGACTGAAGTACATCTATGATACTATAAAGAATTGGATGTCCAATAGTTGGATGTGTTTAAAAAGTGATAAAACCAAACTGATGATCTTTGGTTCTTCACAAGCTAGATGTAAACGAAGTTCGGAATACAAACACATGAATATCCAAGGGAACCACTTCAGAGTTATGGATAAGGTTAAAACCTTAGGGATCTATCTGGAGGCATCCATGTGTTCATAGGGACAGGTGAATGGGTTAATCGGCAGCTCACACCACCACTAAAGAGTACTAAGACATACCACATTTTCACTGTCACCTAAAAATCTAGAGACATTGGTGAGGTTCATTATAATGCCATGCCTGGACTACTGTAATGCTCTGCTAATTGGAACAAGTAAAAACTGCCTTGATAGACTCAGAGTGCCGCAGAAAGAGGCTGTTCACATTATTTGTGATCTCCCTAAATCAGAGCATGTCTCGGGTGCAAGAAGGAAGCTTCACTGGTTAGCGGTATCAACTAGAGTAAGATCCAAGGCTCTTTCTTTGACCCACAAATGCATTCATGGGGACGTACACATTTATCTTAAAGAGTGTATGAGCTTATATGCTCCTTCTACATCACTCCGTTCTGGTTCTTATGGGCTCCTGAACATTCCTAAATATAAAAGAACATGAGGCTATGGACGCTCATTTACTGTTCCCGCGGCCCAAGCATGGAATGCACTTCTCTGGAGTTGCGAATGGAAGAATGCTACCTTTCCCAGAAATTATTTAAAATGTTCCTGTTTGAATAATTTTTCCTCTTCTTTTACTCTAGCCCATTTGTATCTCCCCTTACCCTGACATTTATGAGTTTTGCTGTCCTGTCTCATGGTGTCGTTGTGTCTGTGTGCGCCTTGATGCTTGTGGGCTTTGTTGCTATATAAATATATAAATATATATAAATATACACAGTTACATATGAGAGGTTGTTGGGGTTTCCTGTCTCCTTTGTTTTCACCTGCAGCTAGGCCCCATGTGGGCATGTTTGAAATACCCCCTGATGGTATGATAATTGCTGCCACCAGCTACAGGGCCTAAAAAAAGAGCAGGTTGGTTCCATGGAGCCTTTGTCAATTAAACAGGCTGACTATGGCAGGGGGAAGGTTGGTCCTCCCCCTTCCTAGAGTGCCATCTTGCCTTCCCTGGCTGTCACATTCCAACTGAATATGACAGGGGCTGACTGTGCCTGCAGGCGCTGTCCAGCCCAGAGTACGTGGGTTTATGCTTTTGTCATGGTGTGACCATAGGCAAATGTGTGTGGATTAGCCCCACACATTTTTCCTGAGATTGGTCTACCATCATTCCATTTGATTAAACATTTCTAAAAAAGCCCAGGCGAACGCATGCCCACGATGTCTATGGTCGAATTTCTCACGCCCTTTGTAAAATGAGAAACAGTGACTGTCTTTTTTTGAACTTCTGAATTTACTGCCGTCCTCGGGACTTGAACCACAATTGACAGGTTTGTAGTCTTGGCCCTTCACCAGTGCCCCAGATAAACTGATGAAAAATAGCGAACAACTAAAGGTGAGATGTCACATTTCAGGACTGCATGTCCCAGGGAAAACACTGCTATTGATTCTTGGAGTTTAAAACATGCACACCGTTTATCATTTTCAAAATACTATTAGAGGAAAATATCCTCTCTTGGTGTTTTGTGTGTGTTGATTTTATGAAAGGCAAATGTCACCCTGTTCAATTTGTATGGTGTTTGTAAAGGCGATAGCATGAAAGTTGCATAGTTCACCTTTATGTGCTAATTTCTGGTGACGTTGCATCCCATTGCTTATGTTAATGAGTCCCCCCACTTTTTCTTTTAGGACTTGCCCCTGTCGAGGATGCATTCTGGGGAATGGGGATGGGGGAGCTCAGATAGGCGTTTGCACAAGTTCACAGTAGCGTGAGAGGAAGAGATGAGGAGAGTGAGAGACAGGGAGACACTGAGAGAGGGAGACAAGGAGAAAGAGGAAAGCAGACCATAATGTAAAGGGGAAGGTGCATGTGCCAGACTTCACAGACACAGTGAGTGATAGAGAGAAGGGAGACAGAAAGACCCTTCTAACAAGGGACGAGGGAGAGAGAGAAACCGAAGGAAACACATTACGCCGAGAGAAACAGGAAGAGTATATGAGACAGCACTGGCAGACATGGGTGAACTGGGAACCAAAAGAGCCCCGGGAAATAATATTCAAAGTGTCCCCATAGTAAAGATTTTCAGCAAGCCCAATCCGGGCCCAGGGCAGAGCTGCCTACTGGGAAACTCCAGAGTTCCCTATAGGCCAGTCCACCCTAGCCCAGGGAGGAGCTGCCTACTGGGAAATCTCTAGAGTTCCCTATAGGTCAGTCCAGCCTGCCCAAGGTCCAGAGGCCTACTGGGAATCACCAGGATTCCCTATAGGCCAGTCCAGCCCTGCCCAGGGTCCAGAGGCCTACTGGAAAATCTCCAGAGTTCCCTATAGGCCAGTCCACCCTAGCCCAGGGTGGAGCTACCTACTGGGAAATCTCCATAGTTCCCTGTAGGCCGGTCCACCTCTGCCCAGGGTCCAGAGGCCTACTGGGAAATCTCCAGAGTTCCCTATAAGCCAGTCCACCCTAGCCCAGGGCGGAGCTGTCTATTGGAAAATCTCCAGAGTTCCCTGTAGGCCAGTCCAACCTAGCCCAGGGTGCAGAGGCCTACTGGGAAATCTCCAGAGTTCCCTATAGGCCAGTCCATCCTAGCCCAGGGCGGAGCTACCTACTGGGAAATCTCCAGAGTTCCCTGTAGGCCAGTCCACCCTAGCCCAGGTTGCAGAGGCCTACTGGGAAATCTCCAGCATTCTCTATAGGCCAGTCCACCCCAGTTGGCAGAGAGAACAGAGAGCACGTACCTCAACACGTGACTCATGCTCACAGTCACAGAGACAAACAAACAATGAGAGAGAGAGCACAGAGAAACAGAGAGCGCACAAGCTTGTGATATTTTACCCGTCCTGTTCCCTGCCCAGAATAGTTGAGAAGTCCAGCCTCCTGGCATTCCAATCACTCATCCGCATAGCTTACACAGAATCTGACAAGGTAGTGCTTAACCCACTGAGCTAACTTTCGGACACATCAATGAATGGCTTTTCTTAAAACCCCCATCAACTGGGGGCGCTCATGCCCGCGGACAGAAGCGCTGCTGTTCTCCGGGTTTCACCGAGGCCTTTCTGAGAGTGAAGGACAGAGCCCGAAGCTCTGGTGGCGGTCATGTGATGTCCTGGTCATGTGATTGGCAGACGCAAGACGCGGAAATAGCCCGTCTATTTATCAGCAGACTGATGGTAAGCGGTGGTGACAGCGCTGACATGGCAGAAGACTCTGCCGCAGCTGCTGTGCCAGACACGAGGCCCCCTGGCTTCTCTGCAGCATATGGTGCCCTGTGCAGGAGAAGGCCTGGCACCCACAGCAGGAAGAGATTTACTCGGGTCAGACACATATTCACGGGCCCTGAATTATTCCATTGTGTTACTTAGCGTATTTCTTATGTGGCCTTCTGCGCCTGGGTGACTCTGGTTTGGCACTCGGATGCAGAGCTTCTCTGCCAGGTCACTGCTACAGAATCAATCAGTCTGCAGCGATCGGAATTCTCTGCCACCTGGCATTCAGTTCAATGGCGCTCGGCCATTTCTCAGTTGGCATCGTCACAGCTGGCATCATCACAGATGGCACCCGTGCTAGTTGTCGCAGTGTTGCCATGGTTTGATGCAGTCTATGCATTGAGGTCTTCTCCACCCCACCCAATAAGGGGGTCCAAGTAGTGAACATTGTGTGGAAGCTTACACTCCTGTGCAGAACCCCATCCCAGATCTCCCACTGACCTTCACCACCAGGGACCCTATTGTGAGTTCTGTCACCGGCCGGCGGGGGAACAACAGAGGACTTGGCGCTATACGGTTCAAGTGTTTATATTGTTAACAGCAGAAACTGTGGGGATTAATGGGCTGACTTCCACTATAAAAAGCAGGCTTTTCTAGAAGACTCTCTGCCCTTCCCCCTTCCCTCTCTCCTTTGGGCTCTGCCTTCCTGGTTGGAATCAAAAAGTCATTCCCAGTTTTTAAGTGTCCCACACTTCTTTCCTGATAGTTGGAAATACCTGCTTGTCTTTCATGGACAATGTCACTTTGCCTTCAGGAAGTAACGACACCACCATCCCTAGTGCCTTCGGTCATCTAGTCAGGGGTCAGGGGTCGCACAGTTTGAGATCCTTTTCAGGATTGCAGAGGGTACTGCCTCAACCCTCCGACCGGCTAATGGAGACCTTCCCGGCTATCAATCCTCAACCAAGCCAGGCATTTTCTCAGGGACTCGGGTCCCAACCAGTCCTATATTGGCGTTTTGCTCTCTTTGGTTGCCTCCGTATCACCATCTCTTTCTCCCCCTCTCTGAATTCCACCTCTCCTCCTGTCTGTGTGTCTCCCTCCTCTTTTGCTCCTTGATAATCCTGAATACTTTTCCTCTCCTTGCTCCTCCAAAACGCACTATCCTCACCTCACGCCTCCAACTCTCTCTCCAGGAGACCAACAGCTCCTCAGCTGCCAGAAATCAGTGTCTGGTCCGTGCGTGGCTACATGGCATACATGCCAAAATTTTGAGGCACCTAAGAGGGAGATTTCACGAGAGAATTCGGGAGAAATTAATTTCCCCATAGGCATGCATTGGGGCTAGAATTATTTCAGGCGGGAGTATGTGAAAAATAGCAATATTTTGCTATACTTTTCATTTCAAAATCGGGAGTCTCCCGCCTACATCAGGAGGGTTGGCATGTCTGACATGGTATGCAGTTATTTCCATTTAGGCTGCCATCTTGGAGTTCCTTTCTCCTCTGTTGTGCGCCTTTGGAATGCTGCAGCTACAGGAGTTCTTCCGGGATTTGCTGGGTATGCACGGGCCTTCTTCCTCAGTGAGGACGCTTGTGAATTCCAGCATTCTGGGTTTGTGCGAGCGCCATACCTGCCTAACCTCCGTAATTTTTCCGGAGACTCCAGAATTTCAAGCATTTGTTCGGGTCTCCAGAAAAGTTCCTTGAATCTCAGGAATTTTTACATTCTTTCCGGGTCCCGTCATATTCTCCACCTGATTGGCTGCCGCCGGTAGCCAATCGGGTGCGGAAGTGGGCGGGACCCGGAAACGGCTCGAAATGCTCATGCCCACTGCCTCACCATTATATGAGGACGCTGCTGGCGAACGGCAAGGCACCAGGGAGCGACGGAATAACCAACCTGGCAATCAAGAACCTCCCACCAGCATCAATGGAACACCTCACAGAGATCTTCAATGCATGCTTGAGGCTCCAGCACTTCCCGAGTTCCTGGAAAGAAGCAAGGGTCATCGTTTTCCCAAAGGCCGGCAAACCACTGAGGGATCCAGTGAACTACCACCCCATCATCCTGCTCTCTGAATTATCGAAGCTCCTGGAGAAGGTCCTCCTCGCTCGACTCAGCGACTTCACCTCCGAAAGAAATCTACTAGCAAAGGAACAGTTTGGATTTCGAAAGGAGCATGCAACGACTCATCAGCTACTGAGAGTTTTGGACACCATCAGCCACAGACTCAACATCAAGAAGTCCACAGGAATCGTCTTCCTGGATGTCGCCAAAGCATTCGACCGAGTCTGGCACAAGGGACTGCTGCACAAGATGATTGGCCTGGGATTTCCGAACTACCTGGTGAAGACGATTGCAAGCTACCTGGGAGGCCGCACCTTCCATGTCGCCATGCGGTCTGAGATGTCCTCTTCACATCCGAGCAAGCGTGCCACAGGGATCGAACCTCGGACCCTTCCTGTTCAACCTCTTCACCAACGACATCCCGACAGATCTCCACAAGACGAACCTGGCGCTGTGTGCAGACGTCTCCCAATCATTCAGCGAAAAGGAAGTGCCGAAGAACCTGCAAGCTTCATTGGATACCATCCAAAGTGGTACAGCGACTGGCGGATAGAACTCAACACCAGCAAGACAACTGCAACGCTGTTCACCAGAAAGAAGATCAAGGAGCACCCACACATCAGCCTCAACGGGGAGACCATCAAATGGGAGAGCAGCAGCCGCTACCTCAGTGTGACCCTGGACAGCAAACTCAACTGGGAAAGCCACATCGAGAATACTCAGCATAAGGCAACAGGAAAGATGGCAGCGCTGTACCCACTCCTGAAGAGCAAGTCCATGCCCCTCCGGACAAAGATCAAAGTCTACAAGGCGATCATCAGACCAACCCTGACTTATGCCTCCCCAGCATGGATGACCTGCCATGAGCGACACCGGAAGAGTCTTCAGATAGTCCAGAACAAGGCCCTGCGGATATCGTCTGGAGCTCCAATCTTCACAAGGATAGCAGACCTTCACAGAGACCTGGACATCGAGATGTTGGATGAACATCTAGCGAAGCTGAGTAAGAACTTCTGCCAAGAACTGGATCAGAACCCGAACCCTCTGATCAGAAGACTCACTGCCACCACTGCAAACCCCTTCGACCGCTACCCGCGGCCCATCACTGCGAAGACCCTGTGAAAGCAGCCCTACTGTGACAAGATCACCCAGACCAAGAAGAATACAAACCCACGACTACACACTCAACCCGAGAAGATGGAGTAATGAGGCTCAAGCCTCGGTATCCAAAAATCACCGCTGATGGATAAAAATCTAACAGCAAGAAGAAGAACAAGCGCCAGCATACACTCACTTTTTTTCTCCCTCAATGCGACCCCGACCACTGTAATAATAGTGCTTTCAATCCGATTGAAAGCACTATTATTTCAGTGGCGGCACCACGTTCATTTTGCTTACTATAGCTTTGAATGAATGATTTTCAATGCTATAGTAAGCACACTGAAGGCTACAACAACCGAGTTTACCTTTTTGACAGGTGGGCGGGGCGTCTGGGCAGAGCCGTGTGCAAATGGGTGGAGTCTTGTGTGGCTGTGGGCAGGACATAAATCTCAGGAATTTTTATTTTCAAATGTAGGCAGGTATGGCGAGCGCGCATTGTACCTGGTCCGTGAGTGGTTATTTCCCTTTAGGCCGCCATCTTGGATTTCCTTTCTCTTCTGTTGCGCGCCGTTGGAATGCTGCAGCTAAGGGAGTTCTCGCGAGATTTGCTGGGTATGCACGGGCCTTCTTGCTCAGTGGGGACGCTTGTGACTTCCAGCATTCTGGTTGTGTGCGAGCGCGCATTGTTTTTTTCTTGCTGCTTCCAATCTACATTGAAACCAGTCTTTCATGTTCGCATCCAGGACTCCGCAGACACCCTATGGAGCGGATGTGCCGCTCCTCAAAGCTAAAATGCTAATCTCTCTTCCTTGTCACATGCACTGTTTTCGAAAGTATCAAGAGCACATTCTCTTATGTCAGGATTGGCGAGTTCTGGTTTGCGGCAAATGGCAAACCCTTCAGGAAATGCACAAGGGGGTGTCAACCTAACAGGTGGGTATATTCTATGTGGGGAGGTTTCTCGCAATGGAGAAGGGATATGTACCTTGCACAGCCCCCTGCCCTGTCGTAGTATCCCCTTTAACCCTGTCCCATATGCATTAGACAAGTTGTCTTTCGGGACCTCAACCTCTAGCTTTGAAAGTCCCTCAGGGTGACCAGAGCATGATGACTAGGGTCGCTAGGGTCCTGGGATGTTACAATGGTGCCAAGGCAGGTGGTGGACTGAGGAGTTTAGGGGGTACTCTTTGTAACCCCTCCGTGGCTTACACTCCATCACAGTTCCCACCTGGAGCCAGACTGAATCAATTTGCAGCTTAAGCAACAAAGCACTCACGCCATTCAAATGCACAGTAATTTTTCAGCTGCTTATTGGGCTTTCAGCTGAGTTCGTTGCCCATGATTGGATAATGACTAGGGTGGACCGCACCAATCAGCGCATCTCTAGGGCCTCTCAGCGATTACTCAACGGCGCGTCAGGGTACTATAAAGAATAGATGAACAGAAACGTAAGCATTGGTTCTTATGGCATCACACTGGGCAGTGCGCATGACCAGGGAGCAGTGGATTCCCCAGCCTGGGCCCTGTGCATCACCTCCGTGCACTAATCTGGAAAGTCTCCCACTGAGCGGGTGAATTCTCCAGCCCTGCTCTATCTAGGCCTCCACATAAGGGACCGGTGTGGTGCAAGTAGGCCTTCTCTGATGCTCCCACCACTGCAGTGTGCAGCTCTTTCCCAATAGGCTGATACAACTGGTGTATTGGGAAGAAAGACCACCTACCCCCCAGCCCCAATGGAGCTCTTGCCTCTTGGGTGTGCCCTATTGCCCTGCGGATATATGAGGGATGGAAGTCTGGTTGCTAAGGATTTGCTGGCTGGTGATTCAGTGCAGTTTTTGATGCTGTATCTGGTGGGGTAATGCCCTCCCCATGTAGGCCTGGAGGTGCTCCTCTGCTTCCACTTTCCATGCATCTAGCACTGAGTTTGACAAGTTGCCAGGTGCATGCATGGGTGTCTTCATAGAGCTGTAACTTGTTGGTCTAGAGCCATATCAGGGAATTCCTGGACAGTGCAAGGATGCAGAAATCCCAAGACAAATGAGCAGCATCCACCACCTTGGCCTTGCGCGATCAAACAACCACAAACGCCCTGCCCTAGCCCCGTCAGACCACCCTGGGCTTGCGCGATCAAACAACCACAAACGCCCTGCCCTAGCCCCGTCAGACCACCCTGGGCTTGCGTGATCAAACAACCACAAACCTCCTGCCCTAGCCCCATCAGACCACCCTGGCCTTGCGCGATCAAACAACCACAAACACCCTGCCCTAGCCCCGTCAGACGACCCTGGCCTTGCACGATCAAACAACCACAAACACCCTGCCCTAGCCCCATCAGACCACCCTGGCCTTGCGCGATCAAACAACCACAAACACCCTGCCCTAGCCCCGTCAGACCACCCTGGCCTTGCGTGATCAAACAACCACAAACACCCTGCCCTAGCCCCGTCAGACCACCCTGGCCTTGCGCGATCAAACAACCACAAACGCCATGCCCTAGCCCCATCAACCACCCTGGTCTCACGACTAAACAACCACAAACCCCCTGCCCTAGCCCCATCAAACACCCTAGCCTTGCCATCGAACAGCCTCAAACACCATCCCCTAGCCATCTGATGGTCACACATGTCCTGCCCTTGCCTACAAATGGCCACCCCTGTCCTAGTCTAGCCATCAAATGCCCATACATGCACTGACTTTGCCATTGAATGCTCATGAAGGCTGTGACCTAGCCATCAAATGCCCTGGCTATGCCATTCAATAGCCTCAAATGCCTCGCCCTAGCCAATAAACCCCCACAAACCCCCTGGCCTTGTCATTGAATGCTGCAAACGTTCTGCTCTAGCCATTGAAAGCACTGGCCTTGCCAAAGAACAGACACAAACGCCATGCCCTAGCCCTCAAACGCCAATGAATGCACTGTCCTGTCTTTGAATACTCAAACCCACCCTGGCCTAGCCATCAAATGTTGACAAACACCCTGCCCTTGCCATTGATCAGCCACCAACGCCATGGCCTAGCCACTGACTGCCAATAAATGCCCTGCTCTAGCCACCAAACTCCCTGGCCTTGCCACCGAACAGCCACAACCGCCCTGCCGTAGCCATTGAATGCCCACAAAGGTCCTGCCCTAGCTTTCAAATTCCCTAGCCTTCCCATTGAACAGCCATACATGCCCTGCCCTAGCCATTGAGCACACACAAAAACTACTGCCTTAGCCATAAATCACCCTGGCCTTGCAATTGAACAGCCACAAATGATCTGCCCGTGCCTACGAATGCCCACACTTGACCTAGTGTAGCCATCAAATGTCCATAACTGCCCTGGCTTTGGCAAAGAATGCCCTCAAAGTCTGTCACCTAGCCATCAAATACCCTGGCCTTCTCATTGAACAACCACAAATGCCCTGTCATTGCCAATGAACACCCACAAACGTGCTGGCTTTGCAAGTGAATGCCTACAAATGGTCTGCCCTAGCCAACGAATGCCCTGGGCTTGCCATTGAGCAGTCACAAATGGCATACCCTAGCCATTGAAGACCAATAAATGCGCTGTCCTTGCCTTTGAATACTCACACCCACCATGGCTTAGCCACCAAATGCCAACAAACACACTCCCTTCCCTCCGAACAGCTGTGAATGCCATGAACTAGTCACTGACTGCTGATAAATGCTCTGCTTTAGTCATCAAATGCCCTTGCCTTGCCACCGAACATCCACAAATACCCTTCCCTAGCCATTAACCACCCAATAGCGCTTAGGCTCTCAAGTGCAAGCAGGAGTTCTCTTTCATATTGTTCATTCCAACCTATATCTTGGGCCCCTATTCTGGATAACCCACATTTTGAATAAGCACAGAGTGCTGGGCAGGGGCGTCTCGTCCATAACGGGGGAGGTGGTGCTGATGCGCTAGTACCCTCGCCCATTATGGAGGAGCTGCGATTTAAAATGTCAAAGGGAAATGTGATTTTACATTGACAGTTTAAGTTCCCCAACCACCATGCCCAATGGACCATGCAAGGGTGATGACGTTTTGCCTCCCCAGCCTGGCATGCCCCATTGGGATATGAGTGACATTATGTGCTCAGACAGCCGTATCGAATGTATCCTCAAACTGATGCAGAAGGAAGTCTGCAGACATCACCGGACATAGAAGAACTATAAGGGAAGTCTGGCAGAAGTAAAGTGATGTCACTAAGAAGAGAAGACACAAGGGCGCACTGAAACGATATATGAATACTTAAAGAATGAAGATGTGAGTGAAGTGACGAAGTGAAAATATAAATACGAATACAAAGAAATCATATAGACCGAGAAGATAAGTGAGAAGAGATGAGATGCAGTAGATCTATATTCGCAGAAAACGCAAGATAGCTAAGACATATAGAAGCTTGCTAAACGAAGATTATAGAACACAGGTAACCATCAGACGTCTGTTCCCCTTTTACTCCATCCTTTAACTATTAACTGAATCCCCTTCCCTTAACTTGCACTCATTTCCTTCGTTTGCCTAAATTGCTCAGTCACCAATTCCTTGCCACTAACACCCTTTAATTGTCCTTCACACCAAGCCCACTCCTTGCCCTTCGCCCCATTCCACGTTTAACTTGCTTACAGTTAGAAAGTAGACCACCATGATTTACCAGTCACTGTAAAACATGACCGGTAGCCGTATTTATCGTCTTTCTGGTGATAGTGGCTATGGGGTCTGCAGTGGACAATGCAGAGTGAAAGACGGCAAGGGGACGTGGCTTTTTTGTGCTCCCAAGTTGCTCTTTCTTGGAAAGACAACTCCATTTTCAACTCGCAGAAGAAATGAGAACTCCAAGGGGAATATGCTTTGGACCTGGTGATGGAGAGGGAGCAAGAGCTGCCTATTTTTTTAATTTAATTTTTAAATAAGGTGGATTGTGTCTGTGTTTCAGTTTCTGTGACTGGGGTAATGTGTTTGAGTGTATTTGTGACAGTGCAATGTATAGGTGGAAGTGTGACTTTGTATTGGTGTCGATTTGCATGTGTGTTTTTGTTGATTACATAAGAGCAGAGTATTCTGGAGAAGGCAATAAAACATGATTACATACTTAGGGGGTCATTCAGAGTTGGGAGGTAACACTAAAATCATCCGTTTTTGGCAAATACTGTTGATTCGACTGTCTACCCAATTCAGGGTTTGATCAAATACCACTAGTGGTATTCCATGCGAATACCAGCGGTGGTATTTTAGGCAGACTTTCACCTATTAGTAAATCCACATATTTTTTAAAAAAATCCAAACTGGCCCCAAATTCCTTAAATTGTTCTTTTTACTGTACTGAACCAAGGCACCTGTGCTTCCCTTCAATGGAGTGATAAAAGCTTTTACAAAGGGCCTTATAGAGGGGCTAAAAAGGGGAGCATCTCTGATTGCCTCCTCTCACCAACTCACCCACATAATGCACAAAAGGGACATAATGGTATCTTTCGTGCATAAAAAAACAATAGTAGTAATATGAGACACTGCCATGCATAATGCATTTCTCCCATCACATTGATGCTGAAAATTACTGGAAAAAAATGTTACGAAAAACGTTTTACACTGCCACCATCGGACGTGGTAGTTCTGAAATGGCACTGGGGGTATTCCAAGAAGACCACCTCTGCTGGTGGTTCATTTTAAGTAGAGCGGATTTTCAGAAATACCCCCGACGGAGCTGGTAACTTTCTTCAGAAGCATTACAAAATCAGCCCAACTCTAAATGACCCCCTTAGTTTGTAGTCTTCTAATCATTAATACATGAATATTATATCTTTGTATAAGTGTTTTTTAACTGTGTCCACAAGTAAATGCCACAAACAGCCCAGCAGCCATTTCTATAACCACTATATAAGTAACATCCTTGGGTGCTATTCATGGTGTGGCTCTTTTTGTAGGAACACACTGGTGATCTAGAAATTCACCAGAATATTTGTACAGAATCAAACCGATGACACACTGTTAGAAATGGACCCTTGCCTCCTTTGCAAGAAGGAGTTGTGTTAAGCTGCTAAGGACTTTTACAGACCAAGGGGAGCACTGGTGCCAACCTCACCATCCAGAGTCAGATTATCTGTTATTTAAATGCATACATTGACACAGGGCAGTAAGAACATGCCCTGGCAGCCCTAGACTCCTCTCCCTCACTGTAAAGGCCCATGTGTGGGGGCCACCCAGGCACATCCACAGCACTGCTGAAATCAAAAACGAATGCCTCACCCAATTTAGACAGAATCTGAACAGGCTTTGCAGGACTTGGGTCCTTTGTGGCAGGCTAGATTCTGAAGGATTTTGTATTTTTCGATATTTATTTTTGCATTTCTGAGCTCTGGCCTATTGGGCAACAACCCAGCCAGCCTGGAGGGCAACTGCCCCTTTGCAAGGCCACCCCTGTGCATTTGTGGTTGGGTGCATGGACATGTAAATGAGCAAGTGAATGCTGTGTGAATGAGCAAGTGAATGCTGTGTGAACGTGTGGTGGAATGAGCGAGTGAATATTGTTTGAAATTAATTTGGTGTGAATGAGCATGCAAATCTGAATGTGTTTGAATGAGTGAGTGAAAGAGAGTGAATGCTGTGTGATTGCTCTTTGAAATTAAATGAATGCTTTGTAAAAAGTCATGCCACCGTAGGAAATTGCTAAACTGCCTACACAAAAATCCAGTCAAGCAATGTAATAACATGTGGCTAGCATGGCATTTTGGTGTAGTCTAGCAATTTGTTACTGTGCCATGTCATTTTTTACTGGGCATCTATGATGAAGCAAGTATGAAAAGTCTATTATATGGCTAGATTTGCTTTTTGGTGCAGCAAGTCTAGCTATAATTTCTTACTGTGGCATTGCATTTTTTACTGGGGGTCTATGATAAAGCAAACATGATAAGTGTTATTATGACTCTAGACCTGCCGACATTGGTGCTGCCAGTTTTGACATATTTTCTTATTGCAGCATGGCATTTTTTATGAAAAGCCAACAGGAGTATGTTCTTACATGGGGGTACTGGCATATATTGGCAGAGCCGCTTTGGACATGCTTTCTTATGGTATCATTACTAGCATTGTGCACAAAACAAACATGATTATGTTCATATATGGGAATACTGGCATATATAGGCGCAGCTAGCGTAGCAATGTATGGGCACAGCCAGCGTGCATTTCTTTTTAATGCTGGCATATATTGTGGGGAAAGGAATGGAAATGCACTGGGAAATGCTTCTGTGCAATGTCAGTGACTTGCATCTTTTGGCCTGTTTCGGGCTCCATAGCTATGCTCGGGCACTCACAAATGTGTGGCAAATATTGATACCCCTTGAATTAAACAATTCCGCACTGGAGCTGGGTGCAGCAATTGTACAGCACCCCCTTCCCTGGTATGATTTTCCTTCACGATGTTATTGAGAGTGCAATCAGTGATTACTCGTGCCTCCGGCTGCCTCTTAGCAGACAGGCTGGGGTAAATCGCTGTGCGCATCTGTTGTCAGCTGCACTCCGTGAAAGCGCTGCCAATGTCGACAGCACTGTAATTGCGAGTTCTGTGATGCAGCGGGCACAGAGTTATTGTCTTTCAGCATAATTGCCAATATTCTGCAGTAGCACGAAACCGCCCAGGGTGTCATAATACGAATACACAGCGCTGCAAGAGGTACAAAGAGGTGTAGGAAAGCTGCAGGCAATTGCTCCAAAGTGCTCAGTGGTACCGGTAGAATGCCAGCTATGAATAGTACAAGAAACTGAATATCATTTATTTCTGGCATAAGATTCCATACCAAGTCCTGGAATCTGATCAAACACAGTGGGATTCATTCCATGGAAACAGATTGATTTCCATTTACTGGAGTTCTGCGTCAAGAATCAAAATGGCGTTACCCTCTACCACCCCCTCCTTCCAGGTGATCTTTAAAAAACCTCTGAAAAATTGCATGCATGTCATACATAGACACCTTATTCATTTATTAGCATGTACGGGACAAGCACCAGCCAATCAGATGCCCAGAAATGCGGGCTAAAACTGCGAGTAACAGCCTGCATTCCATCTTGACTAGCAGTGCCTCTCCTGCCAATCCATAATTTTTTTGTTGTTGATGAATGCCCTGAGTACGTTTGATCAACTCACCCGTCCACCACCACTCAGAATCCGGCCCCCTGCCTTCCACCCCATATTACCACCCCCATTTACTCGTCTGCTCATGCGTCCCGACCTCTTTCCGTACATCCATGGAAATGAGAAAAGGACTAGCTCCCTTTCAATATTTGCTATTGCATTTCGGCCATCTTGTTTTGTAGATTTTTTTAAAGGGAATTCAGCACATTTTCTATAATTGCATCTTATTTCCCCAAATAATGGTTAGTTGCCCAGGGTGCTGATAGAGGTCAGATAGCACAGCGAGTTGAGCTGTGGCAGTTTCGAATCCTAGCAAGGTGAAGTCAGCCCTTCAGCCTTCTGAGGTCGATAATTTGAGTTGAGTTGAATTATAATGCCGTCTGTTATTTCAGCACTCTGAGACCCATGGGTGTGCAGTGCTGTATAATAAATAGATATTATTATCCTAAGTTCATGGTTGGAGATGGTCGGTAATGTCCATGAGAACGTGGGAAGGCCCACGCTACGCTCAGGCCTGCCACTTCAGGCAGAAGACCTTTGCCAGCCGTGTCTGCCCCCGAAACCCGCCATTAACGTTATATTCTATGATCAGTTTTTTTGTTTGTGTTGATGTTTTCATATATTTCTTTCATCATATCAGGTCTTTAGGGACATGCAAAAATGCAAGCAAATCTAGAATAATGCAGAGGCCTACCCAGTAAATGGACTAAGCCAGACGCAGGCGCAATGGTGAGCCAAAGAGAGGCAGTTCTACTGCCCTGACTCGCTCCTAATTTACCAAGATTAAATTCAGGCGATGGCAGAAGGAGCTGCCTAGAGCCCCTCCTCTCCCAACTTCCGCGTCTGCAGCAACACGTACAGACTAGCCTGCATCTGTGTCTCCGGCTTTGCACTGCTCCTCACCCAATCTCACTGTGCCATAACCTTCTTCCATGTACAAAGGAATACTCTGTCCCAGGGGTGTTGCTAGGTCTAGAAAAGATCCGGGGCTACGCTAATGGGACTGTCGGGACTTGGGGATTGGTAGCCTTTTGGTTAAAGCACCTGAGCTTCTATCCGGGGCTACAACCAAAAGACCCGGGGCTATTGCCCCTCAGCCCTCACAAACCCTACAACACCATTGCTCTGTCCCAGCATCTGGTTAGCAACCCCTCCCCTCCCCCCAACTCTCCCGGCAGTACCTGCTTCTATGAACTATGAAAGCAACTACACTGTTGACAGGCATTTACACAACACAATCAGTCAAAATAGGCATGGTGGCCCATCCTCATCAAACTTATCAGAATTATTTTCCTATTCTAAAAGCAAACTGTGCCTTGAGCCATGTGATATATAAGCAATATGTGTGCCCTCACATTTATTCCTTGCACTGAAGTCCTGCTAAAAAAAAACATTATTGGCAAGGCCAACAGTTTTGGCTTGTGTATGGGTATCTAATGGAGATTTGATTTGCCACGCAATGACATCATATGGCCAGGTTATCACAACATTTTCCAGCAGTTGTCATCTTATGGCCAGGTAGTACTGTTGTAGAAGTTTGCCCGTGCCTACACAAAAGAGAAAACTGTTGGCTTTTCCAATGCTTGTTATATTGTGCTTCATGCCATAACACTCCTACTTCTAATCATGTCAATAACACTGTCATGGCTACGGAATTGCATGTTACTCAATGAATCATCTTGAAATGACCAAGGGTTGTGTTGGCCTGGCTAGGACTTAAACCTGTGAAGTGCAAGCTGGCCATGTGTGCCAGGCTTAAATGGTGACCCATCTGCCAACCTAAAATCTGAGGATGGCCACCATGCACGCTAGCGGAACCTTAAAGAGCAGAACAGCATACAGGTTCCTGGGTACATGGCATGGAGCAATCAGGCCCTCCTCTGGCAATATCGCCAAACTCAAATACTGTTCCGCATGCAGTAAGAAAGATCTGCTTGATTTAGAGTCATCTCCATGTTGGACTGTATTGGGGATTGCATGTTACTTGCATGCAGTAATGTCACATGTGTTCGTGGTTTCAGTAGAGGAAAGTTTCTTCACACAAAATAAGGCGCGTATTAGTCAATTTCAGTTTTGAAATTTGAGTTTGTTGGGCCGGTGAAAGTTACAGTAATTCCTTATGGACACTTTGTGCCACACTGCCAAATTCTTACTAAGTCCCATTGTATCTTTCTACACACAACCATCAGATAAAGCCAAGGATTAGGCAATTCCGAGGGACAGGTTGTTGAAGTCTATATGCTGTAGCCCGGGGCTCAAAATCCAACCAGGATCCAAGAAAAACGTGGCCCACAATCAGAAAATACAGAACCGGGTGTTTGAGTACTATTCAAAGGGGGTGCTTGAGTACTATTCAAAGGGGGTGCTTGAGTAATATTAAAAGGGGGTGCTTGAGTACTATTCAAAGGGGGTGCTTGAGTAATATTAAAAGGGGGTGCTTGAGTACTATTCAAAGGGGGTGCTTGAGTAATATTCAAAGGGGGTGCTTGAGTAATATTAAAATGGGGTGCTTGAGTACTATTCAAAGCGGGTGCTTGAGTAATATTAAAAGGGGGTGCTTGAGTACTATTCAAAGGGGGTGGTTGAGTAATATTAAAAGGGGGTGCTTGAGTACTATTCAAAGGGGGTGCTTGAGTAATATTAAAAGGGGGTGCTTGAGTACTATTCAAAGGGGGTGCTTGAGTAATATTAAAAGGGGGTGCTTGAGTACTATTCAAAGGGGGTGCTTGAGTAATATTAAAAGGGGGTGCTTGAGTACTATTCAAAGGGGGTGTTTGAGTAATATTCAAAGGGGGTGCTTGAGTACTATTCAAAGGGGGTGTTTGAGTACTATTCAAAGGGGGTGCTTGAGTAATATTAAAAGGGGGTGCTTGAGTACTATTCAAAGGGGGTGTTTGGGTACTATTCAAGGGGGTGCTTGATTACCATTCAAAGGGGGCGTTAGAGTACTATTCTAATGGGGTGCTTGAGTAATATTAAAAGGGGGTGCTTGAGTACTATTCAAAGGGGGTGCTTGAGTAATATTAAAAGGGGGTGCTTGAGTACTATTCAAAGGGGGTGCTTGAGTAATATTAAAAGGGGGTGTTTGAGTACTATTCAAAGGGGGTGCTTGAGTAATATTCAAAGGGGGTGCTTGAGTACTATTCAAAGGGGGTGCTTGAGTAATATTAAAAGGGGTGCTTGAGTACTATTCAAAGGGAGTGTTTGAGTAATATTAAAAGGGGGTGCTTGAGTACTATTCAAAGGGGGTGTTTGAGTACTAGTCAAAGGGGGTGCTTGAGTAATATTAAAAGGGGGTGCTTGAGTACTATTCAAAGGGGGTGTTTGGGTACTACTCAAGGGGGTGCTTGATTACCATTCAAAGGGGGCGTAAGAGTACTATTCTAATGGGGTGCTTGAGTAATATTAAAAGGGGGTGCTTGAGTACTATTCAAAGGGGGTGCTTGAGTAATATTAAAAGGGGGTACCTGAGTACTATTCAAAGGGGGTGTTTGAGTAATATTAAAAGGGGGTGCTTGAGTACTATTCAAAGGTAGTGTTTGAGTACTATTCAAAGGGGGTGCTTGAGTAATATTAAAAGGGGGTGCTTGAGTACTATTCAAAGGGGGTGTTTGGGTACTATTCAAGGGGGTGCTTCATTATCATTCAAAGGGGGCGTAAGAGTACTATTCTAATGGGGTGCTTGAGTACTATTTAAAGGGGGTGTTTGAGTACTATTCAAGGGGGTGCTTTAGTACCATTCAAAGGGGGTGCTTGAGTACTATTCCAAGGAGGTGCTTGAGTACTATTCAAAGGGGGTGTTTGAGTACTATTCAAAGGGGTGCTTTTTCTAAAATGTGTTGCCCATAATGCTTTTGAAAACACATTTGCTTAGATGCATACGTTAAAACTGGTGTACTAACTTTTGAAACTGTATTAGTATTTTTTTTTTTGCAATTTGCATAGCGCCTTACGCTAAGGCGCTGACTGGGCCACGTTGGCCACAAAAGTGAGCCATTCTGCCAAAACCACTGGCTGATCCTAGAACCATGGGCTGGCACGAGCCCGGTGGCATCCCGAGTGTGTGACTGGTAGACATGCTTCGGCAAATTGGTTAATTCTGTCTCAGAGGACAGAACAGCAGAGAGCTGAAAGAGCAAACAAAATATCTGTAGCAAAATGACAGTGTCAATATTTATAAAATGCTGTTTCAGTTCAGGTCACACAATAGGCCCATTCTGTGGCTGGAAGGTGGCTCGCCTGTACTGTGTGACTGTATTTATTAATACTCTTGGCGCTGTGAGCCGACAGCTCTAGGCGCCAGGGTTAGTGCGCCCTTGCCCAGTCCAACAACTGGAAATACAAGCGCCCCCTGCACGTGCCCACGTGCAGCGTCCCTTGTACAGCGTTGGCATGTTTTGGAGGACTGCCCTTGGATTTCCCTTGTGCAAAGGCCTTTTACAAGTGTATGTAAAAAGTCATCATAGCAGATATAATCAGAGTGCTTGGAAGCAGAAGGAATCCGGCGTGAAGCGCTATATATAAAACCTAACAGCAATAGTTGTATTATTAAAGATAAGACTGACGTTTGTGACGTTAACTGGGAGACATTCTCCCTCCTCACCACCCCCCAAACGGCCCTTCAAGCACATGGATAAGTCATGTTTTGGTCATGGGACACACATCCTTGATTTGCGTTTCCTGCAGCGCCAGCATGCTGCCACAGTTGAATGAAGTGGGAGACGACAACACCTCCACGGAGCTGTCAAATCTCTCTCTCTCTCTCTCTCTCTCTCTTTCACTCTCTCTCTCTCTCCCTCTCTCCCTCTCTCCCTCTCTCCCTCCCTCTCCTTCTCTCCCTCTCTCCCTCTCTCTCCCTACCTCTCTCCCTCCCTCTCTCCCTCCCTCTCCCGCTCTCCCTCCCTCTCTCCCTACCTCTGTCCCTCCCTCTCTGACTCTCCCTCCCTCTCTCTCTCCCTCTCTCTCCCTCCCTCGCTCTCCCTCCCTCTCTTTCTCTCTCCCTCCCTCTCTCTCTCTTCCTCCCTCTCCCTCTCTCCCTCTCTCCCTCTCTCCCTCGCTCTCCCTCCCTCTCTCCCTTTCTCTCTCTCTCCCTCCCTCTCTCTCTTCCTCTCTCCCTCTCTCTCTCCCTCTCTCTCCCTCTCTGCCTCCCTCTCCCTCTCACACACACATTAAACATATGTTACCTGTCATTAGGTCCAAGATGCCCAACTGGGGGTGAATGTGCGCTCTGCAAATTCACCTGTTATGTTATGTATATACTTCTGTATATACTGCATCTGATTGACATCCGCATTGTAGATGTATGTATGTATATACATAACTGTGATCTGTAACTGCCTTTTGTAACACTTCCTTGTAACCACATTTCTAAACATGCGCCCTGATGCCCTGGGCAGGCTGCGCAATATAAATAAACAAATACAAATGTGATGTCATGTTATTTAAAAGGAGCAGATATTAACTAGACTTTCACAATTACGGGAAACAGACATATTCTCCATGGTGTTTGCACCACCTGTGTCTTGTTCATGGGTCGCGGGAGGGGGGTTACTGATTGCCTGCATGAGCACACCCCCAAAATAATCAATAATTCCCAACTCCTATGACCCCTTCTCAATGATTAGTCTTGAAGATGTCACACCATTCAATGGCAATTCGTTAAAAGGTATCAATAGGCGATGAGTTTAACCCTTTCAACAGTGCACTTATAACCAGCATCAATGGTTGCATTTCTTAAGTTTTTGGACGGGGACTTGGCAACGCTTTGCCTTTGCGGGTTGACCCCCACGCCCCCCAAGCTGCGCCTGTTGATGTGCATTCTGGTGTATGATACAAAGGGGGTGGGGGGGCAATGACTCTGTCATCCGCCACACTGGGCTCATCCAGGAATCGCTCACTGTGCCCTTGGCTCCAATCAAGATTTTGATTGGGGGGGGATTTTTCTCCCCATGTTTTGAAGTTGGCTGTACATTCTTTTAGGGATTTAAAAAAGTCCTTCACAGACCCAGTATGTTTAATGAAATAAAATGTTTAAACGTTAAACAGCTGTCTTTTTGAAATCCATATTTCCTTTCATCTAGTTGTTCATGCAAATTATAAGGTGAATAATGTCGCCTTAAAGTTCCTCTTCAGATCAGGCAGTAATGATACTGGAGCTCCTTCCTGTATCCCTGCCGTCCAAGTTAAGGGCGCCAGCGAATCGAAGGTCCCTTAAGGAGGGCAGAGGTGCCGTTACCCACCGCCGCGGGGTATATCACCATTACCCCCTGTGTAGTAGATGAACATTGAAAACAGACTTCGGGGACAGCACTGAGCTGCACCGGGCCCTGCGGCAAAGATACGCTTCTTTAAAAAAATAAAGAAAAATAACCCTTACCACCCATGTAGGCAACTATACAGGTGCTAAGAGATGAGGGGGAAGGGAGAGTGGTGAACAAAAGGGGTCACTGGCTGCCCAGGCTGCTCGAAACGCAGGCTTGTACCATAGAATACAGCCCGGGTTCAGACCATTCTGTCAGCCAGTGCCCCCTCCCAGACTGCTAATGATCCAAACACACCCGTCAAGTGTCGTGAGTGCAAACCAATATCCATCATAACCGTCAGGGTGGCTTCTCTTTCCATCCAAAAGTTATCAGCTCCTGAAATCCCAATCCAATGGCAATATGTTCACAGTCACTCGCAGTCCGGGCGCTTTCAGTGTACCCACAACTTCTTGCTTGTTTCCCGGAGAGTTCTCTTCCTGCTCGCCATGTCCTCTTCATTGATGTTGAAGAATGCCTTTCCCAAGGGCCTCATGGTTCACAGGACGGATCTTGGGGCTCAGAAAGGACTGGCAAGACCCCCAAGGGATGTGTACCATAGCCTTCTGTACACTGGTTCATCTTTGCTTTCCTGCCCCAGGGTGCTGATTCTATTCCCCAAAACCTCACCCTCGTCTACTTCCTTGAGGAGTTGCTCCATGCACGCTTCAAACGAACCCCTTATATTCTTTTTCCTGTCATCCTCATTTGTACCCCATGATCCTCCAAACTCTTTGGGCTTCTTTTCTTTGCTTTCCATTACCTCTGCCATTAAATTATTGAATATTTTTGGAATGAGCTTAATACCATAGATGAGTCACTAAGCAAGACTCTGCTTCAAACTTATGTTGCTCTGTGTTGTCTTGATTCCAAGACAGACACATTGCCCCTGAGCTATTCTTCCGGCTCTTCTCTTGTTCTCTCCGCCACTTTCCATTTGCTTGTCCACCTCGTTTGCACCTTAGTTGTCTGGCCCTTGCCTGGCAAACCTCCAACACACACTTATAAACAATACAACCAGCTAGGGAAAAACCCTCAGCACACCTTTTGCAAGGAGAACAAGATTTAATTGCATATAAGAAAAATACATGCCAGCAAAGAGCTCTGCCAACACGGAGCGCACTGAGGAATTCAAGGCAGACATCAGGGTTTTGAACGTCCATGTCTTCACAGGTGACGTGCATCACATAAGATATCATTTCCAGTAGCTGGTTGGTGCGACCCGATACATATACCGCCTGCTCCATAAGGGATGCCTGGCCATTGGTCCTAGCTTCTCCTGTCCATCATCTTCCACGTGGGCTTCTTCTCCGTACGTCATCTGGCGTGGAGCTCCCAATTGCCAATTAACAACACAAATCATTGCTCTCCTATCTGTGCCCTAACGGGCGCCTGGTACTGCAGACATGGGCGCAGAGGATGCTTTCGAGGTCACGATAACTCTCCGAACTATACAAACCCTTGCTCGATCCCAGATGCATTGGCGCCTTTCAAACTCTTCCCACCCCTGGGGTTTAGATTTGTTACTTTCCCCCCTGGCACCTCACAGCTCAAATCACAGAGACTCCGGGTGGGGTGAACTCCCCTCACTGTTGTGATATTCCTGATAAATTAGTACACTAACAGTTTCATGGTCGGTGGTCTGGGGCTGACCGGTACGCTGGAATGCTGGGGTCTCGGGTGGGGTTATCCGGCCACTAGGACTTAAGATTTGGACTGGTGAAGGTCAAATGCTCTTGCCCTCCTACTGGTGGGATAACGGTTCACGAAGGCTATAGGCCCCCTCATGGCCTTGCAGGGCACATCCCTTCTGGGCTACACGTACCACGTGGATGTAACAATGAGAGGTTTATGAAACTCCAAGGATTTGGCCTTTTACGCTGAGGCCCACGCTGCGACACAAACCCGCATGCACACATTCATTTCTATGTATTGAGGGCCTAATGCCCTTGCTGCAGCGCTGTGCTAGGCCTCGATCTCAAAATGGCGGCTGATTTCTAAAATGGCATTTCACTACCAGCGGCATCTATGCCTAAACATATGATGAGCTACCGCCAATCCAGCTTCTATTTAACGACCCCCGCCCCTACAAACACCCCAAGCGCCTACAATGCACTCTTATATCTCCGCCTCTTCCAGAACCTCTTGGGGGCCCGCTCTCCAACACCCTCCCCCTCATACCATGACGCCATATTGAGGCTGTAGTACTGTGTGTCGTTTTAGTGATCTTACACTTGTTGTGTTTTTACATTTGTTCTTTCACTTCCCGAGTTCTCATGAAGGGTGTGGGGATGAAATATCACGTGATGTCCCTTCCTCTGATACCATTGGATACGTGATGTCCCTTCCTCTGATACCATTGGATACGTGATGTCCCTTCCTCTGATACCATTGGATACGTGGTGTCACTTCCGCTGGTACCATTGGATGTATTTGTATTTGTTTGTTATTTGCATCACGCTCCGAACCCTCAAGTAACTGGGCGCTGAGAGCGCTGGATGCGTGGTGTCACTTCCACGTCCCTGGTAGAGTGCTTTGGACTCCTTTTATCTATGCCAGCACTATATCAGCGCTAATTCACACACCTCAATGCGAGGAATACAGGCTTTTCAGACAAAAGAACTTCGCATACAGACAGTGAAATACTTTCTTAAATGTTCATGCTCTCATGCTTAGATTTAAAATAATACTTAACAGTGAATTGTTGGCACTGTGCCATTTTAGCATACTTTTGTTCTGTTATTGCAAACAATTAGAGGCCTCGGGCACAGGGACGTCATTTCACCAAAATGCCAGGGGTAGCGGAAGTGACAACACATGACCCTTGACCCCTGGTGACATCACAGGAAGTGATGTCATTTGACCCCACCCTGAAGTAATATCGCGCGATGCGATGGAACGCGACCATTCACTCGTTGACAAAACAGGAAGTGCTATCACATAGCATTGTACACAACAAGAAATATGGTTATAATATCGCTATAATGTGATGTACATTTCATACAATAATAGATCGCCATATGTATCAAGATCAGTGTATATAGGCCCATATTACCAAATTACTGTTAATGCAAGCAGACGTCCATGACCAAATGATAATGATCTGTTATTATATAGCACTTACGCTTAGGTGCTTTATATAGAAGGAATATACACACAATATCACCCAACCTGTGTTGGTACTCATTTATCGACCTCTGAAGGATGAAAGGCTGAGTTGAGGCGTTTAAGAACAGACTAAATCAGTGACTCACCCCCTGAAGTGTGCCTGAAATAAACCTTTAATGAGTCTAGCAATTATTGTATAGAATTCCAGAAAGACACATTATTTGGTATTCCTAATCTTTCTTATTTTGGGTCAGTGCTGAGTGTTAGACTTGTGTCTAACACTCTAACACTCACTGTCCTTTTCTTCTTTTTTTTTAAAGGGGCCTGAACAAGAAAGCCAGCCACTCCAGAACTAAAGAGCCACATGGTGCTGGCCACAGCCCATGAGCTTACATCACAAAAACAAAAAAACGTTTTATTTTTCTTTTCTTTTTTCTTTTTTTCTCTAGAGGTCGCAAGGGTGACCACAGAGGTCCCAAAGGAGACCTCAGAGGTCGCATTTGCGACCTCTGGCGATCCCTAAATGACGTCCCTGCTGGGGCAGTACCTTTCTTGAGTGAAGGGCGGGCCTTATAATAAATGGACTAAACCAACACCGAATTGTAAACCAACGAACGCTATCAACAACGACAACAACATACTATAAAATACCACAAGAGGCTGTAAACTCAGCTGAACCGTGTGTCTGTCCCTGGGCACCGATATTCTGTTGTTGAGCTAAAATGCTGATGATTTATGTTGACTATTATCGTGTGTGCAGGGCCTCCTCTTAGGACCCTGCAAAGGTTTCCTTGACAACTGATAAACACGCTTAAAACTGGAACGAGGGACAGCCCCTGTGTCGCCTACCGAGGCCGAGCTGCATAGCATGGCAATTAATGCATCCTGTCTGAGACTGCCAGCTTTCTGCTCGGCAAAGCGATGGCCACACAGATAATCCTGCTGCGCCTGTGAGGCCGCAGGCATCAGATGATTTCACTAGTGCAAAGGCACGTGAAACAGTACTGACCCAGTTTCAAATAACAATAAACTTGTTTTATACGATTTCTACTGGATCCAGTTGCTGGCATTTGTGTTTTGCAATATCTAATGAACTAATATAGAGACAACTAGCTGTAACCAGTGCGGGGTCAGACTGGGGCATAAGGTTGTCTTGGGCACCAATGAAAAAGTGGGCCACAGTTGCAAGTGTCAATTCATTCTGGCCACCCTTCATGGAAGCCAGAAACCTTGGAGTCATCTTCGACTCCTCTCTTTCCCGCCTCCCAAGAAGGCCCACTTTCAACTCCACCTCCTCAAAGGAATCCTCCCTTTCCTCACTTTACCCCAGAAGCTCAATGTCTCTCGAGCTCTGGTTCTCTCTATGCTAGACTACTGACGCAACCTCTTCCTTAATCTGCCCTCTTCCTCTCTCTGCCCCTCCAGCTAATGTAGAAAAGGGCTGCAAGACTTATCCTAGGCCTCAAGCCCAGGGACCCAGCACTAAAATCTCTCCAATGGCCCCCGGTTGCTGCAAAGATCAAATTCAAATTCCTGTATCATCCATAAGCCTGGCTGGGGCCGGGGACCACGCTATCTACAACTTGCTCTTACTAAATGCTCACCCTTCAGATATTTACGTTCCTCTGGCACCAACTCCCGGTGTGTCAAGCGCTTTGCTAAACACCGAGCTGGTGGCCGATCACTTTCCTCAGCTTGTTCCCTCCTTATGAACAGCGTCCCCCTTCCCCTACATCTTGAGCCGGATCACTTCAAGTTCCGGAAGCTCCTCAAGACCTTCCTCTTCACCTCCTCCTTCCCTCCCTCCTCTGCTTGACCCCACAGTTGCTGAGATTGGTGGTCAGGGCCATTATGTGTCCACCCGGGTCCTGGCCTCCCACACCCAATCACCTTCAGCCACCGCCTGCCCCCAGCACTTGCCTTGGCACCCAACTCTTGCCAGCTTTGTATTTTCGCTATGGGTGCAGAAAGTACCGGCCATATGTTATTCTTGCAGCCTAGCCATGTTACATGTCTTGTATATATATTGTTATATGCCACACGTCCCTTGTTATTTGGAAGATGATCATTCAGATTTCCTTTTTACTTTGCATTTTGGGACTTGTAGTACAGGACAATTGATGGACAGAACAAAACTACAAGTGCCAAAAATGCACACAAAAAACAAGAACTGGATGGCATCTTCCGAATTACATGGACACATGCACACACACACACACCCACACTGACACTGAAAACTCACACTCAATGTTTCACAATGCTCACATACACACGCGGGTGCACACCCAAGCGCACATACTAACACTCACCATCACGGAGCAAATGCACACTGCACGCACACTCCTTCACACACACCTTCTCACCATGTACACACACATGCTCGCATCAAACGCACACATATTGCATGCACATCCTCTCAGATGACATGCAAGCCCCCACACCGCACATTCCCTCTTATACTGCACATTTATTCAAAAAGAGCACTACACCGTCTCTGGGCAACATTATAAAACAGAAACAATGTAAGACAAATCACATTTATTATGAACACTGCCCTTAGAGAACCCTGGCCTGCAGGAGTTCAAGATGCAGCCCTTAACCATTATGCTACAATAATGTTATTGTTTGTATTTTCACAAGTTTCATACCTAGCCTTTTATCATTCAACATAATGAATTATAGGCTAAGTATGAGGTGTGTGCTGTTTAAAGAGGCAGCTGTTGTGGCCTACTGGTTAAATGCTGTCTCTGGAGCTTTGGCAGACCAGGGTCCAAGGGTGTATGTTTTTTTAATTTAACTATTTTAATTTAATTAAAAGAAAAGCAACGCAAGTGGGATGTGGCAACGTTTGTTGCAGCGCAGTCCTGTGATCTTATTTGGCATGAAGACATTTAGACGTGGCTGCAATGTCAGCCACGTCCAAACATCCCTTGTGCCAAAATAGCGGCACCAGAATGGCGTTCGTGCAAAAAAGGGTGTGCTGAAATGGCTGCTGCAGAGGAATGGACACGCCAAATCGGCACGCGGCTAAATGGGGGTGCCGAAAACGGGTGTTAAACTTGGAGCACGCTGCTTAACCAAAGTGTGTGGTCCATGGCAAATAATTTTGTCTCATTGTGCATTGCCTAAAAACATTGTGAGTTCGCAAAGTCTGCAATCCGAAGGCCATGGCTAGTGGTCTGGTAGTTTTTTAAAATGGACAGTGGGCACGGTCGGCTGAAGACCATGCTAGTGGTCTGGAAGCATTCTAAAAATCTATGCAATCACAAAACCCTTGAAATTCTATGAAAAAACTTTAGGTGCAGGGTTGTTAAGGTGAGAACCTAACAGAAGAAAACCCCTGAAATTCAGCTAAAGCCACCTTAACTTTGCGCCCCTGTTGCGCAGCCTATGCCCACAATGACAACATCACAGACTTCTCGCTTTCTCTTCAGCCTCCAATTGCCACTGTTGCCCATTCCTGCCAATTTCATCTTTTCAACATTAGGAAACTTCGCCACCTCTTGACTTTCGTCCCGGTCAGGACACTCTTACAAACAATTCTTCTTTCTCACCTCAACTGCTGCCAGCGCTGCTATTCTGCCGTTACGTACAATTCTTAATTCCGCTGCCAGGTTTCTCTCCTGTCTCTCTCCAGCTTTTAATATTTCTCCTTATCTGTTGCACCTTTGTTGGCTCCCTCTGAAAGAACGGCGTGAATTCCAGCTCTTATGTCTTGTCTTCAAGGGCGTTCATGCACTACCCACCTCCTACCACACCACACCTCTGTTCCTTGGACCCTCTGTACCGCCCGTCTCAGGGTCTTCATTCTGCTTCTCCATTTCTCCTGTCTGATCCCCGTCCTCTTTGTGGACACTCACGGTTCCGCTCATTCCATCTATTAACTCCTAAACTTTGGAATGCCCTCCTTCCGGACATTCACTCCTGCCTGACACTGCATCTCTTTACGAAACGCGTAACATCCCACTTTCTTCATTCTCCGTCGGAAACCTTCCTCCCTTACATCGCGAGCACACCTCCATGTAACTTGTCACCTTTGTTTTTGAAAAGCTGGGACTTATAATAAATGGACTAAACCAAAACAGAATTGTAAATCAAGGGTCAACAACAACACACTATATAACAGCACCTGTATAACCTACTAGAGGCTGTAAACCGATATTCCCTCCATCTTCCCTGCTCCTCGTCTGAAGCTGCTTCTGTGTGTGTGTGTCCTGGGCTGACGATTTATGTTGACTGTTCTTATTTATTTGACATTTGTATGATGCCTATACACACGTGTTTCAAGGCACCACAAGACAGTGGGTGGGGGGGAGCAGTGGAAAAAAATAATGGTGAAAAAGGTCCGACTACGCCCTGCAACATTTCGGATCAAGCAAATGCAGTGACAGTAAGTGAAGGGGAGGGGGGCCATCAGGGCGGAAAGGAAAGAGGGGGAAGTGCAGAAGACAGGTGCACAAGGGGCTGGGCAAGTGCTGAGGGGAGCCAGGGGGGGGGCAAGAGCAAGGGGGTAAGGATAGGCTAGTCCGAGGGCAAGAGTGAACCAGAATCAGGGTAGCCAGGGAAGGGAGTCCAAGGGCAAGTGCTTGTTAAGGGGTGCTGGAAAAGTCTGGACGAGGAGGGCCTGGCCCCCGAAGGCACATAAGAGGTCAGGCACCAGTCACAGTGGCAGGGGGACATTAGCAAGGAAGGGGGAGAGGGAAGGAGGAGAAAAGGAAAGTCTTGAGGAGTTTCCAGAACTTAAGGAGCTCTGACTCAAGTCTGAAAGGGACAGGAAGGCCATTCCCCAGGGGGAAGCTCCTGCTGAAGAAAGAGATGTACCCCCACTCTCTGCTCAGCGAAACATCTGATCTGCAGAGAGTTGGAGCTAGAGGACCAAACATCTCTAGCAGGGAGGTATTTAGGGAGCGAAAGCTGGATATAGCGGGGTCCCAGGCCCCATAAAGCCTTGTGGATGATGCAAAGGGTCTTGAATTTGGCACTGGGAGCCAATGGAGAGATTTTAGAGCAGGAGAGATGCGGTCCCTAGGCTTGATGCCTAGGATAAGTCTCTCAGCCCTATTCTGTATTAGTTGAATGGGGCGAAGGGAGGCAAGAGGCAGATTGAGGAAGAGGCTGTTACAGTTGTCCAGCCTAGAGAGAACCAGAGCTCTGGAGACATTACGCTTCTGGGGAAAGGTGAGGACAGGGAGGATGCCTCTGAGGAGGTGGAGCAGAAGGTTGGACTTCTTGGCAAGGTCCATGATGTGAGGGAAGAAGGAGAAAGAGGAGTCGAAGATGACCCTAAGGTTTTGTGCCTCACAAGAGAGTGAGGGGGGGATCCAAGGAGGGTGGTCAGAGAGTGAGAGGGAAACAGGGAGCAGGCATCACAATGAGAAGGATCTCAGTCTTACTGGCATTAAGGCAGAGATCGTTAGCAGCACACCATGCCTGAAAAGCAGACGGGCAGTCAGGAATGAGAGAGGAAGAGGAGGGGCAGAGGAGAGAAGCTTAAAGGAGAGCTGAGTGTCACCAGCATAACACTGGAAGTGAGGAGAGAAGGTGGAGATCAAGTGGGCCAGAGGGACAAGGAAAATATTGAAAAGCCATGGCGACAGGATAGAACCCTGAGGAACGCCACATGTAGAGAATGAGGCGGAGGAGGTGAACAGCCAAGTTGCACTTGGGAAGTTCAGTTAGAAAGGAAAGAGGTCAGCCAGGCCAGTGCCTGGTCCGTGATGCTTAAGGTATCGTGAAGCCAATTTATGAGGATGGCATGATTTACTGTGTCAAAGGCAGAGTAAAGATCAAGAAGGATCAGAACAGAGGGAGAGTTGAGAAGTAAGGAGGAAACAGACAATAAAAGGGTACAAATGGCAGTAGATAACAGATGCCTATGGGTTGGAATTCACCCGCCTCAGTTAACACAAAGAGGTCTTGGCAGAATTAGGCCAGTAGACAAAGAAGATGGAAGTCTGTGTCTTGGTAGGGTGAGAGTTAATGTGGGAGACGGCATCAGACCGGAGGCAGACAGTCTGCGGCATGGAGCAGGAGTACAGAGTGAGACACGACCAGTCTTAGAGATAATAGTTTGTAGGAGGTAGGTTGAGGAGAGATGGTGAAACAGGAGGAGCAGGTGTGGCCACACAAGTGTGCACACAAGGGGGCCAGAAAGGGTGGTTGGCAAGTGTGGTAAGAAACCCATGGGATCACCTGGAAACGAACAGTGGAGTTTTGAAAAGCACTGAAGGGCAGCGTTTACCTGGTGGCATAGGAGCTCATGCAAAGTGATCCCACTGGGGGGTGGCAGGGGCAAGATGGTGCAGTACTGTGGCCACAGGCAAGACAGGGGCCTTAGTGTGGGCCTTGGTCGATGGGCCGGCTCTCCCCTGCCGACTCACCGATTGGCTAAAGGAGGAGGAGATTAGCCAATCACTGCCGCAGTTAGAGGGTTAGCCGAGGCACTCGTGCGCCAGGATGGGCTGCAGTGGCAGCAGCTATGTTTACACACTTGTGCAATCGTCGTCAATGAGCACATGAAAATTGTCAAAACCTCCTGCGGAGCCCAACTGGGCTTAGCTAGCATTGCTGGGAGGTCCTCTTTTGAACGCCGCCTCGTGGTCCCAGAGATGGAGGTGAGCGCCTGCAAGCGCAGGCCGGCGAAGGTGACCTCCTCCTAGCTCCTGTCAATGTTTTCAAGGCTGAAACGAGGGGCGCCCTCTGCTTGGCCTGCCTGTCTTACCTTTTTACAGCGCTGTGGATAAAAGGGCCCTGTAGTCTTTGTAAATGCATAAATAAAATCTAATGGCGAATGCAGCCCTGTGACCCCCCACATTGACGTCTTCCTCTGGGAATGCAATCCCCAGCCTGCTGCGTCCTGTTCCCAAATGCAGCAAGCTCCATGCTGTCCAATGGATTAGGGGCTGCTGCTGAAGGAGGGGCTAACAAGCCCATGCATCTAGCACCTGCCCCCGACATAGCAAACCTATGACTCCCTGATCCGTTTTATGACGCGGTGCACTGCTCCATGTTATGATGCACTGTTCCATGTATGATGGAATGTTACAAACCTATGATACACGTCTATGATTGCTACCATGTACTCTTTCATGTATTGACTCGCCTTTCCATGCTATGATGCTTTGCACTGTTCTAACCTGTGCTGCACTCTTTCACCCTATGATACTTCGCCCTGTTCCATTCTATGGCGCCCTGTTCCATCCTATGGGGCACTGTTCCATTCTATCGTGCCCTGTTCCATTCTATGGTGCCCTGTTCCATTCTATGGTGCCCTGTTCCATTCTATGGTGCACTGTTCCATTCTATGGTGCACTGTTCCATTCTATGGCGCCCTGTTCCATTCTATGGCGCACTGTTCCATTCTATGGCGCACTGTTCCATTCTATGGCGCCCTGTTCCATTCTATGGTGCCCTGTTCCATTCTATGGCGCCCTGTTCCATCCTATGGCGCACTGTTCCATTCTATGGCGCACTGTTCCATTCTATGGTGCACTGTTCCATTCTATGGCGCACTGTTCCATTCTATGGTGCCCTGTTCCATTCTATGGCGCACTGTTCCATTCTATGGTGCACTGTTCCATTCTATGGCGCCCTGTTCCATCCTATGGCGCACTGTTCCATTCTATGGCGCACTGTTCCATTCTATGGTGCACTGTTCCATTCTATGGCGCCCTGTTCCATTCTATGGCGCACTGTTCCATTCTATGGTGCACTGTTCCATTCTATGGCGCACTGTTCCATTCTATGGTGCCCTGTTCCATTCTATGGTGCACTGTTCCATTCTATGGTGCACTGTTCCATTCTATGGCGCCCTGTTCCATCCTATGGCGCCCTGTTCCATCCTATGGCACACTGTTCCATTCTATGGCGCACTGTTCCATTCTATGGTGCACTGTTCCATTCTATGGCGCCCTGTTCCATTCTATGGTGCACTGTTCCATTCTATGGCGCACTGTTCCATTCTATGGTGCCCTGTTCCATCCTTTGGTGCCCTGTTCCATCCTATGGCGCACTATTCCATTCCATGGTGCCCTGTTCCATTCTATGGTGCACTGTTCCATTCTATGGTGCCCTGTTCCATTCTATGGTGCCCTGTTCCATCCTTTGGTGCCCTGTTCCATCCTATGGCGCACTGTTCCGTTTTAGGATGACTCGTTATCTCTCGGATTACAGGCTGCTTTAAAATGTGATGACTTGACTTCTTCTACGCTCTTAATGATGGATAACCCATTGCCTCTCGTTATCTCCTGTTTATGGCTTGCCATGGTGTGTGCTATGTATCTTTGATGCTACGGTGGTGAACTTGTTCGTCTGGTGTTGCATGATGATCTGCCTGAAAGATATACCTGTGCACACAGGTTCAGGGCCCTCTGGCCTCCCTAGCCAACCATTTGCCCACGGAAACCTCACAATACAGTGAACTGCAGCGCCGCTACTCGCACTCCCATACCCCGGGGGCAGAAGAGAGCCTTCTGTGTCCTGGCAACCTGGATCGGAGAACCAAGCAAAGACATTGGGCCTCATTATAAATATGGTGGTCCGGAAATAAGGGTGCCTGTAGCAACGTACCGGCACCCTTTCCGGACCGCCATTCTACTGAGGGACCTGTGTTCCTTCCAAGGTGGGAGCTGAGGAACAGTTGTTCCTTTCCGGAGTGGTGCCTGACCGAAACACATTGGTCCTTTCCTACAGTTGGGTCTGAGGGACAGTCATTGTTCCTTCCACATAGTGTGGGTCTGAGGGACAGTCATTGTTCCTTGCACATAGTGTGGGTCGGAGGGACAGTCATTGTTCCTTCCACATAGCGTGGGTCTGAGGGACAGTCACTGTTCCTTCCCCAGGGGGTGGGGAGGGGGGGTGGGAAGGACAGTCATCGTTCCTTCCCTGGGTGGGGCCTGAGGGACAGTTGT
Organism: Ambystoma mexicanum; assembly: GCF_040938575.1. Classification (NCBI taxonomy): domain Eukaryota; kingdom Metazoa; phylum Chordata; class Amphibia; order Caudata; family Ambystomatidae; genus Ambystoma; species Ambystoma mexicanum. The sequence goes on along the minus strand of NC_090929.1, from coordinate 89,990,731 downwards.
TGTTCCTTCCCAGGGTGGATTCTGAAGGACAGTCATGGGGTCTGAGGAACAGTTGTTGTTCCTTTAAAGGGTGGGGCCTGAGAGACCAGTGTTGTTCTTTCCTCAGAGTGAGATCTGGGGGACAGTCCTTGTTCCTCCCAGGGTGGGATCTGAAGGAAAGTCAAGGGGTTTGAGGGCCAGTCACGGTTAAATCCCAGGGTGGGGGTCTGGAGGACAGTCATGAGGGCTGAAGGACAGTCATTGTTCCTACCCAGGGTGGGGGTCTGAATGACAGTCATGGGGTCTGAGGGACAGTCACTGCTCTTTTCCAGAGTGGTACCTGAGAGTCAGGCGTTGTTCCTTCCTCCGAGTGATATCTGGGGGTCAGTCCTTGTTCCTCCCCAGGGTGGGGTCTGAAGGACAGTCATGGGGTCTGAGGGACAGCAGTTGTTCCTCCCCTGGGTTGGGTCTGAAGGACAGTCATGGGGTCTGAGGGACAGCAGTTGTTCCTCCCCTGGGTTGGGTCTGAAGGACAGTCATGGGGTCTGAGGGACAGTCGTGGTTAATTCCCAGGGTGGGGTCTGAAGGACAATCATGGGAGGGACAGCCGTTGTTCTTTCCCAGAGTGCTGCCTGGGGGGCAGGCGTTGTTTCTTCCTCGGAGTGAGATCTGGGGGGCAGTCTTTGTTTCTTCCTCGGAGTGAGATCTGGGGGGCAGTCGCTGTTTCTTCCTGGCATGCTTGCTTCTTTGCTTCTTCCAAGCTCCCGGGATTTCTCATTTCTAGTCCCGATGGTTTGGAGAGGCGGGGGGAGGGCGTGTGGGGCGCGTAGATGGCCAGACAGGGGCAGCTTTGTGGCAGCTATTCCGGTTTCTTCTCGCTCAGGGATCTTGCTATGTCTTCTGTTTTACTTTCAAAGACATGCGTTGCAACAAGGAAATGAAGAAAAGCATTGTGTGCCCGAGGCCTTGGAGTCAATGCCTCGGCAGCTGCCTCCCGGGGAATACGGACAAAGAGCCCCTGTACTGGCACCGCTGGTCGCCCGCTATTGGTCGGCGCTGCCCAGCACAGCGGGTGCTTCATGGTCAATGGGTTTCACAGTTACTACTGCAGACTTCCTGATATCCTGAAGTAACCTGGGCACCCGGCTAAGACAGACCAAGGTTTGCCAAGCCTGGCAGTGCCAGGCCGGACCCAACCTCAGTGGGTGGAGCGCTCGCTGCTGCAATGTGTGTGTGATCTGCACATTGCAGGTTCGACTCCCGGCAAGGCCGACTCCGCCTTTCATCCTGCTGAGGTTGATAAATGAGCACCCACACAGGTTGGGTGATATTGTATGTGTATTTGCTCTATATGAAGTGCTTAAGCATAAGTGCTACATAATAACACATCATTATCATTTGGCCGTGGATGTCTGCCTGCAGTCACAGTAATTTGGTAATATGGGCCTCTACACACCGATATTAACGATACATATGGTGATCCATTCTTGTATGAAATATATCACTTTACAGTGATACCGTAACCATATATTAACAGGTCATTTGGCCGTGTTCGTTCTCGGTAGAGGGGCTCCCAGACTCTTTTGTACACTTGGAAACAATAGTATGTGATGGCACTTCCTATTTTGCCAAGGGGTGAAAGATTGTGTTCCATCACTTCCTGTGATGTCACTTCGGGCTGGGGTCAAATGATATCACTTCCTGTGATGCCATCAGAGGTCATGGGTCATGTGATGTCACTTCCGCTACCCCTGGCATTTTGGTGAAATGACGTCCTTGGTGGCCCACTTTTGAAGACAAAGGGGCACCCACACTTTAATCATAAGGAAAATCTCAGACATTCGGTCTTTTCGGCCTCCCTGTGTTATTAGCATCACAATCTACCAGTCATGGATTTATGACTTGTAGTGCCATTGCCCCATTAGAACTGTGGGCATGTAGGTAGCTGTCACTCTCGAAGGGTTGTCCCATTTGGCAGCTTTGCAATTTACAGAGCCATTTAAACACAGGCCCAGATGTTGTTCATTATTTATGAGACAAAGTGGCCATTCTCTTCCTGGCAAGAAATCTGTGCAATTCTTGCAGAGACAAACAATATGCAGTTTCATGAACAATGGGTCATTTAGATTGTCATTCCAGGCACGCCCGCCTCTCCCGTGAATGGTCCGCAGTGTCCTTGCCCTGCACCGTCATTGATTGGCACCAGAGAGGGGCACGATGAAGGCCGCTGCCTTTCCCCGGACGGAGATCTTTTCATTGCCCCCATCCCACTTGCTCAGGAATCGAACGTGACTGGAATAGAATGTTGCTTGGCTGGCAAGGCCTGCCCATGGAGGAGGCAGGTCTAAATGCCAAGCAGCCATCACACCCCTGGCGCGGGAAGAGGTCTGAGGGGGCAATAGCCCCGGGTCTCTTGGTTGTAGCCCCGGATAGAAGCTCAGGGTCTACAGCCAAAAGGCTATAGCTAGCCCCCAGTCCCAACAGTCCCAACATTAGTATAGCCAAGGATCTTTTCCAGACCTAGCAAAATCCCTCAGGGGCAGGAAGGCACGGTGGGCACTAGGGTGAAAATGCCCACAGCTGTTGACTCAAATGCCACATGGCTACTGGTACTGCCTCAGCACCCGCAAGGTGCGACCCAGAACCTGCCACAGCCTCGGCCAGAAGTTAGGAAAGGGCAATTATCGCAAGAGATAATGACCGCTTCCAAGGTCTATAAGTCTATCAGCACGTGGTCCTAGGAGCAATAGAGTTTTTTTTTGTTTCGTTTTCGAATATGTATAACTAGGTTGCTTTTTAAATAGGTATTTTAACTGTAAACCTGGCTGAACTGCAACATTTTATGAATGAGTTTGCTTTAGTTGCAATATTAAAGTGAGCGTCTTTTCTCTGTAAGACTGGGAGCGTTGTTCCATGTGTTAGCTTTCACTTTGTTGCATTACATTAGGGAGAGTGTCTTGCTGGGACATTGCATTGCTGTATCTTAAATGCAGGGCAATCCTGTCTGTTGTTTCCCTGGCTACTTTTGAAATCAGAATGTCGAACATGTTCCTGGCCATCGAGCCCTGGTGTTGGACAACCCTGAAATAGTGTTTCCGGTAACATAGCTCAGTGGGTTGAGCGCTCGTTGCTGTGTTCTCTGTGTGATCTGAAAGTCGCAGGTTCAAATACCAGCATGGACTACACAGCCTTTCATCCTTCCAAGGTCGTTAAAATAAGTACCAATTTCGAATGGGTAATAATAATTGTATATAAAAAATGTTCTATGTAAAAGCACTTTGGATAAAAGCGCTATATGCATGTTCTTATTATATTATTATTAGAGTGATGTACTTCTGTAAATCTTATCCAGGAAGATAGCACTTGAAACTGGTCACTACCTGCTACTAAATGCATGGCCAAGCCACAACCTTTACATAAACAATCTAACTGAAGAACAACCAAAAACACCATAACCTTACTGGACAAATCAACAAAGTCATCAAGGAAAACTTTGAAATCTCACACTCCCAAGAAGGACGATGAGGGAAACAACCCATGCCGCTTAAACTGAAGAAATCACTAAAACAGTGGACACTACAGCACCAAAGAAAGCGAAAAGAATAAACACCAAAACCAAACGCAACAAAAAATGGCTTGATGAGAAACTGGACTCCCGTAAAATGGCAGCCTCCAATGTAGAGCACGCGTGCAGGAAATCAAAGTGACTTAGACAGTGACTTGAATGGACCTGAATGTCTGGAATGCAGTCAAAACCAGTAGTTATGGACTGAATTCTGACCTTTCTGATTGGCTGAGAGGAGGTCAATGACAACTTACATGTAAACATACAGCCCCCGTAACCGGTGTTGACTGAGCAGTGCATGTTTGATTTATAGTGTCGTACCATTGCCGTCACGTTGGTGTTACATCACTTACCTAGACCACGAAAGGTGTCATTTCAAGCTTTCCCAGCCTGATTCCTGTGTCTAGCTTACAGGGCTGCAACCTATGGCTCTCCAGATGGTTGGGTCTACCAACCACATGATCCCTCACCATTGACTATGAGCCTCTCTCCAGAAGGTTTGGTATACCAACCTCATGATCCCTCACCATTGACCATGAGCCTCTCTCCAGAAGGTTGGGTCTACCAACTGCATGATCCCTCACCATTGACCATGAGCCTCCCTATGGGGACTCGCCTGTGGTTCTAGCCCATTGAAGTCACATTAGAGGTCTGCAACCTATGGCTCTCCAGAATGTTGGGTCTACCCAACGCATGATCCCTCACCATTGACCATGTGCCTCTTTCCAGAAGGTTGCGTCTACCAACTGCATGATCCCTCACCATTGACCATGAGCCTCCCTATGGGGACTCGCCTGTGGCTCAGGCCCATTCAAGTCACCTATGGCTCTCCAGAAGGTTGGGTCTACCAACCACATGATCCCTCACCATTGACCATGAGCCTCCTTATGGGGTCTCGCCTGTGGAGTCACCTTACAGGTCTGCAACCTGTGGCTCTCCAGAAGGTTGGGTCTACCAACCGCATGATCCCTCACCATTGACCATGAGCCTCTCTCCAGAAGGTTGGGTCTACCAACCGCATGATCCCTCACCATTGACCATGAGCCTCCCTATGGGGACTCGCCTGTGGTTCGGGCCCATTCAAGTCACCTTCTAAGCGCATACATGCTTGCAGGCTTAAAAAACACCCAGCCTTGGTGGAAAAGGCTCCAGGGCTTCACTAGTCTTTCCGCGTACCAAGATTGGTTGTGATGATTGGTGAATGAAATTATACCTGTACACTAAAAATTCACCTCTTCCTTTCACTGTGTATACGGCACCCAAAGGGAGGTTTATCAGCCAACGCCTCTAAAGTGGCCCCTAAATCTGCCCATCTCTTAATGTGTGCCAGAGGCGGGTGTGGGGGGGGGGCATGTTCGTGCTCTGCTCTTCACCACATTTCTAGCTATCTGATTCTCCTCATCTCATCATCGCTTCACTTATTGCTTTTTCTTTTTGCAGAGGTCATGGACATTACAACCACCAACAATAAGCGTGTGAACTCAGCAGCAGCTCTCTCCTTGTTACTAACCACCAACCACAGGTTCCTCTAGAAACACAAGATACACTCCATGCTTGGGATCATTTAAATGCTCGTGGAAACACTGCAAGCACAACCCTCTGACAAAGTAACTACTCAGGGTGCACAGGCTATTCTAGACTTACAAAATACACTCCATGTTTGGGAGTCATTAAAATGCTCGTGGAAACACTACAACCACAACTCATTGACAATGTAACTTCTCAGGGTGCACAGGCGATTCTAGACATACAAAGTACAGTCTATGGGCCTCATTACACGGATGGCGGAGAACCATGGCGCTATTAGTACCATAGTTCATGCCGGTAAAATACCGGCACCGCCTTGGTAGAAAGGGGAATTACCGCCCTATTCCAAGGTTAGTGGGGCAGTAATTCCCCCTTCACCCATTGCCCTTCCCCATTCCCATTTTTGCCCCATAGTGCATAATGGGAATGGGGAAGGCGCTAATTACGGTACCACAAATTGCGGTACCGTAATTAGCTCCCTGGGTCCCTTTGCGGGTTGGTTTTTAACGCCTGCAAAAAGCAGGCGTTAAATCCCCCAACCCGCAAAGGGACCTCGTAGTAAGGTGGTAAGGACTTACCGGTACCGGTATTTTATCGGTACCGGTAAATCCTTACCGCCATCCGTGTAATGAGGCCTGTATGTTAGGGGGTCATTGAAATGGTTATGGAAACACTACAAACACAATTCTTGGACATCACACAGCCCTCACTGTTCACACTTATGAATTGTAGAGGCCAGGCACGTGTAACTACGGTAGGGTGGTTTTTGACTCCTTTCCCTTATTACCCCAACATTCACCTGCTGGCACAGGCAACACTGGTCTCTGCCGGTACTGGCCTTCCCAGATGATAGTCCCGTGGTTCATAGAGGGCGCGAATAAAATGCTACCTGACAATTCCGGCCTCCACACTTCAAGGGTTTCCCAAGAACATCTCAGGGCCATCCCATAAATAGGACCTCACAAATCCTAGCATTCACCTATAAAACACTAGAAACAACCATCACTGACAAATATGTGTTATCATGAGATGTCTTATTATCCCTCTTCCAGGATCAGTATTCGGTCAGATACAATACCCCATTCAACACACATGCGCGCCCGCGCAAAAATCCACATCCCCTTTCCTCATCCCCATTGTATCTCCCCAGTCTGTTTAGTGCAGAGTGTCTCTTTCCTATCACCACTCTCCCACTATTGTCCTGTTTGCTCTTTCCTTCGTCTAGAGACTATGGTCAATACGCCAACACCTCGGACAAAGTACCTGCACCATAACAGCACTACGGTAATGGTTGGTCCAGTATAAACGCCTTATAATATAACACAACCTTCATGATGCACTTCTGCTTACAATCACATACAGTATTTCAACACAGCATTTTACAGGTCAGGTTTTTGGGATATAGCCCTTGTAGCTGGATTCCATGATACAGTTATTATTTCCTAGTTGCTAATAGTGGGGATCAATTTATCAAGGAAGAAGCCGAGAACGACCTGCGAGGTGGTGCTTGCCCCATGTCAGAGGCGAGCACTTACCCTGAGAGCTATCCACCCGCTGCTGCCCGGGCACAATCAAGGGCAGGATTTGGAGCCCTGAAGAGGCAATTTGATATACTGCAATCCTCGCTCTAGGGGATTTGGTTCAGGCGTTGGGTGGTGGTGGGTGCTCTTGGTGTATGCAAGGCCGAGGAATACATTATTCAGGGCACGGAGAGTCACAAGTGGTATTTGTGGGTGGCAAGTGATTTTTTGGTAGGAGCTTTAAAATCCAACTTTTCACTCGATTCTTGAAGTTGACAAGAGGCCTGATTTACAGAAAAAGGGCTAAATTTGCGCAAAAGTGTTTGCGCGTGCGCTAAGATTGTGTGGTGCAACTACAATGTGCAAAGAGGCTGATTTACAGAAACATGTGCAAGCAGGGACCTACAGTGCAAAGAAAACAGGTTTGCACCAGACATGCCCACAACACGCCCCACTGCAAGCCCAGGACCCACTGAAATAGACAGTTTTGCGTGCATTGTGAATCGTGTCAATAGATGCAGCAAAAATAATCCAATATTGCAGGATGATTACTCCCAACTAATCACTATTACTTGCACTTATTCCAACCATTCACAGTAGTGTAACAAATCAGCGCCCACCAAATGCAAATTGCACCTATGTCCACTATTCCTACTCCCTGTACAGCCACCAATCTGCACACCCAAATACAAATTGCACCTATGCTCACTATTCCTACTCTTTGTACAGGCACCAATCTACACCCCACACACAAAACACTGCACCCACACATCCCCCACAAAGGACAAGCACCCACAAGGAGCACACCAAAACCCCTTGACTACGCACCCCTCTCAAATTGAAATATAGGACATATGGCTGACACATACATTTGTCTCTGGTTTGTCATCTTTGGCCCCCAATCTGTAGGGGCATAACAGTGGATATGAAGAGTCCACCTAAGGTAGCGCCTGCGTGGTGCAGCTGTTGGATGCCCTCCCTGCGCCGGTACATGTGCACCAGGAAGGCAGCAAGCCAACCACCCCCAAGGTAGCCCGGGTGCCCCCAGTGCTGGCATCACCCAATGGCCTTGCGCCCAGAGCGAGACTGAAGTGAGGCTGGAAGCTCTGGGCCATGTGGCACCTGGGCTCTTGCAGGCTCCGAGTGGAAGAGCTGGCAGGGCTCTTGAGGTGGATCGTGATACACTGGGTTTTCAGCCCTGAGCACCGGGCATCCAACAAATGGTACCAAAGGGCCAGAGTGGATTGTGAATCCCAACGAAGCCCAGCAGCTGGATGCACAGGCGTGGATGGTGGAACCTGGGTCCTGGACACGGCTCCACAAGGCAGGCAGTGATGTCCCGGGTCTGTACCCCACAAGATCCCAGCCCTGTTGGCACCATCCTATGATGCAGGGTGGCAGATCACCTCTAACCTAGCTCTGGTCCTCAGCTGTCGCAGCCCTCACTGGAGGGAAAAATACCACGGCGCAGAGCCCAGATCCCGGGTCCTTGGGCAGCAGACTTATGTGACCCTGCTGATGAACCCAAAGGCCACCCAGTATGATTGGGAGCTGGGCCACCCCACCAAGCTACCCCCGTCTGTATGCATTGTTGTGCTGAATCGGCCTTCATGCTGCCCCCAGCCAGTCTTGGGCGGCTGCTGGCTGCAGCCACCAGTTCCCCCGCTGTCCTGCCACCTCTAGCCCCACCCAACCCTGTGGCCCCTCCACCTGGGGAGGGGGTCCGATTTCAGTGGCATTGAAATGGTACGTGCTTATTGTCAGGGAGACAGTCAATTACAATGTACATATTGGAGGTTCATGCATCGGTAACAGGTAATGGATGTGGCCCAATATGGGATGGTGTGCCATGCTCTTTGTTTGACATTGTTTCATGGGTCATGTCCATGTTACTTTATTGATTGATCTGTGTAGCCGAGTGACCCTGGTATCTTCATTTATATGCTTGGGTAAGTGACTTGGGGAATGCAATATGCAATACTAAGGACTCTACCATGTTTTCAGGTTTTCTCGTGAAGGATGTAGATGGAGGATATGTGTGTATTTTAGAATGAGGCACACACCACATGTCCACCCTGGTCTGCCATTCTCTGGTTTTTGTTTATGGCCCAACTGTACTTTCCATGTTTCATCATCGTAGGCCATCAGCGATGTGGCTATGGTGTGACTATCACTCTGGATGTTATTCATTTGATGCATGTCTGGACGAGCTGATTGCGTATGTGCTGGCCCTTCACCCATGGCCTGCTAATGGTATGGGTACTGCCTGTGGCTGCAGCCAGAACCCCTCATGCACCTCTATTGGTATGCTGCGACATGTGGCTATATTATGCAAGATGCAACATGCCAATATGATTTTACATGACACAGCTGGTGCATACAACAGCACTCCACCTGAATGGTCCAGGCAGCAGAACCATGATTTCCGCATTCCAAATGTGCACTTGTCTATGCTTCTGGTGGAAATGTGGGCTGCATTGTACCAGTCCTCCACTGGTGTGGTGGGATTTTGGATAGGCATCAACATGAATGGGGATAGCGGGTAAGCACTGGCCCCTGTAAATGATGATCATCAAATATTGGGGCTCATTACGGGTCCAGCGGTCACTGTGCCGGTGGTACCAGCGGGTTGCCAACTGAATATTTACTGGTGCCTGACTTCCTGGTGCCATGGGGAGATTACAACCCCGGCGGCCTGGAAAGTCAGGCCCCGGTAAATTGTAAGTCCCCATTCCCATAGTGTGCCATGGGACCCTATGGGAATGGGGACACAGAAGCACTGGCACTGTTGCTAACGGTGCCGGTGCTTCCGTGACTGGTCTCCTTACTGTGGCTGCTGTGCATGGCAGGGTCTGACCTATTGGGCACAGCGGCTCCGGCAGGCAGACCTGTAATATGCCAGCACGGAAACAACGGTGCCAGTAAGGTTACCGGCACCCTTGTTTCCAGACCGGCAGGGTCGTGATGAGGCCCATTGTTATGGTATGTGATTCTATTGTGGTTTGTAGTGTATGTGTCCCCAATCAGTGTGTTTTGGGGTGTGTGCTGGCTGACACTCACCAATGAGCCACTTGTTGCAGAACGTTCCTGATGTCAGGGCCTGCTGGATGGGGGAATGGCGTAATATGTAGCTATCGTGGGTGCATCCAGGATAGTTTGCGTTCACATGCATGATGTGACCCTTAGCATCACAGATGGCCTGCAAGTTCAGTGAATGCCAATTGTTTCAGATCAGATATATATGTTCTGTGGCTCGTGGGGCTTTAGTGCAACATGTGTGCAATCAGTTGCCGCAAGTACCCGTGGAAACTGGGCAACTGCACACAATTCTTGAGCCACTCTTTGCCTTGCCTGCACGTTGCATGGCATGTCTATGTGGCTGTGCACACGTGCTATGATACAGCTTGGACCTATTTGAGGCAGAGTGATTGTGTAGACTCTGAAATACCCCCGACAATGGCTTTGGTCTGTTGGAATGTGCCAGTCCCAAGGAAGCGAAGGGCAGTTAGGACTTTCACCAAGGTTGTTATTGGCTGTGAGCACATGGTTGGGGGACCAATACAAGGATGACATGGGGGGGAAGCGGTATGTGCCATATACTTCCTCATCTGGCATGCCCAATATCGTTGTGCGTTTATGGTAGATTCTGGCCCTTCTCCTCCTTCACCTCCTCCTTCCATGAAGCAGTACGTATGCGAGCAATGCAGGAACGGGCATGGTCGCAACGTTTCTCTAAGATTGCATGGTGGTTTTTTAAATTTAAGCGTGCATAGCACAGTCCTACTTTGCGGCTGGTCATGGGTGGCGGTAAAATCTGAGTCCTTTACAGTCTGCACGGATGCACAATTGAATTTGTTCATACGAGTCTGTTTGCACTTCGTGAGGCATGTTTGTATATTTGAACTGTGCCTCCTTCCCCACACCCATGTCATCCCTCATTTCTCTACTTTAATGAGAACATTTGCATATTCCGCCCCCTTCTTCTACTTTGTACTGGCCATTCCCTCACACCTCGTGCAATGTGCGCGAACATTGAGCAATGTGTCAGGTGCCAATGCAAAGTCAGGCCTGTAAATCAGAGGATATAGTTTTGCGCGGCGCAAAGTGCACTTTTTTGGCACGAAGTGCAGTTGCACTTCGGTAAACCTTCTGTAAACACCACCCTCTTTCAGTATTCTTTAGGCCGGCCATAGTTAGGACAAGTCCTCCTAACCCTCCTTCCTTTTCAGATCCACAGGAGCGCCAGCAGGCCATGAAAATGGCAGTGGTGTGATGTATGAATCATAATAGCAGAGTTACTCGCATGCCTTTGACATCAGCGTGGACACATGTTCAAATCCCGGCAGAGACCTTCACCCTCTCGAGGTTGATAAATTGATTACCATTAAATTCCTCAATAATAACATGTCAGATAGCACAGTGAGCTAAGCGCTTGTGCCTGATATCTGTGCGCAGCCTGCTGTGGCAGGTTCGCATCCCAGCAAGGCTAACTCAGCCTTTCATCCTTCCGCGGTCGATAAACTCTGGGATGATAATGTCTTCTGTTATTTCAGCGCTCTGAGACCTATGGGTGTGTAGTGCTACATAAGAAATAGATATTATTATATATATTTTTACTTCACTTAGAAGGTGGTTGGGGGTTCGAGCAGTTTGCACTACATAAAACTTGATGTTATTAGTGTTGAAAGAGCACAGGGGGGGGGTGAAAATCTGTGCTTTGGTAGGTTAAGATATAAAAGCAAGTCAAAATGCAAAGTAGCTTTGTGTACTCTCGTGGGAAAATGTAGACTCTAGAAAACAAAAATAGGAACATGTTCCCAAACAATCATGTGTAAAAAGCCAAGAGTATTTCTTTTGTGTCTATGCCACGATGCTTTTATTGGATGCCACTTAAGCACCTTACAGGCATTAAACGAGCTATTAAACATCAAGCTGATTTCTAGTGTCTCCGCCTTCTAATGTAGGCCTTGGATTTTTAAGGAGCCTCCCATTTTGTTTCTGCGGGATAGGGAGGTTTTGCAGTGGGAGATTACATCGAATTAGAATTCATCGAATTTCTTTCAGCACATTTTGTCCCCAATATATGTTTGGGGGGTGGGTATAGACGAATAAATAATGTGGTAGGGTTATGAGCCCCCCTTTGACCCCCAGCATATATTTGCAGCAAAATCTACCACACAGACAAAAACATTCGATGAACTCAAATTCGATGCAAACATTTCGACCAAATGACATATCACCATTTCTGCAATGAGTTTCAGTTGGACAACAATCCCTAATGTCATATCTTGTGTGTAGCTTTTTTATAGCCTGTAGATCAGAATTAGACCGATCACGTACTTCTTGCAACAAGGTCTTGGGGGGGGTTTGAAGGGTTTCTCTCCTCTACTTTTGGATCCCCAAAATCAGAGAATGAATAACACCCGAATATGAGCTCAGGCACCCCACGCCCTGTGCCTTAGTAATTGGCTAATGGGTTTCATGGCACATGTGTGAACGCTTAGCTGCTGCTGTGACTTGCAGGGGCGAGGCACTTTTAGCAGCGTTGCTCAGTAAGTGATTTGCCATCAGAAGAGGGATTTCAGCTCCCAGTGCCCTGCACTGTGTGGCTGCAAGATGTATTGTGGCTATTAGCACCATGGCTGCCTCCAATACCGGGTCCGGGTCCGGTCTGTCTGAATGGGGACTTACCGGGGCATACCGACCCTGGAGGACCCGGTAAATCCCCATTCAGTAAACCATTCCCCATTCCCATTTGAGCCCCCATAGGGCCCCCATAGGGCTCAATGGGAATGGGGAAGGCACTAATAACAGTACCGCAAATTGCAGTACCGTTATTAGCTCCAAGGTCCCTTAACGGGACCTGCTAAGGACGTGTGGTCTGACCACACGTCCTCTACGGTTCCCGCTAAGGGAGAATTGGGCGGTAAGGGTTTACCAGCACTGGCATCCGTACCGGTGCCTGTTAACCCTTACCACCCAACTCAGAATGACCCCCATTGATATTGATATTTTATTTCTATCACGCTCGTACACAAGTGTTTCAGAGCGCGACAAGGCAAGGGATGGGAAAGGGGAGAACAAAACAACGATCTTACTAGGCCCAGCGACATTGAGAACGCGCAAGTGCATGGGAGAGGGGGAGGGGAAAAGTGTATGGAAGGGGGGAGAAGTGGAAAGTGCAGAGCAAAGGAGAAACAGATAAATAATAATAAATAAATAAATAATAAAGGCAACAAACAGTGGTAGTGCAGCCAGCAATTGACAAGTCTGGGGTTTAAGGCAGCAGACAGGTTAGGTCTGATAAGTGCAGGAAGAAAAAGGAGGGGGGTGTATCGGTACAGACCCCAGTGCAAGGGGTGGCCCGGAAGCAGCGTGGGAGGGTGGCAGGGCGAGCAGGTTCCTGGGCCCGGAGGACAGAGGCTGATATGATAGATTATTTATAACACGCTTAATACCCAGAGGTTTCTAAGCACAGACCCAGGGATTGAACCTGTGTTGCTCTGGGTCGTCTTGCTTCAAAGGCGAGCACGTTTCCCCTGTGCTATCCTTCTGCTCCAGGTGCACAGTGCCAAAAGAGAACAGATCAGCAGGGGAGAGGGGGAGCGAAGGCAAAAACAAAGAGGAAGGTCTTGAGGTGCTTCTGGAACTGGAGATGGTTCTCTGCAAGTTTTAGAGTGACAGGGAGGCTGTTCCAGAGGGAGGCCCCAGCCGAAGACAGAGATGTATAGAGGTGTCAGGTAATTATGTCCCCATGCATAATGTCACCAGGAAAAGCTATTGGTGACATTATATATGGTGACATTATGTATGGGGACGGGTTGCTGGGATGTCCCCTGCTCCCCTTGCAATGCCCCAAAAAATCCAGGGTTTGCGGGGTGTCCCCAGCATGTTCAATATAATAATGTCTCTGCAAAAAACAGCAACATTTATGTCAGGAAATATTTTTGCAGGGACATTAATACATGGAACCAATATAGGCTAAGAGAAGAGGCCTAATCTGTGGGGTCATTATGCTAAGCAATAATGACCCCTTCTGAGGTCTGTAATGCTATTAGCCGATAGTGGTGTTTGCAAAATAGGTTTTGGAGTTGTGGTTGTGAAATAAAAAAGATGGTGAAAAGATTAAAAGAAAAGTGTAGTAAGCTGAATGTGGTTTCCGTTTGTATTATTTAAACAATGAGGTTGCCTTATGAGTTAATTGTAAACGCTGCTGCACTGGACTAGTATTAGCGTGACCACACATTGGGTGTAATGTAAGTGTGAACAGCTCCTCTATGCAACAGTGAAACCTCTGCTCCATGTTTAGCTTCCATTGAAGGTCTTTAAAGGAGAAGTTTCAGACATGTTCTCCAAGAAGGGGAGTGGCTTGCTGAAAGAACTGTTGCTGGGAATTTGCGCTGCTGCTTCCTGAATTGTTATCTTCTGAGAAACCCTTTGTGCGCTTTCCCTTTTTGCTTCTGTAGCCAGAACCAGTCTATACCAGTAGTCATTGACTGCATTCCAAGCATTCTAAATGGAAGAGAAGATCAGCAACGACCTCCATGTGCTAATTAAACGTTAACGACCCGGAGTACTGCACTGGGCATTATGGGCCCTGAAGAGCGATTTAAAGACCTGAGCACAACGAGTGCATTTAATAAAGTTTTACAGACAGATGACTCATGACACGACCCATGAGTGTGCTCTAAAAAGCTGCTACAACCTATGTTGCTCGTGCTATTATAAATTACATATTAGGATGCAGAGGTTTGGTATATAGACCAGCCTGGGCAGTCACAGGGGATTTAATGTTGTTATGTGCTGCCTTCAGCCTTGGCATTAATAGTTCTGATAAATCTGAGGGCTATGTGAACAGATCTGTGAGCTATACTGAGCCATATGCCCTGAGGCGGTGGGCTGACCCCGTTAGTAACGGCCCGCCGCCCAAGTTAAGGGCAAGAGCAAAGTTGGGGTCCCTTAACGAGTGCAGCGGTGCTGTTACCGACAGGATCGGCCTGCCGCTGAAGGGCATATCACCATTAGCACCCGTGTAATTCCCTAAACCGGTGCTAATTGTGTCTTTTTTGAGGGCGAGGGGGTTTCTGCAAGAAAGAAAAAAAAGAAACGTACGTTTATCTTGCGGCCCGTCTCTGTGCAGTACTGCTTGTCGGCGAAGTTTGTTTTCAGTGTTGACGACTGTGATGTCATCAACATGAAAACGGACTTCTGAGGAAACCAGCACTGCGCGGCGCCGGGCCGCAGACTAAAGGAGAGTTTTATATATATATTTTTTTTAAAAAGACACCATTAGCACCCGTGTAGGAAACTATAACGGTGCTAAGTTGAGGGAGAAGGGGGAGCAGGGACGGGTCAGGACGGGGGGTGCTGGCTAACCAGGCAGCTCAGAGCACAGGCTTGTACCATACAGCACGGCCCGCGTTCTGGGCCTCCTGATGGGCCCGCGCCCCCTCCCAGGGTGCTAATGGTTCGTATAGCCCACACATTGTCCGAAGAGAATCACTATGGTTGCATTCTGGGATACAGGAAGAATGCCAAAGCATCAAAAAGACACTTAAGTGCCAAGGACGAGTATGCTTGTCCTTTTTGCATAGACTTGCATAATAGCCTGGCAGTTAAGGGGTTAAGATAAAGAACGCGCTGCAGCTGCATTCCAGGAAACTGAGCCAGAGTATCAACACATCTAAGAAGAACTTGCTTTACAGAGGAAGCACTGGCGCTGCATTCTGGGAAATAAAATGTTTCAAAGCAGCTATTCAGACGTTGTGTGGGAAAGAAGCCACTGAGGCCGTACTCTGGGGAACGTGGTGTGCAGTTAAAGAGCATGATTACAGGTTTGTTGGTATTTCAGCTAGAAATGTGTATTTATCGTACTTTTATAGCGCTTTACGCCAAAGCGCTGTACAAAATAAAGAGTGGTACAACAAGGTCATATAGGTTCAAAAACAAGTCAATCAAGTGGCGAGCAAATGTTCTTTAAGACGAGTTTTGAAACTAAGTAAGATATAGGGCCTCATTATACGGATGGCGGTAAGGGATTACCGTCACCGGTAAGTGCACCGGTGCCGGTAATCCCTTACCGTCCTACTACGAGGTCCCTCAGTGGGTCCCGTCCTTAAAGTGTGGGGAAACCACACGTTATGGACGGGACCCGCTGAGGGACTTCAGAGCAAATAATGGTAACGCTAATTGCGGTACCGTTATTTGCTCCTTCCCCATTCCCATTGAGCCCAATGGGGGCTCAAATGGGAATGTGGAAGGGGCATGGTGAATTACCGCCCCCGCCAACCTTGGAATGGGGCGGTAATTCCGCCATTCACCATGCTGGACTCCAGCGGCAACCATGGTGCTACTAGCGCCATGGTTACCGCCATCCGTGTAATGAGGCCCATAGTGCGGGGGAACATTCCAGTGCTTTGGAGCTAGTAAAGAGAAGGAGCGACAGCGAGAGGAAGCGGAGGGTGAACGAGGGATAGATAGAGGCATTGCTAGGCGGGGCTGAGGGGGCTATAGCCTCAGGTCTTTTGGTTGTAGCCCAGATAGAAGCTCAGGGGTTACAACCAAAAAGGCTAGCAAGCCCCCAGTCCTGACATTCCCAAAATTAGCGTATCCCCAGATCTTTTCCAGATCTAGCAACACCCCGGGGGATAGACAAAAGGAGCTGAGAGCGGGACATGAGAGAACGAGAAGGGGAAGCAAGATAAGGTGGAGCAAGGCCAGTGCCACAAAACGGAATTACCGCACAACACAGGGCACTGCATTCACTTGTCCCCTCTGGCCATGCGACCCATCCCTTTTCTTTCTAGAAAGCTCAAACGATCTGGCCATCACAAACTGTTCTATTGCCTTGAGTAAACCCCACCTAATTCCCTGCACCAATCTGGATTTTGCCATAGTCACTGCAGAGACTGCCCTTGACGAACAGTTTTCTCACCAATACTTGTCTTCGGCAAGCTACGCTCCATCCATACTCTTTGGGAAAGTTTTGAAAACAATAAAATGTGTAGTGGCCGCCACATTATGGATGAATACATTCTCCATAGATCAGCTACTTACGATATTCATTCATTCAATCATTTTGTCATTTGTTTAGCACCTTTCACCATAATTATGGTCCCAGCGCGCTGTTGGTTGAACGCCCTCAGAGGGACCGGAGTCCAAATTTGGGAAAAGGTTGGGAGGTGTTCTTATGTGTGTGTGCATTTCAGCCTTTAAAGTTATGTTAGGGTGGCCAAGACCCTGCTAGTCACCTATTTCTGAATGTCGTGTGGATGGGCGCAGCAGAGGTCAACTATGAACTTAACTTGGGTGGGTTGTGTTTAAGGAGATAGAAAATGATGTGAAAAGCTACAGTTTGTATTGTCATTAAAGGTAGATTCATTCTAATGGTAGAGGTGTTGTGCAGTAGTGTTTGTGTTATATGCGCGTGCAGGGTGTGTGGAGTGAGAACGCGCCTTCCGCTAAGCTACCAAGGTCCGGTGTGCAATAGGAGAAAAGGGTTAGCTGTACAAACAACAATGTCTACATCCTGGATTCCATCAATGTACAAGGAACAGTGCTACATTTCACAGACGATCAAAGTGCTAAATGAATACATAATACTCACCCTGGCTCCTTCTAGTGCAAGCAAGGGCCCTCATTCATGCTTTCCTATGGTGGGATGGCTCCCCTCATGTGCTTTAGAGTTACTTTAGAGAGTCCAACCACCTAATCTTCAACCCGGTCAAATCCAAAATCCTAACATGCATCAAAACTGCTCTGATTCCCCAACCTTTACCATGGCCAATTGTCCTGTAAGCCTCATCTGCCGCCTCCACCGCGGTTAAAAATCTTGGATGCACCATGGACGTAGACCTATCTCTCTCCAAACACATCAACTCTGTATCGAGAACCTGCCACTTCCACATCCTACAACACCTCTTTCCCTACCACTCCTATCCCCAAAGAGTCTCAGCAACACAGGCCGTCCTATGTCAAAATAGAGGCTAGAAGCCGATACGAGACTCATCCGAGGATCCTTATATTGCGTCAAAAGGAAGCTATGCAACAAATAGTGCACCACAGACAATTCATTGCCACTCACGAGTTCCAGAGGTTTCCATGGATCAACTATTTACAGCTATATACAGGTAGGACCTGATATATACCTTCCAGAAGTTATGAAGCGAAGGTCTGATTACATATGTTTTGCTTTATTGTAAAGAATGCAGTCTAGTTGAGAATCGTGGCTATGTTTACCTCCTTCTTGAGACAATTGTTATGATATGATATGGTATTTATAACATGCATATACACAAGTGTTTCAAGGCGCTTCCATGGACAGGTATAGATTGGTCTTTTCATCCAAGGTGATGTTGTACATTTGTTTGTATATTAAAATAAGGGTTCTTTTGCTTGTCAATTTAAGACCTTTCCCTGAAGAAAGATCAGCGGAACTGAAACGTGTCGGGTGATTGAGTCTGCCCTTATGAGAATTACGCGGATTAACATTGTGGGCATTAAATAATCTATACCGTTTGCATCAGTTGTTCATTGGAATTATATTTGAAGAGAATACAGTAATTACAAACAGATCACATTTGTCACCAGGACTCCCCCAGTACCACAGGCATATCCTGTTGAGAAAAAGGGTTGCCATTTTGTGAGTTTTGCTTACATGGGAAATACGTTTGAAAAACCTTTGGTCGGATTGTTGGTTTGTCGTTTCATGCAGGGTTCGGAATTAGGATTCAACTAACTGGAACAAAAACCAGCTGCTAGGTGTCTGCCATCACCCAGTACGCAGGAGCTCCTGCCGGTGAACCGGGAGCGAGTACACATCGCACTGCAAATCTGACTTACATGTGAGAGGCAAACTTTAACTTTTTGCCCATTCTGCATGCTCCATAATGTTTACATGTGTGCTAGATGTGTCCTAATTCTTCTTCATTAACATTCATATGTGTGTTTGTAAGGCACCAGTTGGCCTGGGCTGCCAAAAGTATCTCATGGTAGGCTCTCCTAGGGTAGAAGCAGGAGAGAAATAGCTCCCAGCAATTTCGAACCCTGTCATGAGAAATTGCCAATCGTTATAAAGAACTCTGCTTGGAAGCAAACATGACTGCACTCTCCTGGAGTCTCAGGCTGCCCTGCCTCTGGCTCTTTAGCTGCTTTGGTACATTCTCTCAGGTTTCCAAGAATGTAAAGTATATCGCGTTAAATGAGTCGTTCGCACCCAGGAAAGGCGTGAGTGTTCATTCACCGCCCGCAGTGAAAAAAATAAGTCCAAAAGGTCCCTATTCGGATGACGGGGGGCATTTTTTACCCTGATTTCCATGGTTGCCGCCATCGAAAAGTACCTAGTCCCTTTTCTATTTTAATGGTGGCAGCCATTTTCTTTAAACTTTTTTTTTTACTGAGGGGAGGTGTGCTCGGTATGAGCACATCTCCTGTCGGAAGGACACAAATTGGAATCTATCTGCACCCTGGGAAATCCCAGGGTGCGATTAGCTTTCACACCCCAGCTGGGGGGCAGACATACAGTTTAATGCTCCGCAATCCGAGCTGAGGCCCTCACCTCGCTTAAGCCTACCAAAGCTCGGGCTGGTGGGATGTTCACCGCCATGTCCGCCCCCCAGCTGGGGTGTGAAAGCTGCAATCAAGCCCCAGGTGTTGGCAAAAATCGAACAGTTCTTTTTAGGTTTTACACATGTTCAGAACGCGAGCAGTCACGAATTCGAAAATGTCACTGAGAATCTTGCAGTTTGGGCCCACCAATGAGAAAAAGAATGCTCGAAAAGGGAATATGTGTGTTATGTTGGGAAACAAATAAAAGCAGCGGAGAGGGCTATAAAAGTGGGAGACTTTTTTTTAGCAAGGGTGTCGAAGAAGTGCTGAGGGGTAAAGGGGTGAAACCCCATTATTTTCAAAAAGGGCAACAGGATTTTAAAAAACAGAAAAACAAAATGTAGGGCAAATATATTTCATTCTCTTTAAAGGAAAGTTCAAGTACGTAACATATAACCCATTCAGACCAGTGGCCCAGCTGCTAGATCTACCACTACAGGGGTTCCAAGACCCCCTCAAAGGTGCCACCAACTGTAGAAAGTTGGATTGCAGCTGCCATTACTTTTTAAACGGCTGTGCATTTTCTAAAGTGAACTCGCCCATCAGCTCTGCAGTTCAGGTCAAGAACATATAACGCAACTGTCAATAACAACACAAAGGCAACAGCGACACCAAGCATCAGTATTCCTCCACAACCACACATGCAGTGGGCTCCACATAAATCGCCCCAATTGCTCACAGCATTCTATCCTCAAAGTCCAGCTATGGAGCGCCGTGAATAGGAAACCCCACTCTACCCGGTCGAATGCCTTTTCGGCATCAAGGCTGAGTAGGGTATAGTTCCCGGTGTTTGGGGAGACACTTTCCATAAGGTCCAGAGTCTTGCGTATGGCATCCGCTCCCTGCCACCCGGCGATAAAGCCCACTTGGTCACGATGTATCAAGTACAGCATCATCCCTTCCAGGCGAGTGGCTAAAATGCGTGTAAATATCTTTTCGTTGACATTGAGCAACAATATAGGGCATTATGAGGAGCACAGGGTTGGGTCCCTCTCCTCTTTGGGTAATACTGATATTAGTGCCTTACTAAAAGACCTCAGTGATGTGCCTATCTTGACTATATTGTTATACAGTTTAGTCATGTGGCTCAAAAGGCAGCCTGCAAACGGTCTGAAAAATCCCACTGTATAGCCGTCCCCCCCAGGGTCCTTCCCATTGGGGAGCCGTTTGATAGCATCCAGCACCTCTTCCGCAGTGTGAAAACCCTCTGCATCATCCACAAGGCCTTCTAGAGCCTTAATACCTTCAACTCTCTCTTCCTAAATATCTTCCTTCTCGAGCCCTTTGCCCATCCGGCTCCAATTCCCTCAGGGTCAGTCGCTTCTCCAAGAAAATAGTTGGTGGTAGATCTCTTTCTTCGGCTGGTGCCTCCCTCTGGAACAGCCTCCCTGCCTCTCTTAAACTTGACGAGAACCATCTCTGGTTCCGTAAGCACGGAAGCACCTCAAAACCTGGCTCTTTGCCTCTGATTTTTCTTCCCCTCTCCTCTGCTGCCTCCTGGCTGTAGCCGGAACTGCACTGACTACCTGGACACCCTCTGATCTCGGGCCCAGGTCCCTCCCCCGCCAGCCCCACACACCTGCACTGCCCACCTGGCAACCCCCGCACTTGGGGACTGTTTCTGTATCCCTACAGCCCCCCTCCCAGCGCTTGACACCTGTTGTCTGCACTTACCCATGCACTTGCCACTTTCCACTTGCTGGCCATTTCTTTGGTTTATAGTCATTCCATCGACAGCCAAAGCATCTAATGCCATACCATCTAAAAAAAAAGCATCTGAAAAAGCATCTAATGCATGTTCTTCCATTTTTTTTCTTCCCCTTTTTTAACCTTAAACCCCATTTTTATTAAACTAAACCCTTTACCATCTAAAAAATGCATTCAATGATTTTTTTTTAGATGCTTTTTTTAGATGTTTTGGCTGTCAATGCAATGACCGGATACTGTTTCTTTACTTATTGTTATTATCTATTCCCATGTACTGCACTGTCCACGCCCCTTCCAACGTACTTGCGCAATCTGAATGCACCTGGTCTAGTAGGATCGGTGTCTGTCCTCCCTTTGTTCCCCTCCCTTGCCTCGTCGCGCCTTGAAACACTTGTGTATAGGAACGTTATACATGCCATATCATATTATATCAGTAATGGGACTCTATGCACTCGACTTCCGATGCAGTGAGAAGTACCATATCAATACCGCTAAAATATCCTGGGACACCATGATGACATCCAGGAACTCCATTTCGCACATAGCCTCATAGAATTGGGCAAAGCATTTTGCTATTTCCAATGGCATGTCTAGAATGGGCGCCCTCGCATCATGTATTGATGTAACCCATGTCTCTGCCCTCTGAGATCTAAGCCTTGCCGCCAGGAGCATATCTGCCTTGTCCCCTTTCCCATAGAATGTTTGTTCAAGATATTTCAATTTGCATGTAGTATCCCCCAGTCTATGCCTCTTTAGCTCTGACTTCTTCTTCTGTGTAATCTCCAATGTATCCTTGCCATACCCACCCCTAGCGTGCATCCGTTACTCGCTGTCTGCAATACCCTTCCTGAGAGCCTAGTCTTGCAGTTTCTGCTCCCTCTTTTTAAGACCTCCCTCCCTCATCAGGATCCCCCTGCAGGTAGCATTCCCTGCATCAATTCTGCTGTAGGTGGATGGGGGTGGAGAAAAAGGTGTACCCCCTTCTGCCCTGGGTGCATCATTCTTAACTTTCCCCCAAAATAAGGCCCCTGCACCAGGGACGTCATTGCACGAAAATGCCTGGGGTAGCGGAAGTGACATCACACGAACCTTAACTTCTGATGACATAGGAAGTGATGTCATTTGACCCCACCCCAAAGTGACATCACGGGAAGCGATGGAACACGACCTTTCACCCCTCGACAAAACAGGAAGTGGCATCACAACATTGTTTCTAAGTACACTACAAACCATATGGTTACGATATCACTAAAGTGATATACATTTCATGCAAGAATGGCTCACCATATGTATCGTTAGTGCGTATAGGCCCATAATACCAAATCACTGTGCATGCAAGCAGATGTCCAAGGCCAAACGATAATGGTGTGTTATGATATACCACTTGCGCTTAAGCACTGCACTGAATCTGCAACTGGCCACTCGCCGTTCTCAGTCCTTGGCCCAGCCACTCTCCCCTGCACTGCCTCCCTGGCACCCCCTGCACTATGGGACTGTGTCTGTATCCCACAACCCCCCCACCCCAGCACTTATCTGCACTTACTCGCACTGCCACTAGTTGGCCCTTGTTTTTTTTTCTTCCTGGATGCTATTAACCCAGTAATGCACTTCCCCTCTCCCTTCCTCCCCCCTGCACTTCTCCCTTTCCCCTCTACCCTTGCACTTGCGCGATCTGAATGACACCTGGCCTAGTAGGATCGTTGTCTGTCTCCCCTTGTTTCCCCCCCTTGCCTCGTCGCGCCTTGAAACACTTGTGTATAGGCGCGTTACAAATGCCATATCATATCATATCATATCATTCTCCACACATCCACTAACCCTCGAGCACATAATGCAAGTGCCCCTCCCTCCTCTCCCCCTCGGGAATGGTCAATTGTTTCACTGATTTCCTATACAGCGCCTCGTCCACCATGGAATTGAAATCCCCTCCTATGATAAAGAGATCCCCTGCAAGGGCCAGTATTGCGTACTGCTTGACCCTGATTGGGAGAATAGAGTGGCGCCAGCACAACTCTCACTCCATCCAGGGAACCCTGCATTATGAGAAGGCACCCCTCAAACATTGTTTTAGTCTCAGCTCCCAGCAGCCGCCACTGCTTATGCATTATTATTCCCACCCTGCCCCACTTCGCCGGGCCGGATGCCCAATGAACATGCCCTATCCCTGTGCCTTGTAGCTGCCCCTCCTCCCCCGCCACCAGTCTGGTCTCCTGCAAGAACAGCATGCCAGGGTGGCTTTGCGAAGCTTACGTGCAACTAGGGACCTCTTTGTGGGCGCATTGAGCACTTTTGCATTCAGGCTACCTACAACAAAACTCATCCGCCCTCTTTTAGTTCCCATCACTCCTTCCCCCGACATAACCACCCCATCATCAACACCTCACTGTAAGTCCCCCATCGCCTAGTAGCCAATACATCATGGCCTCGCTCACAGTTAGACCCACCATTGACACATGCTACCCATAAATCTACCCCCTGAAAGCAAACCATAAACTTTGTAAACTGAAACCTGCAGTAGGTGTTGTAGAAATGCCCTCTAACCTACCAAGGGCCACCAGAGTGGGAGATGGGTGCCCCCCTTTCAGCTATCTCATGGGAGCCACACTGACCCCTACACATATTTGTCCCTCCAGAAATTGACTTGCGTTCTTGTCTCCTAAGCCTCCACTGGCACATTCCTGAGCCTTTTCGCAGGGACAGGGCCTTCAACCACATATACTAGTGTTCAGTCTGGCCCCTCCAGCTCCGGGGGCGGTGGGAGTCTCCCAAGAATGGCACCTGTTTGCCCTTCCTCTTGACGGGACTCATCTGTTGGTTCGGCTGTGCCGTGGCCTCCAATGACAAATGGCAGAGGGCCTACTCTGCTTCTTCTGCGAACGTGATCCTATAATTTATCCCCTACATATTGAACTACAGGGTGAAGGGGTATACCCAATGATATCTGATTCCTTTCTACATTGGCCACTTCGTGAGCAGCTTTCATATTCCAAGGTCCTGGCCATTGTTGCGCTATGGCCAGGACCTCTGCTTTATCTTTGTACCTCAAGAACCTGGGTACGATAGACAGCTTGCCGCCCCTGTGTGCTCTCTTTCTAGATGTACCTACTTTCCTCCCTCAGCTGCAAACAGGAGGTTGACAATGGCCTGCACCTTGTGTTCCACGTGCGACAGCATTTCTCCATTGACTTCCTCCAGCCCCAGTGTTATTCCTCCTCTCCCGGGTCTCCAGGTCATCCATTTTACCTCCTCTTGACACAGCTCTAGCTCCATCATTCGTGCAACAAGGCGCATTTCAACCATATCAGCATTAAGGTGGTTGTTCTACAGGCTCTCCACTTTACTCTCCACCATTCCGACCCTCCCCTTGATGCCCACCACTGACGACTGCAAGTCACTCCTAAGCGCCTTGATTTCGGCCAGGATGCTCCCAATGCCATCTTGGAAGCCAAGCGCTACAGGTCTACATCCCCCAGGGTCCTTCACCCGGGCATGCTCCCAGACACCCCATTGTTTCTTCCTGACGGCATGTCTCTAGACACCAGTGCTGAGTGGGGCCTCTGTGCCCGCCTTGACCCCACGGCTGACAGTAACTCAAGGTGCGGGAAAGTGCTGTGGGTGCCAGCGCCTTGGGCAGAACTTTGTCATGCATCCCTGGTTATCATTGCAAAGGGCAATAGGCTGAGAACCCCCACAGCCTCTGGGATCGCAGTTCGAAGGCCCCCTGTGTTGGGGGGGCAGTGTTCAGACGTGGGGTGCCCTTGCAGATAAGGGCGCCTCTTTCCACCTCTATCCCGGTGATAGATGGTCCCACTACAGTTATTGGGCCCACGCCTAGAGTGCACCCAACCTGGAAAGGGCCACCTCACCCTTTCCTCTGGGCACGGGGCTGGTGACCTCTCCTCAAGTCTCATCAATGCCAATTCCCAGTCTGTGCTGGGGGGGACTCCCAAACTTGAGCTCACGAGCATTTCTATGGTGGGTAGGGTGCAGGTCTGCTCCTGTGAGGGGCTGGGGAGCTCGGTCACCTCGGGCAGTTCCTTCGCCTGGCAGCAGAGGCCTGTCAGTGTGCGGTACAGCAGCGGCAGTCCCAGGCGGCCAGCGCCCATTACATTGAGCAAGTACCTGCAAAACTGCCTCGGAAGCCAGTGAAGAGGGATAGGGAAATTAACCCGCTACTCCCCCTCCTATAAGATACATGACACGGAAGAATGCCAGGAGATACCATGAACACCCATACTATTTCGGACCAATTCCTAGTGCTCCAATGATAGACAAGTATGTCGAGAGGTTCCCACTCAACCAGCCCTACAGACCAGGTGTGGTACAAATCTTCCCCAGAGTGGACGAAGAGCCTCAGGCCGAAACTAAAGAGACCTCAATTGACAGTATTGACTAAAGCACCGAGAAGCCATGTTGCTGATGTCGATAGAGACACCACGATTTAGCAACATTACACAGGAAGCATGCGTGCCATCCACACATCGGGACACAAACACACACTTGAATACATGAAGAACACGAGCGTACAGTTCTATAGTTAGAGGACAGATACATGTACATACTGTCATTGCTTTTATTATTTTGTCATTAGCTTAACGCAGCAACGCAGAAACTGTAAGAAGCAAGAGATCCTGAGCAGGGCTTGCAAATGTTTATACACAAATAACCTTATGGAACTGCAGGAGCACCCATGGGACCTGACAGAGCCAAGTGTGTCTAACATATGGAGATTATAGAATAGCATGGACAATGTAGGAACTGCATAAGGGTTTAGGAAAATTACAACAGGCCACAAGCCCCTCAGCAAGAGCTGAGCTGAGTTGAATTCAGGCTGGACAAGAGCAAACATGTGAGACAGGACCCTCTGCCAAGGCCAGTAGATACTGATGATATTACATTCCCTGAATGACAGTAACACAACACCAGCTGCAGCAAATGCGAATAATTCTTCAGAATTCAGAACTACAGAGCTCCAAATCATGATCTCCGAACATGTGTCCCG
The DNA here is from genome assembly GCF_040938575.1 of Ambystoma mexicanum. Classification (NCBI taxonomy): domain Eukaryota; kingdom Metazoa; phylum Chordata; class Amphibia; order Caudata; family Ambystomatidae; genus Ambystoma; species Ambystoma mexicanum. The sequence goes on along the minus strand of NC_090929.1, from coordinate 89,964,825 downwards.
GCCGACTCACACAATGTACAGCAACCAGCGCTGGGAAAGGAAGCCGATCTCACGCTGCCAGACAGAGGCTTGCAACAAAGATGGTACAATGTGGGACAAGTGTTGCACGAGATGAACAAGCACTCTCATAATTTAAGGTGGTACACACAAGTTACAATGCAGACACATAGTCATTCTTATTACCTTGAGAAGGCATACCAAGAGCTGAGAACCTTTGCAGATCCCAGGCCTGGGGAGTCAGCCCTAGCTAATCAGAGTTCAGGCTTCTAGGGTTGGGTAGCAACGGGCAAGAACCAATGGTAAGACCCACAAACTGCAACTTTGTTATAGAGATTTGGGGATGGACAGGGCCAGCCACCCGACATGCGAGAACCAGTAAATTAACATGTATAGTGTCCACTATAGGTGGACTATTACTCAGTACCCAATCCAGTAGCTCAATAGGTTTTCTGGAAAGGGGCCCAGGTTGTGACGTCGCTATGACGCAACTTTAGGACAAAAACTAGCTTGCGAGCCAGGAGACGTGGAGTGGTCCACGGATTTCTTCTATCCTTGTACTGATCCCTGTTGGTTTTGGCTGTAATAAACCGCAGTTTGAACTTGCTGTTTGATTGAATCTTACGTTCCTTTTGTGGGAAGGTGTTGGGCCTTCCAAGAGTCTGTAAACTCCTAGTGGCCCACTGGCATACCTGGGAATTTTTTCCAGCACCTGGTCACCGCCTCTGCCTCTCCGCAGTTGGCTTGCACAGGCCAGTGGCTGGAAGTGCGTGGTGAGTTGCCCATCACCTCACTGGCAGCCCCACTCTGGGTGTGGAGGGATGGGATCCTCCATGGTCTCACTGGTGAGCCGCACCATCAGGAACGGGGCCCTGTGCACCCATGGGGCAGCAGCTTGCCATCACCATCCTCCTCCAAAATTCCACCTGGGGTGTCCATACCCCCTCCGATGCCTCTGAGTCCCAGTTGCCAGCACAGGGACAGTGTGGATCAGTGATTTCTCCTCTCTTGTTGCTGAAGGCACGGGAGCCTGGAATCAGGCGGACATGTTTCTCCATGCCCCATGGTGGTCTCCCCCTGGTTACCTTCTGAAGGATGGAAATAGGTCAAACCCTAATGGGTTCTCCTGCTCACCCACAACTGACATGATCCCGGATGCCATGTGCAACCCCGTTCCCCACAAATTCTCAAAACTCACATTTTCCAACTGTTCTGGATTTTCTCCTTAAGCTGTACATTGCCTTCACGTTAGTTTTTCATGCGGTGCAAGCACCTGTGCCACAATCAGATGCCACCTCCTCAGAGTGGTGCACACCTTTATGAAAACCACTGGACTGGTAGTTTGGATGCCCCATATTGGTGCATCTGGAGTAGGGCTAACACCTGTAATTCATTCTGGATTAATCAATCCATATACAGTGTGGTGATACAAGTGAATCCTCTCCAATGTACATACACATCATTTTATTACTAAGCTGTATCTCAATTACTCATAAACAAGACAAAAATGCATGATCATTTAAAAGACATAACACACAATATGACATATAAGTGCATGTGGATAGTAAGATTAACTATAATCACATCTAAAATAATTCACGCGTCAGCACAAAATAATCTTTAAGAAGGTCAATTTCTAATTGCAGCATAAAAGTCCTCATATACATATCATCATCATACATGTTTCTGTCCTCTATCATCAGTTTTGGACATTCGTCAGGGAAATACAAATGTGCAAGGTAATATGCGCAGCGTGTCTTTACATATAATACTTTTAAACATCTTCAGTCTTGCCTTTTGTAATAAACCATTCTTTGAACTTAATGACGATTTTCATCAATGTAAGTTATTATAGATCGGCAACATCAAACGCAGACAGCCATTTGAAGAGGGAAAGCGTCAACTCTTTTTCAGTGGCAATGGCAAATAAGCTGATAGAATGATAGTTTTAGATGTAACATATCGTCTTTATTTGCTATTGCAAAGAGCAAGGGGATCTAAAGGTCTGGGAATCATTTTCTGTACACTATGTGCATCCAGCTAAGAGTGCAAGGAAGTTAGTGGGGCTGGGACGCCATTTCTAATAACGTGACTTGGACAGACCTTTCACACCCTCAAAGAGGAAGCTCTTGAATCAAAACCACGATAGTTTATTTCGGAATAATCCATAGAAGTCACATAGATGCAAAGATCAATTTTAAAGAACTCATTACCAACAACACAGCATATATGGCATTATTCCATGAATCCTACAATCACAGTTATTTAAAATGCTGCATAAAAGAACTATATAAGGGTTGATTCACAAAATGTGATGGTTATATCTCTGACTTACTCTTGACGAGAGACTATTCTATTCACAAATATGTTGCCTGGGGTAGTTCTGACTTACTCCTGACTTACACCGAGAAAGAGAAGAGTGGCTTAGCCTAAATGATGTGACCATGTCAGCTTGTTAGCGTGGGTCCTCCCTATGTTAGCCATCTAATACATATGTTGTCTACGAATATAAATGTGGGTTTGAGGTACAGCAAGAGATGTTTATTTGATAGTGGCATTATAATAAAAGGAAAAGAGCTAACAGCAATAGAGGAACTATTAGGCAAGAGATTTATATTCTTGGTCAAAATGAATAAACCCAAGTTTCAAATATAACCGTGGAACAAGGTGCATGAGTCTGCACTTCTTATAGACCGCGGACTGTTCTGGCGAGTAATAGCGAAAGGTGAAGACGACACTCGTTTATTGCGTGCAGGTCATAATGCAACACTCTGGTACAACCCTTGTTGCCGCCCTGTGTGCTGCACAAGTTGAGAAAAGCACAACCTCTGACGTCACTGCTCCTGTCCCAGCATATGATTGATCAGGAATGAAGGTTAGAGGCAGATATTTCATTCCAGGAGGCCGTCTTTGCCATTAAATTACAACATGATGACAAGGCTCCAGGTCTGGACTGGATTTCCACTGATTTAACCAAAGCCGATTCCATGTTATGGAGATCAGTTTCAACAAACGTTTCTTGTCTGTGTCGGTGATTACAGCCCCTTGGAAGAGGGTCAAGATGCGACTGATCCTTAAAAAAGAATCTACGCTCTCTCCCCACTGATATCACCCAATTTCTCTTCTTGATTCCCATGCTAAATTCTTTGGCAAGGTAATACACAAGAGGCTGATAAGATGGGTCCTGGAAAAAGAAGATCTGTCTCATTGCCACCTAGGTGTTACGCTCATCTGGTATCCACAGGGACGCCACCCAGCCGGGTTACTCGCTGGTATGCTTCTCAGCTTTGCCCTGATGTGGTCTCCGGGGAAGGTTCTGCCTTGTGGTAGAATTTGGCATGCTCTCCGTCCTGCCTTCTTTGCAGGGGCGCGTTGTCTTTCATGGGCGAGTGCGGTCCAGTTACTTCACTGACGCCGGCCCGTTTGATATTGTTCAGGTAGGTCTTATTGCTGTTCTTTCGTTTTGTTGCTATCCTGCATGCCTTTCTTTGTTTAAAATATCTCTTTTTCTCCCTTAGGTATGCGGAGCTTTAGCGCAGCGAACTGGCTTGGTTGAGCCCCGCTGGTAAATGATGGCGCATTAAGAGCGCTATGATGCGGTAAGTAAGCGCTATGCGCAGCGCTGCAAAGTCTTGCCTTTGCTAACCTGTGTTTTCGTTCTTTGTAGGTCGTGGTGTTCTTCAGCGCGAGTGAAACGTCCGGAGTGGTGCCAGCCGAGAGGCGACCAGCCAGGTAAGCCTTTTGAGCAGTTTGTAATTTGTGAATGTCTCTACTGCTTTCTTTGATGTTGCCTCTATCTTCCTCTTTCAGGTCGTTCTGTCCGGGAGGCGTGCAGATTGGAGGAAGCTGTTCTCAGTAGCTGTGAGTGTTTAAAGATGAAGACTGCAGGTAAGATGCTGCTGCTAATGATGTTCCTTTTGTCTCCTTGCAGGTTCTGCTTCTCCGAGGCTCGAGGGAATAGCTGCACACGGTGAGCGTCACGTTGCAAGCTGCAAAGTAACGCGAAATGCGTTGTCTTGCTCGGGTGTGGTTTAAATAGCCCCAACAAAATAGTCCAGGTAAAGTAGTCCCTAGGCTACCACACCCAAAACACTAGACCGCATAGCTTGGTTCTTGGGAACCAAGCTATGTGGATGCCTCCATGTTGGCTGACAATACAATAAAGTAGTTCCCAAGCACATTGTTTTCATGGTGTATGAGCCTGGTGCCGTAGGCGCCAGGACTGGCCCCATGAGGGCTTTTGAAGAGGATGCCAGGCTCTAGAGGCCCGAGTCCTGACTCCACCTGGCCAATGAGTTTTCCAGAGGGGGTTGGCTGGCTTGGGTGTTCCTGATGGCCTTCTATGCTGTAATACTGTTCTCTGTAAACTGAAGAAGACATGTGTTAGATTTGTGGCACAAGGGCAGCGTATTAAGCCCTTTAAGGCAACTGGTGGGTAAGACAGAGCTGTATCCTAGCCACCTTTTGTCCATATTGTATATCAATGATCTAGAATCAAGATTGCAAAATATGATACTAAGATCAAAGGATGGCAAACTCCAGTAAAAATGTTTGCAGATGACAGTCATTCTTGCAAAAAGAGAAATTTCCCTAGCAAGACCTTTCCTAGAATTTGGAAACTTGTGTGCTAAATTAGATCTTGCCATCAATATAGGAAAACATAAATAATTATAGTAGGCAAGCAGAAATGTTCTGAGCTGAATTTTGGAGTCAGAGGACAAACGCTTGATGTGGCGCCAATTATCTACTGGTAGGGTTCTCCAACAATGTGTGTTGGGTGGTTTGGATCTATTTGACCTAAAACATTTAACCCAATCACATTTGATAGAATTTATTTGACCTTTTTTTCATTCTAAAATGCGGGGAGATCCCCCGCAACCACCTCACTTCCCCTCAATCTAATATATACCCTTACCCACCCCCATATAGATAGTTATTTACATTTGACCAGAAAAAATGGTCAAAAAAATTCAATCAAATGTTTTAGGTCAAATGTTTTTAGGTCAATTATGCTAATACTGTGTTGGCCAGCTCCAAACAAGAACTTCAAGGTACGTATGAAACCAACAGTGAGCACTATTTTCACATCTAATAGAAGAACATGTATGTCAGACGTAAAGGCTGCCTTTAAAGGGTTTCATGCAAATTCTGTCACTCAAGCCCGGTATGCATGTTAAATCTGAGGCCCACAGTCTAAATGCGGTCAGGAATGTTCAGAGGACATGTTTCTGAAATCTCTTGTCAAGGAGATCAAAGCAGCAAGAAAGTTATTCTTCCATATTGAAGTAAACATCACACGTAATGACTATCTTTTACCATGAGTTGAATGATATTGTGGTTAGAGCTTTGGACTTCCCCAAGTAACTGGGAGATTTGGTTATGAAACTTTGGTCCTATGAGATTCCTTTTAAAGCGATGTGTTTAAAATTCATAGCATTTCTATTGCAGGAGTTTGGTTTCTGAATCTTCATCTCACTCCTCCCCACTGCCCAGATAAAAAGTATGCTAAAGGCAATGGGGGTCATTAGGAGTTTGGAGGTAGCCATGGCGCTATTAGCGCAAAGGCTACCTCCAAACCCGGGTCCGGTCTCACTGAATGGGGATTTACCGGGTCATTCCGACCTTGGATGACACGGTAAGTCCCCATTCAGTAAACCATTCCCCATAGGGCTCAATGGGAATGGGGAAGGCGCTAATAACGGGCCCGCAAATTGCAGGCCGTTATTAGCTCCAAGGTCCCTTAAAGGGTCCCGCTATGAACGGCTGGTCAGACCAGCCGTTCCTGCTGGGACCCGCTAAGGGACCTCAGAATAGGGCGGTAGGGGTTTAATGGCAGCGCCATCCTTAACGGTGCCGTTAAGCCCCTACCGCCCAACACGGAATGACCCCCAATGGAACCATTGCAGAAAGTAGATGACCATTGGATGACAAGATCCTCCCTCACTTTTGCCTGCCGGCTTCATGCTGCCTGGCTCTCCATGCACGACCGCCTCCTTTTCAAATTCCTTCTCCTAATCCACATAGCTAATGCTGGTCTTGCTCCCCGGTACCTGCCTGATTTTATCTCTCTCTACTAAACACCATGTTTTCTCCCCTTCTCCTCTGCACTCCTGGTCCCCTGCTCCCCTCTGATGCCTCGCGCTTCCGCTCTTTCTCTGTACTTTCCCACTCTATTGGAACCTCCTGCCCATCACAAGCCAGAATGACTGCGGAACTCTTCAAAGCTCGGCTTAAATTTGACCTACTTGCCAAAGAGGGAGGAGCTATCGCTTTGTGCCCTCTTCCCCATCCTCCACCACTCTTTGTAGTGCAGCGTAATAATGTAATCTTGTAGATTTGTGCAGTACTTCTCTATGTTTGTAAGTCATCAGTTTGTTGTAATTGTGTTGTTTGTTTTATTTTCATCTCTGGTCTAAGGCCCACTTTGTTCACACCCTCACAAACAGGCTCACCACTTGTTCTCATGTTTGTGTTATTGTGCCGGCACTCTTCTGGAGAACGCCTGCACTATTGGTAAATGTATCATTGTAAGTCATTTCTGATCGGAGTTGACATCCCAGTCTTTGTGCTGTACTCAGCACTGTTTGAAAACAATATCTACAATTATTGTCAAGTACTCTAGTTCACACCTGCATTAGGATGTATTAAGAAAATTCACCCAGATGTCTACTGAAAATTAGAATGATTAAGGGTGCTGGGGAAGTAAAACAACTTGGATTGTATAGTAACAAAAGAAAAGTAGTATCCTAAAATTAAGGAAACTCCTCTCTCCTGCACACCGTTTAACCGATATCAATCAGAAACGTAAGTGAATCCGTGTGAATCAAGTTGCAAGGATATTATTCTTCAAATAACATAAAGATCATTTCAGTTTCAACATGAAACAATTCTAGATGAAAACATGAGAAAAAACCCATTACATTTAAAGCAGTAAGCATCCCCCAACAAACTCAGCAAACTCCACCCAGACTACACCTCCATAATGATTGACGGCACACCCATTAACATCTTCCATAAAGTCAAAACACTGGAGTATACCTTAATTAAAATCTCACCATGAACAATCACATTAGCGCCTCATTCCTCAACAGCCTATACTGCTAAACTCATCACACTTAGCAGGCCTCTCCTATCTCCTGACAACTGCTTGACACTTGTTGGAGCCCTCATCCTAACAAAAATAGAATATTGTAACATCTTACTGCTAGGTACCTCCAAATAAAACCTAACTAAACTCCACCTCCTTCAAAACAAAGCCCTCAGAGCAGCTTTGGCCATTAAAAGAAGAGAACACATCTCACAACACAGAAGAGAGGCATACTGGCTCCCAGTGCAGTCCAGAATCCTCCACAAAACATTCACCATCACGCACAAATGCCTATCAGACACTGCCCCTACCTCAATAATTGCATTGCACGCAAAACCACATCGAGATCACTCAGATCCAACGCAAATATCCAACTGCACATTCCCCGCTTCACCACCACAAGAGCAGGCAATGGTAGCTTCACCATTGCAGCCCCCCGCATCTGGAACTCCCTCCCACCATCTATCCAATGAGGCTTTGCTGCCTAAGTTAAAAAAAAAACTCAAAACCTACCTGGTTGTTCAACAAGTACTAATACTCTCTTAAACACTCTTTACCCTACACAGTAAATACCAAGCAACACTCGATCATTGCTATGTCATATGATAGACTATACGCCTGTTATACTGCCGCAACTAAAATGTATGTAACCCAGTCTTGATAACTAAGATATGTACTCAGGTTACCAGTCAAATGGTCGAAAACATTTGGTCGACAGGACAATTGGTCGACAACATTTGGTCGAATGCCAAATGGTCGAATTTTTATTTTTTTTTTTTTTTTACCCATTTTTTGGTTTTTTTTGGGGGGGTCCCCCCCCCCCCAACCCCCTTTTTATTCTTTTTTTTTTTTCCCCACACGAAAACCCACAAAACACATATATATATATATAAAAAAAAAAAAATTCGACCATTTGGCATTCGACCAAATGGTGTCGACCAAATTGCAGTCGACCAGTTTGTTGTCGACCAGTTGACTGGACACCATGTACTCAGCTATTAACAAAGATGTATGTAACCTTAACTTGCTAACGAAGATATATGCAACTACGCCGTGATACCCAAGGGTTAGGGCGTATATCCAAATGAAATAAATAAAAAATAAAATCAAATTGTCGCTCGATCATATTGACATGTCCCGAAACGCATTGAGCTGTGGGTTCCACGATGAGCTCATCATCAGGAGCATTCTGATAAAATATGTTGGATAATTAAGTGACTAATTCCTTGAACCTGGTTCTTTTGTCAGTAACACATCCAGTAGTAAGTTAGAACAACCACACTCATGAGTAATTTACCCTCGTCGTGGCATACACATGGATTCGTGAACCAGGCTCCACATTCAACAGAGGAGTACTGATGGATCAAGACATTAAGAGGATTTACAATGAAGGCTGATGGTTTAAAGGGATTTCTTTTTTTTAAGTTTTCCAAGCAAACAATAACCTCCAGCGGCTCCCGCATGTGCAAACTCTGGACTTTACTACACTGTCTCCAGAATATCCTACAAAATTAGCAGGCCACTTATGGATCATTGTAGCCAAGACATAGTAGCAAATGTTGTGTGTGAGCACACATATTGCTTCTCTGTGGTCCACGTCCCAATCAGAAATAATAAAGAGGACTGCAGAAGCCGCCCGAAGAAACCTTGAGGTCAAGCCTGAAAGATATTGTTTTTGGATAGTGATCACATGTAAAGCTTGTATTGTCTGGTTGCGTAGCTACTGCATACACCTGCCCTGCTTTAATAAGGTAGAGGATTACATCAGCTAGAAAATTGAAAAGGGCTTTGATTGCTCTCCGGATCCAATTTCCCTTTATATTGCTTACAGCACTGCACAAAGCAGAGCAATTTCTCCGCATTGATTTCAGCGTTCTCTCGCCCCTCCGCTCTGCACGGCTTAAGTGAATGGATACTCTGCGACTCGTAATGCGATAGTGTCTTTTCATTTCACTCAATTATGCCGGGAGATGCTGAAAATCGAGTTCATTTGCTAACTTTTCTATTCCATCAAACCCGCCGGCGATGTCCATGACATCAGCATCCAGCGAGATAACAGCTACCTTCCTGGAAGACGCCTCGTCCGCCCTAATTGTGATGGTGTACGTGCCTAGTAGTGTATACGTTGCCTCTCTGGTGGTGTGGAAGCTGGCGTAATGCTGGATCCCGGCTAGCTGCGAGAATTCCTTCATGTCCGTGCTTGACGCGTCGGCTGGTGTCAGAGCGGTGCGGAGAACCGGTGCTAGGTACGCCATTATCTCCTGCTCGTTCGATAACTCCCTGTATGTGCAAGCAGGAGCCTCCTTCATGTCGGCCACGGCGGGCTCCTCTGATGGGCGCTCCTCATTAAACTGTTGAGCAGACTGTGCACTTCTCTGATGGTGATGCAGCCTTTCTTTTTCCAGAACCTTCTTTGCTGAAGACCCATTGGTGGAGCCATTGAGACTGGTTCCTTTCTTTTCTCTGTGGGTAGCATTGCCATGTTCCAGGTGTGTGCCCTTGTTTGATTCCAAGGCTTTGGTAGAAGGTGTAGCTTTGTGGGTTGCGGGCCCAATTATCAGGCGCCACGCATTGTTCTTCTGACTTAGCCACATTTGCCGGCTTGCGAGCTCGAAGGTTCTCGTGTCAAAGTAGTCCTCCTGGTCGATTACTTTTCCTGTACAAGACCCTCCCAGCCCCAGCACCTTTTCTTCACTTGTGCTGTCCAGCCAATACTTCTCCTGCAGTTTCACCAGGTGAAGTTTCTGTAGTTCTGGTTTCCTTGACATCTTCTGCTGAGAAAAGTAATGTAAAAACAGTACAATAGGTGTTAGAATTAGGTAGAAACACGTTGTTAATGTGATATCGTGCTTACAGAGCGGCAGTGACTTGGCATTGCTTCATAGTTAATACTGTTTAATAAATGCCATTATTTCCATAGTATTTATTGGGAAGACGTGTTGTTTTGACCAGAAACACATACCTAAGCAAATAGTGCCTGGATCCGAGCAGTCCTGTGAACAGGTGTCTGACAGTACCATTCCAGAATTTGCCATTTGAGAGTGGGAGTAGGGTGGAACTTGATGTCGGTGGGTAGGGGCATTACAGGTGTGGGGGAGGAGGCTGAGAAGTAGGTAACAGGCGCGAGGTGCGTATGGTGGGCGAGGAACACAAAGATTAGGGTGGGTGTTAGAGCCAGAGAGAGTGAGGAGAAGTCATTTCAGGAGAGATTGGAGCGGCACAGATAGCCAGGCAGCATAGAGGGTGGCGCGGGAAGGTGAGAGATGTTCTACGCAGCGCGAGTTGCAAAGTTAAGAAGTGTTGTTGCAGGGGCTGAGGTTCGGGACTGAGTACAAGGGTGCAGGTGAGAGATTTTGTGGCGCGTTCGGTCAGAAGGGGATGGATATTCCTTCCATACGATCAGCAGGTTGAGCTGGAAGGCGGGAGCAGTAGAAGTGATGCACATGTGGAGTTACAGGTCACTACCAAAGAGGACCCCTCCATTTTGTGTACTTACCGGGGTGGGGGGTCAGGAGGCAAGGAAATAGGGAGTTTGGGGGACTTTGGTCAAAGAGGTTGATACTAGTAGACTACTGGCAGCCACAAGTTTTTCTAGACCAGGAGTCGGCAACCTGCTGCTCTTCACAACTTTTGATGACAGTGCCCATAATCCTTCGCCATTGACAATGTTATGGAGGGATCATGGGAGTTGTAGTCCAAAATATCTGCAGAACCAAACGCTGAAGAGCCCAGCTCTAGGTGAAACACAACTGTATGAGAGGGTGGAGCATTGTCACTGCACACTTGTGGACGTGTTCACCATTCCTCTTCATCACAACCTATGTTTCTTTTTTGTGCAATCATTATTATTTATTTATTTAATTTGATATACGTGCCCAGGACCCAGAGGTAACACGGCACTAGATTACATACATAGTAAGGCATAGGTAGTAGTTCCAGTACAGAGTTAGGGTTCACAGTAGTTTCAGAGAGACTCATACATATGTGTGAAAAAGTGCGGTTTTGACTTGTTTGCGGAATGCGAGGTAGGCTGGCTCGTTCATGGTTGCGGGTGGGAGCGTGTTCCATAATGTGGGAGCGATGGCGGTGAAGCCGGAGCAAAGCAATGATTTGTGAGCAGCGCACTGCAATGAAAAGGGCACATTTTGCAGGACTGGATGCAGCAACCGGCCTCGCGGGCCCTTCAGCAAACAAACGTCTACATACCTCTCAACCTTTCAATGCCCCAGGGCTGGTGAAATGGGATCATTGTGTTTTGTGTGGGTGAGGGCCCATTCAAATGAATGGATGGGTAGGAGGCTTGACTTGGGAATGAATTCATTCCAAGGCGGGTGATGCCCGCCTAAAGCGTGTGAGTTGAGAGCTATGTGTTTACTGTGGCATCAAGAAAACACCCAGCGCGCGCACGCGCTGCCACACATGAGTCATACGCATTGTTGTGCTAAACAAAACATGCACAGCGATGGGAACAGAGCGTGTGGCGATGTTCTTGCAAGCATGCCTGTGCAGGCGTGCACGCTGAGGTCGCTTTTGTGTCCGGGGCTGAAACAAAAGTAGCCTTTTTAGTTTGGGCTCTCAGGGGGTCGCTTGCGACACCTATAAGCCGAAACGATTGCATTAGAGTACAGAAAGGGAGGAGCAGGGGTGCTCTGGGAACCAAAGAGGCCCTACCCAGAATGACATATGGAGAGGGGACACAGAGTCTGTAGGTATTGTTTGGTGATGTGCCCATTGCCTGCCCATAGCCCTGTTAATCCCTAAGGCCATTCCCGCCTCTGCCCTCCCAAAGTACCTCCTCCTGGGAACTTTTTAAGCTCGCTGTAATCAAACCTTACCATCATCAGGCATGACATCCAGAGTGCCTGCCAGTGTTTGTTCTAAGAAGTCTTCTGAGAGTTCATGACTTAATTGGACTTGTAAACGTACTATTGGTGTAATAAAAATGTCTTGCCAGGCTTCAGCCACTCTGCATGCCCTTCATTGAAGTCCTGTTAAAAGCAAGCTTTGGCAAAGCCACTGACGTCCTGTTTAAAACAAGCATTAGCAAAGCCAACATTTTTGGCGTGTGCATATGTTTTACGCTTTTGCCAGGCACTGCTATTAGATGCCCAGGTACCTGCATCATTTTGCACCTGCTACAAACAATGGGTAGTTAATACCACTACGGCGGTGCCTGGCAAGTGCCTTTCCCATGCCTACAGAAAAGCCCAATCTGTTGGTATTGCCAATGCTTGTTTGGCAGTGTGCTGGCCACAAAACCTTACCCAATACCCGTCTACAGCTTTTCCTGTATTTATACTTTGGCTGTCTTAAAACACAGCACTGTGTGCTTCCTTACCGTAAAAAGACCCCAGAAACCCCCCCGCCTGGGGTCTACATTTCAGGAATGGGGGGACAAGGCCAGTTCTAGAATTAGCCAAGCCCTGTGAAGCAAAATATGTGCCAGGCCTCCTAATTTGCTCATGCATTCACCTTGCATGAAGGGACAATACAGAACATGTCACACGAGTACAATCAGTCTTTAAAACCCTACTAGTGCATCTTGGGAAGATACATATAAAAAGAATTTAGCATGAGTAAGCCATGAGACAAATAACTGTATTATGTGCAAATAAATGGTATTATTATTATACATGAAGCAACACTACCAGTGACGTCATTTCACCAAAATGCCAGAGGTAGCTAAAGTGACATCACATGAACCTTGACCTCTGATGACATGACAGGAAGTGATGGAACAGGACCGTTTTCCCCTTCACAAAACAGGAAGTGGCTTCACATAGCATTGTTTCTAAGTACACTATGAAAAATATGGTTACAATATCAATGTAACGTGATATACATTTCATAGAAGAATGGATCACAATATGTATCTGCAGAAAAAAAATGCTATAACTGCAACGTGCGAAAAGCAAAATACATAGTCCGAAATGAATGCTTATTCTACTCTACATGCTTTTTGGAGGATTTTGTCTGCATTGTGAATTTGAGGCGTTTAAGAACAGACTAAATCAGGAACTCGCCCTCTGAAGTGTACCTGATATGAACCTTTAATGAGTCTAGCAATTATTGTTTAGAATTCCAAAAAGACTAATTATTTGTTATTCCTATTCTTTCTTATTTAGGGTCACTGCTGAAAGTGTTACACTTGTGGAACCCTGTGTTTTTAAGAAGCCTGAACAAGAAAGCCAGCCACTCTAGAAACAAAGAGGCACATGGCATTGGCCACAGCCCAAGAGCTTCAATTTGTTAAAAACATAGGGGTAGCAAGGGAGACCACAGTGGTAGCAAGGGAGAGCTTAGGGGTCGCAAGTGCAACCCCTGGCGACCCTTACATGACGTCCCTGAACACTACAGTCTCTCAAAGTATAATTGAGTCTTTCTAAAATCAGAGGCATAGACAGGGTAGTGCCCGAGTGGGACAAGTCCACCTAAAATGTGCAAATGCCCACTCAGCAGCGCTGTGTGGGCATTTGCAGGTGTTCATGTCACTGCGGTGGACCCAACTACATGAGCTTCAGGCCCCACTTGTTATACAATCCTGGCTGCGCCTCTGTCTAAATTAAGCATATAGTGTGCACTGAATGACTTCCACCAACTAGCAATTTTGCCAGATAAGGTACAATGAGAGAAAATGATTTGCCCAAGGTCACACACTTTAGGGAAGTGGTGAAGATGGGATTTGAGCTCAGTCTTTAATGAAGACACTGTCATGTGAACAATGTAAAGGACATGTGAAGTTCCTAAAGAGTAAAGAAAGGTCAAGGAAATACACCCAAGAGTGTCAAATGGGAGCCATGGGTTTCGTTGTCTAAAGAGGCCACACAGATCAATAGCCGCCAGTACTGTGCGGGGCTTAGAGGCAAAGGGCATGTCAGTTCCTATAACACAAATATTAGCGCCAAACTAGGAAGGTGATGTCAAAGAGCAGCCCAAATGGCACAAGAACAGGTTAAAGAGCTATTTGAGAGGCCCGCATCCTAATGCCAGGTGTTAGGAAAGGGTGTCCAGTAGACATCATCGTCCCATTTAGGGAGCCAGGGCTGCTGTGCCCACAACAGCGGGAGGCCCTCTGCACAGGCGACTGATGCCTTCCCCCAGCCCTGTCAGTGGAGTGGTTATATTGAAGGAAGTATTTAACTTGAAATGGCTACTTATTAGTACAAATGAAGATGTCGAGAATGAAGTCTACATTCAGTTGTGTCTAGAAATTGAGAAGAATCTTGCAGATAATTATTTGTGTGGCTTGGTTGCTCTATATGTAACACACCATGTACCCTATGATACTCAACAGCCTGTAACTAAGCTTATTTCATGTAACAGCGCCTCGATGCCTCCGGGCTGCTTGGCGCTTTATAAATGCAAATAAATAAATACAAATATAAGTAGGCGGAACCTTGTGATGCGTCACTGGCGGGTGCATAAGGTTACGTCACCCGGGGGTGCTATCGAAGAGTTTACTGGGAGCATGTATTCAGTGGGTGCCATGTTTCCAGTCTCCAAGGCAACAGAGCAGAGCTATTTCAAGTGTGTACTACATTTACCACAATGCCACTGGGTGGTGCTTCAGCGCTTAGTCCCACAAGCTGATCAGGGGATGGGATCAGCACAGCTGTGGGTGAGCAGTTCTGCCCCTCCCTCTAAACTGAAAGTCTCTCTTCACGCATTTGCCCGTTCATTGAAGCGTTTTCCACCTAACCCTCAGCTTTACTACCTTGCAGGGCTACTCGCCTGTGCCCCACTGAGCCCTGGGAGCACCCACACCTGGTTGCTGTGCTCCTCTACCCTGCCCGATCTTCCAGCGTTTGGGCCAATATGTTGCTGTCTGTTTCCCAATGCCAGCACGGCAAAGGCTCCCCGTGCCAGCTAGGCCGTGTCTGTGTGCCCCTTTTGTACTGTTTGTCGCTTCATGTTTCTTGTGCCAGTGTTGGACTTCCTTCTTCCATATGATGTTGCATACTCCAGTATTCTCCCAGGCTGCCCCTCCTATCGGTCCCTCTCTTTGCTTTATGCCAGGGGTCTACAATCTTTGGCTCTCCAGATGTTTAGGACTACAACTCCCATCCATCTAGACAGCATACTCAATAGTGAGGGATCATGGGAGTTGCAGTCGAAAACAGATGGAGAGCCTCAGTAAACTCGCTCACCTGGTGACTGCCTCCCCCGCTGCCCCAGGAATTCGCTTCTTTGAGTTTGTCTAATATCCCACAGGGTTCAGCACATACATCTAAAAAGATAATGCCTAGAGTTGAAATGCCCCCTTATTTGCACAAATGGGGAAAAAGGGCAACTGAATGAGAGCATTTTATATGTGCTCATTCAGATGCCCCCGATGCGCTCATTCAGATTCCCTGATGCGCTCATTCAGATGCCCCCAATGCTCTCGTTCAGATGCCCCGATGCGCTCATTCAGATGCCCCGATGCGCTCATCCAGATGCCCGCAATGCGCTTATTCAGATTCCCTGATGCTCTCGTTCAGATGCCCCGATGCGCTCATTCAGATGCCCCCAATGCGCTTATTCTGATTCCCTGATGTGCTCATTCAGATGCCCCCAATGCTCTCGTTCAGTTGCCCCGATGCGCTCCTTCAGAGGCCCCGATGCGCTCATTCAGATGCCCCAATGCGCTCATTCAGATGCCCTGATGCGCTCATTCAGATGCCCCAATGCGCTCATTCAGATGCCCCGATGCACTCATTCAGATTCCCTGATGCGCTCATTCAGATACCCTGATGCGCTCATTCAGATGCCCCCAATGCTCTCGTTCAGATGCCCCGATGCGCTCATTCAGATGCCCCCAATGCACTTATTCTGATTCCCTGATGCGCTCATTCAGATGCCCCGATGCGCTCATTCAGATGCCCGGATGCGCTCATTCAGATACCCTGATGCGCTTATTCAGATGCCCCCAATGCTCTCGTTCAGATGCCCCGATGCGCTCATTCAGATGCCCCAATGCACTTATTCTGATTCCGTGATGCGTTCATTCAGATGCCCCAACGTGCTGATTCAGATGCCCCCGATGCGCTCATTCAGATGCCCCCAATGCTCTCGTTCAGATGCCCCGATGCGCTCATTCAGATGCCCCAATGCGCTCATTCAGATGCCCCGATGCGCTCATTCAGATGCCCCCAATGCACTTATTCTGATTCCCGATGCGCTCATTCAGATGCCCCAATGCGCTCATTCAGATGCCCTGATGCGCTCATTCAGATTCCCCCGATGCGCTCATTCAGATCCCCCCAATGCCCTCATTCAGATGCCCTGATGCGCTTATTCAGATGCCCCCAATGCGCTTATTCTGATTCCCTGATGCACTCATTCAGATGCCCCCAATGCTCTCGTTCAGATGCCCTGATGCGCTCATTCAGATTCCCCCGATGCGCTCATTCAGATCCCCCCAATGCCCTGATTCAGATGCCCTGATGCGCTTATTCAGATGCCCCAATGCGCTTATTCTGATTCCCTGATGCACTCATTCAGATGCCCCCAATGCTCTCGTTCAGATGGCCCGATGCGCTCATTCAGATGCCCCCAATGCGCTTATTCTGATTCCCTGATGCGCTCATTCAGATCCCCCCAATGCCCTCATTCAGATGCCCTGATGCACTCATTCAGATGCCCCCAATGCTCTCGTTCAGATGGCCCGATGCGCTCATTCAGATGCCCCCAATGCGCTTATTCTGATTCCCTGATGCGCTCATTCAGATGTCCCCAGTGCTCTCGTTCAGATGCCCCAATGCGCTCATTCAGATGCCTGATGCGCTCATTCAGATTCCCTGATGCACTCATTCAGATCCCCCCGATGCGCTCATTCAGATGCCCTGATGTGCTCATTCAGATGCTCCCAATGCACTTATTCTGATTCCCTGATGCGCTCATTCAGATGCCCCCAATGCTCTCGTTCAGATGCCCCGATGCGCTCATTCAGATGCCCCCAATGCTCTCGTTCAGCTGCCCCGATGCGCTCATTCAGATGCTCGCATGCGCTCTTTCTGATTCCCTGATGCGCTCATTCAGATGCCCCAATGCTCTCGTTCAGATGCCCCGATGCGCTCATTCAGATGCCCCCAATGCGCTTATTCTGATTCCCTGATGCGCTCATTCAGATGCCCCGACGGGATGATTCAGATGCCCCCGATGCGCACATTCAGATGCCCCTAATGCTCTCGTTCAGATGCCCCGATACACTCATTCAGATGCCCCAATGCACTCATTTAGATGCCCCGATGCGCTCATTCAGATCACCCAATGCGCTTATTCTGATTCCCTGATGCACTTATTCAGATGCCGCCAATACTCTCGTTCAGATGCCCCGATGCGCTCATTCAGATGCCCCAATGGGCTCATTCAGATGCCCCGATGCGCTCATTCAGATGCCCGCAATGCGCTTATTGTGATTCCCTGATGCGCTCATTCAGATGCCCCAAATGCTCTCGTTCAGATGCCCCGATGCGCTCATTCAGATGCCCCCAATGCGCTTATTCTGATTCCCTGATGCGCTCATTCAGATGCCCCCAATGCTCTCGTTCAGATGCCCTGATGCGCTCATTCAGATACACCGATGCGCTCATTCAGATGCCCCAATGCGCTCATTCAGATGCCCTGATGCGGTCATTCAGATGCCCCAATGGACTTATTCTGATTCCCTGATGCGCTCATTCAGATGCCCCAATGCGCTCATTCACATGCCCCGATGCGCTCATTCAGATTCCCTGATGCGCTCATTCAGATACCCTGATGCGCTCATTCAGATGCCCCCAATGCTCTCGTTCAGATGGCCCGATGCGCTCATTCAGATGCCCCCAATGCGCCTATTCTGATTCCCTGATGCGCTCATTCAGATGTCCCCAATGCTCTCGTTCAGATGCCCCAATGCGCTCATTCAGATGCCCGATGCGCTCATTCAGATTCCCTGATGCACTCATTCAGATCCCCCCGATGCGCTCATTCAGATGCCCTGATGTGCTCATTCAGATGCCCCCAGTGCACTTATTGTGATTCCCTGATGCGCTCATTCAGATGCCCCCAATGCTCTCGTTCAGATGCCCAGATGCGCTCATTCAGATGCCCCCAATGGTCTCGTTCAGCTGCCCCGATGCGCTCATTCAGATGCCCGCATGCGCTTATTCTGATTCCCTGATGCGCTCATTCAGATGCCCCAATGCTCTCGTTCAGATGCCCCGATGCGCTCATTCAGATGCCCCCAATGCGCTTATTCTAATTCCCTGATGCGCTCATTCAGATGCCCCGACGGGATGATTCAGATGCCCCCGATGCGCACATTCAGATGCCCCTAATGCTCTCGTTCAGATGCCCCGATACACTCATTCAGATGCCCCAATGCACTCATTTAGATGCCCCGATGCGCTCATTCAGATCACCCAATGCGCTTATTCTGATTCCCTGATGCACTTATTCAGATGCCGCCAATACTCTCGTTCAGATGCCCCGATGCGCTCATTCAGATGCCCCAATGGGCTCATTCAGATGCCCCGATGCGCTCATTCAGATGCCCGCAATGCGCTTATTGTGATTTCCTGATGCGCTCATTCAGATGCCCCAAATGCTCTCGTTCAGATGCCCCGATGCGCTCATTCAGATGCCCCCAATGCGCTTATTCTGATTCCCTGATGCGCTCATTCAGATGCCCCCAATGCTCTCGTTCAGATGCCCCGATGCGCTCATTCAGATACACCGATGCGCTCATTCAGATGCCCCAATGCGCTCATTCAGATGCCCTGATGCGCTCATTCAGATGCCCCAATGGACTTATTCTGATTCCCTGATGCGCTCATTCAGATGCCCCAATGCGCTCATTCACATGCCCCGATGCGCTCATTCAGATTCCCTGATGCGCTCATTCAGATACCCTGATGCGCTCATTCAGATGCCCCCAATGCTCTCGTTCAGATGGCCCGATGCGCTCATTCAGATGCCCCCAATGCGCCTATTCTGATTCCCTGATGCGCTCATTCAGATGTCCCCAATGCTCTCGTTCAGATGCCCCAATGCGCTCATTCAGATGCCCGATGCGCTCATTCAGATTCCCTGATGCACTCATTCAGATCCCCCCGATGCGCTCATTCAGATGCCCTGATGTGCTCATTCAGATGCCCCCAGTGCACTTATTGTGATTCCCTGATGCGCTCATTCAGATGCCCCCAATGCTCTCGTTCAGATGCCCAGATGCGCTCATTCAGATGCCCCCAATGGTCTCGTTCAGCTGCCCCGATGCGCTCATTCAGATGCCCGCATGCGCTTATTCTGATTCCCTGATGCGCTCATTCAGATGCCCCAATGCTCTCGTTCAGATGCCCCGATGCGCTCATTCAGATGCCCCCAATGCGCTTATTCTGATTCCCTGATGCGCTCATTCAGATGCCCCGACGGGCTGATTCAGATGCCCCCGATGCGCACATTCAGATGCCCCTAATGCTCTCGTTCAGATGCCCCGATACACTCATTCAGATGCCCCAATGCACTCATTTAGATGCCCCGATGCGCTCATTCAGATCACCCAATGCGCTTATTCTGATTCCCTGATGCACTTATTCAGATGCCCCCAATACTCTCATTCAGATGCCCCAATGCGCTCATTCAGATGCCCCAATGGGCTCATTCAGATGCCCCGATGCGCTCATTCAGATGCCCGCAATGCGCTTATTCTGATTCCCTGATGCGCTCATTCAGATGCCCCAAATGCTCTCGTTCAGATGCCCCGATGCGCTCATTCAGATGCCCCCAATGCGCTTATTCTGATTCCCTGATGCGCTCATTCAGATGCCCCCAATGCTCTCGTTCAGATGCCCCGATGCGCTCATTCAGATACACCGATGCGCTCATTCAGATGCCCCAATGCGCTCATTCAGATGCCCTGATGCGCTCATTCAGATGCCCCAATGCACTTATTCTGATTCCCTGATGCGCTCATTCAGATGCCCCAATGCGCTCATTCAGATGCCCCGATGCGCTCATTCAGATTCCCTGATGCGCTCATTCAGATACCCTGATGCGCTCATTCAGTTGCCCCCAATGCTCTTGTTCAGATGCCCCGATGCGCTCATTCAGATGCCCCAATGCACTTATTGTGATTCCGTGATGCGCTCATTCAGATGCCCCAATGCTCTCGTTCAGATGCCCTGATGCGCTCATTCAGATGCGCCCAATGCGCTCATTCAGATGCCCTGATGCGCTCATTCAGATGCCCCCAATGCACTTATTCTGATTCCCTGATGCGCTCATTCAGATGCCCCAATGCGCTCATTCAGATGCCCCGATGCGCTCATTCAGATTCCCTGATGCGCTCATTCAGATACCCTGATGCACTCATTCAGATGCCCCCAATGCTCTCGTTCAGATGCCCCGATGCACTCATTCAGATGCCCCCAATGCATTTATTGTGATTCCGTGATGCACTCATTCAGATGCCCCAATGCCCTCATTCAGATGCCACGATGCGCTCATTCAGATTCCCTGATGCGCTCATTCAGATACCCTGATGCGCTCATTCAGATGCCCCTAATGCTCTCGTTCAGATGCCCCCAAGGCACTTATTCTGATTCCGTGATGCGTTCATTCAGATGCCCCGACGTGCTGATTCAGATGCCCCGATGCGCTCATTCAGATGCCCCCAATGCGCGCGTTCAGATGCCCCGATGCGCTCATTCAGATGCCCCAATGCGCTCATTCAGATGCCCCGATGCGCTCATTCAGATGCCCCCAATGCACTTATTCTGATTCCCGATGCGCTCATTCAGATGCCCCCAATACGCTTATTCTGATTCCCTGATGCGCTCATTCAGATGCCCCAATGCGCTCATTCCGATGCCCCGATGCGCTCATTCAGATTTGCTGATGCACTCATTCAGATCCCCCCGATGCGCTCATTCAGAGGCCCTGATGCGCTCATTCAGATGCCCCCAATGCTCTCGTTCAGATGGCCCGATGCGCTCATTCAGATGCCCCCAATGTGCTTATTCTGATTCCCTGATGCGCTCATTCAGATGTCCCCAATGTTCTCATTCAGATGCCCCGATGCGCTCATTCAGATGCCCCCAATACGCTTATTCTGATTCCCTGATGCGCTCATTCAGATGCCCCAATGCGCTCATTCCGATGCCCCGATGCGCTCATTCAGATTTGCTGATGCACTCATTCAGATCCCCCCGATGCGCTCATTCAGAGGCCCTGATGCGCTCATTCAGATGCCCCCAATGCACTTATTCTGATTCCCTGATGCGCTCATTCAGATGCCCCCAATGCTCTCGTTCAGATGCCACGATGCGCTCATTCAGATGCCCCCAATGCTCTGGTTCAGATGCCCCGATGCGCTCATTCAGATGCCCCCATACGCTTATTCCTATTCCCTGATGCGCTCATTCAGATGCCCCCAATGCTCTCGTTCAGATGCCCCGATGCGCTCATTCAGATGCCCCCAATGCGCTTATTCTGATTCCCTGATGCGCTCATTCAGATTCCCCGATGGGATGATTCAGATGCCCCCGATGCGCTCATTCAGATGCCCCCAATGCTCTCGTTCAGATGCCCCGATACACTCATTCAGATGCCCCAATGCACTCATTTATATGCCCTGATGCGCTCATTCAGTTCCCCAATGCAATTATTCAGATGCCCCGATGCGCTCATTCAGATGCCCCATTGCGCTCATTCAGATGCCCCGATGCGCTCATTCAGATGCCCGCAATGCGCTTATTCTGATTCCCCGATGCACTTATTCAGATGCCGCCAATGCTCTCGTTCAGATGCCCCGATGCGCTCATTCAGATGCCCCAATGGGCTCATTCAGATGCCCCGATGCGCTCATTCAGATGCCCGCAATGCGCTTATTGTGATTCCCTGATGCGCTCATTCAGATGCCCCAAATGCTCTCGTTCAGATGCCCCGATGCGCTCATTCAGATGCCCCCAATGCGCTTATTCTGATTCCCTGATGCGCTCATTCAGATGCCCCCAATGCTCTCGTTCAGATGCCCTGATGCGCTCATTCAGATACACCGATGCGCTCATTCAGATGCCCCAATGCGCTCATTCAGATGCCCTGATGCGGTCATTCAGATGCCCCAATGGACTTATTCTGATTCCCTGATGCGCTCATTCAGATGCCCCAATGCGCTCATTCCCATGCCCCGATGCGCTCATTCAGATTCCCTGATGCGCTCATTCAGATACCCTGATGCGCTCATTCAGATGCCCCCAATGCTCTCGTTCAGATGGCCCGATGCGCTCATTCAGATGCCCCCAATGCGCCTATTCTGATTCCCTGATGCGCTCATTCAGATGTCCCCAATGCTCTCGTTCAGATGCCCCAATGCGCTCATTCAGATGCCCGATGCGCTCATTCAGATTCCCTGATGCACTCATTCAGATCCCCCCGATGCGCTCATTCAGATGCCCTGATGTGCTCATTCAGATGCCCCCAGTGCACTTATTGTGATTCCCTGATGCGCTCATTCAGATGCCCCCAATGCTCTCGTTCAGATGCCCAGATGCGCTCATTCAGATGCCCCCAATGGTCTCGTTCAGCTGCCCCGATGCGCTCATTCAGATGCCCGCATGCGCTTATTCTGATTCCCTGATGCGCTCATTCAGATGCCACAATGCTCTCGTTCAGATGCCCCGATGCGCTCATTCAGATGCCCCCAATGCGCTTATTCTGATTCCCTGATGCGCTCATTCAGATGCCCCGACGGGCTGATTCAGATGCCCCCGATGCGCACATTCAGATGCCCCTAATGCTCTCGTTCAGATGCCCCGATACACTCATTCAGATGCCCCAATGCACTCATTTAGATGCCCCGATGCGCTCATTCAGATCACCCAATGCGCTTATTCTGATTCCCTGATGCACTTATTCAGATGCCCCCAATACTCTCATTCAGATGCCCCAATGCGCTCATTCAGATGCCCCAATGGGCTCATTCAGATGCTCCGATGCGCTCATTCAGATGCCCGCAATGCGCTTATTCTGATTCCCTGATGCGCTCATTCAGATGCCCCAAATGCTCTCGTTCAGATGCCCCGATGCGCTCATTCAGATGCCCCCAATGCGCTTATTCTGATTCCCTGATGCGCTCATTCAGATGCCCCCAATGCTCTCGTTCAGATGCCCCGATGCGCTCATTCAGATACACCGATGCGCTCATTCAGATGCCCCAATGCGCTCATTCAGATGCCCTGATGCGCTCATTCAGATGCCCCAATGCACTTATTCTGATTCCCTGATGCGCTCATTCAGATGCCCCAATGCGCTCATTCAGATGCCCCGATGCGCTCATTCAGATTCCCTGATGCGCTCATTCAGATACCCTGATGCGCTCATTCAGTTGCCCCCAATGCTCTCGTTCAGATGCCCCGATGCGCTCATTCAGATGCCCCAATGCACTTATTGTGATTCCGTGATGCGCTCATTCAGATGCCCCAATGCTCTCGTTCAGATGCCCTGATGCGCTCATTCAGATGCCCCCAATGCGCTCATTCAGATGCCCTGATGCGCTCATTCAGATGCCCCCAATGCACTTATTCTGATTCCCTGATGCGCTCATTCAGATGCCCCGATGCGCTCATTCAGATTCCCTGATGCGCTCATTCAGATACCCTGATGCACTCATTCAGATGCCCCCAATGCTCTCGTTCAGATGCCCCGATGCGCTCATTCAGATGCCCCCAATGCATTTATTGTGATTCCGTGATGCACTCATTCAGATGCCCCAATGCCCTCATTCAGATGCCCCGATGCGCTCATTCAGATGCCCCCATACGCTTATTCCTATTCCCTGATGCGCTCATTCAGATGCCCCCAATGCTCTCGTTCAGATGCCCCGATGCGCTCATTCAGATGCCCCCAATGCGCTTATTCTGATTCCCTGATGCGCTCATTCAGATTCCCCGATGGGATGATTCAGATGCCCCCGATGCGCTCATTCAGATGCCCCCAATGCTCTCGTTCAGATGCCCCGATACACTCATTCAGATGCCCCAATGCACTCATTTATATGCCCTGATGCGCTCATTCAGTTCCCCAATGCAATTATTCAGATGCCCCGATGCGCTCATTCAGATGCCCCATTGCGCTCATTCAGATGCCCCGATGCGCTCATTCAGATGCCCGCAATGCGCTTATTCTGATTCCCCGATGCACTTATTCAGATGCCGCCAATACTCTCGTTCAGATGCCCCGATGCGCTCATTCAGATGCCCCAATGGGCTCATTCAGATGCCCCGATGCGCTCATTCAGATGCCCGCAATGCGCTTATTGTGATTCCCTGATGCGCTCATTCAGATGCCCCAAATGCTCTCGTTCAGATGCCCCGATGCGCTCATTCAGATGCCCCCAATGCGCTTATTCTGATTCCCTGATGCGCTCATTCAGATGCCCCCAATGCTCTCGTTCAGATGCCCTGATGCGCTCATTCAGATACACCGATGCGCTCATTCAGATGCCCCAATGCGCTCCTTCAGATGCCCTGATGCGGTCATTCAGATGCCCCAATGGACTTATTCTGATTCCCTGATGCGCTCATTCAGATGCCCCAATGCGCTCATTCACATGCCCCGATGCGCTCATTCAGATTCCCTGATGCGCTCATTCAGATACCCTGATGCGCTCATTCAGATGCCCCCAATGCTCTCGTTCAGATGGCCCGATGCGCTCATTCAGATGCCCCCAATGCGCCTATTCTGATTCCCTGATGCGCTCATTCAGATGTCCCCAATGCTCTCGTTCAGATGCCCCAATGCGCTCATTCAGATGCCCGATGCGCTCATTCAGATTCCCTGATGCACTCATTCAGATCCCCCCGATGCGCTCATTCAGATGCCCTGATGTGCTCATTCAGATGCCCCCAGTGCACTTATTGTGATTCCCTGATGCGCTGATTCAGATGCCCCCAATGCTCTCGTTCAGATGCCCAGATGCGCTCATTCAGATGCCCCCAATGGTCTCGTTCAGCTGCCCCGATGCGCTCATTCAGATGCCCGCATGCGCTTATTCTGATTCCCTGATGCGCTCATTCAGATGCCCCAATGCTCTCGTTCAGATGCCCCGATGCGCTCATTCAGATGCCCCCAATGCGCTTATTCTGATTCCCTGATGCGCTCATTCAGATGCCCCGACGGGATGATTCAGATGCCCCCGATGCGCACATTCAGATGCCCCTAATGCTCTCGTTCAGATGCCCCGATACACTCATTCAGATGCCCCAATGCACTCATTTAGATGCCCCGATGCGCTCATTCAGATCACCCAATGCGCTTATTCTGATTCCCTGATGCACTTATTCAGATGCCGCCAATACTCTCGTTCAGATGCCCCGATGCGCTCATTCAGATGCCCCAATGGGCTCATTCAGATGCCCCGATGCGCTCATTCAGATGCCCGCAATGCGCTTATTGTGATTCCCTGATGCGCTCATTCAGATGCCCCAAATGCTCTCGTTCAGATGCCCCGATGCGCTCATTCAGATGCCCCCAATGCGCTTATTCTGATTCCCTGATGCGCTCATTCAGATGCCCCCAATGCTCTCGTTCAGATGCCCCGATGCGCTCATTCAGATACACCGATGCGCTCATTCAGATGCCCCAATGCGCTCATTCAGATGCCCTGATGCGCTCATTCAGATGCCCCAATGGACTTATTCTGATTCCCTGATGCGCTCATTCAGATGCCCCAATGCGCTCATTCACATGCCCCGATGCGCTCATTCAGATTCCCTGATGCGCTCATTCAGATACCCTGATGCGCTCATTCAGATGCCCCCAATGCTCTCGTTCAGATGGCCCGATGCGCTCATTCAGATGCCCCCAATGCGCCTATTCTGATTCCCTGATGCGCTCATTCAGATGTCCCCAATGCTCTCGTTCAGATGCCCCAATGCGCTCATTCAGATGCCCGATGCGCTCATTCAGATTCCCTGATGCACTCATTCAGATCCCCCCGATGCGCTCATTCAGATGCCCTGATGTGCTCATTCAGATGCCCCCAGTGCACTTATTGTGATTCCCTGATGCGCTCATTCAGATGCCCCCAATGCTCTCGTTCAGATGCGCTCATTCAGATGCCCCCAATGGTCTCGTTCAGCTGCCCCGATGCGCTCATTCAGATGCCCGCATGCGCTTATTCTGATTCCCTGATGCGCTCATTCAGATGCCCCAATGCTCTCGTTCAGATGCCCCGATGCGCTCATTCAGATGCCCCCAATGCGCTTATTCTGATTCCCTGATGCGCTCATTCAGATGCCCCGACGGGCTGATTCAGATGCCCCCGATGCGCACATTCAGATGCCCCTAATGCTCTCGTTCAGATGCCCCGATACACTCATTCAGATGCCCCAATGCACTCATTTAGATGCCCCGATGCGCTCATTCAGATCACCCAATGCGCTTATTCTGATTCCCTGATGCACTTATTCAGATGCCCCCAATACTCTCATTCAGATGCCCCAATGCGCTCATTCAGATGCCCCAATGGGCTCATTCAGATGCCCCGATGCGCTCATTCAGATGCCCGCAATGCGCTTATTCTGATTCCCTGATGCGCTCATTCAGATGCCCCAAATGCTCTCGTTCAGATGCCCCGATGCGCTCATTCAGATGCCCCCAATGCGCTTATTCTGATTCCCTGATGCGCTCATTCAGATGCCCCCAATGCTCTCGTTCAGATGCCCCGATGCGCTCATTCAGATACACCGATGCGCTCATTCAGATGCCCCAATGCGCTCATTCAGATGCCCTGATGCGCTCATTCAGATGCCCCAATGCACTTATTCTGATTCCCTGATGCGCTCATTCAGATGCCCCAATGCGCTCATTCAGATGCCCCGATGCGCTCATTCAGATTCCCTGATGCGCTCATTCAGATACCCTGATGCGCTCATTCAGTTGCCCCCAATGCTCTCGTTCAGATGCCCCGATGCGCTCATTCAGATGCCCCAATGCACTTATTGTGATTCCGTGATGCGCTCATTCAGATGCCCCAATGCTCTCGTTCAGATGCCCTGATGCGCTCATTCAGATGCCCCCAATGCGCTCATTCAGATGCCCTGATGCGCTCATTCAGATGCCCCCAATGCACTTATTCTGATTCCCTGATGCGCTCATTCAGATGCCCAAATGCGCTCATTCAGATGCCCCGATGCGCTCATTCAGATTCCCTGATGCGCTCATTCAGATACCCTGATGCACTCATTCAGATGCCCCCAATGCTCTCGTTCAGATGCCCCGATGCGCTCATTCAGATGCCCCCAATGCATTTATTGTGATTCCGTGATGCACTCATTCAGATGCCCCAATGCCCTCATTCAGATGCCACGATGCGCTCATTCAGATTCCCTGATGCGCTCATTCAGATACCCTGATGCGCTCATTCAGATGCCCCTAATGCTCTCGTTCAGATGCCCCGAAGCGCTCATTCAGATGCCCCCAAGGCACTTATTCTGATTCCGTGATGCGTTCATTCAGATGCCCCGACGTGCTGATTCAGATGCCCCGAGGCGCTCATTCAGATGCCCCCAATGCGCGCGTTCAGATGCCCCGATGCGCTCATTCAGATGCCCCAATGCGCTCATTCAGATGCCCCGATGCGCTCATTCAGATGCCCCCAATGCACTTATTCTGATTCCCGATGCGCTCATTCAGATGCCCCAATGCGCTCATTCAGATGCCCTGATGCGCTCATTCAGATTCCCCTGATGCGCTCATTCAGATCCCCCCGATGCGCTCATTTAGATGCCCTGATGCGCTTATTCAGATGCCCCCATTGCGCTTATTCTGATTCCCTGATGCGCTCATTCAGATGCCCCCAATGCTCTCGTTCAGATGGCCCGATGCGCTCATTCAGATGCCCCCAATGTGCTTATTCTGATTCCCTGATGCGCTCATTCAGATGTCCCCAATGTTCTCATTCAGATGCCCCGATGCGCTCATTCAGATGCCCCCAATACGCTTATTCTGATTCCCTGATGCGCTCATTCAGATGCCCCAATGCGCTCATTCCGATGCCCCGATGCGCTCATTCAGATTTGCTGATGCACTCATTCAGATCCCCCCGATGCGCTCATTCAGAGGCCCTGATGCGCTCATTCAGATGCCCCCAATGCACTTATTCTGATTCCCTGATGCGCTCATTCAGATGCCCCCAATGCTCTCGTTCAGATGCCACGATGCGCTCATTCAGATGCCCCCAATGCTCTGGTTCAGATGCCCCGATGCGCTCATTCAGATGCCCCCATACGCTTATTCCTATTCCCTGATGCGCTCATTCAGATGCCCCCAATGCTCTCGTTCAGATGCCCCGATGCGCTCATTCAGATGCCCCCAATGCGCTTATTCTGATTCCCTGATGCGCTCATTCAGATTCCCCGATGGGATGATTCAGATGCCCCCGATGCGCTCATTCAGATGCCCCCAATGCTCTCGTTCAGATGCCCCGATACACTCATTCAGATGCCCCAATGCACTCATTTATATGCCCTGATGCGCTCATTCAGTTCCCCAATGCAATTATTCAGATGCCCCGATGCGCTCATTCAGATGCCCCATTGCGCTCATTCAGATGCCCCGATGCGCTCATTCAGATGCCCGCAATGCGCTTATTCTGATTCCCCGATGCACTCATTCAGATGCCCCCAATGCTCTCGTTCAGATGCCCCGATGCGCTCATTCAGATACACCGATGCGCTCATTCAGATGCCCCAATGCGCTCATTCACATGCCCTGATGCGCTCATTCCGATGCTCCCAATGCACTTATTCTGATTCCCTGATGCGCTCATTCAGATGCCCCAATGCACTCATTCAGATGCCCCGATGCGCTCATTCAGATTCCCTGATGCGCTCATTCAGATACCCTGATGCGCTCATTCAGATGCCCCCAATGCTCTCGTTCAGATGCCCCGATGCGCTCATTCAGATGCCCCCAATGCACTTATTCTGATTCCGTGAAGCGTTCATTCAGATGCTCCGACGTGCTGATTCAGATGCCCCCGATGCGCTCATTCAGATGCCCCCAATGCTCTCGTTCAGATGCCCCGATGCGCTCATCCAGATGCCCCAATGCGCTCATTCAGATGCCCCAATGCGCTCATTCAGATGCCCCCAATGCACTTATTCTGATTCCCGATGCGCTCATTCAGATGCCCCAATGCGCTCATTCAGATGCCCTGATGCGCTCAATCAGATTCCCCTGATGCGCTCATTCAGATCCCCCCGATGCGCTCATTCAGAGGCCCTGATGCGCTTATTCAGATGCCCCCAATGCGCTTATTCTGATTCCCTGATGCGCTCATTCAGATAACGCCAATGCTCTCGTTCAGATGCCCCGATGCGCTCATTCTGATGCCCCCAATGCGCTTATTCTGATTCCCTGATGCGCTCATTCAGATGCCCCCAATGCTCTCGTTCAGATGCCCCGATGCGCTCATTCAGATGCCCCCAATGCTCTCGTTCAGATGCCCCGATGCGCTCATTCAGATGCCCCCATGCGCTTATTCTGATTCCCTGATGCGCTCATTCAGATGCCCCCAATGCTCTCGTTCAGATGCCCCCGATGCGCTCATTCAGATACCCCCAATGCTCTCGTTCAGATGCCCAGGTGCGCTCATTCAGATGCCTTAATGCGCTCATTCAGATGCCCCGATGCGCTCATTGAGATGCCCGCAATGCGCTTATTCTGATTCCCTGATGCGCTCATTCAGAGGCCCCAAATGCTCTCATTCAGATGCCCCGATGCGCTCATTCAGATGCCCCAATGCGCTCATTCAGATGCCCTGATGCGCTCATTCAGATGCCCCCAATGCACTTATTCTGATTCCCTGATGCGCTCATTCAGATGCCCCCAATGCTCTCGTTCAGATGCCCCGATGCGCTCATGCAGATGCCCCAATACGCTCATTTAGATTCCCCGATGCGCTCATTCAGATTCCCTGATGCACTCATTCAGATCCCCCGATGCGCTCATTCAGATGCCCTGATGCGCTCATTCAGATGCCCCCAATGCACTTATTCTGATTCCCTCATGCACTCATTCAGATCCCCCAATGCTCTCATTCAGATGCCCTGATGCGCTCATTCAGATGCCCCCAATGCGCTTATTCTGATTCCCTGATGCGCTCATTCAGATGCCCCCATGGGCTGATTCAGATGTCCCCGATGCGCTCATTCAGATGCCCCAATGCTCTCGTTCAGATGCCCCGATACACTCATTCAGATGCCCCAATGCGCTCATTTAGATGCCCCGATGCGCTCATTCAGATGCCCCCAATGCACTTATTCTTATTCTTATTCCCTGATGCACTCATTCAGATGCCCCCAATGCTCTCGTTCAGATGCCCCAATGCGCTCATTCAGATGCCCCAATGCGCTCATTCAGATTCCCTGATGCACTCATTCAGATCCCCCCGATGCGCTCATTCAGATGCCCTGATGCGCTCATTCAGATGCCCCCAATGCATTTATTCTGATTCCCTCATGCGCTCATTCAGATGCCCCCAATGCTCTCGTTCGGATGCCCCGATGCGCTCATTCAGATGCCCTCAATGCGCTTATTCTGATTCCCTGATGCGCTCATTCAGATGCCCCGACGGGCTGATTCAGATGTCCCCTATGCGCTCATTCAGATGCCCCCAATGCTCTCGTTCAGATGCCCCGATACACTCATTCAGATGCCCCAATGCGCTCATTTAGATGCCCCGATGTGCTCATTCAGTTCCCCAATGCAATTACTCTGATTCCATGATGCGCTCATTCAGATGCCCCCAATGCTCTCGTTCAGATGCCCCGATGCGCTCATTCAGATGCCTCAATGCGCTCATTCAGATGCCCTCAATGCGCTTATTCTGATTCCCTGATGCACTCATTCAGATGCCCCAAATGCTCTCGTTCAGATGCCCCGATGCGCTCATTCAGATTCCCCCAAGGCGCTTATTCTGATTCCCTGATGCGCTCATTCAGATGCCCCCAATGCTCTCGTTCAGATGCCCTGATGCGCTCATTCAGATGCCCCCAATGCGCTCATTCAGATGCCCTGATGCGCTCATTCAGATGCCCCCAATGCACTTATTCTGATTCCCTGATGCGCTCATTCAGATGCCAACCCTGATGCGCTTTCAGATGCCCCAATGCTCTCGTTCAGATGCCCCGATGCGCTCATTCAGATGCCCCCAATGCACTTATTCTGATTCCGTGATGCGTTCATTCAGATGACCCAATGTGCTCATTCAGATGCCCCGATGCGCTCATTCAGATTCCCTGATGCGCTCATTCAGATACCCTGATGTGCTCATTCAGATGCCCCCAATGCTCTAGTTCAGATGCCCCGATGCGCTCATTCAGATGCCCCAATGCACTTATTCTGATTCCCTGATGCGCTCATTCAGATGTCCCCAATGCTCTCGTTGAGATGCCCCGATGCGCTCATTCTGATGCCCCAATGCGCTTATTCTGATTCCCTTATGCGCTCATTCAGATGCCCCCAATGCTCTCGTTCAGATGCCCCGATGCGCTCATTCAGATGCCCCCAATGCTCTCGTTCAGATGCCCCGATGCACTCACTCAGATGCCCCATGAGCTTATTCAGATGCCCCCAATGCGCTTATTCTGATTCCCTGATGCGCTCATTCAGATAACGCCAATGCTCTCGTTCAGATTCCCCGATGCGCTCATTCTGATGCCCCCAATGCGCTTATTCTGATTCCCTGATGCGCTCATTCAGATGCCCCCAATGCTCTCGTTCAGATGCCCCGATGCGCTCATTCAGATGCCCCCAATGCTCTCGTTCAGATACCCCGATGCGCTCATTCAGATGCCCCCATGCGCTTATTCTGATTCCCTGATGCGCTCATTCAGATGCCCCCAATGCTCTCGTTCAGATGCCCCGATGCGCTCATTCAGATGCCCCCAATGCGCTTATTCTGATTCCTTGATGCGCTCATTCAGATGCCCCGATGGGCTGATTCAGATGCCCCCAATGCGCTCATTCAGATGCCCCCAATGCTCTCGTTCAGATGCCCGGATGCGCTCATTCAGATGCCTTAATGTGCTCATTCAGATGCCCGCAATGCGCTTATTCTGATTCCCTGATGCGCTCATTCAGAGGCCCCAAATGCTCTCATTCAGATGCCCCGATGCGCTCATTCAGATGCCCCAATGCGCTCATTCAGATGCCCTGATGCGCTCATTCAGATGCCCCCAATGCACTTATTCTGATTCCCTGATGCGCTCATTCAGATGCCCCCAATGCTCTCGTTCAGATGCCCCGATGCGCTCATTCAGATGCCCCAATGCGCTCATTTAGATTCCCCGATGCGCTCATTCAGATTCCCTGATGCACTCATTCAGATCCCCCCGATGCGCTCATTCAGATGCCCTGATGCGCTCATTCAGATGCCCCCAATGCACTTATTCTGATTCCCTCATGCGCTCATTCAGATGCCCCCAATGTTCTCATTCAGATGCCCTGATGCGCTCATTCAGATGCCCCCAAAGCGCTTATTCTGATTCCCTGATGCGCTCATTCAGATGCCCCGACGGGCTGATTCAGATGCCACCGATGCGCTCATTCAGATGCCCCAATGCTCTCGTTCAGATGCCCCGATACACTCATTCAGATGCCCCAAAGCGCTCATTTAGATGCCCCGATGCGCTCATTCAGATGCCCCCAATGCACTTATTCTTATTCCCTGATGCGCTCATTCTGATTCCCTCATGCGCTCATTCAGATGCCCCCAATGCTCTCGTTCGGATGCCCCGATGCGCTCATTCAGATGCCCCCAATGCGCTTATTCTGATTCCCTGATGCGCTCATTCAGATGCCCCGACGGGCTGATTCAGATGTCCCCGATGCGCTCATTCAGATGCCCCCAATGCTCTCGTTCAGATGCCCCGATACACTCATTCACATGCCCCAATGCACTCATTTAGATGCCCCGATGTGCTCATTCAGTTCCCCAATGCAATTATTCTGATTCCATGATGCGCTCATTCAGATGCCCCCAATGCTCTCGTTCAGATGCCCCGATGCGCTCATTCAGATGCCCCAATGCGCTCATTCAGATGCCTCGATGCGCTCATTCAGATGCCCGCAATGCGCTTATTCTGATTCCCTGATGCACTCATTCAGATGCCCCAAATGCTCTCGTTCAGATGCCCCGATGCGCTCATTCAGATGCCCCCAAGGCGCTTATTCTGATTCCCTGATGCACTCATTCAGATGCCCCCAATGCTCTCGTTCAGATGCCCTGATGCGCTCATTCAGATGCCCCCAATGCGCTCATTCAGATGCCCTGATGCGCTCATTCAGATGCCTCCAATGCACTTATTCAGATTCCCTGATGCGCTCATTCAGATACCCTGATGCGCTCATTCAGATGCCCCCAATGCTCTCGTTCAGATGCCCCGATGCGCTCATTCAGATGCCCCCAATGCACTTATTCTGATTCCGTGATGCGTTCATTCAGATGCCCCGACGTGCTGATTCAGATGCCCCGATGCGCTCATTCAGATTCCCTGATGCGCTCATTCAGATACCCTGATGCGCTCATTCAGATGCCCCAATGCTCTCGTTCAGATGCCCCGATGCGCTCATTCAGATGCCCCCAATGCACTTATTCTGATACCCTGAGGCGCTCATTCAGATTCCCCTGATGCGCTCATTCAGATCCCCCCAATGCGCTTATTCAGATGCCCTGATGCGCTTATTCAGATGCCCCCAATGCGCTTATTCTGGTTCCCTGATGCGCTCATTCAGATGTCCCCAATGCTCTCGTTGAGATGCCCCGATGCGCTCATTCTGATGCCCCCAGTGCGCTTATTCTGATTCCCTTATGCGCTCATTCAGATGCCCCCAATGCTCTCGTTCAGATGCCCCGATGCGCTCATTCAGATGCCCCCAATGCTCTCGTTCAGATGCCCCAATGCACTCATTCAGATGCCCCCATGCGCTTATTCTGATTCCCTGATGCGCTCATTCAGATGCCCCCAATGCTCTCGTTCAGATGCCCCGATGCGCTCATTCAGATGCCCCCAATGCGCTTATTCT
Source organism: Ambystoma mexicanum (assembly GCF_040938575.1). Taxonomy (NCBI): domain Eukaryota; kingdom Metazoa; phylum Chordata; class Amphibia; order Caudata; family Ambystomatidae; genus Ambystoma; species Ambystoma mexicanum. The sequence continues at coordinate 89,930,690 of NC_090929.1, read as the reverse complement.
GATTCCCTGATGCGCTCATTCAGATGCCCCGACGGGCTGATTCAGATGCCCCCGATGCGCTCATTCAGATGCCCCCAATGCTCTCGTTCAGATGCCCGGATGCACTCATTCAGATGCCCAAATGCGCTCATTCAGATGCCCCGATGCGCTCATTCAGATGCCCGCAATGCGCTTATTCTGATTGCCTGATATGCTCATTCAGATGCCCCCAATGCACTTATTCTGATTCCCTGATGCGCTCATTCAGATGCCCCCATGCGCTCATTCAGATGCCCCGATGCGCTCATTCAGATTCCCTGATGCGCTCATTCAGATACCCTGATGCGCTCATTCAGATGCCCCCAATGCTCTTGTTCAGATGCCCCGATGCGCTCATTCAGATGCCCCCAATGCACTTATTCTGATTCCGTGATGCGTTCATTCAGATGCCCCGACGTGCTGATTCAGATGCCCCCGATGCGCTCATTCAGATGCCCCCAATGCTCTCGTTCAGATGCCCCGATGTGCTCATTCAGATGACCCAATGCGCTCATTCAGATGCCCCGATGCGCTCATTCAGATGCCCGCAATGCACTTATTCTGATTCCCTGATGCGCTCATTCAGATGCCCCAAATGCTCTCGTTCAGATGCCCCGATGCGCTCATTCAGATGCCCCCAATGCGCTTATTCTGATTCCCTGATGCGCTCATTCAGATGTCCTCAATGCTCTCGTTCAGATGCCCCGATGCGCTCATTCAGATGCCCCGATGCGCTCATTCAGATTCCCTGATGCGCTCATTCAGATACCCTGATGCGCTCATTCAGATGCCCCCAATGCTCTTGTTCAGATGCTCCCAATGCTCTTGTTCAGATGCCCCGATGCGCTCATTCAGATGCCCCCAATGCACTTATTCTGATTCCGTGATGCGTTCATTCAGATGCCCCGACGTGCTGATTCCGATGCCCCCGATGCGCTCATTCAGATGGCCCCAATGCTGTCGTTCAGATACCCCGATGTGCTCATTCAGATGCCCCAATGCGCTCATTCAGATGCCCCCATGCGCTCATTCAGATGCCCCCAATGCGCTTATTCTGATTCCCTGATGCGCTCATTCAGATGTCCTCAATGCTCTCGTTCAGATGCCCCGATGCGCTCATTCAGATGCCCCGATGCGCTCATTCAGATGCCCTGATGCGCTCATTCAGATGCCCGCAATGCACTTATTCTGATTCCCTGATGCGCTCATTCAGATGCCCCAAATGCTCTCGTTCAGATGCCCCGATGCGCTCATTCAGATGCCCCCAATGCGCTTATTCTGATTCCCTGATGCGCTCATTCAGATGTCCTCAATGCTCTCGTTCAGATGCCCCGATGCGCTCATTCAGATGCCCCGATGCGCTCATTCAGATGCCCTGATGCGCTCATTCAGATGCCCCCAATGCATTTATTCTGATTTCCTGATGCGCTCATTCAGATTCCCCAATGCGCTCATTCAGATGCCCCGATGCGCTCATTCAGATTCCCTGATGCGCTCATTCAGATACCCTGATGCGCTCATTCAGATGCCCCCAATGCTCTCGTTCAGATGCCCTGATGCGCTCATTCAGATGCCCCCAGTGCACTTATTCTGATTCCGTAATGCGTTCATTCAGATGCCCCAACGTGCTGATTCAGATAACCCCGATGCGCTCATTCAGATGCCCTGATGCGCTCATTCAGATGCCCCCAATGCACTTATTCCGATTCCCTCATGCGCTCATTCAGATGCCCCCAATGCTCTCATTCAGATTCCCCGATGCGCTCATTCAGATGCCCCCAATGCGCTTATTCCGATTCCCTGATGCGCTCATTCAGTTGCCCCGACGGGCTGATTCAGATGCCACCGATGCGCTCATTCAGATGCCACAATGCTCCCGTTCAGATGCCCCGATACACTCATTCAGATGCCCCAATGCGCTCATTTAGATGCCCCGATGCGCTCATTAAGATGCCCCAATGCACTTATTCTTATTCCCTCATGCGCTCATTCAGATGCCCCCAATGCTCTCGTTCAGATGCCCCAATGCGCTCATTCAGATGCCCCAATGCGCTCATTTAGATGCCCCGATGCACTCATTCAGATTCCCTGATGCACTCATTCAGATCCCCCCGATGCGCTCATTCAGATGCCCTGATGCGCTCATTCAGATGCCCCCAATGCACTTATTCTGATTCCCTCATGCGCTCATTCAGATGCCCCCAATGCTCTTGTTCGGATGCCCCCATGCGCTCATTCAGATGCCCCCAATGCGCTTATTCTGATTCCCTGATGCGCTCATTCAGATGCCCCGACGGGCTGATTCAGATGCCCCCGATGCGCTCATTCAGATGCCCCCAATGCTCTCGTTCAGAAGCCCCGATACACTCATTCAGATGTCCCAATGCGCTCATTTAGATGCCCCGATGTGCTCATTCAGTTCCCCAATGCAATTATTCTGATTCCATGATGCGCTCATTCAGATGCCCCAATGCTCTCGTTCAGATGCCCCGATGCGCTCATTCAGATGCCCCGATGCGCTCATTCAGATGCCTCGATGCGCTCATTCAGATGCCCGCAATGCGCTTATTCTGATTCCCTGATGCACTCATTCAGATGCCCCAAATACTCTCGTTCAGATGCCCCGATGCGCTCATTCAGATGCCCCCAAGGCGCTTATTCTGATTCCCTGATGCGCTCATTCAGATGCCCCCAATGCTCTCGTTCAGATGCCCTGATGCGCTCATTCAGATGCCCCCAATGCGCTCATTCAGATGCCCTGATGCGCTCATTCAGATGCCCCAATGCACTTATTCTGATTCCCTGATGCGCTAATTCAGATGCCCCAATGCACTCATTCAGATGCCCCGATGCGCTCATTCAGATTCCCTGATGCGCTCATTCAGATACCCTGATGCGCTCATTCAGATGCCCCCAATGCTCTCGTTCAGATGCCCCGATGCGCTCATTCAGATGTCCCCAATGCACTTATTCTGATTCCGTGATGCGTTCATTCAGATGCCCCGACGTGCTGATTCAGATGCCTCCGATGCGCTCATTCAGATGCCCCCAATGCTCTCGTTCAGATGCCCCGATGCGCTCATCCAGATGCCCCCAATGCACTTATTCTGATTCCCGATGCGCTCATTCAGATTCCCCTGATGCGCTCATTCAGATCCCCCCGATGCGCTTATTCAGATGCCCTGATGCGCTTATTCAGATGCCCCCAATGCGCTTATTCTGATTCCCTGATGCGCTCATTCAGATGTCCCCAATGCTCTCGTTGTGATGCCCCGATGCGCTCATTCTGATGCTCCCAATGCGCTTATTCTGATTCCCTGATGCGCTCATTCAGATGCCCACAATGCTCTCGTTCAGATGCCCCGATGCGCTCATTCAGATGCCCCCAATGCTCTCATTCATATGCCCCGATGCACTCATTCAGATGCCCCCATGCGCTTATTCTGATTCCCTGATGCGCTCATTCAGATGCCCCCAATGCTCTCGTTCAGATGCCCCAATGCGCTCATTCAGATACCCCGATGCGCTCATTTAGATGCCCCGATGCGTTCATTCAGATCCCCCAATGCGCTTATTCTGATTCCCTGATGCGCTCATTCAGATGCCCCGATGCGCTCATTCAGATGCCCCAATGTGTTCATTCGGATGCCCCGATGCGCTCATTCAGATGCCCGCAATGCGCTTATTCTGATTCCCGGATGCGCTCATTCTGATGCCCCAAATGCTCTCGTTCAGATGCCCCGATGCGCTCATTCAGATGCCCCCAATACGCTTATTCTGATTCCCCAATGCACTCATTCAGATGCCCCCATGCGCTCATTCAGATGCCCCGATGCGCTCATTCAGATTCCCTGATGCGCTCATTCAGATACCCTGATGCGCTCATTCAGATGCCCCCAATGCTCTCGTTCAGATGCCCCGATGCGCTCATTCAGATGCCCCCAATGCACTTATTCTGATTCCGTGATGCGTTCATTCAGATGCCCTGACGTGCTGATTCGGATGCCCCCGATGCGCTCATTCAGATGCCCCCAATGCTCTCGTTCAGATGCCCCGATGTGCTCATTCAGATGCCCCGATGCGCTCATTCAGATTCCCGCAATGCACTTATTCTGATTCCCTGATGCGCTCATTCAGATGCCCCAAATGCTCTCGTTCAGATTCCCCGATGCGCTCATTCAGATGCCCCCAATGCACTTATTCTGATTCCCTGATGCGCTCATTCAGATGCCCTCAATGCGCTCATTCTGATGCCCTGATGCGCTCATTCAGATGCCCTGATGCGCTCATTCAGATGCCCCCAATGCATTTATTCTGATTCCCTGATGCGCTCATTCAGATGCCCCAATGCTCATTCAGATGCCCCAATGCGCTCATTCAGATGCCCCGATGCGCTCATTCAGATTCCCTGATGCTCTCATTCAAATACCCTGATGCGCTCATTCAGATGCCCCCAATGCTCTCGTTCAGATGCCACGATGCGCTCATTCAGATGCCCCCAGTGCACTTATTCTGATTCCGTAATGCGTTCATTCAGATGCCCCGACGTGCTGATTCAGATGCCCCCGATGCGCTCATTCAGATGCCCCAATGCACTCATTCAGATGCCCCGATGAGCTCATTCAGATGCCCCCAGTGCACTTATTCTGATTCCCGATGCGCTCATTCAGATGCCCCAATGCGCTCATTCAGATGCCCTGATGCGCTCATTCAGATTCCCCCGGTGCGCTCATTCAGATCCCCCCAATGCGCTCATTCAGATACCCTGATGCGCTTATTCAGATTCCCCCAATGCGCTCATTCAGATATCCCGATGCGCTCATTCAGATGCCCCCAATGCGCTTATTCTGATTCCCTGATGCGCTCATTCAGATGCCCCCAATGCTATCGTTCAGATGGCCCGATGCGCTCGTTCAGATGCCCCCAATGCGCTTATTCTGATTCCCTGATGCGCTCATTCAGATGTCCCCAATGCTATCGTTCAGATGGCCCGATGCGCTCGTTCAGATGCCCCCAATGCGCTTATTCTGATTCCCTGATGCGCTCATTCAGATGCCCCCAATGCTCTCGTTCAGATGCCCCGATGCGCTCATTCAGATGCCCCCAATGCGCTTATTCTGATTCCCTGATGCGCTCATTCAGATGCCCCCAATGCTATCGTTCAGATGGCCCGATGCGCTCGTTCAGATGCCCCAATGCGCTTATTCTGATTCCCTGATGCGCTCATTCAGATGCCCCCAATGCTCTCGTTCAGATGCCCCGATGCGCTCATTCAGATGCCCCCAATGCGCTTATTCTGATTCCCTGATGCGCTCATTCAGATCCCCCCGATGCGCTTATTCAGATGCCCTGATGCGCTTATTCAGATGCCCCCAATGCGCTTATTCTGATTCCCTGATGCGCTCATTCAGATGTCCCCAATGCTCTCGTTGTGATGCCCCGATGCGCTCATTCTGATGCTCCCAATGCGCTTATTCTGATTCCCTGATGCGCTCATTCAGATGCCCACAATGCTCTCGTTCAGATGCCCCGATGCGCTCATTCAGATGCCCCCAATGCTCTCATTCATATGCCCCGATGCACTCATTCAGATGCCCCCATGCGCTTATTCTGATTCCCTGATGCGCTCATTCAGATGCCCCCAATGCTCTCGTTCAGATGCCCCAATGCGCTCATTCAGATACCCCGATGCGCTCATTTAGATGCCCCGATGCGTTCATTCAGATCCCCCAATGCGCTTATTCTGATTCCCTGATGCGCTCATTCAGATGCCCCGATGCGCTCATTCAGATGCCCCAATGTGTTCATTCGGATGCCCCGATGCGCTCATTCAGATGCCCGCAATGCGCTTATTCTGATTCCCGGATGCGCTCATTCTGATGCCCCAAATGCTCTCGTTCAGATGCCCCGATGCGCTCATTCAGATGCCCCCAATACGCTTATTCTGATTCCCCAATGCACTCATTCAGATGCCCCCATGCGCTCATTCAGATGCCCCGATGCGCTCATTCAGATTCCCTGATGCGCTCATTCAGATACCCTGATGCGCTCATTCAGATGCCCCCAATGCTCTCGTTCAGATGCCCCGATGCGCTCATTCAGATGCCCCAAATGCACTTATTCTGATTCCGTGATGCGTTCATTCAGATGCCCTGACGTGCTGATTCGGATGCCCCCGATGCGCTCATTCAGATGCCCCCAATGCTCTCGTTCAGATGCCCCGATGTGCTCATTCAGATGCCCCGATGCGCTCATTCAGATTCCCGCAATGCACTTATTCTGATTCCCTGATGCGCTCATTCAGATGCCCCAAATGCTCTCGTTCAGATTCCCCGATGCGCTCATTCAGATGCCCCCAATGCACTTATTCTGATTCCCTGATGCGCTCATTCAGATGCCCTCAATGCGCTCATTCTGATGCCCTGATGCGCTCATTCAGATGCCCTGATGCGCTCATTCAGATGCCCCCAATGCATTTATTCTGATTCCCTGATGCGCTCATTCAGATGCCCCAATGCTCATTCAGATGCCCCAATGCGCTCATTCAGATGCCCCGATGCGCTCATTCAGATTCCCTGATGCGCTCATTCAGATACCCTGATGCGCTCATTCAGATGCCCCCAATGCTCTCGTTCAGATGCCACGATGCGCTCATTCAGATGCCCCCAGTGCACTTATTCTGATTCCGTAATGCGTTCATTCAGATGCCCCGACGTGCTGATTCAGATGCCCCCGATGCGCTCATTCAGATGCCCCAATGCACTCATTCAGATGCCCCGATGAGCTCATTCAGATGCCCCCAGTGCACTTATTCTGATTCCCGATGCGCTCATTCAGATGCCCCAATGCGCTCATTCAGATGCCCTGATGCGCTCATTCAGATTCCCCCGGTGCGCTCATTCAGATCCCCCCAATGCGCTCATTCAGATACCCTGATGCGCTTATTCAGATTCCCCCAATGCGCTCATTCAGATATCCCGATGCGCTCATTCAGATGCCCCCAATGCGCTTATTCTGATTCCCTGATGCGCTCATTCAGATGCCCCCAATGCTATCGTTCAGATGGCCCGATGCGCTCGTTCAGATGCCCCCAATGCGCTTATTCTGATTCCCTGATGCGCTCATTCAGATGTCCCCAATGCTATCGTTCAGATGGCCCGATGCGCTCGTTCAGATGCCCCCAATGCGCTTATTCTGATTCCCTGATGCGCTCATTCAGATGCCCCCAATGCTCTCTTTCAGATGCCCCGATGCGCTCATTCAGATGCCCCCAATGCGCTTATTCTGATTCCCTGATGCGCTCATTCAGATGCCCCCAATGCTATCGTTCAGATGGCCCGATGCGCTCGTTCAGATGCCCCAATGCGCTTATTCTGATTCCCTGATGCGCTCATTCAGATGCCCCCAATGCTCTCGTTCAGATGCCCCGATGCGCTCATTCAGATGCCCCCAATGCGCTTATTCTGATTCCCTGATGCGCTCATTCAGATGCCCCGACGGGCTGATTCAGATGCCCCCGATGCGCTCATTCAGATGCCCCCAATGCTCTCGTTCAGATGCCCGGATGCACTCATTCAGATGCCCAAATGCGCTCATTCAGATGCCCCGATGCGCTCATTCAGATGCCCGCAATGCGCTTATTCTGATTGCCTGATATGCTCATTCAGATGCCCCCAATGCACTTATTCTGATTCCCTGATGCGCTCATTCAGATGCCCCCATGCGCTCATTCAGATGCCCCGATGCGCTCATTCAGATTCCCTGATGCGCTCATTCAGATACCCTGATGCGCTCGTTCAGATGCCCCCAATGCTCTTGTTCAGATGCCCCGATGCGCTCATTCAGATGCCCCCAATGCACTTATTCTGATTCCGTGATGCGTTCATTCAGATGCCCCAACGTGCTGATTCAGATGCCCCCGATGCGCTCATTCAGATGCCCCAATGCTCTCGTTCAGATGCCCCGATGTGCTCATTCAGATGACCCAATGCGCTCATTCAGATGCCCCGATGCGCTCATTCAGATGCCCGCAATGCACTTATTCTGATTCCCTGATGCGCTCATTCAGATGCCCCAAATGCTCTCGTTCAGATGCCCCGATGCGCTCATTCAGATGCCCCCAATGCGCTTATTCTGATTCCCTGATGCGCTCATTCAGATGTCCTCAATGCTCTCGTTCAGATGCCCCGATGCGCTCATTCAGATGCCCCGATGCGCTCATTCAGATTCCCTGATGCGCTCATTCAGATACCCTGATGCGCTCATTCAGATGCCCCCAATGCTCTTGTTCAGATGCCCCGATGCGCTCATTCAGATGCCCCCAATGCACTTATTCTGATTCCGTGATGCGTTCATTCAGATGCCCCGACGTGCTGATTCAGATGCCCCCGATGCGCTCATTCAGATGGCCCCAATGCTGTCGTTCAGATACCCCGATGTGCTCATTCAGATGCCCCAATGCGCTCATTCAGATGCCCCCATGCGCTCATTCAGATGCCCCCAATGCGCTTATTCTGATTCCCTGATGCGCTCATTCAGATGTCCTCAATGCTCTCGTTCAGATGCCCCGATGCGCTCATTCAGATGCCCCGATGCGCTCATTCAGATGCCCTGATGCGCTCATTCAGATGCCCGCAATGCACTTATTCTTATTCCCTGATGCGCTCATTCAGATGCCCCAAATGCTTTCGTTCAGATGCCCCGATGCGCTCATTCAGATGCCCCCAATGCGCTTATTCTGATTCCCTGATGCGCTCATTCAGATGTCCTCAATGCTCTCGTTCAGATGCCCCGATGCGCTCATTCAGATGCCCCGATGCGCTCATTCAGATGCCCTGATGCGCTCATTCAGATGCCCCCAATGCATTTATTCTGATTCCCTGATGCGCTCATTCAGATTCCCCAATGCGCTCATTCAGATGCCCCGATGCGCTCATTCAGATTCCCTGATGCGCTCATTCAGATACCCTGATGCGCTCATTCAGATGCCCCCAATGCTCTCGTTCAGATGCCCCGATGCGCTCATTCAGATGCCCCCAGTGCACTTATTCTGATTCCGTAATGCGTTCATTCAGATGCCCCAACGTGCTGATTCAGATGCCCCCGATGCGCTCATTCAGATGCCCTGATGCGCTCATTCAGATGCCCCCAATGCACTTATTCCGATTCCCTCATGCGCTCATTCAGATGCCCCCAATGCTCTCATTCAGATGCCCCGATGCGCTCATTCAGATGCCCCCAATGCGCTTATTCCGATTCCCTGATGCGCTCATTCAGTTGCCCCGACGGGCTGATTCAGATGCCACCGATGCGCTCATTCAGATGCCACAATGCTCCCGTTCAGATGCCCCGATACACTCATTCAGATGCCCCAATGCGCTCATTTAGATGCCCCGATGCGCTCATTCAGATGCCCCAATGCACTTATTCTTATTCCCTCATGCGCTCATTCAGATGCCCCCAATGCTCTCGTTCAGATGCCCCAATGCGCTCATTCAGATGCCCCAATGCGCTCATTTAGATGCCCCGATGCGCTCATTCAGATTCCCTGATGCACTCATTCAGATCCCCCCGATGCGCTCATTCAGATGCCCTGATGCGCTCATTCAGATGCCCCCAATGCACTTATTCTGATTCCCTCATGCGCTCATTCAGATGCCCCCAATGCTCTTGTTCGGATGCCCCGATGCGCTCATTCAGATGCCCCCAATGCGCTTATTCTGATTCCCTGATGCGCTCATTCAGATGCCCCGACGGGCTGATTCAGATGCCCCCGATGCGCTCATTCAGATGCCCCCAATGCTCTCGTTCAGAAGCCCCGATACACTAATTCAGATGCCCCAATGCGCTCATTTAGATGCCCCGATGTGCTCATTCAGTTCCCCAATGCAATTATTCTGATTCCATGATGCGCTCATTCAGATGCCCCAATGCTCTCGTTCAGATGCCCCGATGCGCTCATTCAGATGCCCCAATGCGCTCATTCAGATGCCTCGATGCGCTCATTCAGATGCCCGCAATGCGCTTATTCTGATTCCCTGATGCACTCATTCAGATGCCCCAAATACTCTCGTTCAGATGCCCCGATGCGCTCATTCAGATGCCCCCAAGGCGCTTATTCTGATTCCCTGATGCGCTCATTCAGATGCCCCCAATGCTCTCGTTCAGATGCCCTGATGCGCTCATTCAGATGCCCCCAATGCGCTCATTCAGATGCCCTGATGCGCTCATTCAGATGCCCCAATGCACTTATTCTGATTCCCTGATGCCCTAATTCAGATGCCCCAATGCACTCATTCAGATGCCCCGATGCGCTCATTCAGATTCCCTGATGCGCTCATTCAGATACCCTGATGCGCTCATTCAGATGCCCCCAATGCTCTCGTTCAGATGCCCCGATGCGCTCATTCAGATGTCCCCAATGCACTTATTCTGATTCCGTGATGCGTTCATTCAGATGCCCCGACGTGCTGATTCAGATGCCTCCGATGCGCTCATTCAGATGCCCCCAATGCTCTCGTTCAGATGCCCCGATGCGCTCATCCAGATGCCCCCAATGCACTTATTCTGATTCCCGATGCGCTCATTCAGATTCCCCTGATGCGCTCATTCAGATCCCCCCGATGCGCTTATTCAGATGCCCTGATGCGCTTATTCAGATGCCCCAATGCGCTTATTCTGATTCCCTGATGCGCTCATTCAGATGTCCCCAATGCTCTCGTTGTGATGCCCCGATGCGCTCATTCTGATGCTCCCAATGCGCTTATTCTGATTCCCTGATGCGCTCATTCAGATGCCCACAATGCTCTCGTTCAGATGCCCCGATGCGCTCATTCAGATGCCCCCAATGCTCTCATTCAGATGCCCCGATGCACTCATTCAGATGCCCCCATGCGCTTATTCTGATTCCCTGATGCGCTCATTCAGATGCCCCCAATGCTCTCGTTCAGATGCCCCAATGCGCTCATTCAGATACCCCGATGCGCTCATTTAGATGCCCCGATGCGTTCATTCAGATCCCCCCAATGCGCTTATTCTGATTCCCTGATGCGCTCATTCAGATGCCCCGATGCGCTCATTCAGATGCCCCAATGTGTTCATTCGGATGCCCCGATGCGCTCATTCAGATGCCCGCAATGCGCTTATTCTGATTCCCGGATGCGCTCATTCTGATGCCCCAAATGCTCTCGTTCAGATGCCCCGATGCGCTCATTCAGATGCCCCCAATACGCTTATTCTGATTCCCCAATGCACTCATTCATATGCCCCCATGCGCTCATTCAGATGCCCCGATGCGCTCATTCAGATTCCCTGATGCGCTCATTCAGATACCCTGATGCGCTCATTCAGATGCCCCCAATGCTCTCGTTCAGATGCCCCGATGCGCTCATTCAGATGCCCCCAATGCACTTATTCTGATTCCGTGATGCGTTCATTCAGATGCCCTGACGTGCTGATTCGGATGCCCCCGATGCGCTCATTCAGATGCCCCCAATGCTCTCGTTCAGATGCCCCGATGTGCTCATTCAGATGCCCCGATGCGCTCATTCAGATTCCCGCAATGCACTTATTCTGATTCCCTGATGCGCTCATTCAGATGCCCCAAATGCTCTCGTTCAGATTCCCCGATGCGCTCATTCAGATGCCCCCAATGCACTTATTCTGATTCCCTGATGCGCTCATTCAGATGCCCTCAATGCGCTCATTCTGATGCCCTGATGCGCTCATTCAGATGCCCTGATGCGCTCATTCAGATGCCCCCAATGCATTTATTCTGAGTCCCTGATGTGCTCATTCAGATGCCCCAATGCTCATTCAGATGCCCCAATGCGCTCATTCAGATGCCCCGATGCGCTCATTCAGATTCCCTGATGCGCTCATTCAGATACCCTGATGCGCTCATTCAGATGCCCCCAATGCTCTCGTTCAGATGCCACGATGCGCTCATTCAGATGCCCCCAGTGCACTTATTCTGATTCCGTAATGCGTTCATTCAGATGCCCCGACGTGCTGATTCAGATGCCCCCGATGCGCTCATTCAGATGCCCCAATGCGCTCATTCAGATGCCCCGATGAGCTCATTCAGATGCCCCCAGTGCACTTATTCTGATTCCCGATGCGCTCATTCAGATGCCCCAATGCGCTCATTCAGATGCCCTGATGCGCTCATTCAGATTCCCCCGGTGCGCTCATTCAGATCCCCCCAATGCGCTCATTCAGATACCCTGATGCGCTTATTCAGATTCCCCCAATGCGCTCATTCAGATATCCCGATGCGCTCATTCAGATGCCCCCAATGCGCTTATTCTGATTCCCTGATGCGCTCATTCAGATGTCCCCAATGCTCTCGTTCAGATGCCCCGATGCGCTCATTCAGATGGCCCCAATGTGCTTATTCTGATTCCCTGATGCGCTCATTCAGATGCCCCAACGCGCTCATTCAGATGCCCCGATGCGCTCATTCAGATTCCCTGATGCACTCATTCAGATCCCCCCGATGCGCTCATTCAGATGCCCTGATGCGCTCATTCAGATGCCCCATTGCACTTATTCTGATTCCCTGATGCGCTCATTCAGATGCCCCCAATGCTCTCGTTCAGATGCCCCGATGCGCTCATTCAGATTCCCCGATGCGCTCATTCAGATTCCCTGATGCACTCATTCAGATCCCCCCGATGCGCTCATTCAGATGCCCTGATGCGCTCATTCAGATGCCCCATTGCACTTATTCTGATTCCCTGATGCGCTCATTCAGATGCCCCCAATGCTCTCGTTCAGATGCCCCGATGCGCTCATTCAGATGCCCCCATGCGCTTATTCTGATTCCCTGATGCGCTCATTCAGATGCCCCCAATGCTCCCGTTCAGATGCCCCGATGCGCTCATTCAGATGCCCCCAATGCGCTCATTTAGATGCCCCCAATGCTCTCGTTCAGATGCCCCAATGCGCTCATTCAGATACCCCGATGCGCTCATTTTGATGCCCCGATGCGCTCATTCAGATCCCCCAATGCGCTTATTCTGATTCCCTGATGCGCTCATTCAGATGCCCCGATGCGCTCATTCAGATGCCCACAATGCGCTTATTCTGATTCGCTGATGCGCTCATTCAGATGCCCCAAATGCTCTCGTTCAGATGCCCCGATGCGCTCATTCAGATGCCCCAATACGCTTATTCTGATTCCCTGATGCGCTCAATCAGATGCCCCCAATGCTCTCGTTCAGTTGCCTCGATCCGCTCATTCAGATGCCCCGATGCGCTCATTCAGATGCCCCGATGCGCTCATTCAGATGCCCCCAATGCACTTATTCTGATTCCCTGATGCGCTCATTCAGATGCTCCAATGCGCTCATTCAGATGCCCCGATGCGCTCATTCAGATGCCCTGATGCGCTCATTCAGATACCCCCCGATGCGCTCTTTCAGATGCCCTGATGCGCTCATTCAGGTGCCCAAATCGCTCATTTAGATGCCCCGATGCGTTCATTCAGATGCCCCCAATGCACTTATTGTGATTCCCTGATGCGCTCATTCAGATGCCCCCAATGCTCTCGTTCAGATGCCCCTATGCGCTCATTCAGATGCACCAATGCGCTTATTCTGATTCCCTGATGCGCTCATTCAGATGCCCTGACGTGCTGATTCAGATGCCCCTGATGTGCTCATTCAGATGCCCCCAATGCGCTTATTCTGATTCCCTGATGCGCTCACTCAGATGCCCTCAATGCTCTTGTTCAGATGCCACGATGCGCTCATTCAGATGCCCCCAATGCACTTATTCTGATTCCCTGATGCGCTCATTCAGATGCTCCAATGCGCTCATTCAGATGCCCCGATGCGCTCATTCAGATGCCCTGATGCGCTCATTCAGATACCCCCGATGCGCTCTTTTAGATGCCCTGATGCGCTCATTCAGATGCCCAAATCGCTCATTTAGATGCCCCGATGCGTTCATTCAGATGCCCCCAATGCACTCATTGTGATTCCCTGATGCGCTCATTCAGATGCCCCCAATGCTCTCGTTCAGATGCCCCTATGCGCTCATTCAGATGCACCAATGCGCTCATTCAGATTCCCTGATGCACTCATTCAGATCCCCCCGATGCGCTCATTCAGATGCCCTGATGCGCTCATTCAGATGCCCCATTGCACTTATTCTGATTCCCTGATGCGCTCATTCAGATGCCCCCAATGCTCTCGTTCAGATGCCCCGATGCGCTCATTCAGATGCCCCCATGCGCTTATTCTGATTCCCTGATGCGCTCATTCAGATGCCCCCAATGCTCCCGTTCAGATGCCCCGATTCGCTCATTCAGATGCCCCCAATGCGCTCATTTAGTTGCCCCCAATGCTCTCGTTCAGATGCCCCAATGCGCTCATTCAGATACCCCGATGCGCTCATTTAGATGCCCTGATGCGCTCATTCAGATCCCCCGAATGCGCTTATTCTGATTCCCTGATGCGCTCATTCAGATGCCCCGATGCGCTCATTCAGATGCCACAATGTGTTCATTCAGATGCCCCGATGCGCTCATTCAGATGCCCGCAATGCGCTTATTCTGATTCCCTGATGCGCTCATTCAGATGCCCCAAATGCTCTCGTTCAGATGCCCCGATGCGCTCATTCAGATGCCCCAATACGCTTATTCTGATTCCCTGATGCGCTCAATCAGATGCCCCCAATGCTCTCGTTCAGTTGCCTCGATGCGCTCATTCAGATGCCCCGATGAGCTCATTCAGATGCCCCGATGCGCTCATTCAGATGCCCTCAATGCACTTATCTGATGCGCTCATTCAGATGCTCCAATGTGCTCATTCAGATGCCCCGATGCGCTCATTCAGATGCCCTAATGCGCTCATTCAGATACCCCCTGATGCGCTCTTTCAGATGCCCTGATGCGCTCATTCAGATGCCCAAATCGCTCATTTAGATGCCCCGATGCGTTCATTCAGATGCCCCCAATGCACTTATTGTGATTCCCTGATGCGCTCATTCAGATGCCCCCAATGCTCTCGTTCAGATGCCCCTATGCGCTCATTCAGATGCCCTGACGTGCTGATTCAGATGCCCCCGATGCGCTCATTCAGATGCCCCCAATGCGCTTATTCTGATTCCCTGATGCGCTCATTCAGATGCCCCAATGCTCTCATTCAGATGCTCCGATGCGCTCATTCAGATGCCCCCAATGCGCTTATTCTGATTCCCTGATGCGCTCACTCAGATGCCCTCAATGCTCTCGTTCAGATGCCACGATGCGCTCATTCAGATGCCCCCAATGCTCTCATTCAGATGCCCCGATGCGCTCATTCAGATGCCCCCAATGCGCTTATTCCGATTCCCTGATGCGCTCATTCAGTTGCCCCGACGGGCTGATTCAGATGCCACCGATGCGCTCATTCAGATGCCCCAATGTTCTCGTTCAGATGCCCCGATACACTCATTCAGATGCCCCAATGCGCTCTTTTAGATGCCCCGATGCGCTCATTCAGATGCCCCAATGCACTTATTCTTATTCCCTCATGCGCTCATTCAGATGCCCCCAATGCTCTCGTTCAGATGCCCCAATGCGCTCATTCAGATGCCCCAATGCGCTCATTTAGATGCCCTGATGCACTCATTCAGATCCCCCCGATGCGCTCATTCAGATGCCCCAATGCACTTATTCTTATTCCCTCATGCGCTCATTCAGATGCCCCCAATGCTCTCGTTCAGATGCCCCAATGCGCTCATTCAGATGCCCCAATGCGCTCATTTAGATGCCCTGATGCACTCATTCAGATCCCCCCGATGCGCTCATTCAGATGCCCTGATGCGCTCATTCAGATGCCCCCAATGCACTTATTCTGATTCCCTCATGCGCTCATTCAGATGCCCCCAATGCTCTTGTTCGGATGCCCCGATGCCCTCATTCAGATGCCCCCAATGCGCTTATTCTGATTCCCTGATGCGCTCATTCAGATGCCCCGACGGGCTGATTCAGATGCCCCCGATGCGCTCATTCAGATGCCCCCAATGCTCTCGTTCAGAAGCCCCGATACACTCATTCAGATGCCCCAATGCGCTCATTTAGATGCCCCGATGTGCTCATTCAGTTCCCCAATGCAATTATTCTGATTCCATGATGCGCTCATTCAGATGCCCCAATGCTCTCGTTCAGATGCCCCGATGCGTTCATTCAGATGCCCCGATGCGCTCATTCAGATGCCTCGATGCGCTCATTCAGATGCCCGCAATGCGCTTATTCTGATTCCCTGATGCACTCATTCAGATGCCCCAAATACTCTCGTTCAGATGCCCCGATGCGCTCATTCAGATGCCCCCAAGGCGCTTATTCTGATTCCCTGATGCGCTCATTCAGATGCCCCCAATGCTCTCGTTCAGATGCCCTGATGCGCTCATTCAGATGCCCCCAATGCGCTCATTCAGATGCCCTGATGCGCTCATTCAGATGCCCCAATGCACTTATTCTGATTCCCTGATGCGCTAATTCAGATGCCCCAATGCGCTCATTCAGATGCCCCGATGCGCTCATTCAGATTCCCTGATGCGCTCATTCAGATACCCTGATGCGCTCATTCAGATGCCCCCAATGCTCTCGTTCCGATGCCCCGATGCGCTCATTCAGATGCCCCCAATGCACTTATTCTGATTCCGTGATGCGTTCATTCAGATGCCCCGACGTGCTGATTCAGATGCCTCCGATGCGCTCATTCAGATGCCCCCAATGCTCTCGTTCAGATGCCCCGATGCGCTCATCCAGATGCCCCAATGCGCTCATTCAGATGCCCCGATGCGCTCATTCAGATGCCCCCAATGCACTTATTCTGATTCCCGATGCGCTCATTCAGATTCCCCTGATGCGCTCATTCAGATCCCCCCGATGCGCTTATTCAGATGCCCTGATGCGCTTATTCAGATGCCCCCAATGCGCTTATTCTGATTCCCTGATGCGCTCATTCAGATGTCCCCAATGCTCTCGTTGTGATGCCCCGATGCGCTCATTCTGATGCTCCCAATGCGCTTATTCTGATTCCCTGATGCGCTCATTCAGATGCCCCAATGCTCTCGTTCAGATGCCCCGATGCGCTCATTCAGATGCCCCCAATGCTCTCATTCAGATGCCCCGATGCACTCATTCAGATGCCCCCATGCGCTTATTCTGATTCCCTGATGCGCTCATTCAGATGCCCCCAATGCTCTCGTTCAGATGCCCCAATGCGCTCATTCAGATACCCCGATGCGCTCATTCAGATCCCCCCAATGCGCTTATTCTGATTCCCTGATGCGCTCATTCAGATACCCCGATGCGCTCATTCAGATGCCCCAATGTCTTCATTCAGATGCCCCGATGCGCTCATTCAGATGCCCGGAATGCGCTTATTCTGATTCCCTGATGCGCTCATTCAGATGCCCCAAATGCTCTCGTTCAGATGCCCCGATGCGCTCATTCAGATGCCCCCAATACGCTTATTCTGATTCCCTGATGCGCTCAATCAGATGCCCCCAATGCTCTCGTTCAGATTTCCTGATGCGCTCAATCAGATGCCCCCAATGCTCTCGTTCAGATGCCTCGATCCGCTCATTCAGATGCCCCGATGCGCTCATTCAGATGCCCCGATGCGCTCATTCAGATGCCCCCAATGCACTTATTCTGATTCCCTAATGCGCTCATTCAGATGCCCCCAATGCTCTCATTCAGATGCCCCGATGCGCTCATTCAGATGCCCCCATGCGCTTATTCTGATTCCCTGATGCTCTCATTCAGATGCCCCGATGCGCTCATTCAGATGCCCCGATGCGCTCATTCAATGCCCCCAATGCGCTCATTTAGATGCCCCCAATGCTCTCGTTCAGAAGCCCCAATGCGCTCATTCAGATACCCCAATGCGCTCATTTAGATGCCCCGATGCGCTCATTCAGATCCCCCCAATGCGCTTATTCTGATTCCCTGATGCGCTCATTCAGATGCCCCGATGCGCTCATTCAGATGCCCCAATGTGTTCATTCAGATGCCCCGATGCGCTCATTCAGATGCCCGCAATGCGCTTATTCTGATTCCCTGATGCGCTCATTCAGATGCCCCAAATGCTCTCGTTCAGATGCCCCGATGCGCTCATTCAGATGCCCCAATACGCTTATTCTGATTCCCTGATGCGCTCAATCAGATGCCCCCAATGCTCTCGTTCAGATGCCCCGATGCGCTCATTCAGATGCCCCGATGCGCTCATTCAGATGCCCCGATGCGCTCATTCAGATGCCCCCAATGCACTTATTCTGATTCCCTGATGCGCTCATTCAGATGCTCCAATGCGCTCATTCAGATGCCCCGATGCGCTCATTCAGATTCCCTGATGCGCTCATTCAGATACCCCCGATGCGCTCATTCAGATGCCCTGATGCGCTCATTCAGATGCCCAAATCTCTCATTTAGATGCCCCGATGCGTTCATTCAGATGCCCCCAATGCACTTATTGTGATTCCCTGATGCGTTCATTTAGATTCCCCCGATGCGCTCATTCAGATGCTCCCGATGCGCTCATACACAGACCCTCTTTGCACTCATGCAGAGGCCCCCGATGCGCTCATTCAGATGCCCCAATGTGCTTATTCTGATGCCCTAATGCGCTCATTAAGATGCCCCGATGCACTCATTCAGATGGCCCCGATGCGCTCATTCAGATGCTCCTGATGTGCTCATTCAGATGCCCTTTGAGAATTGCGATGATGCTTTTATTGGTGCAAGTGAAGAAATGCCCTTGCGCCCGAAAATGTTTTGAGAATCTAGCCCATAGTGCCTGTAATAGGTGCTTAAATGCATGTGTTGGGTCTAATGTTTATGAATGCCTCCTGGAGTAGGTTTGATCCTTGGTGAGCAGGGTAGACGTGTGTCCACGTCTCTGGGATGCCCATATTGTGACAGTCTTCGTTAGTTCGTGTGTTCATTGAGCCAGGGCCTAGCTCCGAGAAGCAGTAGACGCTGTACATCAGTAGGTTAACAAGTATACAGGCATGGTGCACACGTTCCAACCAGGCTGTGTTATGTTACGGTTTCGCAAAAGGATCAGCAATTAGGGGAGAGTTGGGGTTGGTCGGCAAGAGGGATTGTGGGGGATCTGCAGTGTGCGAAGAAGGTGCTTCCTGAAGAGAATGGCCTTGTTCTCCTTCTGAGCTGCATGGGAGTGGGTGCGAGTCCTATTTTGCCTCTTTCCTATGTTTTTCTTCTTTGCACCTCTGCAACTCTAGTCTGGACAGCTCCTGGCTTCTTAAGGCGAGATGGTGGCCCTGTCAGTCTGGTGGGCGGGAGCACAGCAGAGTGGCATCTTTGTAGAAGACGTAGCTGGTCTTAAAACTAATGCATGCTTGTAGGGCCAACCAATTTAGTGTAATGAGGGTGGGTGTAATGTGTTCACATTTGCCGAGGCCTTTGATGAGCTTGCCTGTGGCTTTGGGATGCTGTTCATTGGTGCCAGGGTGGAAGAGGGTAGGCCAATGAGCAGGGCATCTCCAGCATCCAGTTGAGAATTGATAAGGAACTGATACATGAATCAGAAGTTATTGTCTGGGAGGAAGGGCTTAATTTTCACCAAGATGTCTGCGTTTCCTTTGCTGCCTGCATTTTGAAGGAGTGGTCGCTCTCAGTGTGGAATTCCAGGGACTCAGCACATTGTGTCAGCTGCTGTGAGAAGCCCTCTAGGTTCACGGCAGACAGCCAGGTCTGGATGTGGGTGTGTTTGAGGGTGTTGGAGAGGAGGAGTCATTCTGTTTTGGATGGGTTCTGCTTCAGCTATGCACTGGACATCCAGGTGTCTATCTAGTTGAATCAAGCCTTGAGCTGGTGGATGTCTTCGATGGAGGAGATTTTGAGGTAGAGTTGAGTATCATCTGCATATTGGTGCATGTGTGCCTGGGAAGGAGGCTCTCAGGGTCTCCACAGGTTGAAGGTTGAGCGTGCCTGGATGGACCCCTGGGGGACACCACAGGTGATGGGTATGAGGGATGATCTGGAGGTATTCATCCGACCGCACTGATTACTTCCTGACTATCCAGTGAATGTTACTGCGCTGACAGTAACTTCCTCAGGCTCTGCTTGGCGGAAGTCACTGTGGGTTCCGCTCCTGTCGAGGGGGTTGTGGAAAATAGTGTGGTCTCTGGCGATGCTCTCTCCAGTGCTATCCAGTGTCTGTGTTCTTGGAAACTGGGGTGGTGGGGGGGGGTGATACGTGTACCATGTTACTTCTGCAGAATGACATTGTTACTTGATGGATGAGCTCTCTCCTGGTGCCCATTGGGCGAAAGAATTCAAATGGGTGGGTGTGCCATGAGGGCATACCTACTCTGCCTCTTGGTATTCTGCTTGTGAGGGGACTGAGTGGTGGATGGGAGTAGACCATCACCAGCGTCATTGGGTAGGCCTGCATGTACTTTGTGGGGGCTGTGTGTTGGAAAGTGACGTCAAAGGACTGCAGCTTTTTGTTGCTGTCTTGGCCATCGAGAGTGACCTTTAATCGTGAGAGACCACTGGGTAGGGATTTATTTATTTATTTGGAATTCTTGTAACATTGCGCCACATGCCCATAGGCCTCAGGAGGCTCCCTGCTGTGAAGGCTGCCCTCATGGTGCAGCGCAGCTTGCTGTCTTGTCTCAGCGATGTGAACACAGAAGGAGTGGCAATCATTCACGGAAGAATAGACATATTTCCCAAGATCACAGCTGATGAATGCCTCCAATCATCCTGAGGATATGAAGTGGAGGGCAGAGATGTAATGGTACCAACAATCACAAACATGGGACAGACCTGACGGAATAACTCTGATACAGAAGCAAGCAAGAAGCCCCCAACCATGTTAACATTCACGTTTTAATTGTCTTAAAATTGTGTGTACTTCCATAAAGTGTTCTTGTGTCTTAAAAATGTGCTGGGTCTAGAAATACGCATCTAAATCTTTGAAACTGCTGGGACACTTTTCAGGGAGCTTATTTTCGGATTCGCTTTGCCCTGTCCTATGTGGCAGTCACGCCTCTGGTACATTTGGGAGACTGTGAGTGGTTGTCTCTCTCCATTTATCCCCGGAATAGTTGTGTCAACACAACTTCAGGTTGTTTAGCAGGTCGAGTGAAGAGCGTCATCTACTGGGAATCACTCAGCCTCTCTTCTTGTACACCGGAAGCTTGCAACCTGCGATTTAGGTCCATGTGTTCGAAAATAATTCACCTTTTCCGATTCGACCGAAATATTTTTGGTTTGTTTTTTTTGTACGAAAATGAGGGGGGAGACCCCCCGCCCGCACCACCTTCCACCCACCTTAACCTACTCCCTTAACCCACTCCACATCTATATTTAATAAAAATTGACCGAAACTCCTAAAGTATTAGAACAAAATAATGTGGTCAATTCGGAAAAGGTCAATTGGGCCACGATCAAGTAGGCTAATACCCAACCTGCAGCTCACCAGATGTTTTGGGCCACGGTGGCCCATGATCCCTCACTATTGACTATACTGGCTTTGGATGATGGGAGTTGTAGTCCAAAACATCTGGAGAGTCAAAGGTTTCATAACCTTGTTGAGAGTGTGTTCTTGTTAAAAAGCACAGGGAATGCCTGTCGTGCCCCCTCAGTAATCCTCTCTTTTCTTTTATGTCATAGTGTTCAAAAGTAAACATAACATATTCTATTAAAACCAACCATTCTTCGAGTTTCCTTGTAGACCGACCAAACTTGGTTGAGTCATTTCAGGGTAAATTTGCTAACTTTACACAATTGGGTAATTCCCAGAATGCACCAGGACAGGTTGAAAAAAACACAAGACGCTTCCCTCATTTGCAAGGTTTGTATGATTTTCTTGGCTTTTTGAGTGCAGTTTTGAGCCCACAGGTGAACACGCTAACTCATAATGTTGACTTCTGACCACATCTTTTTAAAATGTTTATTCCGCTCCTAGAAATGTGGTATCCATTGGTAACGTAGATGGACTAAATTCTGTTTTTGAAATTATATTTAATTCTATCTGTCACCAGACCACCATCAGCACTTTGGCAAAATATTCTAAGACTGGAGTTAGAGAACTAAAATATCACAGTCCTAGACTATGTGTGCAAGTGCAAGTGCTTTTTAACTTCAGAAAATAAATATTGTTTCAAAAACTGTATTTTTTCCGGGATAGAACCCTACTGCGACCCGACCTAATGAATAACTTCTATCAGGCCACGAGACTTAATCAATAAACCGCCCCCAGACAAGGATTTTACTGGCCTAGTAATGCCCGGCCCAGTTAGAAGCTAGAGCAGAAAAAAAAAACTACAAAACCAAGATGGCCACCATGGATTAGGGAGAAGGGAACTACATGTAATCCCTTCCCCCTTTCCATGGCGGGCATTGCCGCAACGAATATGGGCTGGTAACACCAATTGCTCACAGCGCTGGCGTGGTGGTGGGAGATGTGGAAATTGGGGTTGGGAAATGGGGTAGAAGGGGACAGGGAGGGTGGGCGCACTTACCCGATTTCCGGTGGGATAGATAGCGGCCTCCCACTTCTGAAGGGGCTCGGAGAGGTGGCTTTACCATGAGGTAAATACCCCATTCATAGCCTCCTGATTGGCTGGCAGACCTCCACATAATCGAGGAG
Source organism: Ambystoma mexicanum (assembly GCF_040938575.1). Lineage (NCBI taxonomy): Eukaryota > Metazoa > Chordata > Amphibia > Caudata > Ambystomatidae > Ambystoma > Ambystoma mexicanum. The sequence goes on along the minus strand of NC_090929.1, from coordinate 89,908,050 downwards.
TGCTAATCAAAAATATACACATCAAGTTTCGGAAAGGCTTAAAGCTGGCACATTCCGTACTAGTGTTAGCCATCTGGGGCACTGTGAGACACCAGATAGCAATCCTGCCATTGAATATATTGAACTTTTATTTACTAATCGTACATAACTCGGGAGGATAGCTCAGGGGCTACGTGCTTGCCTTGGAAACAAGACGACGCAGAGCAACACAGGTTCGATCGTGCTTAAAAACCTCTGGGTATTAGGTGCGTTATAAATAACCGATTATGAATTACATACTACAGATTCAGGTATGCAAATTAAGGAATGTTGCTTACGTATCGTACTCCGAGGATTTTGATCCGTGGCCGAGCTGTGAACTGGCCGATGGGTGTTTAATTGCAAACCTGTTCTTTCACTCAACCTAGGCTGTCTTTGTACCTGTACCTCCCAACATTCCTCACCTTGCACCCAGCAGCAACACTGTGTGCACGTTGCAGTACAAATAACTAAGTAAATAAAGAAAGAGACATGTAGATATATCATGAGCTTAGGGTTAAAAATGTCAGTTTTCTTGACACATTTGGTAAATGCAGAGTTAGCAAGATTTAGCCAAGGCACACTGCCTCGGAACAGTGATCTCCAAATATGTTCGAGTCACTGCTCGGTAAACTGCAAATATTACATGGCCACTTTTGTATTTTGTATTTGGATTTGTTTAATATTTGTATCGCGCACCGAACCCTGAGGTAGCTGGGCACTTGAGATACTTGGGGTTGCATACATGAAAACGCAGAGAAATACACTCAGGCGTGAGTACAATAAATAAGTGCGACCCTGGTTACATAAAGGTCAGAGGAAGCAATGTATAACAGCAGAATGGTTACATACAATGAGTCGATATCATACATATTCAGTGAGCAAATAACAATAAAGCAGATCTTAGTAGTGAGCTTTTGGTTGGATGAAAAAGAAACACTCCCTCTGCAGCTCCCTTGCGCCCTATGTCTTTCCTCTTCATCCGGCCCATCTCGTTGCGAGTGGGGGGGGTCTTTTTGCTCCATTTTCCCAGCACTTTTTTTATGGGGGGACAAGCCCTCCATATACCCTTCCTACATCCCTTGTCCTCCACTTTGCATACCCTCCAAAATCATAAATATTTAATCCCTTACCTGCCCCCCCCAAATAAAAAGGGGTGAAAAGGCAGCAAACGCCCATTTCACCGAATGTGACGACATGGCCAGGGCGAGGTGGGTGAGTACCTTCCCTCCTCTCCAACAGTGTGAACAGATTAGTTCTGTTTCTTTTGCAAGCGCACTGGACATTGGAATGGTTTCCATGTCCCCACTGCCCTGCAGAGCTCTGCCAGGCCCCAGTAGACTAGTGGGACATGTTATACAGAGCTTTATGGTTAGCAGCAGTCTGCCCTCCAACTAATGCAGCACTCTACTTGATGCCCCCTGGGTGACCATCACACTTTTACTTTTTCCATAGGGAGGCCCCAGCTGAAGAAAGAGATCTACCACCACCTCCGTCAGGGTCAGAAGCGACTGACCCTGACGGAGGTGGAGGCGATGAGCGAAGAAGCAATACATTTAGGAAGAGAGAGTTGGAGGTATTGAGGCCCCAGAAGGCCTTGTGGACAATGCAGAGGGTTTTGAACTTAATCCTCGCAGCCAAAGGGAGCCAGTGCAGAGATTTCAGTCCTGGAGAGATACAATCCCCGGGCTTGTGGCCAAGGACAAGACACGCAGTCCTGTTCTGGATGAGTTGGCGGAGAGTAGAAGCAGACAGATTTAGAAAGAGGCTGTTGCATTAGTCAAGCCTAGAGAGAACCAGAGCTCTGGAGACGGTGAGCTTCTGGGAGATAGGAAAGGGAGAATACCTCTGGAGGTTAATAACTGCAGATCATCGTGGTATGACAGGCAAGAGGGAGCTGAATCACTAGGAGCTGATTCATGGAAAAGTGTACAGAAATCCTGCAATATCTGTGCGCCAACAGATTCACTGCACGAGCCTGCACGTAGAATTGTTTCTGTGCACTCTGCGTATTCATGGAATTGTTCACACAAAGTAACTGTATATGCAAGTCGGTGCCTGGAACGCCCCTGACACGCTGCCATGCAAATCACAAGCAGCCAGAAGCAGCCACCTTTGCATGCTCTCTGGGCATGAACACATGCACCCTCAACCATGCCTGCATCTAAGGCAACCTGCGCAGGGTGGCGTGTATCTGTTATTGGCACCCCAACAACATGCGTAAAATTTTTCGTAACTCGGATGAATCTCTGAAAATCTGCATGCGAACCCCCGTAAACCGGCCCAGCACCCCCAAACTCACCTGCGCACTGTGAATCCTATGTGCAAGTGAATTTACGCCTGCCTTCGAGTGGCAGACAGATTGAACAATTTTCATGTTCATTTCGCCAGCGAGAAGTTGCGCAGTCACATCCATGAATACACTTTGATGTGCGCATTTGTGGGCGTGCTATGGACTGCCTGTGGTCTGTCCCTCGTAACATGCACTTTTTCCCTTGTTCTTCCTAATTTTCCAAGTTGCGCCCTTTCGTATCCCCACTCATTTACGTCCTCTGCTGACCCTATAGGCCACTGCACACCAGCGCACCAAAACAAGGAACACAGAGACCAGTAGAAAGTGATCTGTCTTTATTCACTTTTCTTTCTTTCTGCTGCGAACGCGGCAATATATTACTGCACAAGCACGAGCGAACGCATATCCATTCATTCCAGCCAGCATGACGAGGAGACTCGCCATGCCACGTTAAACGTGTCCTTGCTGGACACGACATAGCTCCCTCTCGGGCAAAACAGAATCGCGTTATTCACAGTTAGTCTCATATATCCTCAGTCAGTCTCACAGGCCTTGTGATGCATCACATTGGGCTTGTTGGCATCAGCACAGACTGTCCAGGCTCTGTCAAAACAGCATCCTCATTTCCTGACCTTTCTTGACCGCCTTCCTCAACATTCTCCTCGTCATCGAGCTCCTTCTCTCCCTCTCGGTAGAGCCTACATTGTGACACATTTCGTGTGATCACCCTTCCCGGGGATCGGGCATTCACCATAGATCCCTTGATCTGTGTGATGACTAAATGGGCAGGATCAAATCTTGACTCCGACTTCCGTTCTTGCTTCCGAGACACAAGAACCATGTGCCCTGTTTGCAGTGTTGAAGACTTTGCTCCCCGCTTCCCATCAGCATATCTTTTCATCTCGCGCTTCCTGGCAGAACCCACAGCCTGCAGCGTTGTGAGGTCATTTTCCCAAAGCTCTTCTCTATGAGGCAGTCTTGTTTTCACTTTTCTTTGAAACACAAGCTCTGATGGGCATCTTCCCGTCGTTCCATGCAGCAAATTTCTGTAATCTCTGAGCATGTGGCATTCAGCTTGATGTAGGGACATCTGACGCAGCTCATTTTGTTGCAATACTTGCTTTAGACTTCCCATACATTTCTCAATCATTCCGTTGGCTTGCAGCTGAACTGGCCATTTCCAGCCCTTTAAGATGAGTAACGGTACCCTAGAGATAAAAGGCGATGCAGATTTTATTCATATATCAATAATCGAGACGACACAAATAGTTTGGCAAAAGTTTTATTTGTTTTAATGTTAAGTATCTAAAACAGGGAGTACAACGAACATCAGCAATCGCTCCATATTCTGACTCTAACTACTTCATAAAAAAGTTGGGTTCTTATACCCATAACTGGTCATAACTGACTTGTTGACCTGCGTCATTACCAACGTCATCCTACGTGGCTAACTACAAAAACCTATCGGGAAGTGGGATTGGTTCTAAGTGAATAACTAAGCATAGGTTCTATATCTATATGGAGTAACGAATAGAGGTAATAGGATAGTTAACATCAGGTGGGGCAACTAAGCCCTCCCTTCAAAATGGCCACTATGAACATCACTAAATGTGCAACGTCCCATTGGCTACACAAACTATAGGATCCCCAACTACGTGGTCCCCTACAATTGGTTGGCTCCACACCCCCGTCAGTACTTTTCCTACCTATGTGAGCAGCACGCAGACTGAACAACCAGGTGCGGGGGAGCTCGTTTTAGCACCAGCTTCCCACCAATTAAAATATTATCCATCATCACCTCAATGGTCCAGTGTCAAGTACTTTGAAGTTGGCCTTGAGTTTGTACTGTTCTCTGAGAATTTGTAAGGAGTATGGGCACTATCCAGCTTCCGTGCATAGGTGTGATCATCTCATCCATCCAACATTCTTCCATGACTGGACACTATGAAATAGAATCTTTTCGTGGATTTGATTTTATTTTCAATAGTCCTCTGACATCTTTTGTTTTTGCTTGACCACTCTGAACAGGAGTTTCTGTTCTTTCACACTAATTGTATCCAATGTCAGCCAACTCCAGGTTGATAAGACCTTGGCTTTCTTGGCGCTGTGAACTTCTTAGCTGAACTTTTTTTCTGTTTAATTCAATTGCTTTTCTTTACTGCGACACTGAAATGAGGTCTTCTTCGTTGTTCAGTACTGCTTTATGCGTATTGGAAACATTCATTCTTTACTTAATCCATATGTATCTATGAGGTATATAGATATATGTTGCAGCTTGCCGCGGTCTAATCTATTTAAGAATGTGGCTAGCTTCATGATTGCTTTGCTGCTTGCCTTTCATTGCATCTGTACACGTTTAAACTGAATATCGTCATCACGTTTGTGGCATAGGTTTCTCAATCCGAAGATGTCACTTATACTTGGTATTTCTTTGTTCTTTATAATCGTCTGCCTCTCTGGCCCGGTTATCTTTCTATCTGGGTGTCGATTCAGCTTTGTATGATGTCACCATTCATCCTGGTCTTTCAGTTTTTGTGTTTCATCAGGAATCTCGTTCAAATGGCCATCATATCGTCTTGGATGCAAGTATGGTTTCCTCAATGGGTACTTTACCTCCCATATTCTCTTAGGTATAGGTATTCTTATGGGTACTGCACGGGCCCCGCGCTTTTCTCTTTGCTGGTTCACCTGTTCAGTATACGTCACATATTTTGGTTCATACGTTTCAGGTAATGTAGGCAGGGCAGGTGGAGTGGGGGTACTTGGCTCCTCCTCTAGACAGCCACAACTGTGTGATTTTCCAGTGATGAAGGCCCATCTTACTCATAAATCGTGCAAACTCCAGATGGCTAACAGCGGCCCATTGTCAGATTTTAATATCTCAGGAAAGCCCCAAGATGAGGAGATAATGTCCAATTCAGGGATGACAGTGCTAGCTGCTGTGGACAAGATCATCTTTTCAAGAGGGAAACAAGAGAATTCATCCATCACCATCATCCAGTATTTTCCCCCATCAAACGGCCCAAAGAAGTCAATCACGACATGTGTCCACGGTGCCTCTGGCAGTTCTGACATCCTGAGTGGTTCCGGGTTGTCGGGTTTCAATGTGCACTGACATAGATGACATCTTTTTACAGTGCTTTCCGCCATTAAGTCAATCCCTGGGAACCACATGGTATCTCTTATTTGTCACTTGGTGGCCACCATGCCTCGATGCCTTCCGTGTGCCAGATCCACTACTTGCTGTCGTAGGTTCGTAGGTATAATGATCCGCCTCCCACGCATCACAAGGCCTTCTGCAGTCACTGACAGCTCATCTTTCACCTGTCTGAAAGCTTGCATTTCTTGCTGTAAAGTCTTTTGGCTTCCTTGTGTGTATTCTAAATTACTGTCTCTCTACCATCAAGATGTTATGAGCTCCTTCACCTTCTGCAGTATCCTTTCACTCATGGTGTGATCTCTCACCATGCTCATCGTAAGTGGCTTCAGAGGTCCTTGTTGAGCGAGGACATTTTTTCGTCCAACATGGATGGATCACAATCTTGTTTCACAAGTGGTTGCCCGAGACATGAAGTCTGCCGGGTTGTATTCTTTTCCTGTCTTATGAATGATTGTGAAGTTGAAGTCTTGTAACCTTAACCCTCACCTCTCAATTCTAGGAGGCATCCTACATGGAAGGTTTCCGTAGATCGTGACCTGGGCTTGGTGATCAATAACAACTGTGAACGGCTTTCCTAGCAGGAACATCTGAAAGTGTTCACACGGCCAGATGACTGCCAGACCCTCTTTTTCCAGATTGAGTACTTTCTTTCGACGTCTGTAAGACTTTTGGTGGCACAGGCGACAATGGCCCTGGGGCTGTCTCTGCCAGGCCTGTGCTGTGCCAAGATGGCACCCAAACCAACCGGGCTTGCATCTACCGTTAGTTCAGTGCATTTAACCAGGTTGAAATAGGCTATGCACTCAGCAGATCCAATGTCTTTCTTGATCTGTGTGAACACCCCTTCACAAGATCGGTCCCAGTTAAATTCTTTCCCTTGCTTGGAAAGTTCTCTTAATGGTGCACTGATGGTAGCAAAATCCTTCATGTATCTACTGCAACAGCTGGCCATCCCCAGAAATGAGCTTACATCGCTCACATCTTGTGAGGGCGAAATTTTTTCAATGGCGGTTACTTTTCCAGGATCAGGACTCGTTCCATCTGGTGAAAACACATGTGCAGAGAATTTTAGATGTTTCTTGTGAAACGCACACTTTTCAGTGTTGAGTGTTAGCCCCACCTGAGAGAGAGAGCCAGACACACCTGATGCAACGCTCCATCATGTTGCTCAAGAATCATCCCAAAAACTAAAATATCGTCGCTGTAATTGAAGCAGTTCTTTACGTGCCGAATTAACCTCCTAATGCTCTCTTGAAAGATTGTGGCAGCCTCGATATCCCAAAGCGTAACTACTTATATCGAAACAAGCCTATGTGGGTCGCAAATGTTATGTAGCTTTCAAACAATAGTCTGTTGGTACTCTTGTTCAGAAGAGAATCGCCATAGCATTTTGGTGCTGGACTGCTCATGTGGGTGGGACAAAGACTGATGTGCAAATGTATATTTCCCTTCTGTGAAAGGTACAGTGAGCTAAAATGTGGCTGCGGACTCTAGAGTGGGTACCATCGCATAGAACAGGCTATGTTTGCCGTGTTCGTTCTCATAGAAGGGAACCCATGACTAATCCTTTGATTTTTTTCAAGGGCCTTAGGTTTAGTCACCCTAAGTGTCCTAGGGTCATCCAGACGTGGACCCCTTGCTCACTGTGCTCAGAGAGGCACAGCTCCACCTCACTGATGATGCCCAAGAAGGCTGAAACACGTGTATGGGGTTGCTGTTGGTACTCTTGTTCAGAAGGGAATTGCCGTAGCATTTCGGTGCTGGACTGCCCATGTGTGCCAGACAAAGACTGATATGCAAATGGATATTTCCCATCTGTGAAAGGTACAGTGAGCTAAAGTGTGGCTGCAGAGTCTCGAGTGGGTACCTTCCCAAAGAACAGTTAATTTAGCCGTGTTAGTTCTCGCAGAGGGGCGCCTATGACTATTGTGTCCCTGCTGGACACGACATGCCCCTTACCCCGCCCTCTACGCAAGGCACTCGGCCGCTCGCAGAGATGTGCCGAGAATATGCAAAGGCCATGCAAGCCCAAGGAAAACCCAGAACATTCGATGGCATGAATCGGCAAACGGGATTATGTACCCAGTTCGGCGTGCAAGTTCACTATATTTCATGCAAATAATTCCATGAATCGGGCCCTCAGTGTTTAATTTTCTCCACTAAGAGAGATATAAAACACTGCCTGCCAATATTCTTCCAAGGTGGCGTGTTATAACGGATTCAAATGGAATCCACCTGCTCTTTATCAAGTGACAACATGAGGCGAATGCCAGTGGAATCCATCTGTTTTACGCCTGCAGGAAAAACTCATGCAGTGATTAAATTAAGTGCTCACTCAAGGCAGAGGAGAAAAGCACAGTGGAGATGTTATCTCTGCTCTGTGCCCCTCCTCTGCCATTTGTCAGCAAGAAAAATAGTTGAGTGTGAAAGGAAAGCATAAAGGAATTTATGGCAAGCGTTTCGGGATGATAGCTTAGGGGCAACGTGCTCGCCTTAGAAGCAAGATGTCACAGAGCAACACAGGTTTGATCCCTGGGTCCGCGCTTAGAAACCTCTGGGTATTAAGCGCGTTATAAATAACCTATCATATTATCATATATCAAGCCATTCATAAATGACCACCTGGCAACTGAAAAGTTATTAATTGCTCTTTGTCAGTAGGGTGGTAACGTCGGAGAAACCGTAGTAGAAAGGCAAAAAGGTGATAAGAATGTTGCTGGATACTGCAACAGGGCGGTAACAAGCCTGATGGTGCCAGAAAAGGCAGTCTGTAACATGAATGCTGGACACATTTAATATCCGAATGGAAGGAGTGTGTTTGTGTCATAAAACTACATACATGAGGCAGCTTCTTGGGGGCCCATCAGAGTCCTGGGGCCCATGTCAACTGAAAAGCTTGAAATGCCCTAACAAAGTCACTTCCTCAGTCAAGCACACCTGACAGGAAGTACACACTTCAAAAAGCTTGTTCTTGGGATAGATTTGGAATGTAATACCTTTAAGCCACAGTTGCCTTGATTGTATGCAGAATAATTGTTAATCTCTTTGCATGCAAACATGAGTTCATATGAAGTTGAAAAAAGAATGCTTAGTTGCTCTTTCTTCTTCAACGTTGTAGTATCTCGAAAGATGCGAGATGAATTTGGAGTAAACGCAATGCTGTCACTAAGCATAACACTGATCGCAGCTTCCGTTAAACCACAAAGCGTGCAGAGGACATGCCACGAACATACAAGTGCCCGGACCTTGTGAAGACGGCGCTTAACATGACAGACTCCTCTCCCCAAACACCAGGCCGCTGAGAACTGTGAGCGCTGCCATTACTTTCGCACTCAGAGGAGCACTTCCCGCGCGGCCCAATGTGGGGTTGTTGTCATATAACAGCCAACTAACTGTCCAGTACCATCTACGTTCTGTGCACTCCTTCGGCTCGGAAGTGCACAGCATGTCACGTGCCCGGTAGATGTACAGTTACACTCACTTCAGAAACATTTGGCATACAAGCCAACTACCTACACGGCGTAGGCCACACACTGACCTTGGTGAAGACCCCCATCAAATGGCGCAAGCGGCTGCCCCCCGTCTCGCCCTCTGCGCGCCGTCCCAGCTCTCTCTGGCCGCCTGAAGTGTCTCGCCGCCTACACTAAACGTGCCGCTCCGCCCGCTGGACACAGGACGCCGATGTGTTGCCCTGTTGCCGTGCAGCTGCCTGGCAACCGAATGCCAGAGTCCGTTGCACGTTCACTTTGCAAATACCTCTGCATGGCTCGCGGTAGGTTCAGGGCGTCTTTTGTTTGAAAGGCAGGAGCAGAATTGTTGCATTAAGATAAAAAAAAATGCATATAGACTGATAGATAATATGGATGTGTTTGCATATAGCGCTTCATGGTGGATTCCTCCGGCTTCTAAGCGCTGTAAAGTTGTTATTACTGCCCGCGTTAGGGGCACTCGATTTACCGACCTCAGAAAGCTGAGGGGCTGAGCCAGCCCTGCCGCAGGCTTGGACCATGGGAAGTGCAGGCTGGCCCTGCATCAGAGGAGAGAATTTAACTTGTGAGCTGACCACCTGGACATAAACAGATGAGTCTGAAGCGGCAATAGCGCCTCTGTAGATATGATAAACCCCATTCTTGCCCAGAGAAAGGCGCTTTTTGGGATACTAAGCCCTTGGAATGTGCACGCTACCTGAGGCGATCTGCTGAAAGCTGGCTCAGGGGTTGCTATAGCTACCCATTGTTGGGTCTACTGATTGGCCAAGCCATGTCAGGTTCATTTCGCCATGCACCCATAAAAGTCAATAAATTATCCACCTCGAATCCATCCACCACAAAACACGTCTTACCTTCACACAAACTCTAACCCATCACCCACACAAAACCCGGACAAGCATGCTGGCACTTCCTGCACATTCCACTCTGCAAACCGACCTGCAAACAAAAGTAAGCATTTGCCCACTGGGCACCCAGAGCATTGAAAACACTACCTCTTCACATCCACATTGTACCCACCAGCACCACTTTTAGGACCTCATCACGAGTTGGGCGGTATCCCGGCTTGGATACTGCCCAACTTTATTCGCGTTAGTGCCTACCCGTCTGGCAGTATTACTGCCAGAGCACGGCTTGGCTGCTAACTGTTACTCCCCATTCCCCATTGGACCCAATGGGGAATGTTCGGCATAATTACTGCGCAGTAATACCGCTGGCAGTAAGTGCAGTGAAAATTGCCATTTTGCTGGCGTGTTTATCCTCAGCTCAGAGCTGGGTGTAAACACGTCAGACTCGAGATTGGGCGGACCCTTAAACGCGCATTTAAGGGCTGCCACCCAACTCTTCATGACACTGTTAGAAAGAGCCTGAAAACATACCTGTTGGGGCCAGCTCTGAACAAACATTAAGATAAAAAAAGTAAAATAAAAATGAATAATTTACAAAAATGTATAAAACATTACGTGAAAAATAAAACCTGTAAAATATAGCAATACATCAAAAAAGGTCTTCAAAAACACCAATCAATTAGAGTATTTTTTTAATCATGTTTGCATACAAAATGCGTGATGCAATTTCATATTCCAAATCCAATACATTTTGCAAAATACAGTCTGCAAATATCATATTCCCTTCCCCCCTCAGGGCTGTCTATCCTTATACAGCGTTCATTAAACAGATCTATAATACCACACCCTTACATGGTCATTTGAGACTGCAAAAACTACATCTGGGTTTTTTGGGGAACTTTCAGGATTCTGCTTGGTAGATCTACTATAGATTTGCTAAGGGTTACATCCCCAAATCCCCTAATTTTGATTACCAAAAGCCATTTAAGTTATTTATTTATTTATTTTTGGTATTTGCAGAGCGCCCCTAACTCTGAGGCATCTGGGTGCTGATTAATGAGTGCATCCTCTGCATGACCTGGGTGGCACATCTGTGACATTGGTGTGTACCAACGGTGTTCGGAAAGATTAACTGGAGTCTGGATAGCACCCCACTAGACATGGTCCGATCACAGAGGGCATCGTGACATGACTGCAATGCGTGGAACATGCTCTCACTTGGGGACACAATCTGTTATAGTGTAATGCATAGGTCTTTTTAAAAAATTTTTTATTTTGGTTGCTTAAATTAAATTAACCTTTCAAAACACATTTTTTCATAAAACTTCAGATTACAAATCACATCACATTACATTAGGAAGAGGCAAATGACAACTTAAAAAAGAATAAGTATAAAATGAGAAAGCCACAGTAATGCATAGGTCATGGAGTAGTACATGCTCAGTGTTATCTCTATCTGCCATAAGTGCATTCCCGCAGCTTTGTTTACATTAGAGTTGCTGTGAGAGTTTCATGGAACCGTCCAATGTTCAGGATTGGTCGTTAATGATCCGTTCTGGAGAAGGTCCCTGCCATGCTTTTTGTCCAGCCCTGGGGAACTGCCAGTATGTTGGGAGTTTGGTCTCGATTCATTTAAAGTGCATCGTCGGACAGCAGGAGGAAATCATTGCACAGATGTTCTGTGTTGCTGAACTGTCTGGGCACAGAGGGTTTGCGCCTCTTCAGGTACCTACCTGGTGAAGATGTCATGGTACAGGGCAGTGGCGAAGGTGAAACTATAGTCATTGCCTACGAAATGGCTTTGACAAAACTCACCAAACGCGATACTTGGGAGATATAATTTCTTCTCCAGAACACAAAGGGTGGAAGAGTCCATGGACACTTACGTCCCTGCATTGAAGACTCTAATAGCCACATGCAACGTCACTGGCATAATAGAAGAATATATCAGGGATTGGAAAATGATGGGTGCATGTAACACAAGTAAAGTCAAGTAAAATAAGGGAGAGACTTTGGATAGACCAGGACCCAAAATTGGAAAAAGCTCTGGAATTGGCAAGAGCCATTGACGAGTCAGCAAAGAACTTACAAGAGGTAGCTCACAAGATGCACAAGTAGTTGGGGAGGCAGTACAGGCCGTGAACTGAAACAGAAGAGCAGACACCAATACATTTTCCTGAACTAATTACGTCAGAAATAGGGGCAAGAGGCATCCCAGTTATTCTGCAAAGGAAGGCCTACCTGCTGCAAGTGCGGATGGAGTAGCCATGAAACTGGAGCTATGGAATGTCCAGCTCTGTGGGTAAAGTGCAGATGCTGTGGAGCGAGAGTGCATTTTGCCAGACAGGGCAAATCAATCGCCAACATTTCTAGATCTGAAGGTCATTACAAGCCTGCCATGTACAGAACCAGTGTAAACATAATAAAGGACCTGCAGTCTTACAAAATGCTGAACGTGGAAGAAAAGGTGTTGTTGCAAATCCAAGGTCAGACATAGAGTGGACCGTAGGACATCATGAAAGTCAATGGCGTAGATATTGAGATGTTGGTAGACTCAGGATCTCCTTACACCTTGATATCCTGGAACTTTGAGGACAGTTTTGGAAAGTCTGTGAATACACTCATCACTTCTGACATAAATCTAAGTGCCTATGGGCAGGTTCCCATCATCGCATTGGGATATGAATAGGCATCCATGCAGTACAAAGATCAGAGAAGCCAGGCGGAAACTGTATGTTGCATACAAAAGTGCCAGTGTCAAACAGCTTTAGAGATACAAATATACCGATGGAAGGAGATTCCCATTTCATGCATAAATGCAAATATGCCAACGTCGAATGAGAATTTCAAGACAGTATATCCTGCCATTTCTAATGAAAAATTAGGTAAATTGAAGGGGTTTGCATACAAGATAATACTGAAAAGAGGCACAGTGCCCCAAGTGCCCAAAGTGGGAAATGTACCTGTGTTAACAAGAGAGGCACTTAAGACAAAATTGGACAGATTCGTACTGAAGTAGTTATTGCATGGATTGAAGCATCAGATGTGTTGTCACCAATTGTTTTGGAAAGGAAGCAAGATCAAGGGTTAAGAATGTGTGTTGACCTGTGTGATTTAAATGCCAGTATCTTCTTGGACAGACATGTATTGACAAATATTAATGAACTTTTGACTACTATGGGACAAGCATCATTGTTCTCAACTTTTGAACTATATCATCTACGCTTCATCAGATTGAGCTGCCTGAGTCATCACTTTGTCAAAATAGAAAGTATATCGTGCCTCTTATTGTAATAAATATATTAATATTGGCCTACGCCAAGCTGCTCGAAATTCTCTTGCGAAAGAAATCTGTGTTGCAAGGTCCTGACCTTAAATCCATGTAAAGCGCCATTTTAGGTCAAACCGCCATTTTAGGATTCGTTGTGTAAAAGTCACCCTGTGAGCTAAAATGGTGGACGATGTCATTGCAGAATACAACATGGCCGTCTTGACCTCTGTACATAGCTAATGTGTAATTTGCCTGCAGGCCACTTGTTGAGGTCGTGAACTGAGACCTTGTCCTTCGTTGACCTATGTGTAGAAGGATTACTCGTGCAATGAAACTAATCCATGAGCATATGTTGAGACAATGTATTCAAATACTGAACGAAGAACATCTGTTTAACTACATTGTATTAAGGTTTAAGAAGGCCTGCATGGAAAGTTTTAGAATATAAAGTTAATGCATACGCTTGTTGATACATGTATTAAAGGCAAACCAGTTATATGCGGTTATTTGAGACTTGGCACGAACCTTAGATCGGTGATGTATTAAAAGGAATATTAATCCGAAGTGGGGCTGGACATTGCGCCCACCAAATGTATAGGGTCTCTCACTGAACACACTGAACCACGCTGGAGTTCCTTCTGTTGTACTGAGGGCCGATAGCTATCTGATTTTGCTCTGTTTTTGTAACTGGATTCAGTATAAAATAAAGTACTTTGTATGTTCCTTTGTAACCCGTGTTCAGTGTATTTCCTTTTGGGGTACTTAGCCTCAATATTTTATTTCTGTTTTCACAACTTCATTTAACTTCTTTTATTACACCATTTGGTGCAAATGTTTTGCAGGTTGCCCTTTGGGTTAGCATCAGCAGATGTTGTGTTTCAGCGACGCATGCTGGAATTTTTTTGCAAGTTTACATGAGTGAGTTATTTTCAAGATGACATAATGGAATAGGGAAAATCGGAATTGAAAAATGATCGGAGGGTGCATAAGGTACTAAAATGAATTACAGGAAAAGGGTTTAACTGTAAAAGTGACCAAATAGCAGGTGAAGGTGCAAAGTGTTACCTATTTGAGGCATACGATTTATAGTCATGGAATAAAATCCAGAGAGGGATTAGTGAAAGTTATGACTCAGACATCTGCTTCCATGTCCAAGTAACAATTAAGATCATTTTAAGGAATAGCTGAGTATTATGTAAAATTCATTCCTTGCTATGCAGAAAACAGAAATAAATGCACATGAGGGAATGAAACATTGAATTAGTGTTTTATAGCACAATAGCTCCTAACAAAGAGTGCCAAAGTTTACATCAAATTATAAAACTGCATAAATTACATAGATTGCCAACAAGTAAGAAAAATAATAAAAAGGAAGAGAAGGAGAACACATGATAATTTACAAGTTTAGTTTCCGTAAGAAGTAATACAAAGCAATCAGTGGCGACCTTGGGCAACAATCCAAGTTAAAGAGCTCCCAGATTGAACCCCAAGGCTGAAGTCTAAGTCCCTCGATAAAGTGACCAAAGATATTATTCCTAAGGGAGGTCAGACCAGGACATTCACACACCAGATGTTTTAAGGCCTCAACGGAATTCAAGCAATGGCTACAAGTAGTATCGTCTGCAAGTTTCACTTTCCAACAGAATATCTTTTCCTTGGTTGCTAATAAATGTAAACAAAAGCGTAGCAGACATTTAGCAAAGCCCCAGTACGGGTACAGTAACAGATATGAAGCGCAGCATACTCGTTTCCGATGCACCCCACCTGCATCTCTGTTGCTCTTATAAGACTTAGATTTGTTACATGTATTGATCTCATCATGTTGACAGGTCATCCTCCTGGCTAGCATATATTTTGTAGATGCATTTTCCAAACTTGTGGATGCCAAGCCCAAGTACCTGCAACATGATTGAACCAGAGCACTCTCGCTTACAGTCTTGGTGGTGTCCATCTGCTCGAAAATGGAATTTGCAGGTGGTTGGTAGACCTCCATGCACATTTGGGTCCTTTTCCAGCATATTTTAGAATGTAGGGAAATTAGGCCCAATTCCGCTTGAATGGTCGCCATTAGGAACGATCTTGGGAGTCCAAGAGTGCTTTTCCAGAGCAATTCTTCCACATAGTCAAAGTCATACTCCCCTAACTTAGCATATTTTAGAATTTAGTGAACTCAGGCCCAATTCCGCTTGAATGGTCGCCATTAGGACCGATCTTGGGAGGCCAAGAGTGCTTTTGCAGAGCAATCCTTCCACATAGTCAAGTCATACTCCCCTAACTGGTAATATACTTCTAGCCCATAACACACTGTCAGGACCACTTTTGACTCATAGAACTTAAGCAGAGGCTTAAGTGAGAGTTTGCCAAAACGGCAGTCTAGTGACATCATTTGGCAAGCCATGTGCGTGGTCTTGGCAAGCACCTGCTCAATTAGGAGGGTTTTCTCTTTCACTCCATAGTTGTTAAGAACCAGGTATTTCAAGTTCCAGACCTCTTCAATTTTAATGGAATTTAAGATCCAGCTTGTTGACACTTTCATGCGCCCTACATGGATCACCAACATTTTGGATCTCGAGATGTTAATAGTCAGGGCATTTTTCATTGCGTATGACCCAAATGCCCTAAACAGTCATTGAATACCAACCTTGAAGTGATCCAAAAGCAGGATGTCATCTGCGTAGGTGACCCAGAATATTGTGCACCCTGGCACAGTGGGGGGGACAAACACAGCTTCTGCGAGATCCTCTCCAATGTCTTATGAAAAAGATGAAATAGTGAGGGTGCCAGGGCACAGCCCTCGCCCAATCCATTAGATGTTTGAATAGTTGAAGATGTGTTGTGTTGGAAGTGAAGTACCAGAATGCAAATTGACCAGGACAGACAGCAGGTTGTTAGGGAGACCCCAATTCCTTAACTTGGTCCAGAGCAGATTTCTTTCAATTTTATCGAAACCCATCGACAAGTCAATAGACACCGAGTAGATGTCAGGGATTCACTTTTCCCAAACCCTCCGTTGCAAATGGTTGATGATGAAACCCACCGTGGAGGTCCCAGCCCCTTTATGGAAACCAATCTATTGGGCTTTAGGATGCCTGTGTTAGTTGCCCATAAGGAGAGATCAGCCAGAACTAAGGAAGACAAGATTTTTGACTCAAAGTCTAGGAAAGCTATAAGTCTATAGTTAAGGGGACTATATATGTCCCCTTTCTTATAGATGCACCACAATCGCGGTGTACCATTAATACGGGAATTGTGATGTATAAGGGCATATTTAAATACTCTATATAAGAACTTCTGATCGGTCTTATGCACTGCGTTACAAAGCACACTCGGGCCACGGGCCCTCGAGCGGCTATGCTTTTGCATAATGACTTTGATATCATCACAGTCAAAGTCCCATGACCACCCCCACCCCCAACCTTGCAGATCGCAAAATGGGAGGCTAGAGTTGTACAGCTGGGAGAAGTGTGTCACCCACGAGTCCTCCAAACGGCACAGTCCTGGAGGATCACCTGGTTATTCTCCCGCTCTTTTATGATCTGCCAAAAATTGTTATGTTACCTATTCAGGACAGCAAGCAGGATGCTCTCCCCGGCTCTCTGATGTCTCGTCACTCGAATATTTTTTATGCTAAATCCACAGCACATCTTTTCCTCTCTTATACCCAACAAGTGGTCGGGGGAGCTCAAGCTTCAGTTTTTGATGTTACGGATATCCTTCATCATCTTGCGGTTTAGTTCCTGAATTTCGGAGCTGCAGATACCCTTTCCAATAGTTGCGCAAAAGCCTGTGATTTTAATACTCGCCATTGTATCATTCAGCACTTGAACAAATAGGGCGTCTAGAGGTAACGCATCCCTGGCCTCTTTTCCCATTCTATACCACGCTTTCTCAAATAGAAGCATGAACCTGCTCATACATCCGGTCAGTTAGCACAGCGAGCTAAGCGCTTGCCCCTGATATCTGTGTGCAGCCTGCTGTGGCAGGTACAAATCCGGGCACAGTCAACTCAGCCTTCCATCCTTCCGAGGTCGATAAATTGAGTACCTCTCTGTGGGATAATAATGTCTTCTATTATTTCAGGGCTCTGAGACCTATGGGTGTGTTGCGCTACATAAGAAATACATTATTATTCCATGTTAATCGATTTTTGGCTATGTTTACTGCAAGACCAGGGCTCAAATCGGAGGTACACGTGGGGGGACGGAGTCCCACCACTTTATTTAGAGAGTGAACTCAGTCCCCCCCCAGTGTGTAATACGTGTTAAGGTTCTATAATGCTATTTCCTAATGCGGTGACATTTACAAAATGCTTGTTCTTCGCCTGTGAGCTCATGCTTACTCATATCATTAGAATCCCTCAATAGCATTGTAGGACAATAACATTGAGATATCTGTTGTGTATCACATATAGATATAGCTATATATGTACTGTCACAGGGTCAGGACCCCGACCCGGGCAAGGGGGATGGGACCCCTCTCAACCTGGCTCAGGTGGCGCACCAGGGTGTTTGCCAGAGCCAGTCCTGCCCGAGAGGCAGGGTGAGTGAGTTGGAAGAGCCCCCGTCTTTGTACCCTCCAAACCTGCCAAGCTTCAAATGAAAAGTACCACTTTTGCTCACCCCATATCTGCCGTACCATGTTCTGGCCAGGGTTTCTCTTTCATTTCAGAACTTCGGAGACCAGAAGTCCTGCGGCAGAGGAAGGGACGCGCACCAACCAGCAAGTAAAGCATCGACGAACACCGAGCCTAGTGGCCAGATGATGGGGACGAGTCTGTAAATCTAGACCTCTGTGACTCGTCCAATCATGGCTTAGTTTTGTGAGCAGCGTACAGAGGCATGGGTATCGTTTTGTTATTAGTATTTGTACCGCGCACTGCTGACATTTTCATGCTCTCTAAGTCCTCTGGCCAATCTGGAAAAGAATGGGGCAGGGGGCGGTTGGTTAGTTGGGAGTAGAGGGGAAGGCAAGATTGCAGTGCTTTTGTGTTGAGGTTTCAGATGGGAATTACCCTGAGCTGTGAGTGTTTGTGAGCTTTCTAGGTAAAAAGTGTAGGAGGCATATACGTTTTTCTGTCCAGAGGGGGTGGCCTTGTGCTAATAGTGTGAGCGTATTTGTTGGCCAGGAGCTGAGTATGCCAGTTGTAATTAGAGGAGTACGTTTGTGATGAATTAAGTCTGGGTAGAAGGGGTCTTTTCAAAGGTTGTGTGCAGTGATTGGTCTGAGTTTGTGTGTGGTGAGTTAGGTGTGGAGAGGAACTGTTAATCAAAGGTTTGGGAGTGTTCTTTGGGTTTCCATACTTACGATATGATATGTCATTAATAACGCGCCTGTACACAAGTGTTTATCGGCACGACAAGACAAGGGAGGGAGACCGAGGGAGGACAAGACAAACAAACTTACTAGGCCTTGTGTCATTCAGATTGTGCAAGTGCGCCAATGCAAAGTGCAGGGGGAAAGGAGAGGGGGATGTGCCAGAGAGCGGGAAGGGGGAAGTGCAACCAGGGCAGCATTGCTCTGAGGAAGTGCAGCCAGGGCAGCGCAGCTCTGGTTAAGTGCAAGGAGACGGGGGACTGTAGGGGTTACAGGTACAGCCCCTAGATGCACAGTAAGCCCAGAGGCAGTGCAGGGGAGACTGATCATGTGGGAGCCTGGCACCCAGTACACTCTGAGGATAGCCAAGCAACCAGTTGACTCAACGGGCTGGTAGGTCAGCAGGGGAGGGAGAGAGAGAAAGCACAGAAGAAAGGGAAGGTCTTGAGCTGCTTCCGGAACTTCAGGTGGTCCGGCTCAAGATTGAGAAGGGCAGGGAGGCTATTCCATAAGGAGGCACCTGCAGAGGAGTGAGATCAACCCCCCACTCTCCGACTGGAGAAGTGTCTGACCATCAGAGATTTGGAGGTGGATGAGCGAAGGTCTAGAGAAGGAAGGTATTTTGGAAGAGAGCGTTGGACGTAGTGTGGGCCCTGGCCCAGAAAGCCTTGTGGACGATGCAGAGGGTCTTGAACTTGATCCTTGCAGCCACCGGGAGCCAGTGGAGAGATGTCAGGGCTGGAGAGATACAGTTCCTGAGCTTGAGGCCAAGGATACGTCTTGCAGTCCTGTTCTGGATCAGTTGCAGAGGGCGGAGAGTAGAAGATGGCAGATTGAGGAAGAGGCTGTTGCAGTAGGCCAGCCTAGAGAGAACCAGGGCTCTGGAGACAGTGAGCCTTTGGGGGAAACTGAGAAAAGTAAGGATACCTCTGAGGAGGTGCAGCTGGTAGTTGCCCTCTTGGCAAGGTCCATGATGTGAGGAGAGAAGGAGAGAGTAGAGTCGAAGATGCCACCAAGGTTTTTTGGCTCACAAGGAAGACGGCCCAGGGAGGGCTGTAAGAGTGAGAGAGGGAAAGCAGGAACAGGGGTCCCAATGAGAAAGATCTCCGTTTTACTGGCATTTAGGCAGATATCGTTGGAGATGCACCAATCCTGAATTGCGGATAGGCAGTTAGGAATGAGCGAGAGAGGAAAGGAGGCTGAGGGGAGCCTGAAAGAGAACTGAGTGTCATCCTCATAACACTGAAAGTTAGAGGAGAATGTAGAGATCAGGCAGGCCAAAGGGCCCAAGTAGACATTGAAGAGCCAGGGTGAGAGGCTAGAGCCCTGCAGAACACCACATGTGGAGAGAGATAGGTAGTGGAGAGAAAGGACCCAAGTAGGACTTGGGAGGGTCGATCCAGGACGAAGGAGGCCAACCACTCCAGAGCCTGATCGGAGCTGCCTAGGTTCTCACGTAGTTGATAGATCAGGATGTTTTGATTGACCGTGTCAAAGGCAGAGGAAAGATCAAAAAGGATAAGGGCAGAACGAAGGCTGGAGTCAAGATTGGAGAGAAGATCTTCATGGGTGTTCAGGAGAGCAGTTTCCGTGCTTCTGGCAGCTCTGAAGCCAAACTGATTGTCATGAAAACAACCAACAGATTCAGTGTGGAGAGTTAGCTGGGAGATGGCCAGCTTTTCCAGGAGTTTGCCCAGGAAAGGAGTGATAAAAATTGGACGATAGTTTACTGGACAGGTAGGATCGACAGAAGGCTGTTTAAGGAGGGGGTCACACAAGGGAGTGCTTGAGAAGTGAGGGGAAAGATCCAGTGGCGAAAGAGTGAGTGCAGTAATCGGCCAAGGCTGAAGCGAGGTTGTCAATGTGGTCCTTGATGGTTCTGGAGGAGCAGTGGAGCACCTGTTTGGACGACACTTTCATAGATCAGACTTGTCTAGAAACATTGTCAGGTGTTGTCAGAGAGAAAGAGGACAGAGGAGGAGAGGGAGAGGCGGCCAGAGGGGGGCCGGGAGATGTAGAGGAAGAGGTAGAGGAGAGCGAGGACAGGATGTCCTGAGTTTTAGTGATGAAGTGAGAAGCCAGAGCCGTAAAGAGGGCCTGGGAGGGAACAGGGGAGGTGGAGACTGCAGAGGGTTGGCCAGCTGCTTGCAGATTTTAAAGAGTTTGGCCGTGTTGTCTCTTTCCAATGATTGGCCTTGCTGTCGGTGGTGCGCCAGTGAGAGGTGTTTGGCATTAGTGGTTGATGCGTAAGATATCCCGTGTTGAGGTTTAGATATTCTGGGAGACAGGGAGGCATTGTCTTAAGACTTTTGCAGTGCTTTGGTGTGACATCTCGCAGTCATTATAGTTTCCTGCGTGCCGTGCAGTGTGTTCTAGGCAGACGGTCCAGAGTCCTATGGCATTTCCTTAGGTCGGATCTGCGCGTGGACGTTGAATTATTAAAAAGGTCTTGTTTCCACTGCTTGCTGAGTGATTGTTATACTTTTGTTCTGTTGAGCATTGAAGATCTGGGTTTTTAGACTTTATAAATATACGGTCCACATCTTCAAAGTGCCATTTTGCCTGGTGGAAGTTACTATTTATTGTTTTGTAAGGTGATATGTCGTGCAGTTTGCAGGTGATATATCCACTTTCTCAATATATAAAATAAAACACAGACCTGCGTATACCTCATGGCCAGTATCCGCAGTGACCCGTGCACTCCCCATCATCTTCATCACAGCACGCGGGCCAGAAATCAATAACACGTTGGCACAGTCTTCAAAGATTCATGGAACTGGCTCATGAAAGACTCCTGATTCACCAGAGAAAAAAGCACCTGCGTGTGAATGACAAGGGGCCATTTCTGGAGGCGTGGGACCTTTCAGAAGCAGAGAATGGGAGCTCTGTTTGAAAGCAGCATTCCATAGCGCTGAAGCACGTCGGCTTCACTTTTCTTTTTACAGGCACTGTAATTCCCAGCACCAATGACACTGCTATGTTCTCCATAGCTGCATGCAAAGCAAAGATTCTGTAAACTAGAATCAAATGTGTTCCCAAATCACACTTGGTTCAAATCTTCCAATACATAAGCAGTATTTTTTTTAATTCATCAGTCATTTATGAGTTCACCCAGTTCGCAGAAGAACCACTTTGAACTTGTTTGCTTAGCATTTGGCAGTGGATATACCCCAATACACACAAGCAAATAGGTTTCATTCATTGTGCATCAGTAACACAGTCCTGTGCGCCTAGTCCTTTCTATATGAAAGCCATACTCAGGTATAGGTTCACAGAGATTATTCACTCTAGCTTCTCATTCAGTACAGTTGGGTGGAGTGTTTTCCCCACACATATCCACTTAAGCAATCTTTTGCTCTGTAGATGATACCACACCAGAAATGGGCACTGGGTTTGCTATGGTGTTGTAGAGTTGCTTGGTGGGTTGTAGTTTAAATTAAAGTCATCATTATTTCGCTAGATATAAATTGGTTTGCTTTGTGCATGTCACAGATACCTGCTTTTAACAAGTTAACAAACCTTCTTGTGTTGATGATTGTAATAGAAATGCTTTTCTTCGAGAAACAAACTATCAGCGTTCATACATGTCGAGACTTTTGGGAATGTGTGAAGCACCAAATAAAAAATAATTCTGAGCCCTGGCTCAAAGACCTGGAACTTTGCAGAATCTATAGGGGCCTCTGGAAATATAAGTGCTCTCACTCAAATAAGTGCCAGGACATATACACATAATTCAGGCAACCTTCAACTCCATTTGTGCTGGCAGTGGTTGCCAATGGAGTTCCGAATGAGTCTGTGTCAATTGCCAACATGTCCTGACCGAGCTAAATGAAAAAAAAATCTTCTGGGGCAAAGAGCAGTCTGAGGGGGAGGGGCAGCAGAAGTGCCTGGTCTCTCTATCTGCCCCTCTGTCTGATGGTGGTCCCGGCCCCTCTCTGAATGTATTCTTCTTTTATTCTTGATGGTGAGGGTTGGTGCCACCTCTCCAAATTCCAGGGCTTGGCACTCTTTCGACACAGTCTAAGCAGTCATTTGTAACTGCTGTACAACTTTGGCTGGGACATGTCTGGCTGATGTACGAACCTGCACTTTTCCCAGCAGAGGAAAAAGAAAATATATACTGTACACCATCAATAATATGGTGAGTTTCAGAAGAAGCCAAAAAAGGTTTTAACCTGTAATGTGAGTAGAATAGGAGATTACAGCTGACACACACACACACACACACACACACACACCCATAGCACTATCAACTAGCCAGAACTGGAGTTGACCTCCTGATCAGAGCCACACACCAGTGCATCCTGGGTATGCAAATGATCTGAAGTGCTTGCTTTTTTGCTCCACGCAGAACATTGACATTACAAATATTTATAAAGGGCAAATGCAGAGCCAGCTATATATTCCATGATGCAACCAGCAATGTGATGGAGATCAGTGAATTACCTTGCGTTTTATACAGGGGATCGTCCCCTCAGGCCACGGCTGTCATAGAAAACAACACTGCATTGCATATATCTGCCTGAGCTAACTTAAGACCAATAATAACATCTCCCTTCCCCGCCAAGAGTGGCAAGAATTGCAGGCCAATATTGAGAACATTCTGATGCCAGTGCAGGCTGTTGTTTTCAGGTAACAGCACAAAGCTTGTGGGGGCCTCGACGTTGGTTGATAGTGGCTGATGGGTGGCTGTTGTGGCTGTGGTGTTGGAGGCCAGATTGTGTTATTCCTGAAACCCCCGATCCCATACATACTTGCCAAGGTGGCCCATTCCAATCTGTAGCTGCTTATCCATTCCTGTTTTTCCCTTTGCATTCTGGGACTTGTAGTCCGAGTTTTTTTAATGGGAAAAGTGGAACTACGAATCCCATAATGCAACTTAAACAACAGGACGGGATAAGCACCTACAGCTTGGAATGGGCCATGTTGGCAAGTTTGCAATCACTCAGGCTTCTAAAGAGTCTCATTCTTTATTGGACACTTGGCTGAGAATGGCAGAAGGTGGGCTGTATCCTGATATCTTTCCAAACTTCCCTTCCCAACTCTAAGCTCTTTGTGTGTGTGGATCTGGGAATTCCAAACTTCCCTTCCAAACTCTAAGCTCTGTGTGTGTGGATCCGGAAATTCCAAACTTCCCTTCCAAACTCTAAGCTCTGTGTGTGTGGATCCGGAAATTCCAAACTTCCCTTCCAAACACTTAGCTCTGTGTGTGTGTGGATCTGGGAATTCCAAACTTCCCTTCCAAATACTTAGCTCTGTGTGTGTGGATCTGGGAATTCCAAACTTCCCTTCCAAACTCTAAGCTCTTTGTGTGTGTGGATCTGGGAATTCCAAACTTCCCTTCCAAACTCTAAGCTCTTTGTGTGTGTGGATCTGGGAATTCCAAACTTCCCTTCCAAACTCTAAGCTCTTTGTGTGGTGGATCTGGGAATTCCAAACTTCCCTTCCAAACTCTAAGCTCTGTGTGTGTGGATCCGGAAATTCCAAACTTCCCTTCCATACACTTAGCTCAGTGTGTGTGTGGATCTGGGAATTCCAAACTTCCCTTCCATACACTTAGCTCTGTGTGTGTGTGGATCTGGGAATACTGAAAGTCTGTTAATAATAATAATAATAATAATAATAATAATAATAATAATAATAATAATAATAATAATAATAATAATGTTATGCTGATTTGCAATGACTTGATTGATATCCGAAGATTGTGGCTTAGGGCCTAATTTAACAAGTACTATATTAGAACTACAGCCGAGGCGAGGATGCTTCTTTGAAGCATTCATGATACTGGTGTTTTTATTTATTTATTTATTTCATTTGTTGACAGCGCCCAAACCAGTAAGTATCACGAAGTTGGTAACTTAGGAACATGTGTAG
Organism: Ambystoma mexicanum; assembly: GCF_040938575.1. Classification (NCBI taxonomy): domain Eukaryota; kingdom Metazoa; phylum Chordata; class Amphibia; order Caudata; family Ambystomatidae; genus Ambystoma; species Ambystoma mexicanum. The sequence continues at coordinate 89,883,782 of NC_090929.1, read as the reverse complement.
AATATGATACATACAGGACAGTAAATGTTACAGAGACAGGTAGGGACCTGGAGGACGTGGAGGTGTGTCCCAGAACACAGCCCAAGTCATTGGCCCTCATTACGACCCTTGCGGAAATCGAAAAACGATGGCGGAAATGCAAGACCGCCATCGAATAGCGCTCGGTGCGATTATGACCCGTCACCGCAAAGTACGAAGCCATTAGCGACACCGTAGTGAACGCCAACGCTAACTGCACCAAGTACGCGCGCGCGCGCCATGCCAAACCGCTAAAACCACCATGGTGCAAGGGTACGCCAATTCCGACCCTAGCGGACATGTACCTAACGCCATCAAGCATGGCGGAATGTACCATACCGCCATGGTGAGAAGTACGGCATCGCGAATCAACCGTAAACGGCCCCACTGAGTGCCTGTACACCGCTCCCTGCCCACAAAGTACAACTCCCCGTAGGTGCAATGAAGTCACAATGCAACCATTAAAATGTACAAGTCACCCATGCATGCCAACGAACAAAAGAAACACAACAGGGGCCAATGGGAGCTGCAGGGCACAGATGGCACGAATACAGAAGCCATCCCAATGGACATGACCACAGTCCCCCACCAAGAAACGCACGCAAACACAGGCACCTGTGACCAGCAATATTCCGAGAATCACATCATTCCACCAGTCCACCTGGCTGACCGGCATCTGTTACACAAAACCCAATCCCCCGCCCCTGAGCATGACAACATTCAAACTGTCATATTGGCAGCCCCCATCCCTGACCTCACGGGCTTCGTAGGCAAACGCGCCCAGTACAGTACCACGCAACTAAACTCCGAAGCTGGAACCCAATGCAGATCTCCTCACAATACATCGCCCCCCAAATAGGCATATGCCACATCACTTGCAAAGAAGAACGCTACACGGGCCAAATCAGAATAGAAATTTAATGCACATCAAAATCACCAAGCCCATACAGCCATCAGGCCATGAACTGCAAAACACTTTTCACCATTGTGGGCTGCATCCGCAAGAAATGACCAGCCACTACTTGTGTGACGCCCTGTTCCCTCATGGTACACAGAGCCACATTCACGTACGAAAAGGCAACATGGAAGCGCACAGACCCGCAGGGCCGTCCCAATGGGGAGGCACTAGTCCAGCTGAAAGGCCGAAATGTTGCTCCGAGCCACCAGTACTGCGTAAGGGCATGTGGCCCATTGGCGATCGTCCCATAAGATCGTAATGCTGCTCCACTGATTAACACGAAGCAGCAGGTGTCGGGAGTAAAACCCATCTGCAGGAGTGGCATACAGATGGCAGTGGCAAAAGGGGAGGAGATACCTGTCAACCAAAAGAAAAGAAAAAGAACAGAATGGCCATCAGAACTACATTCGAACAACTCACTTCAATGATCACACGAAATCCACAGCCATATGCATGCTAGCCCACTCCAAAGGATCATCACCACCCCAAAACCACTTGCGACTCATAACCATCTATATCGAGGTGCAAACACCATCACAAACGAGTGTACCTGTGCATGCGTCTGTCAAAACAGAATCCATCAGATGGGAATGTTGACGTGCATGGACACAAGTGTCTGAGGGCGCGTCGAGACAGGGAGGGCTCAACAAGGCCAGATAGACGATGGTCCCACTATGGCAGCCCTGCATCACATAGCGTAGGGGAGGCGGATAGATCCCAAGAAGCCCTGTACATGGCAAACTCTGTATCAAATCACCTGCCCATGCATCCATTCATCATTCCCTCATCCCGGGATCAAAACGCCTGAATAATTACTCACATAACATTAGAAACATCCATTGAGTCTGTGCGTTATGCAGCCTGCAAAATCCACAGTGCCCCAGCCCGTAATTCCAGTGTTGTGAAGTAACATGTATTTGGGAACAGCCGGCCTCATCGCCCACGTCGCAATTGCGCATCCCAAACTATTCATATCAATCATTGCATCCTCGCCATGGCCCCTGTCTCAAGGACATTGAACAATAGAACGTTATATTTGCAGTCAGACCTGTGGGCATCTCCTCGCCGCTAGCTGATAACCGAAAGCGCCGCCCTTCGAATTCCTCATTTGCAACATCACGGCGAAAAGGCATCTGTGGCCGCTTGAAATCACTAATTAATCCATCGAGTGCGGCTGTGTGTGAAAATGGCAACTGCCTTCACCCACAAATGGGACGCCCCGCCCGTCGTTGCAACTCGGTACAGTGATGCATGAGGGCCCACCGTTACTCGAGTACTACGTTCCACTGACCCTTCACAAGTCTGTTCGCGACTGCACAGATAGTATGTGAAACAATGGGACCACAGCAGAATGAACATGTCAACCAATGTTACACGGCCATCGGGTACAAATACATGATTGCAATAGCAAGATGCCATTCCCCGAATTGCAGCGTTGTGCGCGGGACGTGCTCGGCCAAAGGGGAGAGCAGTTTGCACAGGTGGAATGAATCACCACAGGTGGAGGCCATACAGCCTGAAAACACATAAATTGCACACCCAGTCTCCTCCCACAACCACACCGAAATGCTACCAGCAGGACTCGCGATGTTGGCCCTGGGGGACCTGATAGCACTGCAAGTACTCCAACTCCAAGAAGAAGACGAACACCAACTACAACCGGCCGCACGGTGGAGACGCAGGAGGAGGAGGAGGCCAAGGCAGGGCCAGCAAGGGCCGCCAGCACAGCCACTACCACCACGCAGGCAGCCCGCAATCCCACGCCTCCGAGCACATCCGTTCAACCTCACTGATGAGCAGATCCACACCCTCTACCGTCTGGACCGGGACACCATAGCCGCCATTGTGGACATGACACAGGCTGACCTTGTCAGCATGATAGATAGCCCAACCACCATCCCACCCCTACTGAAGGTGGTGTCTGTACTACACTTCCTGGCCACAGGCACCTACCAGCACACAGTCGGACAGTTGCATGGCATTTCTCAGCCACTGTTCTCACGGACACTATTGCAAGTGCTCGATGCCCTCCTGCAGCACGCAGACGACTACATCTCCCTACCACGCTCGGAGCAGGAAATTACGAACACAAAAGTGGGATTCCATGCACTTGCCAGCATACCGGGTTGCATTGGTGCCATCGACTGCACCCATGTGGAATTGGTCGTCCCACATGCCATGGAGGCCCAGTACCGCAACCGAAAACAATTTCATTCCCTGAATGTACAAATGGTGTGTGACTCCAACAGGATCATTACACATTGTTGTGCCCGATTCCCTGGATCAACCCACGATTCTATGGTCTTGAGGAACTCTACAATACCACGCTACATGGAGCGACACGCAGGGAACAGATCCTGGCTACTCGGTGAGTCTCATTACATGCATGATAATGTGGGCTATGTGATTCGGCAATGACCTGGCAGGAAGGGGGGGGGGGCGTACGTAGCAATGGCATTCCACATCATACGTTTCTCATCCACATACAGGTGATGCTGGATATCCACTGAAGAGATGGCTCCTCACACCAGTCCGGAACCCACGGGACCAGCATGAGGAGGACTACAACCATGCCCACTCACGTACCCGTGTAGTCATTGAACAGGCATTCGGCCTACTGAAGGGTCGTTTCCGCTGCCTCAGCAGGTCTGGCGGGGCACTCCTGTACCGCCATGAGAAGGTTGCAAAGATGGTCATGGCATGTGTCATGCTCCACAACATGTGCGTACGTAGAAATGTGCCCATGCCCCCTGACGCAGAACTGCATGCACCTGAAGATGGTCAGGATGAGGGTGGGGATGTGGCAGCACCTCAAGGAGTCGGCGAGGCACAGGAGGCCCGTGAAATTCGTCAGCATCTCATTGATGTATGCTTCTAGCACTCACGCCTGGTGGCTGATACATGGACACGGGACTCGTGGCACTGTGTGTGTCTGGGACATGCACAATATGGACTGTACGCCTATGATGGCCTAGTACACAAAGATGAATGTCCACACATCTCATTGGTTGATCGTGCACTGTTTATGGCATATGTGATATCATGTTGAACACCCTATCGACCCGCCACCCAAGTGAGCCCAACACACCCCCTCCACCCTCCTACCTCCCCCCCGAACACCAGTGTCCAAAGATGCTCATTGTCAGTGGGCAGTCGCTATTGCAAGCCCCCTCTGCGGGTATCAGGGGCACCCCTGCCTGTGGAGCGCAGGTTCCTCCCAGATCTACGTTGGGGGCTGCCCTGGACGGAACTTGCAACGGATGATGTCTCTGCCTGCTCACGTCCATGCATGTCCCTAAGGGTTTGTGAGAGCTCAGTGAGCACACGGCGCACTGCGGCAAGTTCGGCACATACGTCTTTGGACGTCGCATGCAGTTCCCCCCTCAGGCTCTCGGTGCTTCTCTCCATTTGGACTCTCAGGCTCTCGGTGCAACTCTCCATTTGGACTCTCAGGCTCTCGGTGCTACTCTCCATTTGTGCCCTAAGTGTCTCAGTTGATGTTTCTATGTCTGCCTTAGTGCCCCCACATTCATCGGCATGATCCTTGAGGAGCGTGGCCAGTTGCTGCTGTTGCACGATTAACTGGTCGAGGGACTGTTGCCTCTGCTGGGCCATGGCCATTTGCGGGGGTGTCACAGAGGGGCTGTTGTCCTCATGTTGCCTTGCCACAGGGCTTGTGGGGGATGGCCGGTCGTCGTCTTGTGGGTGCCCCTGCGTGGTATCCTCAGGTTGTACGGGATCGGACAGACAGGGGGATTGGGAGAGGTCATGGATGGATCTGACTTCGACATCCCCGTCTTCTGTGTCGGAGCATGCTGCCATCAATGGGGTGTCACCTATGGTGCTGCTGCCACCGGAGCCAGTGCCTTCTGTGGCATCCGTTGGGGGGACCTGTGGTGGTGGTGGTGTGGGCATGCTGGCTGCTGGGGTGCCTGTTGATGTTCCCTCCTGTGTGCTGCCACCTGATTTGTGCTGCTGCCGTGTCTTGATGCGTGCAGCTGAGGTGGAGGGTCTTTGGCCGTTGGTCTTGGCCCTCTTTGCAGGTGTGCTGGTAGGGGTGTCCTGGAGCTCGTCGTTTGGATCGGACCCTGTGGTGGAGTAAAGGAGGGCGAGGGTTATTGATGGGTCTGTGGGAATTGAAATGGCATTGTATCACATGCATTGGGGTGGTACCTGAGGGTGATTTGGGTCGGGGCCTTGGAGGTGGTTTCATTTGTGTGTGGAGTGAGGGTGCAGTTGTGTGGCAGCCTGCAGTTAGGGTGTGCCTGCTGCACGTGTAGTGCGTGTATTAGGGGTTTTTAATTATTTATGTATTTATTGTGGGTTTTAACGTGCGCTATCAGGCCGATGTGTGTGGACGTTCTCCTGGACATGTGTTTCTGTTGCACTATGTGGACGCATGGTACTTCACATGATTGGACATTGTGGATTTGGCATTGTTTTGTTAGGGCCACCTACCTGAATCTTCGGATGTCTGCACTCCTTTCTCCATCCCTCCGACTCCCTCGATGCTCTCCATTCCGATGGTGGAGGCACAGATTTCTTCCCAGGGGGTCAACTTGATGGGTAATTCAGGACCTCCCCCGGTGGCTGTGGCAATGTTGCGGTTGGCAGAGAGTATGCTGCGGACGCGTATCCGCAGGCCGTCCCATCGCTTACGGCATTGCTGTGGGGTGCGGGGTGCGGTCCCCACCGCACTTACCCGCTGTGCCACCAGAGCCCATATGGCCTTCTTGTTCGCAAGTGCCGTCCTGGTCATTTGCGTGGAGAAGACGGCGGCGGCATTCTCCTGGAGGGTCTCTGTTAGCACGGTGAGTTCCTCACGGGAGAAGTGGACCTGCCGCTTGCGGTCGCACGCTTTCTTCGCTACTTTTCCCATTTTTCTTGGTTTCGCTAGGGTGGATGACGGGTTGGGGTGTGTCTCAGGGTAGTGTTTATAGTGGTTGTGTGGATTTCGTGGTTTTATGGGTGTACGGCGGGATGTTTCCCGTTCCGGGCCCATGTTTTAACTTCCGTTTCCGTATATTTCCGGTCACCGTACTTTCCGGTAGGCGCACACTGCGGTGTCCGCTGAGATGGGTGGCGGTATTGCACCTAGGGCGCCGTACGGCGGCGGTGTGGGCCGTTTTGGGGTCATTTCCGCCATCGCGGACTTTGCACTTCCGCCATGCCGTGGTGCTCGTGCCCGATGGGTCGGAATGGGCCGCACTTTGCTCCTTCGTGCAATGGCGGAAACGCTAGTTACGCTGTGGCGGTCCGGTCAGTCACTTTCCGCCAGGGTCGTAATGAGGGCCATTGTGTTCTGGGACACACCTCCACCTGCCATATGGGTGTTGGCGGACCACCCAAAATGGAGATGCAATCTTATTTATGTATTTTCGGATCTATTGGCATGCGGCATGCCATGACTGGCACCAGCGTGCCAGCAGCAAGATGCCAGAAAAGCAAATAGATTAGAGAAGGGGAGTTTGTTCTGGGAGAGCAAAGTCTTCACTCTTTTCTGATTTTGAGGTGGGATGGATCGCAGTGGAAAGTGATCGAGAGGATGTTCCACCTCTTTGCACCAAGGCATGAGTACACTTTGCCTCCTTTGAAAATTCTATACCTGTAAATTGCCCCACCTTACCCTCCCCGGTTGTTGGCTCCCCTCTCCCTTGTTTTCCTGCTCCCCGGGCCCTCACCATGTTTTTCCCCGTATGATTGTAAAGAGCTCCGATGCTAGATCCTTGATCAATAAATACCCTAATGATAATTATAAAAACAGAAGTGGATACTTTTCTAATGGGCGGATGTTTCAGTGAACAGCTCTTCTTCAGTGTAAAGCACCCTTTTGTGGATTGTTGTGGATTTTCTTCCCGCTGCTGCTACGAGCCTGGAAATACATCCGCTGCCCGTGCATCGTGTAGATGTTGGGAGTGACGCCAATCAGATTGAAGCAGTAATTGCAGGATCAGAATGTAACTATATAGAAGATTATGGTATTTTGGCGGCAGACCCGTCACAAACGGAATGAGAGGAAGTAATGTGTATGAATGAGGCGGCGACCCTTAAAGCTCAAAATGATTTAAAGGATCCAATTGTTCCTTCTTCATTTTTGACTGAGCTGTTGATGCCAAGTAGTGCTATACGAGTCCCACTGATGGCTTGTCCTCCTCAGAAGAGAATTCAATTTTAGATCCTAAATTGAGAGAATGAAGGGACAAGGCTGAGATAACACCCTCCTCAATTACAGCCCGCAACTTGGTTCTTTGCTCCTTTACGGAATTGTACGATAACATCAAGTTCGAAATGGTAGTACATATGATACAATTTAGTGAGATCAAGCTGGAGGGTGTGGAGGTATTATTATAACTTAATAAGTCCTCAATACCGTAACCAAAAATAACTGCCATGGCCGATTCTGAGGCTAATCAAAAAATCAATATTACTCCGCCCGTGTCTTCTAGAGAAGCGGTACCCTCTTCCACTGGGAATAGGGAGTTATCGACTTCTGATATTACGAACAAGGAGACCTTTCCGGCTAAAGCTAAATGTAAATTAAAAAAATTGAAGAAAACCCACTGCAGTGAAGCAAAGTGGGAATAATTTTGTGCGGGAATGAGCTTTTCCAGCCTCTTTTATTTAACCAAAAGAGTTTTGTAAATCTGTGGGAGTGGCTAGTGGAAGTTTGAATTCGGTGACCCCGGCAGGTGAGATTAACTTAGTAACTGCTGGGCAACCTAGCCCTCCAACCACAGCCATGACGGATATTGGATTGCAAGTTCGCTCTTGAAATGTAGACATTGAATTGGCCCGTTCTACAGATAGTTGCTCACCTCTAACGAGTGCTAACTCTGGAATGAAGCCAAAATGTGACGCAGCCGTACAAACATGTCCGGAATACTTGAGTAATGGGATCTTGGTGGAGAAATTGGTCGTAGACGGTGAGACCTCAAAAAGCCCAATAAATGTATGCTCACCAACAACGTCCGACCCAATAAATGTGGAATCCAGGGTATTAAAGCTGCCATCTACTGCGGGTACTTTAACAACCAACAAGGGGGTAAAACTCCCTGGACCCAACCACCTCGTGGATCAGGAGAGAAGCGTAGGCTCTAAATGGCTCACTAAGGACGCAGAGGCTTTTAATCTCAAACCGGGAGGACAGAACTTGGATATTATGATACCAAATTTTAAACCACCTAACTCTTTGAATGACAGGCATGAGAATGTTAAGACTTTCACAGCCCCTAATAAATCTCACGATAGCTTCTTGCAGCAGGCACTATCCTATACATTTCTTATAGAATTGGGATTGAGATCGGAGGGGGAGGTGATTCTTAATGGGTGAACCGTTCTTTACCTCCTATATGAAATACCATCCCTTCGGCTGTTAACTTCCAAAGGCATCAAGCTTTCTTCTTCGATGATGCACGAACAGAGTCGGTGCAACTCACAGACCACTCAAAAATCGTTGCAGCTAAGAGCCATGGGTTATGACATTGCTCCTATTATAGTGCGTCCCCCGCATAACACGCACCAGCTATCTGGCACGACCAACTCTGGGAAGTGGGAGAATTTATAAAGATCACTCGTCTAACCCTCAATGTACTGTTCTGTTGGTGGTAGTAAGCATAGTACGAAAGAAGTATCAAGAAGGTAATGACTGGAGATAGCTCCCGGGCTAAGCTAATGTCGGGACTGGCGGGATTCGGGGCTAGCTATATAACTATATCCCACCCTCGGGGGGATTGTTAACATTATGAATCTGTAGAAACCATTTCAAATGCAACATATGGTTTGTTAGTGGTTAAAATTACATTGAGATAGAGAAATTAATTGAATTCTCTAATCCTCCTCAACGTTTATTGGAATCCCGCAAACACGGAGCTGTACGCTCATCTGGTTAAAGTTTCCAAATCCTGTGAGCAAGTAGTGACCAGTATGGCAGGTGCAAATCTAATATTAGCAGGCAGCTTGAATTCTGTATGCGTGGAGAAATCTAGTGCCTGTGTTGCAAAGCTGAGAAGTCGGGGCAATGATGTAAATGTGTCTAATGGCAAAAAATGAACACAGCTATTCAAGGTATGTTGATTAATATTAACAAATGGCAATATCAAAGGCGGTGTGCTGTGTGACCCTACGCGGAAAGGTCATAATTCATCCCCTTCTCTTGATTACTCAGTCCTTTTGTGGTCTCTCTTTGAATAATGTTAACTTTTTAAAGTTATTGAAGAAACAACTAGTGATCATAGTATCCCGAGTGCTTCCTTTGCTATTCCAATAAATAACCCATGCCCCTTTATAGACCTCCCTGCAAACATTAGAGGCCATAAAATAACAAAAATAATTGGTAATAAGAGCAGCTTCATGCGATGAGCAAATGACACAATGAGTTCCACTACGATTGAAGAAAAGTACACATTACTCCCTCCTTCAAAACTCCCTAATTACTTGCAAGACTGTCATCAGTATTCTCTTGCTTATGTTAATAAGAAAAATAAACAGAGAAATGTGTATGATAGGCGAATACAAATTAGCAAGAGTTGACTTAGCTCTACACTGACAATATTGTGATGTGATAATCTCTCTGACAAAGTATACTTGCAGGAATCTAAGTATGCTAAACAAGTTTACAGGAATTGGCTAAGAACACATATATACAATCGCAGACAGGAAGAGGATGGGCTGATGTTGACAATAGTAACGGCCAATAATTCTCTGAATTTTTGGTTATTGGTCAATGGTAAATTTGACAAGATAGCCGGCAAACTAATTCAGTAACTGACAAGCTTGGGCTCATCATATTAAGAAATTGCATGGACAGCCAACTGTTAACCCTCTTTCATAGAATGGAATGCCTATAGTCCCTGGCAATTGAACCCCAGATGATTGAAAAATGAATTTAAAAGTCCTCAAATTCTGCTGCCACTGGTCCTAGTGGGCTGGATAATACAATGTTGAAATTCAATTCGGAGTTATGGACAAATGCTCGATATATTCTGTTTAGTAATATTTTGAAAACAAAAACCTTTCCTCCATCTTAGAATTGAGCGATAGTTGTTCATTTGACGGGGAACAAGGTGGGGTGAACATGGGGCACCAGCCCTTACAACTCCTGGGTCCAACATTCACTTGCTCAGGGTGGCACTGGGCACCTGCGCCATCAACTTGCTGGTCCCAAAACCAGGCAGAGGTTTTGAGCTCTGATAACAGGAGTTATTACACAACTCGAGGAGCTGTGGATGCGTCCAGTGATAGAACATGCGACCTTTGGTTTCCAGACATATAGCTACACTGGATTTGTTTGAATATTGAGCCATCTTGCTGGTCTCATCTCTCTTGTTAGAGTCTTCCAATTTGAAGATAAAGTCCTGAGTGTGGCCAGCAAAATTCCTAACCAGACAAGTAAATTGGTTCTCAGAGACCTAGCTCTAAATGAAATAAAAAGGAATTCCAGACCAAATCACAGCTATGTGCAATATAAACAATCACAAGAGAGTTGCAAGCTCCAGGAAGCCTGGGGTGTACTGCCCTGGATCAACTGTTAAGAGCCCAGGCTGTGTGAAATTCTGAGTCAGGGTAGAGCAGGTCAATGCCTGCTGTACCCACGCCAGCCCCACAGCAATCAAGGCCATGGTATGGCCATGCTTAGGTATCTGACCAGTCGTAGGATGAGTCGGGTCTGAAAGGTATAGAATGGGACAGACCCAAGTGACTGGCGTGCCACCGTTCTAAGCTGAGCAGAAGGGAGGAGTCTTCAGACGCCTCTCGTGTTTGAAGAGTTTGAAGACGTGTGAACTTGGATCAAAGATGTGGCATAATGGCATTCCATAGAGTGAGGGCTACATATGGAGAGATCTGCACCTATATTTCTTGTATATGGGGATGGAGTATAGGGTCACTTCAGGTTGGCCGTTCCTAGAAATATGGATCGTTGATAAACCCTTGAGGTATTCCAGAGTGTGGGCATAAAGGGATTTGTGGACCAGCCACAGGATCATGGAATTAAGGGAGCAAGAGAGAAGGCAATAACATCAAGAACTGGTTGTCAGCAGAAAGAAAAGATAACATCAAGGCAGGCAACTGCAAGTCACGAGGAGGTGGTAGGAGCGAAGGAGCAGGAAAAGTTAGTGAGAACTCAGGAGAAGGAGGGGATGGTATGAACCAGGGTGCAGGACAAGCTAGTGAGACCTCCGGAGAAGGAGGAGGTGGTAGGAGCCAGGGTGCAGGAGAAGATAGTGAGGTCTCAGAAGGAGGGGGTGGTAGGAGCCAGGGTGCAGGACAAGCTAGTGAGACCTCAGGAGAAGGAGGGGGTGGGTAGAGCCAGGGTGCAGGACAAGCTAGTGAGACCTCAGCAGAAGGAGGGGGTGGTAGGAGACAGGGTGCAGGACAATGTAGTGACACCTCAGGAGAAGGATGGGGTTACAGGAGCCGGGGAGCAGGAAAAGGTAGTGAGATCTCAAGAGTAGGAGGGGGCGGTAGGGGGCAGGGTGCAGGACAAGGTAGTGAGACCTCAGGAGAAGGAGGGGGTGGTAGTAACCAGGGTGCAGGACAAGGTAGTGAGACCTCAGGAGGAGGAGGGGTGGTAGGAGCCAGGGTGCAGGACAAGGTAGTGAGAACTCAGGAGAAGGATGGGGTGGTAGGAGCCAGGGTGCAGGACAAGGTAGTGAGACATCAGGAGAAGGAGGGGGTTGTAGGAGCCAGGGTGCAGGACACGGTAGTGGGACCTCAGGAGAAGGAGGGGGTGGTAGGAGGCAGGGTTGCAGGACAAGGTAGTGAGACCTCAGGAGAAGAAGGGGTGGTAGGAGCCAGGGTGCAGGACAAGGTAGTGAGACCTCAGGAGAAGAAGGGGTGGTAGGAGCCAGGGTGCAGGACAAGGTAGTGAGACCTCAGGAGAAGGAGGGGTGGTAGGAGCCAGGGTTGCAGGACAAGGTAGTGAGGTCTCAGGAGAAGGAGGGGTGGTAGGAGCCAGGGTGCAGGACAAGGTAGTGAGACCTCAGGAGAAGGAGGGGGTGGTAGGAGCCAGGGTTGCAGGACAAGGTAGTGAGGTCTCAGGAGAAGGAGGGGTGGTAGGAGCCAGGGTGCAGGATATGGTAGTGAGACCTCAGGAGAAGGATGGGGTGGCAGGAGCCATGGTGCAGGACAAGGTAGTGAGACCTCAGGAGAAGGAGGAGGGGGTGGTAGGAGCCAGGGATGCAGGACAAGGTAGTGAGGTCTCAGGAGAAGGAGGGTGATAGGAGCCAGGGTGCAGGACAAGGTAGTGAGACCTCAGGAGAAGGATGGGGTGACAGGAGTCAGGGAGCAGGACAAGGTAGTGAGACCTCAGGAGAAGGAGGGGGTGGTAGGAGCCAGGGTTGCAGGACAAGGTCATGAGACCTCAGGAGAAGGAGGGGGTGGTAGGAGCCAGGGTTGCAGGACAAGGTAGTGAGGTCCCAGGAGAAGGAGGGGTGGTAGGAGCCAGCCAGTGTGCAGGACATGGTAGTGAGACCTCAGGAGAAGGAGGGGTGGTAGGAGCCAGGGTGCAGGACACGGTAGTGAGGTCTCAGGAGAAGGAGAGGTGGTAGGAGCCAGGGTTGCAGGACAAGGTAGTGAGACCTCAGGAGAAGGAGGGGGTGGTAGGAGCCAGGGTTGCAGGACAAGGTAGTGAGGTCTCAGGAGAAGGAGGGGTGGTAGGAGCCAGCCAGTGTGCAGGACAAGGTAGTGAGACCTCAGGAGAAGGATGAGGTGGTAGGAGCCAGGGTGCAGGACAAGGTAGTGAGACCACAGGAGTAGGAGGAGGTTGTAGGAGCCAGGATGCAGGACACAGTAGTGAGAGCCCAAGAGTAGGAGGGGGTCGTAGGGGGCAGGGTGCAGGACAAGGTGGTGAGAACTCAGGAGGAGCAGGTAGTAAGATCCAGCCCTAGATATCAGATTTTTGGAAATGATCGGCCTATTGCGTTCCAGCCTTGGACAGCAACGAATTTGGAAAGAATTGTCACCACACAGCTGCAGACCTATCTGGAGGGAAATGCCATCTTAGACATCTTCCAGTCTGGTTTCAGACCCAGTCAAGTGTCAAAATGAAAAGAATAAAACATGAGTGTATGACCTTCTCCCAAATTATACTAACCAGTTTGAGTTTGCAACTGTGAGACTCATTTCCCTCTGTCTTAAACAGTGCACCCAGTGGTCGAAGGGGGTGGGAGCGGTTGTAATGTTCCTATACTTCTATTTTAAAAAGAAACTGCTCCAGAATGTTTTTAGTTTTAAAATAAAAGTGTAGGAAGAAGTTGAAACTTGCACTTCTGTGCACTGCACTGAACATTCCCTTAAACAGCAGGTGTGTTTGGGGGTTTGGATTGCGTGTGGCAGTGGGTGTGGCAATGAGGTTTGTGGGGAGCAGGGTAGGCCAGCAGGGGACATAGTTCCACTGCTTTTTTTTGTACACTTCGACCACTCAGTGCACCAAACAGTCCACGTTGGATCTATGTACGGTAAACCGGACACTATTGTTTTCATTCTCACCATGACGTACACTGATCAGGGAATATCGGGGTGCTTCCAAGGGTGCGGGGATCCGTGTATTCCACAGGGATTCTCCTGCTGGTCCATACTTCAAACACGCGGAGCTGGGATTGTACACATGCCGTGGAATCCCTTGTAAAGGAGGCAGTTGCAAGGATCCTCTCTACTGTTTCTTTGGCAATTCTCCATTTCTCTTCAGAGACAATGGGCCTCGTTTTAAGTTAGCCGGTCCAGGAATAAAGAGACAGTAATAACCGGCCGACTATAAGTTCTCTGGTAAGGTGGAGGATATACCCGCTGCTAAGAGCTGGAAGTATATCCGCCACTCTACCAGCAAAAAACTGCTGGTACTACCGGCCTGGTAACACTGGTGCGGGTAATACAGGCACATGCCCCCATGGAGTCCTTAAGGTGAATTACTGGCGTTTCCGCCACTTGGAATCTTCCAGTAATTCCAGCAGACCAAGTGGTGGAAACGGCACTACAGTTTGCCGACCGGCGGGATACCAACTATCTCGTAATGATGGCCTATATCTCTGTTTCATCCCTCCTGCACTTGGGGAGGCTCTGCCCCCCACCTCCAACACCATCAATTCCCCTGGATACAATTTGTCCTGTAAAACACATCCTTCCAAAATGTTTTTCTCGGGAGATATCTGTGCCTGGGCTGGAGTGGTCCAGACTCTCCCCTTGGAGATGATGCAGTCATGACCACTGCACTGTCAGCAGAATCTTCATGATTGTCTGATTTCTGGCCCTTTCAGTGATGTGTCCCCACGTCTGCAGTAAATCGAGGAACCCGCCCAGTGGGAGAATCGCAGATGAGGGAACCCTTTTCCTATGCTTGAGGCTGCATCTACTGCAGAGGAGTTGCCGAAGGGGGCAGTGGGGGCTGAGGAGGCTATAGCCCCAGGTCTTTTGGTTGTAGCCCCGGATAGAAGCTCAGTGTCTACAACCAAAGGGCTAGCTAGCCCCGAGTCCCGACATTAGCGTAACCCCGGATCTTTTCCAGACCTAGCAACACTGCTGTCAAGAGAATGACGCTGTAAATTAGGTTGTGTTATTAAATTACAAGGTATGTCCTTGCAGGGAAGACATCATACTGTCTAAACTGGAAGCTGCAACAAGGCAAGGGCAACAACAATGTGCTTAAACATATTACAAGAAAATACAAAATGGTGCTGCGAAGCGTAAGCCTGAAGTTCCTTTTGCTTTTGAGCTGACTGCCTGCCTATGAAGTGGTGTAATTTAAAAATAAACGCCCTTCTGCTGTTTACTTCCTTCTTTTGGATTCACTGCTTGGTATTTAGACTCTGGGAGCAAATATGAAATGCAAAAGCAGGAGAAAGTGCACTTAAATAGCACAACGAAAGGCATAATACGCATCACGTCCGCGTTACTCAGCTTCACAGGTTGCCTCTGTGCTTGCATGGAAACTAGTGCGGGCATCACCGGTAACCATGGCAACAGCTAGCGAAAGCTGTCTTGTGTGTGAATGAGATGAACGTCCAGGGGGCACTTCCATCTGCTGTCCAGCTTTTGAGGTGTATGTACAATGCTTGCACTGCCGATTGCAATGACAAAATATATGTTATGTTGATTTATACCGTGCACCGCTACCATTTGTATGTTCTCCAGGCGCTCTAATATGCATTTTTATTTTTTTTGGACACAGGAGCGAACCACCACCCTGTAAAAATACTGCAGCCACCCCAATAAAAAAGCTTTCTGTGATTGAATGGACGCGCACTCGGCTGCAGAAAACAAAATGGGTATGTTTTTTCCCCCTATCCGTTCATAAGTTATGTTATGTTATTTAGCATTTATATAGCGCTCTATATATCATTGGTATGACCTCAAAGCACTGGTGGGTTGAACGCCCTTGGGGACCGTAGTCCAGGTCAGTCGAGAGAGTAGGGTAGCATAGGGTACTTGGGTTCACTCAATATGTGACCAGCTGATGCGATTGCTTGATGGTAGCTGCATCCTAACTTTAGGTGTGGTGGGATTGAGAGATCAGTTGGATGTGAGCAGTCTGGTGGTGGATCTCCGAGACTGCATTCTGGCGGCATTAGGCCTCTGTAGGATGGTTATGTGTGCAGCTAGGCTGATTTTTCGTAGGGTATAGCTGCGTTCGAGCAGGATGTTGAGGTGTTCATGGAGTATTGTTCGTATGTGAGCAGCTAGGCTGAAATTGATCGAGGGGTGTAGCTGTGCTCTATTGTGTGTTGGTGTAGAATAGAGAGTGAGCATAGTGATAGCAGAGGTGAGTGTCTGGAGTGGAGGTTTTATTCTTATGAGCCCACTGTACCGGATTACATTCACGCATTTTGTGATAGCAAAACTCAGAGGGAGATGGCATAGGAGGCAGCTAGACATGTGTGGTAGGCTCAGGAAGCGAATAGTTAGTAGTCCAGTCCACTGTAATGTCATTGAGTTTGTGGTTCTTGTTGTCGTTGGTTTTCAGTGGCCTAGAATGGTCTAATTCAAGTTTACCGTAAGAGCAAGGTTTTTAGAGCTTTGCGGAACGCTGTGTAGTCTTGGATATGTCGAATGTGTGGGGGGAGTGAGTTCCACAGGTTTGGGGCCAAGGTTGAGAAGGCAGATCCTCCAATCCTGACTGAATTGGAAGTTGGAATCACAAGAGGGCAGTGCTTCATCTTAGGGTGCGCTGTGGGCGGCAGGGTTTAATCTTCTCTTTTAGGTACGTTGGGCCAGTTTTCTGCACTGCTTGCTGGGTATTGCACAGGGTTTTGAAGGTGGCCCTGGGCGAGAAGGAGTTTGCTGGCAGCATTTTGGGTTCTTTGGAGTTTGTTAAGTTGGTATGCCGGTGCTCCCAGGTATAAGGAGTTGTCATAGTCCAATATTGACATAAAAATGGACATAACAGCGGCGAGTCTGTTGGGATAGGCGAGGTAAAGGGAAATGTGCCTAATACGTTTGCGGTGGCAGTGACAGGATTTTGATACATTATTGATCTGACAGGAAAGGGTTAGTCCTGAGTCCACAGTGCAGCCAGGGTTTTGACTATTTTGGAAGGAGGCGGGGGGTGGGTGCCAAGGGATGGGGCCATGGGAGTGGGTGCAGGAGAAGGGCAGTATTGCCGCATACCATGATTTCAATTTTATCTGGGTTCAGAAGGAGGTGGTTTCTTGTCATCCATCGGTCAATATCACTGGGGCAAGCTTCAAGTTTTGGATGATGGTTGGTGCTTGTTTTGGGAATTCTTAGGATAATTTGGGTATCGTCAGCGTAGTTGTAATAGGAGAGGTTGTGCGTGTGGATGATTCCTGGTAGCGTGGTCAGGTAGAAGTTGAAAAGGAGATTAGAGAGACAGGCGCCTTGGGATACTCCAGTGTTTACAGTGCAAGCAGTTGAGACATAAGGGGGGAAGAACGCGATGTGTTTCCTGTTGCTGAGGAAGGAGGCAATCCATTTGAGTGCCCCACGGATTCCTAGAGAGTGGAGGTGGTCAAGGAGGATAGAATGGTTAACGGTGCCAAAGGCTGCTGACAGATCAAGGAGAATCAGCTCTGCGCAGCCCTCGAAGTCTGCTGCGACCTTGATATCATCCCAGAACGAGATCAGAGTGGTTTCTGGTCCATGGCGCGGCCTGAAGCCTGATCGCGCGGAGTCGAGTAGTTTGTTGGATACTACAAAGCGGTTGAGCTGGGAGTATGCAGCCCTGTCAATGAGTTTGCAAGAAATCTGGTGTTGGAGATCGGATGTAGTTATTAGGGTCAAGGGGGTCGAGGAATGCCTTTTTCAGAAGGGGTTTGACATGCGCTATTTTAAAAGCCTCTGGAAAGGTGCCAGAGGTGTGGGAGTCGTTTATTATGGACCCTGCATGTTCTACTGTGAAAGTACAGGAGATTAATTCTTTCAGAAGAGAGGCGGGGCAGGGTTCGAGGGGGTTCCAGAGGGTCTGCAGCCGGATAGTAGATCTAGGAACTCGTTTCTCAAGATGGGTTGGAGTCGAAGGCTGGCATTGCGGTCATTGGGGCAACGGGATCAGATGGGGTAGGTGTGGGTGGAGAGTTTGGTGTTAAGGGCTGCCATCCTATTAAGTGCAGTGTTTTAGAAATGTAGGGAGAGGGAATTGCAGAGCGTTTGCACGGGGAGTTAGGGCAGAGGTGCAATTTGGTTTCACGAATTCGGAGATAATCTTGTGGAGTTCTTTGCTGCTGCTGCCGCAGTTCAGAATTTGTTTATTGTAGTAGGCCTTTTTGGCCTTTCGGAACTCGGATTTGTAGTTACGGTGGTGAAGTTTAATAAGGATTGGGAACAATGGAGGGAAGCAACGGCAAGGAGTAATCACTAGGTGCAGAATGAGTGTGCAGCAGAAACCTGTAAGTACACAGTTGTGCGACAAGGGCTCTGCAACCTATGGCTCTCTCAATGTTTTGGACTACAGCTCCTATCAGCCCTAGCCAGAATAGTCAGTGGTGAGGAATCACGGGTGTCGGGGGGGCCGCAGGTTGCTGAACCCTACTGTAAGTTAAATGGCAAAACAGGGCCTTCAGGCCCTTGTCACTGGATGAGAAGGAATCACCCGTCCTGCTGAGTGCACCTCGTTGTTATTTACTGGTTGGCAACCAGGCACGCACATCAAATCCCATAAATGTGTGTAACGTTATAAGACGCGCATGCGGTAAAAAGCAAAATCCCAATGCTGCACACTGAGACATTTAAAAAAATGAAATTGAACTTTTATATCAAGCTTAATGCCGTTGAATAGCCTCTAAGCGCGGGAGCAGGTTTTCAAACCTGTGTTGCTCATCGTTGTCTTGCTTCCAAGGCAAACACGTTGCCCCCGAGCTGTCCTCCCACTTAATGTACGCATAGTTATACTGAAATGCATCCAGTAAATATAGAAATGCATGGCTCCACAACCTAAATATCCTATGTGCTGAGGAGCAGATGGCATATGCCCTGTAAACAAAACAAAAGAACACAGCTGAAATGCGTCCATGATATCATGTGAAATGACTTTTGATGTACACTGACAGTCGCCGTACACGGCGTCAGGGAAATATTGACTGCACTTGGGGTGCATAGTGGGCGTGAGGAGAGAAACAGCGACAGTGTACCCGGAAGACATATGGCCCTCATTACAGTGTTGCCGGTAATTCCAGCGGGATACTGGGAAGACTGCCTTACCGTTTACGCCATCCAATATCCCGGTATTACTGGGATGTTACGGGCGGCGGAGACGCTGGTACATTCCCAGATTACTGGAATTGCCGGCTTTACTGTGCCGGTGATTCTGGAATTTATTTGCCGGTTGGAGCCTGAACTCCCGGCAAGTCAGGCCTCCTGGTAGATCGCTGCCCCCACCGACAAACTTGTGTTTCCCCGTCCGGAAAAAATTCTGGTGCTGGAATTAACAGCATTTTTTCTGCCATTTTTTTCTGGACCGGGGAACTCAAAATGAGCCCCAAAGACCAATGCCTATATTGTTTTACTGTCACCCTGAGCGGCCCAGAGGCGCTTCCTACCTGTCGCAAAAGGTCAGCTTATATTTCATTTATGAGACCTCTTTAGTTAGTAGTCAAGTACAAAGTACAAGTTTGTGTTTGTGAGATGTTTAT
Source organism: Ambystoma mexicanum (assembly GCF_040938575.1). Lineage (NCBI taxonomy): Eukaryota > Metazoa > Chordata > Amphibia > Caudata > Ambystomatidae > Ambystoma > Ambystoma mexicanum. The sequence goes on along the minus strand of NC_090929.1, from coordinate 89,864,729 downwards.
ATTTTCATCAAGGTGGCACGTGATACAATCTTAACATTGAAGCATTCACTGAGAAACACGTTGCTTGCATTTCTTTTTAAATAAAATGGTTTCTGAGGGTGTTGATGGAGCCGGGATATCTTGGCACGTTGCTGGCGTAGTTTCTATTACAACTAACGAGGAATGACACGGCCAAAATCTCAAGCTACATACTCTATGATGAATTCATGTTGCATAGCACGCTTGTATCAGAGACGAGTCTCAAAGTGCAGGGCTGGGATTCGAACCTTTGTTGCTCTGTGTTGCCTCTTAGCTATTCTCCCAGCCCTATAATACACAGAAATGTTTATACTACGCGTAGGACATTGAGATTCTCGATTGTCACATGACACCCCTCCCTGTCGCCCGCACCCCAAATCCCCATCTTGCAGAAATAATCCTCTACCTGTTCCCTTTGTTGATCAGCATAATTCACTATGGCTCCATTGATTTGCAGGATTCTTTTGAGCATTTCTGCGAATGCCATTGTTCAGGTTAGTGTTATGTGTGAATCACAGGGGTAAACTACTTTATCTGTATTCTAGTCCCAAACCTTATATTCGTATCGTTTCCTGATGCATGGCCTAACATCATTCCTGGGGCATGCCCAGGTCCTCTGCTTTGCCCCAAGCCACTCATAGTAGGCACTTTGCCCAGGTCCTACCCAAGCCGCCCACTGTGGGCATTGCCATAGCCTGCAGCTGAAGCCACTGGTCACTTGGCCCAAGACAAGCCTTAACCCATGCCCCAGTCCCTCGAAACCCACAGCAGTCAACCTACTTCTCTATCCTCTGTCCCCCTGGCACATTACCGCTCCCTGTCCCTGCTGCTGTTTTCAGACTACTGCACCCCTATCTGTATCTTGCTTGTTTTATGTTTTAACTCCCCTGTACCCACTCTCCTTGCCTTCGTGCCCCTCCCCAGCTCTGTACTTCTTCCCTTGGTGTTCCCTTCTTCCGCCTGGCATGGAATGGCTCCCTTGGTGCCATTGCCATCTTCCCTTTCCCCTCATGCTGTGTCCTTCCCTTTTTGAACACAGAGGGGGTGAAATGACATGCCATAGGTTATTAGTTATAAACAAGAAAACTGGACTCAATAGAGATGTCAGTTTCTACGCAGGACTTTTTTTTATTTTGTCCGTTTTTTTAGTTATATTTTGCTGAAATGTTATTCAGATCTGTGATATAAAACATCTCAATATGCTTACCCCTTTTAACTGCTTCATTTATTTGACCTCAGATCCCTGGCAAACACACGCTCAAATTAAGCACCGGTTTACTCTCTTTGAGACTACTATGGTACAGAGTTTGCATATTATAAAGAAACCTAATAATAGGAATAAAAAAAATAATAATAATAAGGATCATTATAGCCTAAAAGAGCCATATCCTGTGGCCACTCTTGCCCCTCAGTGGCTGCTGGCCACAGCCGGTGTCCATGGCCAGTTGCTGCAGTACCCAGTGCATAGACTTCAGTCATTTACCTAGACCCAGTCTGCCGCTTGAGATAGCCAATGGGCCTGGCCCCTCACCAGGCCCAATGACCAATGCCCCCACTGCGTAATGGGCCACTAGTGACCCCCACACCTCAAGGCAGATGTGAGACCCATCTTGAGTTCCTGTCCACAGATGGTGGCCCACGTCCCGGTCTCTTGGGCTACCCATAGTCTATGGGCCAGTAGCAAGGCCAAGCTGTCAAAACTGCCATATTTGTTCTGTTGTGGTTATGTTCCACCTCTTTGGCCCCCCCTCTTGCTCTCTATTGTTCGGACGAGAGCCAGATAGCTGCAGTAAGCTCCCTTCTCAAACCTCTGCAGTGTAGGGTTAGCAAGGTCTCGAGGAAAGCCCGTGAAGTACAATGGGGCCATTTAGAATCCTGTTTTGAGTCCCAAACCAATCAGAGGATTTTCACTCAAACATAATGGCTGCCCCTTATTCAAATATGCATACGTTTTGTAGGTCTATATCTGTAACCCTACAGTCCCTTCTCTCTGCACTTATTAGCCAACCGTTGGCTCCACTTTCTTATTTACCTGCACTGAGCCTCCCGCTGGCTGCTTTTTTTGACTGCCTGCACTTCTCCCCTCCCCACCTTGTCACATCTCCTCTTCCACTTCCTCACACTTGTGCGATCTGAATGACAAAAGGCCTAGTAAGATCGTTGTTTTGTCCTCCCTCGGTCTTGTCGCGCCTAGAAACACTTGTGTGCAAGCGCGTTATAAATTACACATCATATCACATCTTTGTGAGCCGTCTGTGAGGAGACATAAAAGTAGGTTTGAAGGCTTTAGGGAGCACAAAGCAAAGTAACAAATTGTGGAAAGGACCCCCACATTCTCAATGGCTTACCAAGATGAGAGCCCTTTGCATCCACTGATCTTGGAAGCCCTGCATTAAAGCTTTCGCTGCCTGGTATATATGCTAGAATAGTCAAGGATGGGGGACCATGGGAGTGACAGTCTCAAACATCTGGGGATCTGACTGCTGGCTCTCAAGAGGCTTTGGACTACCATGTCTGTCAGCCCTAGCCAGCATTGTCAGTGGTGAGGGATCATGGGAATTGCTGTCATCAACAAATGCTTCATTCGACCAAAGCTAAACAGCCAACATAATGAAATAATACATGACATTCATTGAATAGATAACGTCTCATGGCAATTAGTACATACTTTAAAATTCTACAATGAATCTATTCATCAAATATTCTACATTTCTATAGTGCAGGATATAGGAATAACCCAGAATTTACTAAAACGGGGGTCAGCTAAAATCAGGGATGGCATAGTCCATTGCTGAGTTGGTAACAATTTTCCCCTAATGATCTATGCTCTCTTTTTACATTTCGACACTGTCAACTACATTACTGAGCATGTATCAGTGGTTTTATACAGGAGCATAGCATCACGTATGTGCCGAATGTTGTGCCCGCGCACTAGCCGTTTGATGTTTGCAAGTCTTAGGTTGTTGCACCGTGGGCAAAAATTTACATTTTCATGGGAACCGAAACATATCGGGCAAGCAACTGATGAACTCATGTGCCAGGAAAAGATTAAGTAAGCAAGAAGTACAGTGTCTATTCTAAGTCTCATATACACTGATCTTGTGAGAGCAGGTTGAACGCAATTAAGATATTTCTGGTAGCCAAGATCATGTTTGATAGGAGGATCGCATAGGGGCAACATGCTGTTCTTGAAAGCAAGACCGTGCAGAGCAACAGAGGTTCGAATCCCGGATCTGTGCTTAGAAACTGAACTCAAATATGGTATTGGGTCATTATAAAAAAACAATTAAAAGTTTTAAAAAAAATTAAAATATTTGATAGTCCAATGAGCTGATCCTAGTGTCCCAGTGTTGCAATATGCTAGTGCTCTCATCGTAAGTAGTGACCTATGTGCTTCTTTGATTGTTAAGTTATATTGTCAGTCCTAGTCCACAGTTCGGGTAATCCTAGGGATATCAAAGTATTTTATTATAAGTCTGCCCCAGTCCTGGGCTAGCAAGTCTCCTGGAGCGTCTCTGTACTTCTCTAGCGGGGGGAGAGGACCCTACTCACACCCAGAACAGTACTGGGCTTAATTCAACATCACCTTGTATACATTTGTGGTTCGTTTCTTAATGTAGAATTGTATTCTGACCACTCAGTGGCAAACTCAGCATTTTTACAAATGTACTTTCAATGGTTGCCAATGTGGAGGATAGAGTATAACCGCAAAGTTCAGCGCCATACATGGCCACCATCTTTGCCTGATTATTATAGATGCTAAATGCAGGTGCAAGTGCGCCAGTGCCATGATCTCGGGCATCACATTTTAATATTACATTACTAGCCCTTTCGAGGCTTAAATTAGCCTTATCTTGTCAGTCACTCCATTTGCCAACAACCATAAATCCTATACCTAGATAATTGTATTTTTTTACTTGTTGAATATGATGTACTAAATCTAATTTGAGGGTTTTTTTGTATGGCAGGTGAGAAACCATACATTTAGTTTTGCTAGGTTAATGGTGAGACCATTGCTTTTACAGCTTTTATTGAACATGGATAATTGCTTTTTTGAGCCTATTGGTGTCAATGATATTAAAATCCACGTCATTCACAAACAATAACAGAGTTGCCCTCTCTGAAGCTGAAATAGGGGCATCAGCCTGCACAGGGTACAAAATAAGAGCGGGGCCAACACACATCCTTCTCAGACGCCATTCTGTATCGTCAAGGGTGCAGTGGTATCTCCGGATAGGTTCTAACAAACGTTTGTTTTGTTACCATGGGTACAGACTCTGTACGACTCTTAAAAGATGGTCCGGTACACAGACCTCCGATAGAGATTCCCAGAGTTGTAGCACAAAACATCTGGAGCACCACAGGCAGTGCTCCAGATACGAATTTGAAGTGGGAGTATTTTAATCCCTATTTTTAAAGTTGGGACTAAAATGATTTTTTAGGGAGTAAAAATGTAAGTCCAATTCCCAATGGAAGTATTTTATAAGCAAGTAAAAACATGTTTTAACTGAACACCGGAAATGTTTTTGAAATATTTATATCTTTGCACCTAGTTATTCATACACATTAAAAGATACACGTGTATTTCTTCCGATCAGACAGTAACAATATCATTTTCCTCCTGTGGCACTACTGGTAAAAATATATCCATTCAGCTGTGTGGGTGAAAAGAGGGGCTCAAGGTCCACTGTGTCCATTTCCTATTTTTTGTTTGGAGTATTTTTAGGGCCTCATTACGAAGTGGACGGTAAGGGGTTAACGGCACCGGTAAAGGTGCCAGACATGTTAACCCCTTACCGCCCTATTATGAGGTCCGCTCGCGGGACCCCCTCTGGACGCCTGGTTTTACCAGACGTCCTTAGCGGGTCCCGCGAGCGGCCCAACATGCTAACAACGGGCCCGTCATTAACAGGCCCGTTGTTAGCATGCTCCCCATTCCTATTGAGCCCTATGGGGGCTCAAATGGAAATGGGGATGGTCCGGGTCCCCTGAATGGGGAAATACCGGGCCCTCCAAGGTCGGAATGGCCCAGTATTTCCCCATTCAGGGAACCCGGACCCGAGTTTGGAGGCAGCCATGCCCTTATTAAGGGCGTGGCTACCTCCAAACTCGTAATGAGACCCTTAGTCTCTATTTAAATGTTTTGGGAGTATTTGCCTATTTTTAGGGAGTAAAAGTGGCCAATACACCCCTTATCTGTAGGGCTGGCCCTGCTCTAAGAAGACGATCAAGCCTCTCCTTGTAATATGCAGTGTTCCTTATTCTGCATATTGTGTTGGCGGAAGCAGAAATGATGAGGCTACATCGTCCTATACATGATAAACTCAAAATTGACATTTTACAAAAACACTATGCAGTGTCTCTTCTACTTTAGCCAACCTTTAGCATTGCTTTAGACAAGACTAAGAGTTGAAATGAATTTACCTGTGAAATTTGCTCATTTGCTTCTTTAAATATATATATATATATATATATATATATATATATATATATATATATATATATATATATATATATATATATATATATATATATATATATATCCTGGTACTTACCAGTAGTATTCAACCTTGCACACCTGAATCAGATCAGCCTCGCTGACACATTTTATTTGGGTAGAAGGAACGCCATCCAACATCTCCAACGATCACTAGTCACCGGTCCACCCTAGTCCCAGGTATGACACTGGTCCTTCCTCTCTCTCCTGCTGAGCTATCTATAATTTGTATAATTTTTTTCTGTATCTTGCATAATTTGTAACTTTGTAAGCTTCGCATTATCCTACCTGCTGCGCCCTTCTACCTACGGGTCTGGAGCGCATTAGAAATAAAATAAACAAACAAACAAACAAACTAGTTGATTTATTGTGTAAAGTGAGTTTAATATTGTTTAGGTTTGTCTTGAATTCATTATTAGCCCATTCGCACATTCGTGTTTTCGCAATTTGTTTGTTGGGGCTGTGTTTGCTGAATAATGTTGCATCAAATGACAGGACTTCCCGTTTTCATTGTGACTGCGGCAATGCACGCTCCGTCCTGCAAAATATACTAACAGGGATCCCATGATTGGGTTCTTTGGGAAATGTGCTGTGTATACATATGTTCATATGTGATCCGATATTAGTAATATGCACTGGGCACTTTATTGAGTAATTGTTTACATGCAATCTTGTACCTATAAATATCAAATAACTGGGTACATGCATATTCGACATTAGGCAATTTACTGACCAATATTTTGAATGGATTTTTGCACTTCAATGTATTGAAGAATTGTTTATATGCATTTTCTGCACCGACATTTCTCTAGTATTGGTTAACCTTGGAGTGGATTGTTTACACGAGATGATTATGAAGCCATCATTATGATATATTTCTGCCATTCAGCACTTCCACTGGCCCATGTTTACATCTTATTTTGGATGAGTTTGCTGTAAAGTAGTTTTAATGTAATGTTTTTAGAATGCAACACACATTTAAAGTTCAGATGTTTCTGCGAAAAAGACATTTCTTTTACATTTTATTATTTTCCAAAGTGTGCATATGAGGCTATGACCAATATACTTTCCATGTGTAATCCAGTGACCTTGCACCTTGTTTACATTACATTTTATTTGTAAACATTGTGGTTTTTAATTCTTGGATTGGTGAGAATGAGCCACATCAGCATTCATTCCAACTAGATAGAGGACACTCCGAGATGGCGGTCTGTGTAGATGCATGATTAAGCAATACTGAGTACTGGAGACCAAGGAAGTCTTGGGTTACACACCATAGAGTTTAGTACATAAAGCAAACCTGATTCTGGTACTCTGCATCTGAAGAAGCTTATGGCTAGTCGCCAAACGCGTTATGTGATTACTCCTTATCTGCTGTTCAGGTCGTAGGAATTGAAAATAAAGGATCGTGTCCCTGAAACCCCTCTTTTTGTCTGCAAATATATATAACACCAAGAAAGTTATGGTGGGTTTAAAAAGGCTTGAAAAAAACCCTTTCACCTGAAATGTGAAAGTAGAAAAGTCCATTTGAGCCAAATCCCACATTCCACAACTCCACCTAGAGCCCTAGTAGCCTAGGGCTCAAATGGACTTTCCTACTTACATGATACTTATATATATATATATTTTGGCGAAATGCGTTGTTTTTATTTTGTTGCACACCGGCTGTCTGCCACTATGGGAATTAAATAAAGAATTATCGGCTTGGGAACGCAGCCGAGGTGTGATCGTGTCTCTCTTTTAACCTAAAAGCTCATTTATCTTGACTTGCCATGGTCGTATCATGGATCATATAGAGATCACGAAAATATGAGAACAATACGGTATCTCTTCTAGACAACCAAACCAGGTTCTAGTCACAGGAGGTCTTATATGTTCCATGTTTGGGGAGAAGAAGGGGGAGGGAAAGAAATCAAACATCTTTTCTAAGTCTATAAGCAGAATGCTTCAACCAATGCTACTTACTCTTAACAATGTCAGAGGAAGTGGAAGAGTGTAAATTGCATGACCTTTAACCCTATTGACATCACAAGAAGTGATGTCATATCACCATTGAGCATGGTTGTATCACAAGAAGTGACATCACACATTTAAAATGAAAACTCAAAATATAAGTGTAAGAATGAACAAACAACAACTGGTACTAAAGTGGACAAAAGGCTAGTTTAGAGGCCAGTCACATATTGACCACAGTGCCGGCTGAAAATGCCATGTATGCCATCATAATATGTCATTTCATTTTGCTTTTACATCGTGCCAAATGTTAATGTTAAAGGATATTCACTACTGTAGTAGTTTCAAGAGTGCATAAGCTTGTCCGTGGGGTGGTGTGCTCTGCCCCCACCCCTCCTAGGGGAATCCAGACATGAGTCTGTTGAAGGAGGGAGGGATGCCTTGCCTTGAAACACTTGTGTATAGGTGCTTTATAAATGTCATATCATATCATATCATGTGGTGGGGGAAAAATGTTTTGTGATAGCAGGGGTGCATATCAATCCTGTTTGGTGGGCAGTAGCTCTGCAAACGGGCTGAGGCGTATATGAATCATGTGTTGTGGTCGGTCATTGGGATTAATTCCTAGATAGATTTGCATGGAGACCCAGAGATAGGTAAGGCCATCTTGCCCTTGAGGCCCTGGCATCCTTAAAACAAAAGAAAATGAAAAAGAAAGCAAACGTGCTCTAGAGCGCCCCGCTTCCCTCTTCTGTGTTTCCCGCTCCCTCCTTCATGCCCATCAAGTCACTGATTGGCCTCTTCTCCCTCATAAGTCTCCTTCGCAGGGAAGCCCTCTGCCCATGCAGCCCCTGCGGCTAAGGGCCCTGAGGCAAAGGGCGGCTCCAACAGAGGCAGATCAAGAAAGTGTCTGCAGGCATCAGCAGGGGAGGCCGGTGGCCAGGCATCAACCAGCAGCGACGAACAAGGTAGGAATGGCCAGGGTGGTGAGTAGAGCAATCACTCTACTCAGGAAGCCCGGCAACATAACAAACCTACATACAATGGGATAGTACTGTGATTCTTAGCCTGTGTCTCTCTAGGATAGTACTGTGATTATTAGATTGTCCCACGCCCTTAGATATTAGAACATATTGACCCGAATCACATCTAGAAAGCACCACAACAGACTACTACTCTGATTATTAATGTGTGCCTTCTAGGATAGTACTGTGATTATTAGCATGTGCCTTCTAGGATAGTACTGTGATTACTAGCTTGTGCCATCTAGGATAGTACTGTGATTAATAGCTTGTGCCTTCTAGGATTGTGCTGTGATTAATAGCTTGTGCCTTCTAGGATTGTGCTGTGATTAATAGCTTGTGCCTTCTAGGATTGTGCTGTGATTATTAGACTGTGCGGCACCCTTAGAGATTAGCACATATTAACCTTAATCACAACTAGAAAGCACCACAATAGAATAGTACTGTGATTATTGGCTTGTGCCTTTCTAAGATAGTACTGTGAATCTTAGCCTATCTCTAGGATAGTACCGTGATCATTGGTTTTGTGTCTTTCTAGGATAGTACTGTGAATCTTAGCCTATGTTTCTCTAGGATAATACCGTGGTTATTTGCTTGTGCCTTTCTGGGATAGTAATGTGAATCGTAGCCTGTGCCTCTCTAAGACAGCACCGTGATTACTAGCTTGTACCTCTCTAGGATAGTACTGTGTTCATTGTACCTCTCTAGGATATTAACTTGTGGCTTTCTAGGAAAGTACTGTGAATCCTAGCCTATGTCTCTCTAGGATAGTGCCATGATTATTGGCTTGTACCTTTCTAATATAGTACTGTGATTATTTGCTTGTGCCTTTCTAGGATTGTACTGTGAGTCTTAGCCTATGTCTCTCTAGGACAGTACCGTGATTAATAGCTTCTACCTCTCGAGGATAGTACTGTGTTCATTTTACCTCTCTAGGATAGTACTGTGTTTATTAGACTGTGTCGCACCCTTAGAGATTAGCAAATATTGACTTGAATCACATCTAGAAAGCTCCACAATAGAATAGTGTTGTGATTACAGGCTTGTGCCTTTCTAGGATTGTACCGGGACTATTAGCTTGTGCCTCTCTGGGATAGTACTGCGATTATTGGCCTACACAGCACCCATACAGATGTGTGGATATTAAATTGAATCACATCTAGAAAACACCACAAAAAGAACACTGCTGGGATTACTAGCCTGTGCCTCTCGAGGACAGCACAGGGATTATTACCCTGTCCCACACTGGGATAGTATTGTGACTATTAGCCTGCACCACACTGGGATAGCTCTGTGAATATTGGCCTATGTCGCACCATTAGATAATTGTTAAGAAGGCCTGTAAACCACATCTAGAAAGTGGGATAGCACTGTAAGTATTAGCCCTGCTGCACCGAGATGGTACTGTGATCATTGGCCCTGACATTCTGAGATAGTGCCGTGATAGTACCAGAGATTGTTTGTTGCTGTAAGTCTCTTCCAGGAAGAGACACATTAGGGACAGCCACTGACATCGATATAACCCTAGTAGACTTCCCCAACCGGACAGCCTCAACTCGAGACAGCGACTGAATTACCCTAGCGATATATCCTGACTAGACCACCCCCAACAGACCCAGTCCAACACCACTAGACAGCCGGACCAAAAGCACAAAAGGCCGACTCTGCAACAACAAACCCAACAAAACCAACCAGAAAAATGTGTGCAACCGTACAATCATAACAAAAGAGCCAACCAATAAAGCACTGCACGAGGGCTACCGCCCCATCAGCCGCAACCTCAACCCCAAGGAAACCCAAAGGAATCACAAACCAAACACATTAACAGAAAGCAAATGGCAAATAACTCCAAATGCCGCGAAAACAAATTGGACCAAAGGAAAGACAAAGAGCAGAAAGAACAAACCCAACTGAACACCACCGAAGACTCACAACTGCAGAACACACTCCCACTGACAAGAACGATAACATAACCGGCGCCGAGAGAAGAGAGAAATCCCTATACCTAACACCATACCTCGCAAATAACCACTCACTTGAACAAACTGACCCAACATACAAATCAAGAACGACCAACAACCAAACACAACCACGCAGAAGAAGAACGGACAAAGCTAGAGGTAACAAGAACATAATTGACATCCTAACCCCTTACATCACCAAAACAAGCAGACCCTCCCCTCAACAGATGCAAAATTTAGAAGAGCCACCTGATGAAAAGAAAAACCCAACACTGAAACTAGAAGAGCTTTTTGATGACACAGACACAACTGTACCAACATCTCAACTAGAGATCGACTTGGAAGGAAACCTAAACACCAGTCAGATGACAACATCGACAATAAAGCACAAACCAAACTATACCTTTAAAATCCACTGCAATTTAATAAACGCAAGATACATGTTAAAACACTCAACAGAGATCTTCAACCTTCTCTGCTTCAACAGTATTGACATCCAATTCATCACAGAAACATGGCTGGGTGTGAACTACAAAATCACACTCCAAAACTGCCTCCCCACCAACTTCAAATTCCTACAGTTAAACAGAAAAAATTAAAAAGGAGGAGGCCTCGCAATAGCATTCAAAGATCACCTGAATGTAAAAACAGACGAACCTCTAAATATCATGAACTGCGAATCCATGGTCATACACCTATCATTGAATCCAAAAACAAACATTACATTCATACTGGTTTACAGACCACCGACATATGATGCAACCTTCGTCAACAACTTCATAGAAGCGATCACCAACATAGCATCCGACACAAGCTTTTGATAATCCTGGGGGACTTTAACATTTGGTTCAAAGAAAAACACGCCAACTCTCAAAACTCACTAATCTGGCAGCTAACAACCATGAAACTACAACAGTTGGTCGAAGGGGCAACGCACTCGGCAGGACACACCCTTGACACAATCTTCACTAGAAAAAACGTATCACCACTACACCACTGATAGAAATACTTTGGAGCGACCATCTCATCGTTCGATTTGTGATCACACTACCAACCAAATTCAGCATTTAGCCCCTCAGGCTCCAAACCACCACAAAAAGAAACTGTAAAACGGTCAAAACAAGCAACCTAATAGAACAACTGGGGATGACCAAACCTTCAACGGCAGAACTAGAGAAGGCAGACTTAGATGGGAAAATGGAGCTACTTCACAAATAGGTTGCTGATACAATCAAAAACATCTCCCCGGAAAAACATTCACCCCCTCAAGAAAAAGAGGAATGGCAAAATGGTTCACGCCACTATTAAGCACCATGAAAAAGAACAACAAGAAGCTGGAATTACAATGGAGGAAAGAATACGACCAAGATGAGAAAACCCAGTTCCAGAGACAAATCTGATCATATAAGAAGGAAATTCAAAAGGCAAAGAAAAGACATTGTGATGACAGAATCACCAATGCCACCGACACACAAAAAGAAATGTTCAGCATTATAAACGAAATGAGAAACCCACTGGGTTGTGACAACACCCCAACCCCATCAGAGAAACTATGCAACGACCTGGCAGACCACTAAAAAAAGAAATCAATGACATCCAACAAATCATACAAAACAGACCAACCAACCCTAACACTCAACCAACCGGACCTGATGAGGACCCACAGCACAAACTCCAAAACTTCCCGGAAATATCAGTAGAGACATTCGTCAAGCTCATAAAACACAGCAAGAAAGCAGGATCACCAGTGGATCCCTGCCCCCCGGACATCTATAATTCAATCCTCGCACAAGGAACGCCATCAAAATATTACAGAAATATCTTGAATCTGTCGCTCAGAACAGAGACTGTACCACGATCCTTCAAATCAGCATATATTAAGCCACTTCTAAAAAACACAAGTGGCGTCGTGGAAGACCTCTCCAACTACAGACCGATTTCAAACATTCCCACCCAGCAGAACTCCTACAAACATACGCATGCAAACTAACCCAAGAACACGTAGAAAAACACCAGTTGCTACACCAACCACAAGTCGGCTTCAGACCCACAAGAGGAACAGAATCGGTACTACTATCCATCTGGGACGACCTAAAACATATGCAGACTCCAACACAACCTCGGCTCTGATTCTGCTCGACCTCTCGGCAGCTTTTGACACAGTAAGCCATGAGACCCTAATCAAAAGATTAGAAGATATAGGTATAACGAATATGTCACTACTCTGGATTAAATCATTCCTAGCAGACAGAACAGAAACTGTATGGATAAAACCCTTCAACTATACTCAACGAGTTAATGACTGTGGAGTACCACAAGAATCCTCACTATCACCACTATACTTCAACATCTACCAGACTCCGTTTATCAGGATTTTCAAAAAATACATTACATGCTACAACTACGCAGACGACCCTCAAATCATCTACAACATCGAAGATACACGAGCCGATCACTCAACACTAGTAGAATGTCTAAAAGAAATCAATGACTGGATGAATGCCAACAACTTAAAAATCAACCCAGGAAAGACAAAAATCATGATTATATCCAAAAACCAAGAGAACAACACCTACATTCCCTGAACGATGGAACTGGGAACCGCGCCCACACCATCTAAGGTAGTAAAAAATCTGGGAGTCCTAATGGACAACGCTCTAACCTTAGAACCACAAGTAAACGCGATAATTAAGAAATGCTTCTTCCTCCTTCACTCAACAAGTAGAATCCTACCTTTCCTGTCAACCCTCAAAACACTGACAATCGTCACCCTCATCATGTCAAGAATCGACTACGCAAACAGCCTCTACCTGGGGATGCCAGAAGAATTGCAGCGCGAAATGCAGCAGCTAGACTCCTCCTCAAACTATCCAGAAGAGACCACATCACTCCAGTGCTAAAAATACTACATTGGTTCCCAATCAAACATTGTATCACGTTCAAATCAATGTGCATAACACACAGGACAATTAGCGGACAGGGAGCAGAATTCCTACTAAAGAAAATAATCTATAAGCCAACGAGACTCCTCAGATCAAGCAATGAAATCCACCTAAAACCAAAACCATACTTCAGGAAAAAACTAGGGGAGCTCCTCTTTCTCCCACCTAGCTGCAAAACGCTGGAACAACCTCCCGAAAGAATTAATAAACACCAAAGACCACCTAAAATTTAGAAAACTTCTAAAAACCTGCCTCTTTAACACCTCTGAACCAAATTGAAACAACTAAAACAATCAAACAGGAAACACAAAGAACAGACTGACAGAATATATGATGCACAGACAACACCTAGGACCGACTAAGGGAAAATCCTACAAGAACAAGAGAGACAATGCTAGGTGGAACAGAACGCAAGTGGCAACCCCATGAGGACAGAACAATAGTAAACATGCCTAACACTACCAACAACCTTACCCACTCAGAAAGTGTGTAGGGTATGGGCGTAGTTCACAATGAAATCGATCTAAAAGGACTAGGTTGCAGAACGACAAACTGGGATAAAAGAGATGGCCAAATACAAAGATGGAAACACAAAGAGTAGCTGATTTAGCATAATGACAGAGAGATGAGACAGCCTTATCATGCTGAAACTTAATCACTGAAAGGAAAACAGCCTCCTCTAAATCACAAAGGAGACACAATAGGAATGTGCATTTCTCCTAACAACAGGATTACTAACCAACCCCCAAAACTGCTAAAAGCCTCCCCACACACCTCTCACACTCTAACCAAACACAACCACACCTTTTAAAACCGCAGCAGCCCACGCACACTTCACCACACCGCAACAACAAACACACCACACAGACCCCCTAACAACAGCACACAATGGACTCAGAACCGAATACCACACCAATATTCACGGCAAACGGTGTTAACCGAGCTGAAGCTGCCAACAGTACTTCACAGTTCCCTTGCTCTTCTCCAAACTTTGTCCAACTAACACACCTAACCTAGCCCCCTTTTGTTTCAAATCCACCAGAGCGCCAGGGGACCACTCCAGTGGTGATAGTGCACAGTACAAATATCCTTTAACATTAACATAGATTTGGGAAACTGTAAATCAGTGTGTAATGTAATGTTTCATGCGGGAGGGGGTCAGGACTCTGCTCAGGCAGCCTGCAATGTGAGTGGCTTATTGCCAGGGGCAGCCTCATATGCCCCAAGCAGTGCCATCATATGGCAGGTTATATATCACACACGCGTATGATCATCATACGTTGGGTGCAGCGTAAGTAGCCCAAGAGCTGTGATCCAATACCATTTCCAGTCCCACTCACCCAAGGGCTTCTATCTTTTTATAGCAGGGGAAGCCTGTTCTGACAGTTATGTTCTTTATATGTCAGGTGCAGCCTCCCATGCTCGGGTCTTTCCAGCTTATGACAAGTGTAGGTTATTTTCCCAGGCACATACTTTGGGGTGTGCATTAACGGTGACTTGCCTTCATTTCCCTTGCTACCCCTAAAAATAAAAGATTAAAAAGGTTTTTGTTTTTTTTAATGGCAGCTCCTGGGCTCTGGCCGGAGCCATGTGGCTCTTTGTTTCTGTAGTGGCTGGCTTTCTTGTTTAGGCCTCTTAAAAAAAACATGGGGTTCCACAACTGTATGATATGATATGATAGGTTATTTATAATGCACTTAATACCCAGAGGTTTCTAAAGCTTTGACGACGGACAAGACCCAAAGCGTCTTTGTCCGCCGGCAAAGCTTTGTAAGAGATGGCTTGAATTGAGCACTTTTCAAGTCATCTTTTATAAACCTCAAAATATTTAATGCAATCCGCGACCTGGGGAAACAAAGGGACAGTAACTTCCTCTGGGGACCCCTCGCGTGAGCGGTCACCAGAGGAAGTTACAGTGATTGACAGAAGTGCTAGCCAGTTACAGCAATGCTGTGGCTGATAGGCACTTCAGTCAGCTCGCCTCACTTAATGACAGGCATATCTCCCGTCGCGGCTGCGGCTGGATAATGCGTCTGCCAAAATGTGGTGGGACCAGCCCCACTTTTTGGAGACTGCCAGGGCCCAGCCCCAGCTGGGCTTGCCCACTTAAAGCACTGCTTGTGTGTATTTTCCCTGAACACCAGTTTATGGATGCGCTTTCTGCATTTGCTCGTGCGTTTTTTCCCTGAACACCAGTTTATGGATGCACTTTCTGCGGTTGCTCATGACATTAAATAGACCTGTTGTATTTGTGTTTGCTGATACCCAGAATATGCATTTGAATGCTATAGACATGTGACAGAATAATCCCCCTGTCAATACTGTTCGCTGTGCAGAGTTTATACACTGTGAAATTAAACCTCTCTTCGTATCTTTACTTTCCTGTGCGTGGGTTTTCTGGCAGGCTTCAGAAAGCTGGGATTACAGGCTTCTGGCACGCATGCTGAGTTTCACAGATATTCCAAAACACGCCATATTTTGCTTGGAAGTATCCATGCGGACTCCGAAAAGTGATTCGGTGTGCATGCAAACATGACAACAGAAATAGATGTACTTCTAAACCCTTGTGGAAGTGCCCCACTTTTTTCAGACTGTGGTCGCCATCCCCCTAGGTGTTTTAGAGGCCGTGTGTAAAAACAAGACACCCGACCGTCTTTTTCGAAATTATGATTTTAAGCGCGACCTGGGGATTCGAACCAAGGTAGGCAGGTTCACGGGTCAGGCACTTCACCAGTACACCATATAAAGTGGTGAAAAAGAAATAACTACTAAAGGTGAACTGTCACATTTCGGGAGTGCACTCTCCAGGGGAAACGCTGGCATTGATTCTTGGGGTTTTTAAACATGATGGGTCGAGGCTCAATGGCTCAACAGAGGATCAGCAAGCGGCTGTTGACAAAGGGAGCTCTGCATGTTTGCGGCCGGTGACAAAGGAAGCTCTGCATGCTTGCGGCTGGTGACAAAGCAACCCCTTGCTCACTACTCTTAGAGAGGCACAGATCCACCCTACTGATGAGGTCCAACCAGACCGACACACGTGTCTGGGGTTTCTGTTGGTACTCTTGTTCAGAGGAGAATTGCCTAGCATTTCGGTGCTGGACTTCCCTAGGCAGGACAAAGACTGATATGTTTGGGATATTTCTTCTCTGTGAAAGATAGTGAGCTAAAGACTCTGGGTAAATCTCTCCTAACCAGGACTAATGTCTGGCAGAGGGACTCCCAGGACCCCCCTTGTTAATTTGCATTTTTAAGTAACTTTGGGTCTCACCCTAAGTTACTAGGGGAATCCAGACGTGGACCCCTTGCTCACTACTCTTAGAGAGGCACAGATCCACCCTACTGATGAGGTCCAACCAGACCGAAACACGTGTCTGGGGTTTCTGTTGGTACTCTTGTTCAGAGGAGAATTGCCTAGCATTTCGGTGCTGGACTGCCCCAGGGCAGGACAAAGACTGATATGTTTGGGATATTTCTTCTCTGTGAAAGATAGTGAGCTAAAAACTCTGGGTAAGTCTCTCCTAACCAGGACTAATGTCTGGCAGAGGGACTCCCAGGACCCCCCTTGTTAATTGACAAAGCAAGTTCTACATGCTTGTAGCTGGTGACAAAGGAAGCTCTGCATGCTTGCAGCTTGTGACAAAGGAAGCTCTGCGTGCTTGCGGCTGGTGACAAAGGAAGCTCTGTGTGCTTGCAACTGGTGACAAAGGAAGCTCTGCATGCTTGCGGCTGGTGACAAAGGATGCTCTGTGTGATCATGGGTGGTGATGGAAGAAGGCCGGCGTGCTTGCGGCTAGTGACGAAGGAAGCTCTGTGCTTGCAGCTGGTGACAAAGGATGCTTTGCATGCTTGCGGGTGGTGACAAAGGAAGTTCTTCCTGCTTGCAGCTGGTGACAAAGGAAGCTCTACATTCTTGCGGCTGGTGACGAAGGAAGCTCTGCGTGCTTGCGGCTAGTGACGAAGGAAGTTCTGTGCTTGCAGCTGGTGACAAAGGAAGCTCTGCGTGCTTGCTGCTGGTGACAAAGGAAGTTCTGCCTGCTTCCAGCAGGTGACAAAGGAAGCTCTGCGCGCTTGTGGCTTGTGACGACGGAAGCTCTCTGTGCGTGCAGCTGGTGACAAAGGAAGCTCTGCATGCATGCGGCTGGTGTCAAAGGAAGCTCTGCGTGATCGCGGGTGGTGATGAAGGAAGCTCTGCATCCTTGCGACTAGTGACAAAGCAAGCTCTGTGCTTGCAGCTGATGACAAAGGAAGCTCTGCGTGCTTGACCCTGGTGACAAAGGAAGTTCTGCCTGCTTGCAGCTGGTGACAAAAGAAGCTCTGCGTGCTTGTGGCTGATGACAAAGAAAGCTCTCCGTGCTTGTGGCTGGTGACAAAGGAAGCTCTGCGTGCTCGCGGCTGGTGATGAAGGATGCTCTGCATGCTTGCGGCTAGTGACGAAGGAAGCTCTGTGCTTGCAACTGGTGATGAAGGAAGCTCTGCATGCTCTCAGCTGGTGACGAAGGAAGCTCTGCGTGCTTCCATCTGGTGACAAAGGAAGCTCTGCGTGTTTGGGGCTGGTGATGAAGGAAGCTCTGCTTGCTTGCAGCTGGTGACAAAGGAAGCTCTGCGTGCTGGCATCTGGTGACAAAGGCAGCTCTGTGTGCTTGAGGCTGGTGATGAAGGAAACGCTGTGTGCTTGCAGTTGGTGACAAATGCGGCTGGTGACAAAGGAAGCTCTGTGTGCTTGCAGCTGGTGACGAAGGAAGCTCTGCATGCTTGCGGCTGGTGACAAAGGAAGCTCTGCGTGCTTGCAGCTGGTGACAAAGGAAGCTCTGCATGCTCACGGCTGGTAATGAAGTAAGCTCTGCATGCTTGCGGCTAGTGATGAAGGAAGCTCTGTGCTTGCGGCTGGCGCTGAAGGAAGCTCTGCGTGCTCGCAGCTGGTGATGAAGGAAGCTCTGCTTGCTTGCATCTGGTGACAAAGGAAGCTCTGCGTGCTTGGTGTTGATGACGAAGGAAGCTCTGCGTGCTTGCAGCTGGTGACAAAGGAAGCACTGCGTGCTTGCGGCTGGTGACAAAGGAAGCTATGCCTGCTCACGGCTGGTGACGAAGGAAGCTCTGCGTGCTTGCGGCTAGTGACGAAGGAAGCTCTGTGCTTGCAGCTGGTCACAAAGGAAGCTCTGCGTGCTTGTGGCTGGTGACAAAGGAAGCTCTGCATGCTTGCAGCTGGTGACAAAGGAAGCTTTGTGTGCTTGCGGCTGGTGACGAAGGAAGTTCTGCGTGCTTGCAGCTGGTGACAAAGGAACCTCTGCATGCTTGCGGCTGGTGAGGAAGGAAGCTCTGCGTGCTTGCGGCTAGTGACCAAGAAAGCTCTGTGCTTGAAGCTGGTGACAAAGGAAGCTCAGTGTGCTCGCGTCTGGTGACGAAGGAAGCTCTGCATGCTTGCATCTGGTGACAAAGGAAGCTCTGCGTGCTTGGGGCTCGTGACGAGGGAAGCTCTGCATGCTTGCGGCTGGTGACAAAGTAAGCTCTGCGTGCTTGCGGCTGGTGACAAAGAAAGCTCTGCATGCTTGCGGCTAGTGATGAAGGAAGCTCTGCGAGTTTGCAGCTGGTGATAAAGGAAGCTCTGCATGCTTGAGGCTGGTGACAAAGGAAGCTCTGAGTGCTTGCGGCTGGTGACGAAGGAAGCTCTGCATGCTTGCAGTTGGTGACAAAGGAAGCTCTGTGTGCTTGTGGCTGGTGACAAAGGAAGCTCTGCGTGCTTGTGGCTGGTGACGAAGGAAGCTCTGCGTGCTTGCAGCTGATGACAAAGGAAGCTCTGCGTGCTTGTGGCTAGTGATGAAGGAAGCTCTGCGAGTTTGCTGCTGGTGATAAAGGAAGCTCTGCATGCTTGAGGCTGGTGACAAAGGAAGCTCTGCGTGCCTGCGGCTGGTGACGAAGGAAGTGCTGCATGCTTGTAGTTGGTGACAAAGAAAGCTCTGTGTGCTTGTGGTTGGTGACAAAGGAAGCTCTACGTGCTTGCGGCTGGTGACGAAGGAAGCTCTGCGTGCTTGCAGCTGATGACAAAGGAAGCTCTGCGTGCTTGCAACTGGTGACAAAGGAAGCTTTGCGTGCTTGCAACTGGTGACAAAGGAAGCTCTGTGTGCTTGCGGCTGGTGACAAAGGAAGCTCTGCATTTTTTGCAGCTGGTGACGAAGGAAGCTCTGCGTGCTTGCAGCTGGTGACAAAGGAAGCTCTGCATGCTTGCGGCTGGTTATGATGGGAAGCTCTGCGTGCTTGCGGCTGGTGACGAAGGAAGCTCTGCGTGCTTGCGGCTGCTCACAAACCTCCTTGAAGATGTAATCCTTCTTTAGTAGTCTACACTTAAAGTGAGGAAACTAATCACCCATAAGTACATAAAATAAGGTGATAGCCACAGGGAAAGTTGATGTTTGCTTTAACTTTTTTTTTATTCTAGACAAATATGTGCCTCCGATAGCATGGATTTTTCTGGAAAGGCGCTGTATTTGAGGATTTCAACCACCTTGAGGCAACTTTATAGATTGAAATTCCTCTGACTCAACGATCGACTCGAAGTAACCCCAGCGCCAGCGGGAATGGATGCTCGCACATCAGGTTTGCCTCTTGGGCAAAGCCCTCAGCAGATCTGGGCACTGCCTGGTGGGGCATGGAGTACACCTTGATTCCCTTTGCGTTCATTAATGCAATACGACTGCACTCCATTGAGTCACTTCTCGAGCAACCTATCCCGACACAACACCCCTTTTCAAAGTCGACATCGATTCCTCTGGCGAACCTCAAGGTTCGGCCCAATGCCTTGTTCCTTTATCAGGCCATCCTAGCCCACATCATTGAATCCAGCGGCACTGGATTGCGTATGTGAACGGAGGATAGCACAGGGGAAACGTGCTGGTCTTGGAAGCTAGACCACGCAGAACAGCAGAAGTTTGAATCCCGGATCCGCGCTTGGAAACTGAACTCAGGGATCCGCGCTTAGAAACTGAACTCAGGTATTAAGCGTGTTATAAAAAAACAATACAATAAAAAATGTATGCTGGCGTTACCAAGCTATGTCTGAATCCACAGATTCGACAGCAAGTTGCACCAAAGCTGACACAGCTGCAAGAACAGATCCACCCTGTAATGTACCTAACTCTGAGTGCCGGACCTCACCATCTAGCTTTCAACTCTCCAACTTCCCGGTTCTCACTTAGCAAGTTCAAAGCATGAGGGATGTCTGCAACACCATATTGTCTTTTGACCCAAGCTAATGGGGTCACCCCACTTTCTGCCATCGCCTATGCTTGCTACATAGAATTATCCACCTTCTGTACCCTGTCTTTCCGGTCTTAACAGTGTCTGCATTACTGCAATACCATTGATTGCAGTAATCTCAGTAATCTGCAGTCTCTCAAAACATGGTTCTTCCAACAACGCCTGACCAAGGTCTAATTCCAAAGGACGCACATACTGATGCACAGACCTCACAGTACTGCGCTACTGTTAAAAGATGCCAGTCGAAATGCTGGCTACTATCCACACTCTATACAAGCACTCCGCTACTCTCCAGCTAGGTCCGTGCTTTAAACAATAAAATACAAAAAATATTTTAAAATGGATGCCAGGATACCAGAAAGGACTGTCTGTAAACACCAAAAGGTACAATCTCGCCTGCACACTCCACCTTGCAATCTCACTGAAGAACCTTGGCACCTTTCACAAAGCAGTGAGGAAGTGTCCTGTTACATCTTTCAAAAATCGGCAAACAACACCAGTTGCTTACGGCCAACCTCCCTGAGCCGCCTTACCATTCATCCAATCAAATAAAAGCAGACAGGCAGCATAGCTCTGCTACACCCAATTCTTTTCCCCCTGGCGCTCCCTATCCCTCAATCTCGAAAAGAACTTTCTGGAATTCTCTTGGGGATGTAAATTGACTGCTGCATGTGATTAGCTGGCCTCATGATTTCCAAATCTGTGACCATATGCTCCCTCTGGACCCTCTGGATCTGAAGGCCCTTTGGCGACGGTTACAGAATCAAATAGAGACATTAGATGAGACAGAAGACTGAGGAGACTAGCTCTACGGCTCTCAAATAAGATCGTGGTGGCATAACTACTTTGAAGACTAGTTTTGGCAAATAACTCCAAACCTTGGAGCCTGATACGATTAAGAATACATACCTACAAGGATTCAAGCTGGATGATGTTAATTTGACTGCGGGAAGTAGTATAGACAACTAACTAGGGAACAAAGAACCTTTTCTAATCAACTAAGGAAACGTTGTAATTTTCCGAAGGCAATATCCAAAACATCATGATTGACTTTTTTGAGTGGTGAACTCACCCTACTCTGTTGAATGGGAATGACTGAATTCCCCATTGTGGTCCTGACGAAGGTTGCTTTACCAAAGGAACAAATGTGTTGAAGTCCAATCAGACAACCGAAACACGTGTAGGCAACTATTTCTATGTAACTGATTATACATAGATAGAATCATCTGATAGTTAAATGGAGGGCATTTCACAGTGAAAATATATATTGTTGACCAAGTGGTCGGAGCAAAAAGTGTGATGTGTACGGTTTTTTATGAGAGTGATATGGAATGAATGGTAGGATTTAATGTATGTGAGTTGAATTTTGAATAATGAGTTTTTATATTGGTTTTATGAATTTATATTATGTATTTGTGTATGACAATACAATTAATTAATCTGAACTAAAAGTGTGACATTTATTGATATAATTAAAAAGATAAATGTGTAAGAACGGCCATTCCGTAGCCCATGGGTCCATTATTGTTTGTTCCTAAAGGCCCTCCCAACCCCTCACTCAGATTTTTCCCACTGAAGCCTCATTCTGCTTTAACCCCAGAAGTATAGTGCTGCAAAACAGCTCTAAGCGATTCTGGCGCTACACAAATACAGTAAGACAAAGATAAATAAAATATGAACATGATGTCAGATTTGGAAAAATAAGCAATGGAATTTACTACTTAAAATGAAAAAGATACGAATAAAGAGAGGAAAATAGTATGTTGATTTTTTTACCCCCAAAAAATCTTTATTAACAAGTAAAATATAGCTTTAGTGAACACGTACAATTGGTATATTTCTGCTTCCAAAACATTCTGGAGGCGGATGGATGTCTCCCACGAGCTCAAACTGTCGTAAACATTTCTCCATACTCTGCCCCTTTCCCTCGCCAGCTGGTTCCTAAGCAACCACAGTGCTGCTGATGCGATCCATTGCATTTCAGTTTGTCGATTACCTGCTTTTTCGCTTCGAATTGGGAAATCCTTGCGGCATTTATTTGTTTTTATTTGTGAGAAGGAGATTAGATAATAGTGCTTTTATCAGAAAACCATCACATCATGTCAGCAGTAGTAGATATGGGCTTCCCCATCACTGGGGGCTTTAACAATATAGTGGCAAGTTGATACATAGACCAGTTGGTGGCAGTGTGTGGGGGTGGCAGGAAGTGTACACACACAATGGGGAAAGCACAGGGCACAATACACTAATAACAATATATATATATTTGAAATGTGAACGGCATCCACAGAAAACTCCACAAAAAACTGTCCAAACGAGCAGCACTCCACAACAAGTGTTCCATTAATATAAAATACACGGAAAGCCAATAGCAAACACTGTGGCTTCGGTTGTAATGTGTAAAACAACCTTTATTTCATTTTGCAGCGTTTAAAAAAAAGGAAAATTCTCCCAGTGAGAGTATTCAAGCCTGACGGCAGCCTGACGTGTTTCACCACTCCCTAGTGGCTTGTTCACTATATATATACCATTATAGTATTGGTGATTGGTGGTGCAGGAATGGGGATTGTGGGGCAAAGCTGATGCCACTGCACGCCTCAGGCACTCCCTCCGGAGAGTGCAGTTGATTTTATAAGCGGTGTTGAAGGTGTGCACCATAGGTATATTGTTCATCCGGGCTGCAGGGAATTCCAGTGCCGCGGAGCCAGCATAGCAGAAACAGGAGGAAGCACCGGGTGGGATAGAAACAGAAAGATGGAAGAGGGATTGGGATCATTTTCAGGCTTCCCTCAGCCACCTCTTCTCCCTCTCTCATCTCCGACTGTCTGTCTGCCATCCAGCAGTGGTGTGCCGCCAATGATCTCTGCCTTAATGCCAGTAAGACCGAGATTCTCCTCATCGGCACACCCATACACTCCTTTCCTGTCACTCTCTGGCCGGCATCTCTTGGCCCTCTTCCTGCACCCACCTGTGAGGCCAAAAACCTTGGGGTTATCTTCGACTCCACACTCTCCTTCTCTCCTCACATCGCCGATGTCTCTAAGAAGTCACACTACCAGCTGCACCTCCTCAGGGGTATTCTTCCTTTCCTCTCCTTCCCCCAGAAGCTCACTGTCCCCAGAGCTCTGGTTCTCTCTAGGCTGGACTACTGCAACAGCCTCTTTCTAAATCTGCCTGCTTTCTACACTCCGCCCTCAGCAACTCATCCAGAACAGGACTGCAAGAATTGTCCTTGGCCTCAAGCCCAGAGATCGTATCGCTACAGGACTGAAATCTCTGCACTGGCTCCCAGTGGCTGCGAGGATCAAGTTCAAAACCCTCTGTATTATCCACAAGGCCTTCTGGTGCCTCAATAACTTCAACTCTCTCTTCCTAAATATCTTCCTTCTCGAGCTCTTCACTCATCCGCCTCCAACTCCCTCAGGGTCAGTCGCTTCTTCAAGCAACAAGTTGGTGGTAGATCTCTCTCTTCGGCTGGGGCCTCCCTCTGGAACAGCCTCCCTGCCCCCTTAAAACTTGAGGAGAACCATCCCCGGTTGTGGAAGCACCTCAAAACCTTTCTCTTTGCTTCTGCTTTTTCTCCTCCTCTCCCCTGCTGATTTCCTGGCTGAAACTGAAACTGCGCTGGTTACCTGGCCACCCTCTGATCTCGGGCCTAGGTCCCCTCACCCACTAGTCGCACACCTGCACTGCCTTCCTGGCATTCCCTGCACTTGGGGACTCTTTCTGTATCCCTACAGACCCCCTACCAGCACTTGACACCGGATACCTGATGCCTGCACTTACCCTTCACCCCTGCTTTTGCCACCTGCTGGCCATACTTTACTTATTGTCATTTATTCTATTTTTCCATGTACTGCACTGTCCCTCCACCCTCGCTCCTGCACTTTTCCCCTTCCCTCTTCCCATACACTTGCGCGATCTGAATGACACCTGGCCCAGTATGATCGTTGTCTGTCTTCCCTCTGTTCCCCCTCCCTTGCCTTGTCGCGCCTTGAACACTTGTGTATAGGCGCATTATAAATGCCTTATCATATCATATAATATCATCACAAAACGCAAGGTGGGAAAAAGCAGGAGGTAGTGGATTATACTGGGGAGACTGGCAATGAACAAGGTGGGAAGTAGCAGGAGGTAGCAGATTATACTGGGGAGAGTGGTCATGAACAAGGTGGGAAGTCGCAGGAGGTAGTGGATTATACTGGGGAGAGAGGTCATGAACAAGGTGGCAAGTAGAGGGTTTTAATTGATTATACCGGGGTGACTGGCCATCAACAAGGTGGGAAGTAACAGGAGGTAGTGGATTATACTGGGGATAGTGGCCATGAACAAGGTGGGAAGTAGCAGGAGGTAGTGGATTATACCAGGGAGAGTGGCCATGAACAAGGTGGGAAGTAGCAGGAGGTAGTGGATTATACTGGGGAGAGTGGTCATGAACAAGGTGGGAAGTAGCAGGAGGTAGTGGATTATACTGGGGAGAGTGGTCATGAACAAGGTGGCAAGTAGAGGGTTTTAATTGATTATACCGGGGTGACTGGCCATCAACAAGGTGGGAAGTAACAGGAGGTAGTGGATTATACTGGGGATAGTGGCCATGAACAAGGTGGGAAGTAGCAGGAGGTAGTGGATTATACCGGGGAGAGTGGCCATGAACAAGGTGGGAAGTAGCAGGAGGTAGTGGATTATACCGGGGAGAGTGACCTTGAACAAGGTGGCAGTAGCAGGAGGTAGTGGATTATACCAGGGATAGTGGCCATGAACAAGGTAGCAAGTAGCAGGAGGTAGTGGATTATACCGGGGAGAGTGACCATGAACAAGGTGGGACGAAGCAGGAGGTAGTTGATTATACCGCGGAGAGTGGCCATGAACAAGGTGGCAAGTAGCAGGAGGTAGTGGATTATACCAGGGGGGACTGACCATGAACAATGTGGGAAGTAGCAGGAGGCAGTTCATTAAACGGGGGGTGCAGCAATCAAAATGTATTTATTTTACATATACAGGAGGTACAATGCTCTTTTGATCACAAAATAACGTACGATAGATAGGAAATCAGATTTGAAGGGAAGCCGTCAGCTTTTTAAAATGGGATGAGTTTGATGGACAATCCGACCAGGTTGTGGTGGGGAGTAAATGGAACAGTCACCGGGGACAATACTTAAGTAGACATACATAGATTAAGGACAATCAACATTGAACATTTCTAAGTGCAGGTAGGCGGTACGGCCAGATGTCCTCGGGATGTGACCATGTTGGGTGAACTACTAGAGTGGAGGCAGAGGAAGTGAGGGACAGAGGCTGGTTAGAGGTGAGGAAAACATGTTACCTAGCAGGCAGATGAGAGGTAGGTTAAGAGGGTAATTCGAAGTCAAGGAGGTAGGCTTTTAGTATGGATTTGAACAAATCTGTGTGGCCTGTTTCTTGGATGTCTGGGGGAAGATAATTCCATGCAAGTGGAGCAAGAAGAGAGAAAGTGCAGAAGCGAGAGGAATCACAGAGAGGGCGAGGAGCCACAAAGATAGTCGAAGAGGTAGTACCGAGATTACAAGAAGGCTTGTAGAGTTGGATAGAGGAGGATAGATACAGTGGTGCCTTACATGGATAGATTTGTGAACCAGGGAAAGACATATAATTCTGGCTCTTTTTTGCATCATCAGCCATCAAAGCCTGGTGACAGTATGGGGAAATCTGGTGTGAAATGAGGGAGTTCAAAGAGTGTCCTGGTAGTGAAGTTAATGATCTTTTTGAGGGGACAGAAAACATAGTTGGGGAGACAAAAGAGGATGCTGGCACAGTAGTCTAGTTTAGAGAAGACAAGAGTGGTTAAGAAATGGTTGGCGGTGTTGAAAGGAAGGAGTTGCCGATTGTCATAATATTTAGGAGGTTGAGGCGGCCTGCTGTTCCAGTTTTGGAGATGAAAGTAAAGAAGGTGTCCGAAGGGTCACAAATGATGCTGAGGTTTCAAGCTGAAGAGGATTAGAGGCGAGTGTCAGGTGGAAACTGGATAGGCAGAGGAAGAGATTAGAGAGAGCTTTTGGCCGGGAAGAAGAGCACCTCTGATTTGGTAGAGTTTAGCATCGGAGAGTGCACAGCCATCCAATATTTAATGACAGAGAGACAGTTGGATATTTTGATAGAGAGATCAAAGGAGAGTTCAGGAAAAGAGAAGAAGATTTGGGTAACGTTGATGAAGAGTTGGTATGAGAAACCAAAGGGGGAGATTAGTGCCCCAAGAACAGAGGTGTACAGTGTAAAAAGGAGCTGATCAAGACACGGCCTTGTGGCACACCAACAGTTAGAGGAATGAGCTGAGAGGTGCTGTTGCTCGAGGAGACAGAGAATTGACGAGGTGCAAGGCAGGATTTAATACGGGGAAGAGCGCAATTTCAAATCTCAAGAAGAGAGAGATTATTAAGGGGATCAGAGTGATTGACAGTATCAAAGGCAGCATACAGGTCAAGGACAGTTAGCATAGATGATAGGTTGGAGTGCTTAGCAGAGATGATGAAGTTGAAGACATTCTTGAGAGCAATTTCTGTGGGGTGACAGGAGCGGAAACCTGCTTGTCGACGGTTGTGGATCTCAAAGAAATAGGTTTGATGGTTGAACACGAACCTTTCGAGCACTTTAGAGTAGTGCAGAAGGAGAGACACAGTGTGAAAGTTAGCCGGTAGCTTAAGGCCAGCTGTTTGCTTTTGTAGGAGAGGGCAGAGGTAGTTGATTGTGATTGGACAATTGCCCATGAACAAGGTGGGAAGTAGCAAGCGGTTGTTGATTCTACAGGGAGAGTGGCCATGAACAAGGTGAGAAGTAGCAGGAGACTGTGGGTTATACTGGGGAGAGTGGCCATGAATGAGAGGAAGAAATTTGAAACCGGACCAATGCGGAATGGAGAGCCACGCAACATGGGGGCGATGGGCAGAGGTGGGACAGGGGTGAGGGGACTTCAAGAGAGATCAGTACTTTATTAAGCAAGGGCAAATGAATAGATGGAAGAGGACTCGAGCTGTGGTCCTGTCTGCTGAGTGCAAGAGTGGAGTTCAAGGTTTTGGTGGCATAGGTGGTTTATAGTGATAATGTAGAAAGACAAAATGTAGAAAGTCAAAATGTTGAAAAATAAATGTAGAAAAAAATGTTGAATTTTATTTTATAACGTTTTTTATTCGAAATGGGGGATTCCCCGAACCCCCCCTTTTTTTTTTTTTTTTTTTTTGTTTTACCTATTTTTTTTTATTCCCGGACCCCAAAATAAATATATAATTTAAAAAATGGAAATTCGACATTTTTTTTTTCTACATTTATTTTTCGACATTATTGTCATTCTACATTTTATTTTTGACATTTTGACTGACGACCGGCATAGGTATGGTGGGGTTGGACCTTGCTGATGTTGAAGAGGTTGATGTGGGCTGCAGTGGAGGGAATTACCTGGTGGAGTTTCTGATCACTATCGAAATGGACACCGAATTTGCTAACCTTGGAGAAGCATTGAGATTGGAGGATCGTCCTGAATTCTGCTGCATAAAAAAGTCTGATGTAAGGCCACCTCTCACATCACTGATGGCTCTGTTTTTACAAATCAAACAATGTTTAAAACAATTAAAATGATTTTCCCTATCATTTAATTTTGGGGTGTTGTAAAGTGACACCTTACAGCCAATTGAGAATGTTTGCATTCATAA
The DNA here is from genome assembly GCF_040938575.1 of Ambystoma mexicanum. NCBI lineage: Eukaryota > Metazoa > Chordata > Amphibia > Caudata > Ambystomatidae > Ambystoma > Ambystoma mexicanum. Next base: position 89,836,406 of record NC_090929.1, on the reverse strand, counting down.
AGAGAGAGGAGGAATAAAATGTTGCCACGGATAATGAAGATCAATAACTCCTCCCTCTTGGAATCTAAAGTATCTGATTGTCTTAAAGAATCATGGAGTTTGCCTCTTCTTAAAAGAGAAATCCTGGATCCTGCTGTACCAGCTGACTTTAGGGCCATAACGAGTGAAACGTTCCAACTAAAAATATTGGCTAGAGAGAGAAAATGATCAAGGGACCAATCATACTCGTCCCAGTACACGTGAATCTTGGAAAGAGTGTGAACATTTCAGAGAGACCAATCAAACACGTCCCAGTGAATGTGAATATTGGAAAGAGAGTGAAGATTAGCAAGTGACACGTCATACTCGTCCGAGTGAATCTGAATATTGGAAAGAGAGTGAAGATTACCAAGGGACAAATCATACTCGTCCCAGTGATGTGAATATTGGAAAGAGGATGACGATTACCAAGGGACCAATCAAGCTTGTCCCAGTGAATGTGAATATTGGAAAGAGAGTGAAGATTATCAAGGGATCAATCATACTCGTCCCAGCACATGTGGCTATTGTAAAGAGAGTGAAAATTGCAGACAGACCAATCATATCCATCCCAAGATAGAGGAAGAACCCTTTGTGACTCAAATTAATCAAGGTAGGGAAGGATCCCAGGTACACCCAAATGTGTGGTCTTCTAAAGAGACAGTGCAAGATTGAAAGAAGAACAAGGACCAGTGTTATTGTTGTGTGAATCAAGGAACTTTGTACATAGGAGAGAAGGTGAAGCCCAGGAGGATTCAAAGCCCCTTTAAGGGACCAAAGGAACGTATTCTGGATATTGCCAGGAGCCATCTAAAGACAGACTTGATAAGGCTATAGAAGCCTGTCCAGGAGAAGGGGGTCATTCTCTTGGACCCCTCTTTATTTTGACTCTTCTTTATTAGTGGTGGGTGAGGATAGGGCAGTTATGGATGGAGGACGGTCTGTTGATTTTGGACACCCTCACGGATGACAAGCACCCTAGTTGGTTTATATTAGGTAGGGCACACACCTCATTACTAGGGATAGGTAGCCTTTTTTATTATATGAATAAACCAAACTATAACAATGGCAACAATTGATCAGTCTCCTTCCTCTGACTTACCACACACTCCACAGATAAAGATTCCTTTTAAAATCAGTCACATGGAAGGTGATTCAAGCTAGTAACATGACAACTCCTTCAGGTCCCAGTCATAGTCCCATGTTCAGGAAAGGACCTGAAATACAGCGCATGTTGGGTTCCCAAGCCACCTGCATGGAGCGTAGACCAGATCTAAAACACACAGAATGATCGTCTGCGTTCAGACTCACTTACCCACGAGGGAGTCAGAACATGCGCTCAGTGGACCACTGTGGCACAACTGCCCAATTCCAACATGGAGGAAAGGCCTTTTGTAAAGTGCCACAGGGGCTAGGGCACCTGCCAATCCCAATTAGTGTAAACCAACCCACATATGATAGCAAGCCACATGTGGGAGGGATGGAACCATTATGTAATGTCCAATCTTCTTCAGGGGTTTAATGGGTCAACTGACCCACAAACCAGAGCACTCTGGACATTTCCTCCTAGGGCATGGCTATACAAAAAGGAACATGCCTCCTAAATCTGTGGGTGCTAGGACGTCATTCCAGAGTGTCAGTTGTGGTATTGTTAGAGAAGGAAAACACGGAGAGTAGCTACACTGGCCAAGACAAAAAGCCAGTTGTTAGGGAAACAACCGACAAAGCAGTGGCTAAAACGGTTCAGCCAGGCTAGACTGCAAGCGAAGGCTAAACCAGAGAGCATACTAGGAGCCTTGGCCCAAAGGCCTTAACTGTGGATTTTGGAGAACGGCCAGGTGGGGCTCTAGCCCAGACCCTGGTGGTAGCTACAAGACCACCAGCTTAACTAAAGAAGCTTGGAAACTTTGGGAACATAGGCAAGTGGGGGGAACTCCTACCCAAAATTACCCAGGTGGGGGAGAGAATTCCTACCCAAACATTCAGAGCAAAGCCCGGGCGGGAGGAGGAAAGGGGTATCATAAAGGACTTGTCCTGGTAGCAGTTTCAAGGCCAGGGCATACCAGGAGATGATGAAATACTGGGATCATTGGACAAGGTCAAAGCAAAGACAAAACCCAAGGCAAAAGCAAAAACAAAGTAGTGTGCTTGAGCATGTAAGAAACTCTATGATTGAGAATAATCCAAAAACACCCTGTCACGTAAGTGGTTGCCCCAGAATGTGGAACTTGGCTTGAGGAATTCCTTTTAAATTAGGCACGTGATTTTGTTATGCGTCCCATTCTGCCACCTTCTGTACTGAACACTCCACAAGCTGTTATTTAGCTCAACCCTGGTTTTGTATAGGAGCTTATCTCATGCTGGCCTTTCCCTAAGATTCACAAAGAGGAACAAATGAGCTTGAGGAACTCCAAGACAGGGCACCGCTCCATGCCAGGCTTGAGAAGAAGTGGGTGAGACATATCCCACAGGGTTCCTTCTGCAAATTGGGACAGCACTGATTAAAAGATGCCCGTGTTCTATTAAGCACGACAGTGCACAGTGGTCGTGTACGGTTTATGTTGATCCCATTGTCCTTTCTGTTTCCATCCACTGTTACCGGGCTTCTAAATAACCCTGTTAGTGCCACATGTTTCTGGTTTACAGGTATTCTGTTTGTCCCTTATCATTGCAAATGGTGTCAGAAGTGGAATGGGACGGCAATGTAGAATATGATTCGGACTATCCATGTAACCAAATGAGGAGAAATTCAGAGCACCATCTAGACAGCTAGACTACTGGAGCACCCTCTTGATATGTAAGGTTGGGCCAGAGAATTGCCCAAGCTACGTTTACCTGTAAGGGACCCCACTCACCATCCTAAATGGATTAGTCTGCTAGCGGAACACCAGCTCACCTCTCCCTTTCCCGAACCTCACCATGTGATACCATAGAAACCTAGTCATCTATCTCCCCATCTTCATTTGAATTGTGCAACGTGGAAGATACAATTGGGGTTGAGGATTATATCTCTATCGATACTGCACCCCGTATTAAGAAAAAGAAAACTTACATAAAAAGCAGGACTCCTCCGATAATTCTTCATAATATCCCTGGGTTACAACCCTCATTAGCCAAACCCTGTAGGTAGGTCTGATATCTACTCTTAGACTACGCAACAGCCAATCAGGCTGGTGCTTTCTTGGCAGTAATATCGATAGAGGAAGTTCTAGAGCAAATCAGGATCCACTATAGCAATTGAGAGTCATGGTGAGGCTTTTGAGGGTGTACTGAAATAGGTAGTGGACCACCGGGTCATTGCTGTGAAGCATTACAATGAGGTGTTGGAGGAACTGAAGACCACAATCACTAACCCTGCCCTACCCCATGAGATCCCTCCAGTCATAACACAAAAAGTATCTAACCCGTGAGTACCCGGCTAGCTTCTTTACAAATGTTGAAAAGGTCGTAGGTCAGGAGGGCTCAGGAAAGATGGGAAAGTATGTCACTCTCTTTCTGACAGGAGACCCTCAGGTGAATCAGTTGCAGACACAGTGCCCACCTAACAACAGGTACTTATGTCCCCCATTGCTATTAAACTGTAGCTGCACATATTTCTCCCTCCCTGCCTGGGTGCTATTCGGGATGAAGTTATTCTCATCAACTAGTGTACTGGCCTGCTCCAGGGTCTTGGTTACATGTTTTCTGGTTTGCGCCAGGGTCTTGATAGGAGCTCCAACCAGGCTAGCAGACCAAACACCCTCCTTCAGGCTGTCCTAGTCCTTGCAGGATCTGGCAGCAGCCCCAGCCCTCTCTTGGAAATGTGGTTAAAAGACAGAGCTGCACTGCTTGGTACACTGCTCTCCTCCCTCTTTCCCATTCTCTCTCTCTCTCCGCTGCACCAGCTCTCCAGATCTCCTTCCTAGCGTTCCAATGTCTACCTCTTTCTGCCTCCTTTTATACGGTCTCCACCCTCTCAAATGTCTCAATAATGCCTGTGATTGGTTGTATCATTTTCTAATTATTCCTGGGTCACATTGGCCAGGGGCATGGTTTACCACCTCCTTCCTGTGTGTCCTTTCTTTAACCTTCCTGTTGTTCATGTGGCACAGCATTCCCTGATGTCTAATGGCATGTTCGTGCTGAGAGCGCAAAGTCAGCTGCCACCATCTTGGGCTCAGGCAGCCACGTCCCACTGGCTCTGCGGTCAGTTTCCTTCACCTCAGGGCTCTGTTTTCCTGACAAGCTCACGCAGCTCACAAGATGCCCTTTGTCTCGCTTGTTACTCAAGGTCTGGTGAGCAGGTAAGCTGTAGCGTGAGCAGGTTCACAAACGCCTTGCCTGTTTCATGGTTGGGTGGGAGCACCTGTGAGCCTCCCATCCGCTCTTATGCACAAAGTCATAAATACATGGATTTTCATTATCTCTGTCCAAGCACCACCACCAGCCTCTTCAATTATCATAACCCATCCCCCCTTTTCTGGTCTGTCACCTCCATTTTTGGAATGCTCCATATACCACCTCCAGGTGCTTCATCTCAGAGCAGGGGGCCTCAGTCCCCTCCACCCAACCACAGTGCTTCCTGGTACCACCCCACGAATGGATGCTGACATGCTGCTTCATCACAGTAGACAAATCTGAATTCATTGGCTCACCTTAGACAGTTGTGGTCACAGATCAAGGTCCAAGCTCTCTGGCATCGTTGTGCAGAGTTTCACCAGTGTCGCGTGGAGAGGCCAGCCACCTGTTGTTGCTTACTCTGATCCCCTGCCTCTTTATGCAAATGAGGGACCACAACAGCACCCTGAAATCAGATTGGGCTGTACTTGGACCTTGGGGCATAAGAGCTGCCATCAAATACAGAGGATCGATGCGGTTGCGGCACGCGTCTTCCTTTTTCCGTTTCTGCTGTCTCCAATCGTTGTCGACAGCAAGGGTACTTCTATTGCTGCGAAACAGTGTGAAGAAAGTGCACATAGCAGAACAATTCCTTCATTGGTCTAGGCTTGCTCCAATGGGCATGTGCTTTTCGTGGATGCTTCCTAGTAGATGATGGTCATTGGGCTACGAACTCATGACTCTAAGGATGCCAGAGAGCAATGGTGGTGTTAGCAGTGGGTACAGATTCAAGCGCCGGCTGTAAGTGGCAGAACCCAACCCATGCGAGAGTGAGAGGGAGTTAACCCAGCAAAGGCCACTGTTCCAAGTTGCATAGGAGGCGTCTTGTCTTTCATTGTCTTTTTCATTTCCCTGGGTCTTATTGATTTTTGAACTTCATTGGCAAAGATCTCCAGTTTGGCTCCTTGGTTTGAGAGAAATTTGCTGTTGGTTCTCACTTTTATAGCTCGTAGTTGTTTCTTAGACCCTATCTGCAGGTTCTGCAGATTTGTTGTTACGTTATGCTATTATGCGTCTTCAGTCGCATAGTTGGGCCTAGATTCCAGTGACTCTGGTGGGTACCAATGTTCCCTCGTGCGCTTGCCTCGCTTCCTTCTGGGTGCCGCTCAGAGGGGTTTTAGCAGCGCACACGGACGATTCCCACCTTCTCAAGAATTATGAAGGCACAATCCACAGCATTTACCTGACATTTGCTTTGTCTCTTAATAAAGCTAACTTACACTAATTATTCTGTATATTCTGGTCTAGCCTATTCACATTAGCACCCCATGACCTTAAAAACGGAATAATCCTAACAATCGATTATACCCTCAAGAGGTTAAAAAAAGGAATATGATAATCTGGCTCCATGAACAGAAGATCTAAGATATACCTGCACACTGTCAGGCCTGAAAAACCATGGGCACTCCTGGAGCCCACCCACATCGTTGTGTGGGAGTCCGATGTTGCGGGCTGTTTAGGGGAAAGGGAAATGACGTTGCGGATTAGGGAGGGGCGGCAGAGATACCGGCAGTTAGGTTGAAGTATTAAATAGAACAAGACGTGTGAATGTCTTCCGGCTTCCGTCTCGTTATCTCAAGTTCGGGGGGCGGTTGTTGAGAGGCGAGGCTGAAAGCCTCACACTGGCGACGAGGTCGACGGACCGCACGCCTGCTGAGGGCTGCCATTCGGGCAGGGTCACGCGTTGGCGCCCCTCACTAGTCGGACCGCACACCTGCTGAGGGCTGCCATTCGGGCATGGTCGCGCGTCGGCGCCCCTCACAAGTATTGGTCCCCGTGCTAACGTGCACGGCTGCAGGTGCCACCTGCCTTTAAATAAACCGCTCTATACCGCGGCCAAGGTGACCTGACCGCGCCCCCCCACACAGCACTGGCATCCTGCACACCGCTGGCACGATCCAGCCCCACCCCCACCACAAGGAGCGGTGCAGCACGAGGAAGGCAGCAGGGAAGCCCTGCATGCCGTATACACTGCAAACACACCCCTCCCCCAATAACACGTGCACGGACCTGGGAAGGGGACCGGCAAAGCTCAAGAGCGAAAACAGAGGAATATATCATTAATCAAAGGCTATCCACAGCAGCACGAAGGGGCCTTGTCTAATGAAGGCAGCTGACTGATACTGCCTGGTAATTTATGAACCTTCTTGAGGAAACAGCCCAGAGTGAAAGGGCGCAAGCTTACAATCAATCAGACAACGAAGTACACCATTAACCTCTCAACATGACAGACCAGGTGGCGTCATCGGCACCCACGGCCTCATCATCAGCGCCCACAGCTGCAGCAACAGGTACGGATGGCCCCACAGGTAGTCAAGCTGCTCAGACACCTGGGACAGGGGGAACCACACATGTGATGCACATGCCAATCCATTCGACGTACGGGATACAACAAACTTAGGACCCAGGTGGGCCACATGGCTAAGAGACTTTAAATTCTACACAGGGGCGGTGGGCCGCACAGAGAATGACAGACTGAAATACACCCTATCCACGGCCATAGGCCCGGCCGTGCGGGACATCGCAGGTGAATTAATCAACTGGGACACGGCAACATATGAAGAGGTACACCGAAAACTATCCAAATACTTTGCACCACATACTAATATAGACTATGAACGTCATATCTTCCACTCCACCCGGCAAGAGAAAGGCGTGTCTCTAGACAACTATGTCATGCGCCTGCGCATTAAGCAAAAATACTGTGAATTCCACCGCTACTCGAATGTGGAGGCTCTAAGGTCACAAGTGATAGCTGGCTGTCAATCTCAAGCTTTCAGGAAACAACTCCTTCAGAAGCAAAGAACGCTTGAGGAAATCTTGGCGTTGGCCAGAATGGAAGCCGCAGTAGAGTCAACTGCACAACCTTGAAAGAATTAACATACAACACGCCACGATGCCCACGAACTCGGTCAACCGACTGGAAACGTCCACAAGTAAAGCCGCAACACGGCATGAGGCCACGTGCTACAGATGCGGGTATGAGTACCCACACACAGGGGACTGCCCTGCCATACGCCAACAGTGCACCGCCTGTGGAGGCATGGACCACTTCCAAGCAATGTGCAAAAACACGCCACCAACAGGAGCCAGCCGACAGAGAACACAGGAACGGCGCAGGACAACCCGCCACAGTCCAACAAGCAACAGAGCAGAATGGGACCACAAACCCTCACGGAGGGAGGATAAGGACCGGAGAAACACATATGCCCGAGAAGACCAACGACCACAGGAAAGCGGAAGACGCAGTCAGAGGAGGCGATTCTTCCGATACATCGAAAGTCGGTCTACGTCCAGCAGTGAGACCCCATCTTCAGATGATGACCAACGGAAAAAGGGGTACGTGTGGGCCCTCAACAACGCAACTGCCACCCAACATAGCCCAATTCTCACCCTGCAAGTGAATGACACACCGATAGAATTCCTGATTGACACTGGGGCAACGGTGAACATCATCAGTGAACGAGCATACAACTCGCTGTCCCGTCAACCAAAAATCCACAAAGCCATGGTGGACATTTACCCATATGGGGCCACCACTCCATTACTGTGCAAGGGCACCATCACAGCATGTTGCGCACACAAGTCTCAAGCAGCAAAAATTCCCTTACACATCCTAAACACCGAAGCCAACAGCGGGTGTATCCTGAGTTTCAAAATGGCGGTCGACATGGGCCTCATACACCTCCTGTACCAGTTAATGGCGCACAAGTATTTTGCCTCACCCAAAGCGATTCAGGAAGCATTCCCAAAATTGTTCAGAGGGCTATGCAAGTTAAAGAACAGGAAGGTTCACCTCCACATCAATCCGGACGTGCCACCAGTAGCACAACATTACAGAGATATACCAGTTAACATACAAAAGCAAGTCAAGGAAGAACTGGACAAACTAATAAAGCTACGATTCATCGAGCCAGTGCAAGGGCCCACACCATGGGTGTCTCCAATTGTGCCAGTTCCAAAGAAGTCCCCAGATGGCTCCATACATCTGTGCGTAGACATGAGGAGAGCAAATATCGCCATTGAAAGAGAGATCACCGACATGATCCACCTCCTTCACGGAGCCAAGGTTTTCTCCAAATTAGACTTAACAAAGGGGTACCACCAGATAGAGATAAGCCTGAATCCAGATACATTACGACCTTTGTTACACACCTGGGTCTGTTTCAATACCGGAGACTCAGCTTCGGAATATCATCGGCTGCTGAGATCTTTCAGGAGGAAATCCACAAGGTCATCTGTCATATACCGAACTGTCTAATTTACTCGGACGATGTGCTGGTATTCGACAAAACCAAAGAAGAACATGATACAGCCCTACACAGAGTATGCGCCACCATGAAATCGGCAGGTCTCACGCTCAACGCAGACAAATGCGAGTTTGGAAAGGGCTCACTAAGATTCTTCGGCCACATCTTTTCGGACCAGGGCATGCGGCCAGACCCAGATAAAGTCGCAGCACTCAACAAAGCGCTCCCCCCTGCCAACACCTCAGAGCTACTGCTAGTCTTTCAGGTATCTCAAGCTACTGCTTGAGATACCTGAAAGACTATGCAACGGTAAGCAACCCACTAAGACTGCTCACACGCAAGGACCAACCATTCATGTGGTCACCGGAATGCCAACTTGCTTTTGAATCCATCAGAAACTCCATCTCAAAGGCAGAACACATGGCCTACTTTGACTCCCGAAGGGACACTGTGGTCATCGTCGATGCCAGCCCAGTGGGGCTGGGAGCCATCCTATCTCAAAAAGACCCAGAGGACCTGACTAAACTCTTCATAGTGGCCTATGCCAGCCGAAGCCTCACCTCCACAGAACAGGCCTACTCCCAGGCAGAGAAGGAGAGTTTAGCAGTAGTATGGGCCTGCAAATACTTTCATCTTTTCCTATACGGGAAAGAATTCACTGTTGTCACGGACCACCAGGCGCTACTCACCATTTACGGTGACCCCAAATCAAGAATTGCCGAGGATAGCAATGTGGGGGTTGAGGCTACAGGACTATAAATTCAACATCAAACATCGCCTGGGAAAGGAAGACAACCCGGTGGATTACTTATCCCGACACCCGTCGGGTCCAGCCCAGACTCAAGCATGCATAGCAGATGCTTACATCAATTATGTGGTACATCACTTACAACCATTCCCTATAGAATGGGCGGAAGTGGTACAAAAGTCCGAACAAGACCCGGCGCTAGAAATCGTCAAACACTGCATTCAAACAGACAGGCGGGCACACATGACCCAACAGGCCAAACAAGAACCAGAGACGGTGAAAGACGACATTAGAGGGCTCGGCCAAGTGAAAGACAAGTTATCAATCGTGGAGGACCACATCATACTAAAAGGCTACAAAGTGGTGATACCTGCATCACTAAGAGAAAGGATAATACAACTTGCCCATGAAGGGCACAGAGAAGTGGAGGCAACCAAACGACTCCTAAGACAAAAAGTCTGGTTCCCAAAACGGGATACCATGGTGGAATGTGATATTGAAGCTCTCCTTCGTACAAATGCGGCAAACTACGTCCAATAGTATCTCCAAACTTGAGATTTATTTATGAGTGCCCTTCATGGTAACACGTGTTTTGGCAACACAATAAAAAGTGCCTTTTTCAAACCAGGGCTATTTGTATAAGTTGACAAACTTAAACAGAATACGTTATCATGTACACAAAAAATAATAAAAAAATACATGGTTAGCATTGGGCAATGATTTCAACATTTTGTCAACCAAAATATAGTACATTTCACCAATTTATGGATAGACGGAGAAGACGAGGGGTGGGTAAAGGGGAGGATATTTTTGGTAGAGAGACAAAAAAGGAGACAAATAGAAATGAGAAATAATGATCAATGAAAATCAAAATTATAACTGATAGTTGTTATTATCATATTTTACACTAGAATTTCTAAGCTATTGCTATATTCTGAAACTCATATTAGAAATAACTGATTCCTAAAATATCACAAACTGCTATCTTGATTTACATATGCACTGGCTTTGTAATTATTCCACCTGAATTTCAAATGTTGGTATGTATGTTGCTCCAGTATAAGGACACCGAATACCAATAACTATATGCTAAAACTAAATATAGGCAGAAAAGCATCCAACACCATTCTGTTTTGAATTGTGATGATGTTACTTGTTAGCTTGATACAACGTGCTGATAAATTGCCGTCTGTTCTGGATATATTTATCGGGTTAAATCCCTAAAAAGGAGATGATTCTGATTACTCATTGATATTACTCCGTAATTGCTCGCCGATGGTAGTTGCTACGTGGGATTTTTAGTTTTTTAGTATTTATTTTGCCATGCATAGTTTGCCTTGATTGAATTGCAATAACTGTTTAATCTTTTTCTTCTCGAAGCTAGGTGCTCATGCCGCGTTAAGGCATACTTTTAGAGCAATCCTTGTTCACTTTGTTGCCGGCTAACTGATCGCGTTATTTTCTAAACGCTTGCTCACGTTTTTCATATCACTTACATGTGATGCTAACGGAACATTTATTACGGCACGCGCTCGTGTGCTGAATGCTGCATGTTTGGACCATTAGAGAAGCAATACAAGCTTACCGTGCAAGTTCGGGCCGCTTAGCCGTTCGAATCAACCTGCATCCATTCTGCACTGCTGCTTTTGTGAAATCTCAGCGTTCTTGTTTGTCGGTAGGAGTCATGGCAACAGGGTAGTCCTTCCTCAGTTGCCATGAACCTGTTGGCCATCTTTTGGGCTACTTTGTATACTTCCTAGTGGAGAGACGTGTTTGATTACTGTACTAACACTTTCAATTACACTCATGAATATGTGTATTGTGATTTCTTGGCTAAATGACATGCGGAAAATATATGTACATTAGCTTAGTTATTCAAACACCCACTTTAGAATTCTAGTTACATAATTAAACATTCCACTACATGTATTAGCTTTGCAACATTGTTCGTGTGTCTGCACGTTTTGATGGACGTGATTTAAACCCAGTTTTAAATGGAATGCCTGATTCAAAGCTGGAATACCTTGTACATGATCGAGATACCAGTAAGCATTGCACTTTGGATATAGTGCATTTTGACGACTACCTTATTTCTGTGGTTATATGAGATACCTGGCTTATTTGCACATTTTCGTATAGTACAATGAAAATTGTTAAATAAATCGCCCATAATACAATGTTAGTTGTATACTTGAGGTAGAAATTGAACTCTTGTCCTGTATGTGGGCATGTATCTCCATTAGCGTTTACATGATGGGATATATTAACATTACAAATTATTCCCATCATTTAATGTGCTATAAGAAACAGTACATTTCACTATCTGTGTTCAAACCGAACTTTAGGGCTTGCAAATGGCAAATAAGTCTGGCTTCTGATTGTCGTAATGCCAACTCGAGGTTGCCTCCTCTTCTGCCAAGCTTTTCTTGTTTCAGACCAATGAATCTGATCCTTTTTTGTCTGCCATTTGATGCTCTTGCTGCCAATGTACGGCTAGTGGTAAGCTCTGATTTTGGCTGCCAATGCCTGCTAAATGCTCACGGATTCGTGTTCGGAGTTGGCGAATCGTGCTTCCGATATATATTTTTTGGCAAATACATGTTATGGGATATACTACATGCTTCGTTCGGCAATTAATGTTCTGTTTAATGTTCAAAAAGCTTCCATGATCATCTTGAAACTTTGTTGTCAGTGTATGAGCATATGGACACATGGAACATGTCCCACATTTCCTAAATCCAAAAATGTCTGGTGTTAGCCAGTTGGATGGCTGGCTGTCACTGATGCTTGGAAGCAGTGAGGGACTGACATGATTTCTTAATGTTTTCGCTCTGGTGAACACAATTTGAGGTTTCTTTTGTGTGAAAGGCGTCAAGTCCGGGTCTAGTTGTAATAAGTGCCAATTACGATTTAATATTCACCTGACCTTGGAGTGGTCATTTGAATAAGAACTGATGAATCTGACATTTTCAGACCGACTCTCTCTGGCTTGTTTTTTGCACAGGGTTTCCGATTGTTTCATTGATGAAGCTTTGTCAGCTGCTTTTCTGATGTGCTGGATCTTGTAGCCCCTTTGCTTAAATCTTGCTGACAGTAACTCACATTCTCTTTGATACTGCAGTTGTTCTTTACAATTACGTCTTGCACGTATAATTTCTCCTGCCATGTCCGTTTCTCATGGAGCTATTTGGACCCAGGAGAAATGGCACATATGTACTAGTGCTAATTGATGAGCACTCCCGTTTCCCCGATGTCCAGATAGTGGAAAGCACGGCGGCCACCACCATCATACCCGCCCTAGACCGCATGCTCTCCGCATATGGCGTTCCCCGCGTCATAAAGTCAGACAATGGCCCGCCTTTTGCCAGCAGAGACTTCCAGAACTCTGCCAGATATATGGGCTTTCACCATCGAAAAATAACTCTGAGATGGCCCCAAGCGAACGGCACCGTGGAGAGATTCATGGCCAACGTTCAAAGAGCACTACAAATTGCCAACATAAGCCATTTGAACAGGCTCTATACCAGTTGCTTCGGGAATACAGACACACCCCACACAGCACCATCGGGATCTGCCCAGCAGACCTCATGTTTAGACGCCCGGTGAAAACAAGACTACCAGAGAACCCAACACAGGAGCCTTTAACACCACTAGAGACTCAAGCCCGAGAAAAGGACAGAGAAGAAAAGGAAAAGATGAAACACACAGCCAACAGGTGCTGAAAGGCCATATAGTCAAACATTGAACCCGGAGACCAAATGCTGATGCGGCAGGCTACGGGACAGAAGGAAGATGCGCCATATGCCCCTGAGACAATGACAGTCACGCGAAGGAAAGGCACCATGATCACCGCGGAAAGAGAGGGGCGGTCCTTGGTAACCGGAACATCTCTCAGTTTAAAAGAATACTAACCCCACTCCAAGGGAGGTGGGAATCACATGAAGAAACAAGGTACTGGCCGGATGCTGATGAGCCTTATCTAAGGGACCGTGAAGCATCTGAAGATGATGACCACGAGCGAGATACAACTGGATGAGCCCGACACACAACCCCAGAGAGAGCGAGACGACCCCAGCGGAGTCGCATGAAGCCGCAGAGACTCATAGAGGAAATGGGGTAAGAGACACGAGAGAACTGTTGAGTTAAAAGAGCGGGAGATGTCAGGCCTGAAAAACCATGGGCACTACTGGAGCCCACCCACATTGTTGTGTGGGAGTCCGATTTTGCGGGCTGTTTAGAGGAAAGGGAAATGACGTTGCGGGTTAGGAAGGGGTCGGCAGGGATACCGGCAGTTAGGTTGAAGTATTAAATAAAACAAGACGTGTGAATGTCCTCCGGCTTCCGTCTCGTTATTTCAAGTACGGGGGCCGGGTGTTGAGAGGTGAGGCTGAAAGCCTCACACACACATTAACCAAATAAGCCTTCTTCCACACCCATGCCTTTACACCTGACTATCACATTTATACGTTATGACTAACCTCAGCTTCAGGCCACATTGAGCTGTTATCGGACAACCTTGAATCTGTCTACCTTGGCTCTGCAAAAGGGTCCCAGGCTTGTACCTACATCCACTTATATAATGTTTGTTGTACTATGAATAATGTTCAGGTACCAACATTTCAGGTAGTCGTGGTTCCTTAGCAAAAGCATCACCTGCACTATGTAACCCCACGATCAGCTCAAGTATTGGATAGTGACTGTCAGTAAGCTGTAGCCTCATCCCAAGCTTCCGATACTTTTTGCATAAGTCACACAAGCCCTTTGAAGCAGTGACACATTATAAGGTCAAAGGCTGATTTGCCATCTAAGGATTTTGAGTAGGCAAATACCCTGCTCAGCCTCTATCTATAACTTGAGCATTGCTACCATCGGCCTATATGTGGAGAGCAACAATGCAATACAATTTGCTTGGCTTGCAAGGAATTATGGGTATGGCCTATGCCTGGCACTGCTCATACATAGCATTAGGGCAACAGATATTTTGACAGCTACGATGCTTTTCACACAATCTGAATCCTTTCCATGTTTTCATAGTTCCATTGGGAATAGACTTTAACAAATTAGAGGGTAATTATTTGCTATACAACAATGTTTTCACTGAGCACTTGTATAATCCTATCCACCAATATTAGGGTGGAGAATGGGTTCTATGAATGTTTGCAGAATATGTTTTGCCAACCTACATTTTTGCAGAATTTTCTTTTACAGATTTTTCCAGTTATTTATTGCCAAATGTGGGGGAGACCACTCTCACCCCTCCCCCTTACTACCCTAGCGCCACCTCTATATATACTTTGCCTTAACTTACCATTTGCATTTTACAGCAATAAAAGTGGGGGTGGGGGGAATCATGAAAAATGTATTCAGCAAAAGTGGGCTAGACCTGGGGTTGTTGCAAACAATCTTCCATGCACTGTAAAATAATTGTGTGTAGGCAGATTCGCATAATTCTCGTAAACTGCTCATTATATCATGGTGAGGCTTTACATGTTATATTCTTGCAAAGGATTGTGGGTATGCAAACCTGTGGGTTGGTGTAGGCACCCTATGTGTTTGTTGTTTCCCATTTTCACTTGGGCTTATTTTTACTCATTTTGTTGTGCACATTTGCTGCTTTTGCAGAGTAAAAATGGTGGTATGATTGGATGAAACACGAGGGGCTCCAGCTCTTTAAAGATGTGTCGATGAGAGAGAAAATATTTGGTAACTTTGACTTGGTGATGTTTAGGACTTTTGGAAAGTCATGACTTACTGTTGGTTTCGTGGTGGATGGGTTCTCTATCTTAGAGCAATTAGCCATCGGACGTGGTGAGGGGCGTCCCTCTGGTAGTCTCCTGATTGCGATCTTTTTGTAGGTATAGAGCATGTACACTGCATAACACACAGTATACTGGCTGCTAAACTAAATTTAAAGGGAGATCATTCTGTGGAGCAAATTGTGTCAATTAACCTTTATTGGAATCCCTCGAGCTCCATCCTATCAGTCTTCTTATCCTCTTTGTGTGATCTGTTGCTACGAATCAAAACCTTGTATGGCCCAGTCGGGATAATCTTGACAGGCGATCTAAAATCCCAATGTATTCATTTAACCTCACATGGTGGTTCTCAAACCAGAGAGCCCTCTCAGAAGGGAAGGCAATGGTATTATTTTCTTACAGACTCAGACCTTGTAATGGTGAATGGTAACATCAAAGGAGATGTTCCTCCAGCTTGCACGTGGAGGAGGGGTTTGTCTGATACCATCTTCGGTTACCTTTTTCCCTCTTATGACTGGTTCAAGAGATGAAGAATTTCCATATTTGAGATTGGGGTAGTAGTGATCATAACATGCTAGTTGGGTCTTTTTCCTATCCTTTCTCAAATTTGATAAAATGACGGTCTGCCTAGTCAGTCTTAATAATGGAATAAAACAGTTTGAAAGAGGTGGTGCTAGTTTTAATCGATGTCTTCATCATACTCTGGGCTACATAAGCGAGATGGAGTTGAGGCTTGTGTGTAATCCCTCTAACTTGAAAGATCTTATGTGGAACTCAAATACTCTGAGACAAATTGATGGGAACTTTCGTTCACAATACACCCATTCATTTCATGATGCAACATGGTTGCGGAAAAGTGAATTGAGGAGAGCTATTAGGGCCATGAAAAATAAAGTCTCCAGTAGATCAGTCTTAAAGCAAGAATTTGGGAAATTGCGCAGTCAGTATAAAAATTGGTCGAAATCTCACAGATTCCTGCATCAGCAAAGGGGCAGGAAATTGATGTTGAGATCTCTGGGGAACAGGGGTGTCCAAAACATCTTGGCATAATTACTTTATCACTTTGTATAGGACTCTATCGCCAAGAATGTTGTTGTCTCAAGCAATTATCAATGGGCGCTCCACTTAACTAGAGAAGATGTTCCATAGTTAATTCTCCACTCCTCTTCCTCTAGGGCAGCAGGACCCAATGGTCTATCCAATCAAATATTCAAATCTGATACAGATCTCTGGTCTAGTGTTCTGCTGGTGTTGTTTGAAGAGGTTGTGTAAAAACTTTGTCTCCCAGACTCTTGGCATCTGGCCATTATAATTCCCATCTATAAAAAGGGATGATCGTGCAGATCCAGTAAACTACCACCCGATCACCCTGATCGATTCGGACAGCAAAACCTTTGCTGGGGTTTGGTGGCCTGGGTTGAAACTAAATGCATTTTATCAAAGCATCAAGTTGGTTTTCGCAAGGGATTCTCAACCTCGTTTAATGGTATAGTAGTGAACATAGTGAGCAGTAACTCCTTTCTTATGGGTGGTCCTATCCTTTTTGGTGCTTGGATAGACCTTACAAATGCATTTGATGTCGTTAACAGACAATGCCTATGGTCTAAGTTGAAAGGGTGGGGACTTTGCCCATCACTACTGGTGATCACAGTGGCTCTGCATGATCGCTCTATGATAAAGATCAAATTAGATATGCAAGGGAATCTCTAAGAGTCAATTCCAAAATACCGAGGGGTGGGCCAGGGATGCGTAATTGCTCCCTGCCTCTTTAATCTCTACCTAGCTGATCTGGTTGAAGTGTTAGATCAGTCAGCTTTGCAAAGTCCAGAGGTTGGCAACCAAAGAATTAACTGGATCGCCTATACGGACGATATAGTACTATAGGCCTCTAACGTCTATTAAGAGCTTTGGAGAAGTATGCAGTACTTAACAACCTTCAGATGAATCCTGCTAAATCTCAAGTGCTTACGTTTAAGAGACCATTGGATTTCCCCATCTGTCAGTTTGATTCTGAGCACCAAAGCGAACTATGTGATTAATGAAGTTAGGTATTTGGGATTCAAAGTGAGATATTTTCCATCTATATCTCAATTAGTCTTGGACTTGGAATCCCAATCGCTTCAACTATCATGCCAGATGAAAATAATCTTTTGCACTTATTGCACATTTTCAGTAGTTCCCCTCGTGAAGTTCTACCTGGGTAAGGTAATTCCAACCCTGCTATATGGTCTGGATATCAATTCCCTATCAGGTTCAATAGATTGGGTAAAGTTAGAGGGCAATACAATCCCACTTGGAGTGGAGGACTCTTTCCTTGTATAGGCAGATCTTGCTCATTGTATGAAGAAATAGTAGAACTATTGAATAAGGCCACTAATGAGTTCTTAGTAAATTTAAAAAAGTAAGCTTTGAGGATCTTGCATCAGTGTGATTGTATCAAAATCGATCTGATTGAAAATCCTATGAGCGTCAAAGAATCCTTGAAAAGACAAGATTGGATTCAAACGATCTGTGTAATGCGTAGGTCTGAATTGCCAGCATCACTTTTGCTCTTCGATAAACCAAGAGGTTACTTAGCGACATACCAAGGTGATATCCCAATGCTTGGTGGCGTTCTGATTTTTAAGGTTCTGTCTTAATTTGCTGCTCACTGGAGAGATCCAGTCTATTCGGCTAAATGAGCCATGTAAGGATGATGTAGGTCCCTTATGTACGGAATCTGAGCCACAGACTCTTAAGCATCTCCTGATTGTTTGCACTGGTTCTTGGGAGCTGAGGGTTAAGTCGTAAGGCCTCATTACAAGTTTGCCGGTCCGGAAACAAGGGTGCTGGTAAGCTCACCGGCACCCATGTTTACAGACCGGCAAACTACAAGTTTGCCTGCCAGGGCCGCTGCGCCCGACAGGTCTGACCCTGCCAGGTGCAGCGGCCATGGTAGGCAGACTCTTCACGGAAGCACTGACACCGTTGGCAACGGTGCAAGAGCTTCCGAGTTCCAACTCCCTTAAAGTCCTATGGGGACTAACATTTTACTGGTTCCTGATTTCCCGGCCCGCCGGACTTGTAATGTCCCGCTGACACTGGGAAGTCAGGCATCAGTAAAATATTACGAGTCCAGCAGCAACCCGCTGGTAGCATCGGCAGGGTTACCATCCGACTCGTAATGAGGCACATTGTTTTGTTATGCGGAAAATGTGAGGTGGTTAACTTCTGATTCTTTTTGGGAAAGAATGGCATCAGGCCCCATAACGTTTGCTTAACAATAGATGTTTTATAATATTGAAAGAGTTGAGGTAGGCGTTTTGTAATACATAGTTGGTGTTTTCTTTTTTTGTGTTTTAATGTTCAGATACTTTTTTAATTTTCTTGATATGTTCATATTTTTGTCTTCATGTTCATTTTATTTCTATGTGAACAGTCGATGTCTAATTGGAACACATTAGTCATTTTAAAAAGTTTTTAAAAAGGGTGGTATGTTTACCTCTTAGCTGTAAGGCTGGGTTTGAGTAAGTGTTGTCGCTGCCCTGTTTACAAGACAATTTAATGTTAATGGTAGGCAGAGGCAGAGCTATTCTGATGATCATACCACAGTGTAGTTATTCTGATGCAATTCTTATCCTCACACAAATTATGTCCTCCGAATTACTTTATTGGAAAGTATCACGTCTGAATATTTATCTAGCCACATCAGTTAAGATAAGCAAGATTTGTTTTTTTACAACACACAAGTGTTATTTCCGCTGGCATTAAACAATTTCTGCATTGTCTCTGAGCAATGTCAACAAATGAATAGGAGCAGCTAAACCTATTGTTTGTACTGAGCAGGCAATGCTTTATCTTGTGCCTACACATATTGTTCTCAGCGTAGGAGAACTTTTGGTAGGTGCTGTAGCAGATCTTGCAGTCTGGTTGATGATATCTCTTTATAATCACATATACAATATATTAGTTTATTGAAGCGAATGTCTCTGGAGAAAGTGCTCCAAAATGCTCCTTTTACACTGATTTGTAAAGAACTGCAGTGGCGGCGGAAAAACTCTTCCAAACGCTCTTCAGAGATGTTAGCTCTCTGACTGTGCTTTCTCACAAAGTGACTTACCTCTTTAGTCAGTTGTGCACATGGAAAATAATGTGCGCACCAAAGCCAACCATTTCTGCACTGAACCGAAAATAATTAGAGGGAATATTGGTGAGTACTACAGATGTTTTTCAGTAAGATACTTTGTTCTACCCAACAAAGAAGTGGTTGAACGGTAAGATACTGTTGTTTAAGACATAGGATCCTCCAGGATTCCCTGTTCATACCCAGTTGAAGTTGATGGACACTTTTCTTGGGACGGCCTAGGTAAATCTGGATGCAAGAGTCAAGGGTGGCTATCACCAGGGCTTGTGTTATTTCAATTTTGCGGTAAATGTCATTTAGAACTAGGATACTTTTTGGCCGATGGAGTTTGAGGTGGCCCTTCTATGTAATAGCATTGATTTCAGAGATAAAATGTCTCAGGTAGTTGAACAGGATTGCCACATTCAGTACTTTGTTTGCAGGGTTGGGCTTCTTTCCTAGCTCAGGAAGCAGCAGGTGGGTCAAGTAAATAGAAAGTGTTCAGGTATTCTACAATGAGCTTGGCATGGTCATTAGACAATCAATTAATTAATTAATCTTTTATAACACATTTGATACCGGAGACTAGTCTCTAAGTGCAAGACCAGGATTCAAACCTTTGTTGCTCTGCGTTGTCTTACTTCCAAGGCAAACGCATTGCCCCTGAGCTATCCTCCCAGCCCAATTGTTAATATTGTCATTTTTCTGTTCATTGTATTTTTTGACAAGTTTCAAGATGACAGCTGCTAACGGTTATGTGTTCCATGTATGTATGTATGTATGCATGGGAATTCCAAAGTGCAAACCTACCTGCTGGCTGAGTATTTGTGTGTGAGGATGGGAAGGGGTGAGTGCGGTGTGATGCAAATGCTGCTGGCTTACCTGGGATGCGTGGAGAAAGGGTTCCGGACATTCCCAGGCACAAACAGAACCAAATAGGAATGACCCTTTTCTTCTACTGTCACTTCACTTCAGAGGCCCGGGCGAGAGAGGATCTGTGATCTAAAGGTTAAGAAAGGAAGCACGCGATGTGGCTAAGCAGGTGGGTGAAACAGAGGACACATGGCATAAATCCACTTGCAGCTGCTGACCAACTGGCAAAGGAAAGAGGTCGGAAGGCAACTTAAGGAAGAAAAGAAAGGGGCGGGGCTAAGAAAAAGAACACCAGAAAAAGACACAAACAGATTAGCAGTGATTAGCAGCTGGGTGGGGAAGAGATCATGTGACCTTGATCCACTTACCCCAGCTGACCAAATGCATAAGAAAAGAGGCTGCACAGGACAATGGCAGAGCTCAGGACCCTGAGGGACACCGTAGGTACGCTCTGAGGAAGTGCGGTCAAAGGGGGCAAGCTTTACTTTAGTGGATCATTCTTGGGGGGGGGGGGATTTGATCCATTTCAGTTCTCATCCCTCAATGTCTATAATTTGTTCGGGGCATTCATTGAGGAGATTGTGGTCCACTATATCGTAGGCTGTGGACAGGTCTAGTAGAGTCAGACTATTAGACTGGCTGTTGTCTGCATCAGAGCCTGATTGCTTATCTTGGAATATGTTTCCTAACATCTGAAAATGTTTGCAGTTGTGGTTAGTCAATGCTGTAATGCTTTCCTGTGGCTGGGGACTTGTTCTGCATCCACTGCTCTTGGTTTTCAGCTGTCAGTGTCTCTTAGAGGGAAGCCAGTGCTCGCAGGTGCATGTTTGACGGTCACCTGGCTCTCTTAAGCATAATGCTTGTGCTTCAACAAATATGTGAATGGGGGACATCTGCAGCATCTGAACTCACCTTTAAGTCGTTTCTAGGCTTTGAAGTTGAAAGGTTCCTGCTCCTTGTGTCTAGAGCAGATCAATGTCCATACAATTGTGTTCCTCTTGTGTTCCTCATAGCTTCCTTGAGGCAGGATGCTCACAGTTGTGTTTCTTTGGTGTCCCTCATAAGGCCCATGAGTAGTAGATATTCCACATGACGTGAAACCACACAGGGGAACCACACACAACTGCAGGTCTCCTTCTGCGGTACCTGAAGTTCTCCCAGTCCAGTGACGCTGGAAATGTGGTTTCCGTGGCTGGACAGCTTCTGTATGGATGCTCAGATTTGTCAGTGGTCTTGTTGAAGGTGGAAGTGGTGGCACTATTGAGCAGTGGTGCTTATCCTTATGGATGAAATGGATGTAATGTAAGGTAAGTGGTTTTGTGTAGTGCCCTTCTGCCTATTTTGATGGCCTTTCTGTGCATGGGCCTGTAAAAGAGAAAAGGGTTTCAGGGGCAGCCTTTGATGTTGATGGGTGCAAGTCAGAAGTACCCAGACCCTGTGTGCCAATCTGGTTTCTATGGATTTGGGGGAGACACTTGGAAGTATGTTCTGAATAGAGAAGAGTCCAAGATGGTTACCATCTGGTGTGATAGGGCTAAAGAGGAAAGCTTAGTCATGACTTGATTAGTGAAGATATGCTAATGGCTAGTCCTGTGGTGGCTGTCCTTTGGGAATTTGTGCGTGTAGGTAATGCATTAGGAGATGCTAGAGGGGAGATGGCTATTCAGGGTTTGAAGGGAGTAGACCTCACAAAGCAAAATACCTAAAACCCTGCACTCCTACCACTGATCTCTTGCAGACAGGTCGCATTGCCACTTTCTCAAATTGCCACGGTCAATCTCTCTCTCTCTCTCTCTCTCTCTCAATCTCAATTAGATACACTGTAAGTATTCTGGGTCAGTACTCACCTGTACAAAAGGAAGTATTCTGAGTCTATACTCACCTGAACAAAAGGAAGTATTCTGAGTCCATACTCACCTGAACAAAAGAAAGTATTCTGAGTCCGTACTCACCTGTAAAGAAGGAAGTATTCTGAGACGTCCCACCCCTCACAATCCTAGGGCTTCAGGGTGTTAAGGCCCTGTTCAATATCTGTGGACCAGGGTTTTCAGGGTAAGGGTCATAACTAGGGAAATCAGCAGGAGTAGAATTAAACTAATTTGAGGAATTTTAAAAGCAACTTGCAGCTTTGGTTCTTCTGTCTTAAAGTAACACATATCGACGTTGCTAAAGTAGCTATTGTACACCTTATATTATCTAAATGCAGGACACACGCTGACTAAATAAAATGTATTGTACATAGCTTGTTCATTCACATAATGTACATTGTACAAAACAACATTTTTAAAGAAATGTTTAAGACAGTGTTTTTTTACACAGCCATGCTACACAAATGATCCAAAACCAGTATTATAATGTGTGTGAGAAAGTAACAACTTAATGTATTTCATGCGAAAAATGGTCAAATGCTGCTGGAAATTGTCTTGTGCTTATTCAACTTCATCCCTTAGACAATAAATTCAAATGTCGGTTCTCTGGTGTAATAAAACCAACAATTAATCAGTAACTAATTAATTAGCTAAGCCAAACAGATACAGATGGGGTATTCAGAGCATGTGGAAATTCTTAAGAATACAACGAAATAGGGCTTTTACATTTCAGAAAATCCGATGTTTTGTGTTGTTTTACAGTTTATCAGGGGGCTGGATTATAATGTCATCAGCCTCTTTCTTAGCGAATCAGTGCATCAAAAGTCCACATTTCCATCGCGCACTCAACCTGTTTACCTGAATAAATGAATATGTGTGAATATGTGTGAATTATTAATGAATGTACATATTTCAATAACTTTCAAAGTATAATTGATGGAAATTTGGAAATGTTGTAATTTTGCAATTTACATTTTTTTTGTAGATATTGTTAAAAACAGCCCCATAAGAAGAGAATTACAATCTCAAAATGTGTTGGGCAATAAAAAGCCTTAATGAAGAATGGAATTTGATAATTTGATTTTGCTTTATTTTGTTGTCCCTAAATAATTGAAAAGGAAATTTAAAAAGTTTTTTTTTAATGATTCATTGTGAACAAAGAGCATAGAAGATGCCCACAGGTGGGGTCAGCTTTATCCAGAAAGTTGGGTTTATTTATTGAGCCACAGACTGTGTGCAGTGGATGTGAGTTCTCCAAATTAGGGAACCTATCTGTTAGTTTCCTCTAATACAACCCATATGCCAGGGTTGTTGTTTTCTCCTATGCACCTGAAACACAAAGTAAAAATCCATTCTAAATCAATATATTTATCTTTAATCCTTAGTGAACTAGTCCTAGAACTAATAAGCAGTGCAGGGTATTCTTGGTAACTACTATCTGAAGAGAACCCATTTGAGGACCCATCCAATGAGAAAATATTGCTTCATATGGTACTGCATGAGTGGAGTTTATCACATATTTAGGGCTAAACAGGCTGGAAAATGAGGAGAGTTCTCTGGAAATCTGTCAAAAAAGTTATCTGACAGGAGAAGTTCTGATATGAGGATCCACCTTGGATGTAGCTAATGAAAATCCCCATTAAGAAGGCCTTTATCCAGAGAGAGCCTGATGTAGAAGCCCTGTCCAATGCAGAACCAGATTGCCTGAGTGATTTTGGAAGCGGGGGACAGCCTGCTAGGAGAGCTTACATGGATGCGATGCGTGGATGCGATGCCTGGAGCAAACCAAAAGTGAGTACAATGAACTCCTGTGCATTTAATTATATGTCCCAAGAATTGTTTAAAACCTTTGATAGCAATTGAAAGTCTTTTAGGAGAATTCATTATGCGCTATACCACTGAATGAGGACTGCGCTAAAAGGGCAAATCTGGGGCGGTATATTTGGGATTGTATGCCGTAGAATGTATTCTTGTGCACGATGGATACAATTCTCTGACAGAAGCCAAGTAAATTAATTCCCAAGTTTTCACAGGGGTCATTTATGCCTGGATCTATGATAAGGAGTGCCGGAGTTGGTAGACTTCTTGACCTATGGAGACCATAGGATAAACAAAAATAGAAATCCTGATGAAAGCTAGGCCCCTTAAAGTGGAATTGGGGAGAGCTTAGTTTGTTTAGTACTGTCAACATTTATTAACTGGCAATTTTCCCAGTAACATTGCACTGTAAAGAAAGGACTCTGCCTTAACGGGACTCCCAATGACAAGTCAAAATGGCGTGTGGATTCCTTTGCTACCGCAAATATAAACTCTCACGTTTGTAAAACTCTTTAAATTAATCAAGATTTTGTTCTCGCCAAAATGAAAGCTTCAATCCTAAGCCCATGCCTGTAGACAAAGTAGCCGAATATATCAGAACTTGTATTATGTGCACAACCCCAAACTTAAAACCAACCGTGCTCTGCATCTAGAGTAGAATTACCCTGAGAATAAGAAAGTTAGATATGAATCCAGTGTATATTCTCTCTGATGCAAGTACTTGTCGATGGTGTTAGAGGAAATCAATTTAAATGCATATAATACAATTTTCTCTAATGTCTATGCTTGTTGATGGTGTTAGAGAAATAAAGTGAAATATATTGTTAATTTTGGATGAGAACATTTGATGGTTTTGTTAACATGTCAATATAACAGGTAGCAATATTTTGAATGTTCATATTGAAGAAGGTGGTTTAGTTTGTCTATAATAGTTGTTCATATGAATGGATATTTTTGTATATTGTGGATGTAATTATTAGTGCGACAATAGCAAGTAGGTTATTTCTTGTGTAGGGATGCTGCCTGTGTTTGTAGGGAATATTGTATGTAACCTCACCAGTATTCCCTTGCTAAACCCCACAGTCGCTGATATTGGTGACCAGGGCCCTAATGCGTCCTTCTGGGTCCTCGCCCCCCCTTCATTACCTCTGCCTCACCCACTCCCAGCACTTGCCGTTGTGCTCCCACTGGCCTGTGCTTCTTACAGGCCTGCACTTATTGTTTCTGTCAGTTGACCACTCTACCAGGCGATCTCAGTCAGGCACTTATTAGCTGCTTGCAACATACTCCCTAGTACTAACTCTGTGGCACTCCTAACACTTACACCCCTCCCCTTCCCTTCTCTCTCCCTGCACTTACAAGTTCTGAATGCTCACACAGTCTAGTAGGACCACATCTATCTTTCTTCCGTGTTATTATATTTGCCTTTCATCCCATCCCCCTTCCCTGTTGCCCACAATTTACAAGCCGTATAAGCGCCTTACAAATGCACTATAAATAAATAAATAAAATTTAATGTCAGGGCCTGCCTTTAATTATTTTGATATATTATTTTAAATTAAAAAGAATATTCAGATTTAAAACAGCCTGTTTCTCGTCCCAGAATTTTGGGGTGGGTTTGACGTGATAGGGAGTGTTAGATCAGACCCCCCTCTCCCTCATATGTCACACCAGCGCTGGTGTTTTACATGCTCCTTCTACAGGCCAAGCGTGGCTGAGCAGGATGGCACTCAATTGAGTGTACAGCACTTCACTGCTTGCTGGCTAGGTTTGCCCTAAATAAAACCCAAAATACAAATGCAAATGCTGTGTTGCTTCCCAGCAATATACTTACATAGCTATTGCACGTAAGGAGGCTACTGTAAACGCACACATACCTCTGTCGACAAGCATGTTCTTTGCTCACATCGCAGGCTGTCATATTTGCACCATATATACGCCTGGTGCCAGGCATCCTACACAGAGTGTTTGGTCTCTTGTCCTGTCAGTACATTCCTACTGCCTACCTGTCATTCCAGCTGTCCCTAGGAAGCCATGCAGCCTCTGCCTGCAACCTTAGGGTGTGGTATATCCCTCTTGTACACCCTTGCAAGACCTCTGTCCATTGTACAGAGGGTAGTGCCACCCATGTGCATGCACGTGCTCACACACTCACACACATACACTCCAGGCCCCTCACCCCAGGACCATGCCGTAGAACTCTTTTCACATGTATGCATCCTTAACAGATGTTCCTATGGGCTCAGTGCACCAAAGCCCCCATGCTCTCTCCAATAATGCACCTGTTGTATGTAGGCCCACAGTGCTCCAAATGTGCATTGTCGCGATGTGCCGGTGCTACTCAGCCGACCTTAAATAAACACATAAGCAATACTACATAAACTTCCGCTTCTTGCACAGAGTTCTTCCACCGAAAGCAGGTCTCTGTAGGCCCCTGCAGCAGGATAGGTGCCTGCAGTACATCAGAGCTGCTGTTTTACATGCTCCTTCCCCAGGCCAACCATGGCTGAGCAGCATGGCACGCGCCTGAAGTACATGAGCGCTAGTGTTTTCCATGCTCCTTCCACAGGCCAAGCGTGGCTGAGCAGAGTGGCACGTGCCTGCAGTACATCAGCAATGGTTTTTTACATGCTCCTTCTACAGGCCAAGCGTGGCTGAGCAGGATGGCACGTGCCTGGAGTACATCAGCAATGGTGTTTTGCATGCTCCTTCTACAGGCCAAGCGTGGCAGAGCAGCATGGCATGCACTTGGAGTACATGAGCGCTTGTGTTCATGCTCCTTCCACAAGCCAAGCATGGCTGAGCAGAATGCAACACGCCTGGAGTACATCAGCGCTGGTGTTTTACATGCTTCTTCTACAGGCCAGGCGTGGCTGAATAGCATGGCATGCGCCTGGAGTACATCAGCGCTGGTGTTTTACATGCTCCGTCTACAGGCCAAGCGTGGCTGAGCAGCATGGCATGCGCCTGGAGCACATCAGCACTGGTGTTTTACATGCTCCGTCTACAGGTCAAGCGTGGCTGAGCAGCATGGCACGCGCCTGGAGTACATCAGCACTGGTGTTTTACATGCTCCTTTCACAGGCCAAGCATGGCTGAGCAGCATGGCACATGCCGGAGTACATCAGCGCTGGTGTCTTACATGCTCCTTCCACAGGCCCAGTGTGGCAGAGCAGAATGGCACGTGCCTGGAGTACATCAGCGCTGGTGTTCATGCTCCTTCCACAGGCCAAGCTTGGCAGAGCAGCATGGCACGCACCTGGAGTACATCAGCGCTGGTGTTCATGCTCCTTCCACAGGCCAAGCATGGCTGAGAAGAATGCAACACGCCTGGAGTACATCAGCGTTGGTGTTTTACATGCTCCTTCTACAGGCCAAGCATGGCTGAGCAGCATGGCACGCGCCTGGAGTACATCAGCGCTGGTGTTTGACATGCTCCTTCTACAGGCCAAGCGCGGCTGAGCAGCATGGCACGCGCCTGGAGTACATCAGCGCTGGTGTTTTACATGCTCCTTCCACAGGCCAAGCGTGGCTGAGCAGCATGGCACGCGCCTGGAGTACATCATCGCCGGTGGTTCACATGCTCCTTCCACAGGCCAAGGGTGGCTGAGTAGCATGGCACATGCCTGAGCACATCAGCGCTGGTGTTCATGCTCCTTCCACAGGCCAAGCGTGGCTGAGCAGCATGGCACGTGCCTGGAGTACATCAGCGCTGGTGTTTTACATGCCCCTTCTGAAGGTCAAGCGTGGCTGAGCAGCATGGCACGCGCCTGGAGTACATCAGCGCTGGTGTTTTACATGCTCCGTCTACAGGCCAAGCGTGGCTGAGCAGCATGGCACGCGCCTGGAGTACATCAGCGCTGGTGTTTTACATGCCCCTTCTAAAGGTCAAGCATGGCTGAGCAGCATGGCACGCGCATGGAATACATCAGCGCTGGTGTTTTACATGCTCCCTCCACAGGCCAAGTGTGGCTCAGCAGCATGGCAGGCTCCTGGAGTACATCAGCGCCAGTGTTTTACATGCTCCTTCCACAGGCCAAGCGTGGCTGAGTAGCATGGCACACGCCTAAGTACATCAGCGCTGGTGTTTTACATGCTCCTTCCACAGGCCAAGCCTGGCTGAGCAGGATGGCACGCGCCTGGAGTACATCAGCGCTGCTGTTTTACATTCTCCTTCCACAGGCCAAGCGTGGCTGAGAAGCATGGCACACGCCTGAAGTGCATCAGTGCAGGTGTTTTACATGCTCCTTCCACTGGCCAAGTGTGGCTGAGCAGGAGGCCATGCGCCTGGAGTACATCAGCGCTGCTGTTTTACATGCTTCTTCCACAGGCCAAGCGTGGCTGAGCAGGATGGCACGTGCCTAGAACGCATCAGCGCTGGTGTTTTACATGCTCCTTCCACAGGCCAAGCGTGGCTGAGCCGGGTGGCACGCGCCTGGAGTACATCAGCACAGGTGTTTTACATGCTCCTTCCACAGGCCAAGCGTGGCTGAGCAGGATGGCATGCGCCTGGAGTGCATCAGCGCAGGTGTTTTACATGCTCCTTCCACAGGCCAAGCGTGGCTGAGCAGGATGGCATGCGCCTGGAGTACATCAGCGCTGGTGTTTTACATGCTCCTTCCACAGGCCAAGCGTGGCTGAGCAGGATGGCACACGCCTAGAATGCATCAGTGCTGGTGTTTTACATGCTCCTTCTAAAGGTCAAGCGTGGCTGAGCAGCATGGCACGCGCCTGCAGTACATCAGCGCTGCTGTTTTACATGCTCCTTCTACAGGCCAAGCATGGCTGAGCAGGATGGCACGTGCCTGGAGTGCATCAGCGCAGGTGTTTTACATGCTCCTTCCACAGGCCAAGTGTGGCTGAGCAGGATGGCATGCACCTGGAGTACATCAGCGCTGGTGTTTTACATGCTCCTTCCACAGGCCAAGCGTGGCTGAGCAGGATGGCACACGCCTAGAATGCATCAGCGCTGGTGTTTTACATGCTCCTTCTAAAGGTCAAGCGTGGCTGAGCAGCATGGCACGCGCCTGGAGTATATCAGCACTGGTGTCTTACATGCTCCTTCTACAGGCCAAGCGTGGTTGAGCAGCATAGCACGCGCCTGCAGTACATCAGCGCTGCTGTTTTACATGCTCCTTCTACAGGCCAAGCATGGCTGAGCAGGATGGCACGCGCCTGGAGTGCATCAGCGCAGGTGTTTTACATGCTCCTTCTACAGGCCAAGCGTGGCTGATTTTTTCCTCTGATTTTCAAGCGTTGTAATTACCGGCACAGCCTGGGAACATCTGATGATCTCCAGCGCTTCCGCCCACACTGGCAGTAAAACATGTGCACTTCCGGAACTCTCACAAGCAGTATTTGAGCAGATGTGCATGTCATGCTTCGTTACTGTTAAAACAAGCATTTGCGCCCATGTTTGGCAGTTGGAAATTGCGATTATAAAATATGACCCGTCTGTGTATCAGACAGGGAACGGGGTGAACGTGAGGGCATGGGAGATTGCCCACGTGTTCTTTCCCTTTAGGGCCCACCTCTGTTTGTGTCCCTTAATTGAAAGGTACCTGGCAGCCCATCCCTCACTTATGCTGACAGGTGGGTGGTGTGGGGTGCTTGTAAAATGTTACCTACGCCATTTGAATAAAGGTAAAAATCCTGTGAGGAATTACAAATGTGTAAGCATGCAGTATTTATCGCATTTAGGGCCACAATACGAGTTTGGCGGTAATTCTGTGGTAATTCCACCAGATTGCCCCCATAATTGTTTACTGTTACCACCAATTGGTCCTGTGGGGTCACCACAGAATTACAAGCGGAAGTAGGGCGGTGTAA
Organism: Ambystoma mexicanum; assembly: GCF_040938575.1. NCBI lineage: Eukaryota > Metazoa > Chordata > Amphibia > Caudata > Ambystomatidae > Ambystoma > Ambystoma mexicanum. The sequence goes on along the minus strand of NC_090929.1, from coordinate 89,806,767 downwards.
TTGCCCATTTTATGTAGTGCATTGAACTCCATAGAGATTTTGGCAGAACTACCGTGGGCGGTAATTCTGACGCAGTCATTCTGCAGATTTTTGGAGAAAGGTAAATCCTCCACCTTTCCTCCAAACTCGAAATTCGGTGGTGCAGTGAAAACAGTGGTAAATTCGTTACTGCCCAAAAAAAGTGATGGTAACGGAATTACCACCTCTTTTTTACCTAAGAACTGAACTCGTAATGAGGCCATTAGCGCTCCCTGAAATGCAGCCTGAGGTAAATATCGCATGACCTTTAAGTGGTTGGTGTGAAAAGAGGGTATTGGAACCACCACCTGTTTTATTGTTACCACGTCACTGCGAAAGAGGGCTTTTGCCATATTTTGAAAAAGGAAATCAATATAAGATATCGCTTTTTGGAAAAATATAGGACTTAATGCACATCACTGAGACTCGTCATCAAACAGCTTCGGCTACTTGCTCCGGATCCTGTTCGCGATTTCAGGGCTGTTTCTGGTTTGGCGCCGCAGTCCACTGCAGCCATTTTGAACTGTACCTTGTCCGGCTCTTCTACGGAAAGCCTCTTGGTCTATTTGCACTGCGAATACTTTTTGCAAAACGAGTCACATTTTAACCACCATTGAATGGAACCTTTCAATATCACTGGCCTTCAATTATTGTTTTTTTAACAAGACCTGTATGCAGGTCTGTGGGGTGCTTGCCTGAGGTGTTTTACCATGTTTCGTGCCTGTGTAGACCACCCCACAACCAACACACATGGCCCAAACTCTGTTTTATGCCTGCGCCTGGCTCGCAGAAAGCAAGGCCTGCCACTTTGTTGTAGGCATATTATTCTATATGTATAATTCTCTAAGTATGTCTGTTGATTTGACACCAGAGTGTGTGCACAACCAGACTGAGAATGTGCACGGCCATCCTACCCAGAGACCCAGCTTCCCCTCTTCTAAAATGATGCACAGGAAGAGGAAACAGCTCCCGAAAGAAGAAGCTGGACAGACCCCAGACGCCCAATGGAGTGGCAGATGTTGCAACCATGTTATCCTCAAATGCAAATCCTGCAGCCATCCACGTCAGTATATAAGGCTCATGGAACAGTATATTGTCTCAGGAGGATAGCTCAGGGGCAACGTGCTCGCCTTGGAAGCAAGAGGATACAGAGCGCCACAGCTTCGATCCTCGGATCCACACTTAGAAACCTCTGGGTATTAAGCGTGTTATAAATAACCTATCATATCATGGTTTTGAAAATTACGATAATGGGCTTTTTGTGCACTGACACGGATGTACACTTTTGTGTCTGGTGATTTTTTTCCCATTTTATAGTTCGTTGATGGTGCATTTTTCAACGAAGTGAAGAGCTGTTGGCGTGGTGTTCCTGTGTCTGTGTGACGAGAGGGTGCTCGTGGGAGGAGCGATTGGGAGTGTAATTGGTATCCCTCCATATAAACACGACGTGTTCCACTACTGCATGCAGGGCTGTTTCTAGGAGCGGACAAACCTGGCAGTGGCCCGGGACACAGATGGGTGAAGGGACGCAAAAGGGTTTTCATTCTAACATCATTAACAACCCGCAGCAATAAACAGAGAGATGGCAATAGCCTTCCCAGCCCACAGCCATCTACCGCCCCTGATGCAGCCAAAGGCTTAATACTCTGCTGATTTGTATCAAGAGGACTCCCACATTAGCACCTCTTTGTGAATGCCTCTGGGCTCCACAGCACGTAAGGGTCTGTATCTGCAACAATACAGTCCCTTCTCTCTGCACTTATGAGCCACCCGCTGGCTGCACTTGTGAGGGAACAGCACTACCCGTTTCCCCTCCCCCCTGGCACTTCTCCCCTTCCCTCTTCCCTGCTCTTGCGAGATCTGAATGACACAAGGCCTAGTAAGATCATTATTTTGTCCACTCTTTGTTTCCCCCTCCTTGTCTTGTCACGCCTAGAAACACTTGTGTACAGGCGCGTTATAAATGCCATATCTAAACATCACCAAACCGCCCCACAACCTTGGACCGTGGGATAATTGCTACATGGGGACACTGGCATGCCTGAAAGGAGACTGCGGTTTATGATGGACTACAAGTGCCTTTTAATTTGCTGGTGTAATTGAGGGCCATAGACTGCCAGCAAGAGTTGGAGGTTGTGGGGCAGAGGTTGAATCGATTTCTTTTCTTTTATTTATTTATTGGACATGTGTATGGCGCCTATAGACAAGTGTTTCCAGGCGTCACAAGAAGTAAGAAGAACGAAGTAAATGGTCAAATGAAGGCTGCATAGACGAGGAATTGAGAAATTGGCATTCATCTGTGGTCTTGTATCAGGTGCCTCGGCTCATTGTCATGTAGCTGTGATGTTTTCGAGAGATCAAATTAGCTACTTCATTTAGTCTGGACACCACTGAGGTGTCTTTAGTATATCATTGTTTTCTGGTATGTTATTACAGTTGAAACTAACCAAAAAGACTTCAATTCCCAGAATCCATTGAAAGCTTACTTGAAAGCGTAGGACTGGAAAACCCATGTTCATGTGACATGTAGTCACAATGCCAAGATATGCTGTTTACTAGAAGGCACGACAAATAATCGTCAAGTATGTGTGGGGGGAAAGTAATATTGTAAGCCATTATGTTTGCTGCTGCCCTTTAATTAAGTTTTAGGAAAAGGAGACAGGTGTTGGTAAAATGGGGGCGGTGATGGTTTAGAGTTTAAGGGAGCAGCAACAGCCGGTCAAGTGGCACAGCAAGTAGAGCACTCGTTTTGACATCTGTGCAGAGCCTGCCAACGCAGGTTCGAATCACAGCAGGGCCAAACTCAGCCTTTCATCCTTCTGAGGTCGATAAATGAGCACCACACACCGTGGGTAATAATAAGCAGCGCTCAGATACCTAGATTGACTCGGAAGAAGGCCCCTGTTGACACTGACACTGACGCTGAGATTTCCTGTTCCGGTTGCGCTTCGTCACAGGGGTGTGGCTTGAGTCGGCGAGTCTGCGATCTGCAGCGTGTTCAGTGAAGCAGCGAAAGCAGCGAAGCGGGTTACAGTGCAAAGAGTCTGGGCTGTGAGGAGAGGCGGAGACGGTCGAGCGGGAAGCGGGGAAGCGGGGAAGTGGGGGAGTTGGGCCGTGGAGCTGTGGATCCGTGGATCGGTTCCGACTCCTGCCCGTGGCTCCCACGATTCCCGCAGAGCCCCTGAGGAGCTTCGGAGCACTTGGATTTAGTGGAGGCCCGGAGGTTTGCCCAGAGGTTTGCTGTCCGCTGCTGTTTGTGGCGTGCTGCATGTTGATTGCTGCAGCTGCTGGAACCGCCGGAGCCGTGTAAGCAGCGTAAGCCATATAAGCCATATAAGCCGTGGAAGTAAAGCGGTTTTTAACAACTTGGCTTACGGTAAGGTGTATGCAGGATTATACGGGCGCTGGTACCAGCTGACTAGCTAATCACTGTAATTCATTGCTGTGTGTGTTTACAGGTTGAAGGTGCTATATATCTTGAGCGCTAGGGCGACTGCGGGTGGAATACTTTTGAGCCCGGAGCGCTTCTGTGTGGTGAGTGCTAAAACCGGTACAACCGGTAAAACGTGACCCTGAGTGCAAACTATTGAGCCTTTGATTCAAAAGGCAGAGTACTGGGGCCAATTTAATTAAGATGACTACTACGTATAATCTGCGGAGCTCTGTGAACCCAGACTTCCAGTTGGAAAAGATCATCACAGAAGGGGTAGATAAGGAACAAGAGGCGAGTGTACAAAAGGCGCAAAGTAGCTTCTTTCTTAAGCGTTATAAGACTGGTGGTGGCATACTGCGCCCTCCCCCCAGCTTGTTCTCTTTGGACAATCAAACACCCTCAACATCTGGTTTCTTGAATGTTTCTGTAGACCCTTGTGCTTTGCAAGTACAGGAAGTGGGAATTTCAACTCCAGTTAATCATCCTATTCGTGACTCCCTGCCCGCTAATTTAGACTATACCCTGAGGACGACTACAATGAAAAATACGATATTATCCCATTTCTCGCAAGGACGACAACAAACAATTATTTGCTCCGGAGTGAGTCCGTTACCGAAGGTGGTAAATGTACCAGTCCCTACGATTGAGGTGGACCCCTGTGACGAAAAACTAGTGGAACTAGAAATACCAATTTCAACCAATGCATCTTATGAACTCAATGAAATACCGGAAGATCAAGAAGAGAATAGGGGAAAGGAGGTAGGTCCACATGAACCAAGTAGGCGGGGGGGATTTGTCTAGAAATATCCAGCTAGAGGGTCAAATTGATTTAAACCCTCCGCTAATCCCTCCAACAATTACTGCTCTAAACTTTGTCCTAAGATCATTAGTGAAGGTTTTCGTGTCAATTAAATTGGAGGTACAGCAACATACAGGGATATTGCTAGAAATATCAAAGGATTTGGAACTGAATGACATAATGGTAACGGCTTTGAAAACAGCCATTAATGAAGGTATGGGAGCTACCCAAAAAGACCTTCGAGAAATGGCAAGAGTGCAAGCGCTAAAAATAGATCAACTCTCAGTCCAATATGACCTGATGAAAATAGACTTAAGTAATCTGTTGAGGAATTTGAAGTCACCCCAATACTGAATGATGATAGGGACAATTGTGAGCAAACGCCTGTAATTTCTGAACCTTTGCCAGATGACTCGCTATTGTCAGAATCAGTGATGGAGGAAATTAACCTAATGGCACAGGTAATAGATTTAGATGTAACATCCAGAATGCCTGATTTGGAGTCCCCTATAAATCTGAAGGAACACAATGTAGAGGAAAAAAAGAAGATTCCGTTGGGCAAAGTGAAAAATAAAAAACAGAAAAAAATGGGAAGGGAAGAAGTGGTAGTAAGATCAGAGAAGGTGAAAGGGAAGTGTAAACAAAAAAGGAAGCATCTGCCAAAGGATACTAATCGGTTTATGAAGCGTCTGAAAGCAAAGGCTGGAGAGGTGGTAATAGTAGAAAAAAGGAATCCTACAGAAAGAGAAAAGGGAAACAATTCCAAAAACAATATTAAAGAAAGGGACAAGAATCAATTAAAAGAAATGATGAAGGTGGACTTAAAGAAAACGACAGTGGGCATTCAAACAGATATAGATGAACCACTAAAGCGTATTGCGCCAATTTTCTTTCCGGCGAAGAAAAAAACGAAGATGGATCCAGCAATAAAGATAGCCCCAATCTTTTTAAACAAGAAAACGCAGGAGACCTGCCCGGTGGAACCGAGTCCAACGCCAGTAGCAAGTGGTGACATTTACAAAATAGGGAGTAATGTTGGGGTACAATTTACACCCCTGGCAAATCCAGTGACTGGAGGCAGCAAAGAAATCTTCCAAAGTGCTCTCTGTGTTGATAATGGCCTCGATTAAAGGAAAATATGCCAAATCAGCCCCAGAGGGATCCTAAACAAGCTATATGTGATAAAGCATTTAATCACGTTAATCAGAAGAGAGATCTCAGAGTTTACGTTTCAAGAATGACACCAAACGCTCATGTGAGGGACCCGCTGAATCGTTATAGGATTCTATCAGAAATGAAATATATTCCAGGTCTGAAATATTTTTCTTCTGATGATATTGATGCAGTAAAATGTCCCTTCTCTCCCGATACAAATATTGTAGAACTAATATTGAAATCGAATTTGGGTTTGGATTCCATTGTGGGGGAGGAGGAAGCCTGGGGCTTAAGGGGCTTTAAAGTCTCTAAGGTATGCCCGAGTTTGATAACTCCGTCTGTACAATGGCAAGGAAATTATCCGGGTAATCAAATCCAGAAAAATAGTAATAACATGGGAATAACTTCTACGGCAACATGGGACATGGTTCCTGAGATAATTACACAAGTTCTTCTCGGAATGGGTGTTCCACAGAAGAGCCTCTAGCAAAAGAAAAAAATAATTTAAAGGTATTATCATGGAACTCGAGAGGTTATAGCTCATTCGTCTTAGAACTGAGAAAATCCTATATCTTTGGTTCCTTTGATCTGATCTTTCTTCAGGAAACCTGGTTGACTTGTGAATTAGGAATAGAGGATTTCACCACATACCATCAAATAGCAGTAATGTCAGATGGAGGGAGACCCTCGGGGGGTTTAATGATAAGCTGTAGAAATAATGCTCACTATGAAATCAGATTGTTATCAAATGTAAAACAGGGAATATTGATAGTGAGACTGGAATTGAAACCCTCAAATATGGCACATAACTGGATTTTGGTAAATGTATATTGGAATCCGAGTCAGATTGGCCTTTTGGATTTTTATCACAATTTTCTGACTTCCTGGTCGAAATGTTATCCCGGTTCCCGGTGGACGACATACTAATAGCTGGAGATTTGAACTCTCAATGTTTAACAACAAAAGATCAAGCCACAGGAAAAATTCGTCATCAGACGAAGAATGGAATAATGTGGGCTAATTTTATGAAGGGCTGGGACTTCTGGATGCTCAATGGAAATACCAGGGGGGACATCCCGAGCAAGCCAACTTGGCATATGGGCTCAGCATTTTCTACAATTGATTTCTTCTTTGCCTCTAAAAATATTTATGAAAATTGTACTATACTATTGGTAGAGGAAGGAAATGTAATTATTAATAGATGTTAATTTGTCCACTTCCGTTTCTATGTATACAGATCAAGTGACTGTTAATTTGGCCGGTAATTGTATTCGTAAATTTGAGAGAGGTGGGAAAATCTTGACTAACAAATTACAAAATATGGTAGCAAATGTCTCTGACCTGCGAATGTATGAGACTTGTAGTCCAACGAATTTCCATCTGTTTTTAATGGATTTGGATCCACAGAAACAAAATAATCAAACCTGTAAATTGTTTCATAAGCATACATTTAACAACCAGATATTGCAACAGAAGAGAGCTAGAAGATATAAGAAAACTGAGTTAAGAAGAGCAAATCTCGACAGGAAATCGTTTGAGAGGGCGTTAATCTCCATCAATAATGAATATAGAAACTGGAAGAGATCATTCAAGCCAATTATCTTCCAGCAAGATGGTGAAGCTATGTTAAGGGTAATGAGTCAGAGAAACTCAAGACATTTCTGGGCTATTTTAGGAGCTAAACCAGATCAGCAGGTGGGAAACCAATTTTCTGCAGTACAAGAAGCTGCGTGGGTGGATCATTTTTCGAGGGTATACGGGGCCGCAGGCTCTGATATAGATAATAATTGGGAATCAGCTCATTGGTCACTATCATATACCAAAGCTGATATAGAACTTTTAATAAGGAGCGCCTCTACATCAAGAGCGGCAGGTCCAAATGGGCTGAGTAACTCGATATTGAAAATGAATCCTTCTTTGTGGGCCCATCTGCTTAAAATACTCTTTGATCAAATTATTAAAACACAACGGCTCCCAGAGTCCTGGAAAAATTCAATTACAATTCCAATCTTTAAAAAAAGGCGATAGACTCCTAGCGGTGAACTATAGGCCGATCTCGTTATTAGATGCTGATAGTAAAATCTTTGTCGGTTTAATTCTAAGGGAGCTAAAAGACTGGGCCAAATCAAATAGTATAATTCCGAAACAACAAACTGGTTTTAGAAAGGGACTATCTACCACCTTGAATGGTCTGATTCTTAGCTGTCTAAATGGAGATGTGGGAAATAAACAAGGTAAACCCCTCTATGGAGCTTGGATTGATCTCACCCAAGCCTTTGATACAGTCAATCGGTGTGGAAGAAACTGTATGCTTGGGGAGTTCCATCACACTTGCTCTCTATTCTAGTTGAACTTCATCAAAATACTAGAATGAGAGTAAGAATTTCAAAAAGTGGCTAATTAACAGCCCCAATCCGAATCGAGAGAGGGGTACGCCAGGGTTGTCTGATAGCACCTCTCCTATTCATTCTCTTCATGGCTGATTTAGGAATGGACTTGAATGATAGTGGTCTAATTCCTCCACGGATAGGCTTAACTAAAATTAATTGGTTAGCCTATGCGGATGACACTATGCGGATGATGTGGTGGTATTGGACCACTTACAGGTCGGCCTGCAGAGATTACTTCATTCACTTGATTTATATGCCCAAAAGAACAATCTTAAGATTAATCCGGAGAAATCAAGGATCCTCATATTTAAACATCCGAAGAAAATAGTCAAGAACCATTCGTGGGTATTGGAAGATAGAAAAATCGAGATAGTCTCTGAGTTAATATATTTGGGAGCCACAATTAAAACTTTCCCAACTAAGACTCACCTACTAGAAATGATTAATCTAAAGACCCTTAAGCTAGGGGCACAGATGAAAAGGATAAAAAGGAAATTTTGCAAATTCTCGATACTTCCATTGATAAACTTCTATATAGGAAAGGTGGTGCCTATCATTCTGCATAGTATGGACACAAATATACTGGCATTTGATGTGAATTGGGACCAGATTGAATCAAAACTCTGGAAAACAATACTATCTCTTCCAAATTGTGTTCCAATTGCCTCTGTGAGGTATGAATTGGGGCTCTCTTCCTTAGGATCGTGGCTGGAGTGGAAATGGATTTCCCTCTATAGGTCCCTGTTGGTCCCTACAAAGGATTCTCTATATGAGGATTTGTCCATCCTGCTCCATGATAATACTAACATATTTCTTGAAAAGTTAAGGCTGAAATGTCAAGAGTTACTAAACAGTTTAGACTGTACAACAGATATGTTGATCCAAAATCCAATGAGAGTGAAAGAGAGTTTGAAAAGGTGGGATTGGGTGACCACCGGAGAAAGGATGAGGTTGACAAAATTATCACAATCGTTTTCCAGTATGGGTAGAAAAAGGACAAGTCTTCCCCCATACTTGGAAAAATATCCGGATCCATACTCCAGGGATATCTTTTTGAGGTTTAGACTTAATCTACTACCTACTTTGGAAATTCAATCAGCCAGAAATTTGATTCAATCAGGGAACTTTTGTATAAAATGTGATGCCAACGAATGTCAAACATTAAAACATCTGGTAATTAAGTGGTACTGGGACAAGGGAGATGAGAATTGCGAGATTGAGAAGATTTGTACACGACATCAGCTGGCTAGATACGGAGGAATTCTGGTCCAGAGCTTCCTCTGGTACCGAAACTTTCCTAACAGCAGAAATGGATAGATTATTGAGAGATCTAAAGCTAGATAACTAGTAAGAGGAACCGGGATGAGAGTGGTCTTTTTTATAAAGGTTTTAGTATGAATATCTCCTTATTCTTTTCTTTTATTGTTCTTTTTTTATATGGTTCAAATGTTTTTTTAGATGAAATATGTACTGTTGTTGGTTTTGTTTGTGAAATGTTTTATATGTAAAGAATAGTGTAAAAAGTCATATACTTTGGCTAATGCACAATAAATAAAAAATAAAAAATTAAAAAAAAGATACCTGAGGGTTCGTAGCACTATATAAATGCAAAATTATGATTTTATTAGCTGTCTATATTTGGTGTTGTAGGCATCGAGTAGCAATCTCTTGTGTGTTTTTGTCTGTTAATTATGTGAAAAAAATGAATGTGCAAAGGTAGAAATAAACATTAACAAAGCCACCAGTTTTGGCTTGTGTGTAGTGAAAAAGTGTTCTGTGTTGCTGTTGTTGGCATCGAGATCAAAAGCCCTTGTACCCTCATAATTTGCCTAGTATTACAATTGCATGTCCATGTTGCCATCATTTGCTGGGTTTTGCTAGGATATGGACGCATACAACATATGAAAGGTATTGTCATCATACAGAAAAATACTCACACCGTTGCCAGATACTCAAACACATTGCGAGATTTTGCCATCATGGACAACAGCAACTCACACGATTTGCTAGGTATTTCAATATGTTGGCCTTATCCTTGCATCGTGCAATTTATATATATAAAACGCTTAGGTATGTTTCCGTAAGGAGCAGGACTCTTTGGTCCGGCTATTCTGGCACGAGATGTTTAGGCGTGACCGGTTGGGCGCAGAGCCCATTTTGGCACACCCAGTTGGATGGAGCCGACAGGACACAAGACTACTAGGCGCTGGCATATTTTGGTGCAGTGACATACGTCTATTAACACACTAAAATTGCCATCTAGTGGAAACAGAATTCCACAAATGATATGACTATTTCTTAAATATTTATTTCTGTTTCATCAGGCCTCGCTTGGCTATTCTTACTATTGACAAAACCCCCATGTTTAACTTCGGGCCTCTCCCTCTCCCCCAACTAACTGCAAAACGTCCCTCTCGCAAGTCCCAGTTACATTACATCTGGGTAACTAGCTCACACGTACCATTATTGAAGATCACCATTATAAGGATTCAAGATCACCATTATAAGGCTTCCCCACACCTAGTGTAAAGAGAGACTTTTCAATATAATACATCCAAGACAAAATGTGTACAGCCAAGGCCATTAAAGCCCTGTGCGATCGCTGGCCTATTGCCAGGCAGAGTAGGATGCTTAATGACTCCTCAGTGTATAAACTGGCAGTCTGAATCTAAAACAAGCATTTTTTCTGTAGTGAGTCTGCAATAGTGATTGAAAAGGTTGTACATGTCTAACGCCATATGAGATTGGGGCCTTTAGGCTTCACAACTCGATTCTAGAAATTCAAAACCTTTGCCTGCAATGCTATCACAGACTGGTTCCTTAACCTTGTCCATTTGTACTGGTTTCAATTCCAGTACCTTAAGTGTAGCGGCTGTTCCCCGCAGGTACTGGCCTTCCAGAGTTCTCCACGTGTCTGCTGCAGGTCCCCTATAGAATGCCACTTCCCTTGTCCTGGCTAACGTGTCTCAACTCTTTAGACACAATCCTTTAGTTTGCATTTTTTCCTGGCGACTCCCAAGGTCAGTTACTCCACCACTGAAAAAGACGACCTGCTTTGATTCTACCTTGTAATTACTATTGTTAAACTATTTGGGCCAAACTATTTGGGCCTGATTCATGGATTTTTTTGCACGGTTCAAAGTGACTCTGCGCTGCTGAAAAGTGACTTTGCACTGAGGACACAAACCCTGATTCATGAAACTGCACACAGTGTATTTTTGCAGTGCAAAGTCTGTACAAAGTCCAAATGGCAAAACGTTTATGTATGTTTCCATACTCAGCTGATGCAATTTATCAGTGTTAGCTTGCCCTCTGTTGTCCACCCACTTCAACAACAGCTATCATTTCAACATACGGATGCAATTTATCAGTGCTAGGTTGCCCTCTGCTGTCCAAATGGCAAAGTGCACCCACTTTAACAACAGCTACAGCATGAGCACGGTTCTACGCGGTCACCTTCATCTTCCACTATCACAAACATTCGGAAGTTACTGCTTTCCACCCCCACTTCTCTTCACACAGGGCACGGCAGCCCCAGTGTCAATAAAGAGTTAAATACCAACTCAACGTTTCAGGCTCTAAAGAGCGAAACGCTGTAGGACGGAGGTCTCCTCACAAGCCAAAACTGAAAGTAGGTGCTGTAATTGTGCTACTATGCAATCTTATGACATCACACAGACTCTGCAATGGAACAAGGTTGACGGTTATGCGTCTACAAAGATACATCATAGTGGCCTGTGTAATCGATGGATTATACTGTTCTTAACGGTGGTTACCATAAATAAGTCACAGGGACCTATGTCCCCTTCCTGGAAGCGATCAGTTGCAATTCCAATATTTAAGAAGGGGGACAGAAGTGACCCTATGAATTACTGACCGATATGGACCTTAAAGACATGCTAGAATGGCGTATGTTATTCTAGGAACGGCTAGTATAATGATAGTTTGGTGATTTCTGTAGAGCTTTATGTGCGAGGATAGCTACTAAGCGCTATATTGATCAGTGTTACTACCCACTGATGGCACTTCCTTCATCATCCTCAGATGGATGAAGTTTCTCCTCGGTCCAGCCAGGGTTTTGAACTTGAACAGGTTGCACAAGAGCTATCCATGCAGCATGCGAGCATTTGCCAAATGATGCCCTTATACCCAGGTCCTCACAACATTAGGCAGCTATTGTCACCACATCCCTAAGAAGCCATGCAATGTTCTAGAAATGGACATCCTAGACTATGCTTATTTGTTTATTTATTGTGAATTGGTTTAAGGAAATGAAACCTTACATAAATATGTCAGGTTTTGCCATTAAATGCTCATACGCTCAGACAATTGTGCAGGTGCTGTTAATACGTGCGTCTGTATATTTCCAACAAATGGCAACATGACTCCTTCACATCATAGTCTGACTACTTCTATCGTCTTTCCCGATAGTGCTTTGAAACAGCGTCAAGGCACTCTCAGTAACCCAGCCTTACTTAACAGGGAAAGACACTGCTTCTACCTTTCCCCCCACCACCTAACTCTTTCACGTTCTATCACGCCCCTCTTCCCTTCTTCCCTTGGGGCATTTGGAACAGCCTCTGAGTGCTGTGTTGACCGACTGAAGAGAGGAACTGGCTCTTGCTAAACTTTCAAATGTGCGCAAAATTTTGGGAAACATTACTCTGCACCAAGAATGCCCTTCATTTACATAATAAGTAACATAAACCCGGTGTCATGAAAATTAATTCGTGTGTGTGATATTATTTGATATGTTGTTTTCCAGGACTTAATTAGCAAGTCACCAAAACATAATTTAAATTGCAATAATTTGAAAATGTTGGAGAGCAAGTTCAGTGTGGGGGAGCAATACAGGAGCAGCGTGGGTTAGGGGGTGGTGGGGTTGACGTGTACTCGGCGCAATAGAATCTAGAAACTGTCCTGGCTCCATGCATAAACAGGGACAGATAATACACCGACGTCATAATGAGGTCATAGGCGTGTGCTGCGCATAATTGCTCCCGTCCCGTAATGATATATAGTACAGGGCTTTAGTTCGCTACTCAAAGAATTATGTATGGCTGGGATTAATATAACGCAAACTAACGTGACATATGTTGCTTTGGGCAAAGAGCAAAGCAGATATATATTTTACCACTAGAGGGTGATATAACACAAGGATTCCTACTGCACTGTAAATCGAGCAAAATTCGATTGCCGTTCTTCACGGGTACGCCTTTTTTTCCTCTACTTTATAATGAGATGCTGGTAATTATTCATTTCCATTTACATTAAGAAGAGGAAGATTTATTTAAGTCGTTTTTCTGCGCTCCCTTAATGCAACTCAGGCCCTCAAGAAAGAAAACCGAGTTGGCCCGGACATGATTCGAACCTGTGATCTAGAGGCTGCCCAGAGGTCTCTGCAATATGTGCATTTACTCACTGAGCCATCTTGCCACAATCAGGCTCCAGACGCAAATGCTGGTGAGCAGAAGGTAACATCACACTATCAGCATTTGAAATGTAAGTTTATACAACTTTCCATTTCATCATAAAGCTTTCAATTGGAAAGAAAGTAGAGCTTTAGGGGGAATGGCAGAGGTGGCTGTGGTTGGGATAGTGAGTAAGTACTTCCGGCAGAGGGGGGCTGGGGCTTAAAAGAGGACAAGGCCTGAAAAAAAGGTAGCCCACTTCCGGAAATCACAATCTGTAACTTGCCACATTTGTGAGACCATTGGCCAGGGACGGCTGAAAATGTGTCGCAAGTAAGTGATTGTGTGTATCTTAACAGCAACTCTCTGCTAGAATGGTTGTCGAGGCAACATTGGGATGTTTGTCGTTGTAGGTCTATGCTTAATAACCTGTTGAAAATGGATCATCGATTGATTGTCTCATCGTCCACCCACACTAGTAACTTTGAAATTGTTATTCACCATGCGAAGAAAACCCATCGTAAGGAGTGTGCTGCCATTAAGAGAGTTTGCACACATACTGTGATTGAGAAAAAAGACTCTGCGGGCTCAGATCTCCACCAAGTATAAGAGCTGGTTGCAAGAATATGCATTTTCTATGATTAGCGGACATTAGAAGTTCCTTTTTAGACGTTTAAGAAGCAAGGACAATAGAAAATTCTGGGCTATGGCCAGAAGTTTTACTAATGGCACAAGCCAATTGGAACCTAATCCAATCAATGCGTTGACATGGCCAACTGCTATTAAGAATCTCTTTTGAAAATCTAATATAGGTGGGAAATCCTTGTCATTTGTCCCCATGGTTGATTTCCATTCTGGTTGCGATAGGGAGGATATTGACATGATTATAAATTCACTTCACAGTTCACGAGCACATGGGCCGGTTATGCTGGCGAACGTTGTGTTTAAGGATAACGCTACTTTCCGGTCTTTTGTATTAGAAAAACTATTCCCCAAAATCCTTGAATCAGGATGGATCCCGATGAGTTGGAGAAAATCCAAACTTATACCTGTTTTCAAGAAGGGTGATGGTGCTAAGCCTTGTGACTATAGGTTATTAGCTACGTTGGACATTACGTTGGACATTAGTTCGAAGGTTTTTTCCACCATGCTGTTAAAAAAAAACTATCCAAGTGGTGCGATGTCAAGCAATTTACTATCACCATTCCAAACGTGGGGATATAGCACTTTGCACAAATTAAGTGCACTCCACACTATTACTTCGCCCTATCGTGGCAAGACGGCTGGTAACCCTTACACTTGCTTTGTGCATTTTGGCCAAGCATTGGATACCGGATCTCGTCTGCTACTCTGGTCGAAATTGGAAAAATGGGGCATAGATCTATCCCCTGTACTGCCACCTCTGTTGTGGTGCGCATACATCATCTGGGCGCGCTCACAGATGAAATAGTGACCCATATTGGCCTCAAACAAGGTTGTGCTAAATTTAGCCCCACTACTATATAACTTCTATGTTTCTGACATGGGTTCAGTTATCGATCCCACTCACAATTTCCCTCCTCGTATTGACACAATCCCAGTACCCTGGACAGGGTACACAGATGACACGATTTTGCTTGACAAAACTCTGATCGGTTTATAACGCTCATTGGATGCATTCGCTGCCTATTCAGATGCTAATTTTCTGAGAGTTAATAGTTAGAAAACCAAAATTATGATATTTGTACAGAAATCTAGAAAACAGACGTTTAGCTGGTCCTTAAACGGGTTTCGCTTTGATAATCTGGATAATTCTGTCTATCTGGCGGTCCCGATTTGTAATACTCCAGCACAGAGATTCTCTAGCGATTTTGTGCAAGCAAACGTATTGAGAAAATGGTTGCTACTGAAATGTTTTATCCGCAGGTTGAGGGGCTAGTGTCAGTATATCGCAAAAGCATCCTTCCGGGGATTTCATGTGGTCTTATCCGAGCCAATGATGAGCTAGGTGGACACATTTTGAGGGAAACTCTTGCGTTCCATCCTTGTAGTTCCTTTTTCTATCCCAGTGGAGGCGCTCTGCTGTGACTTGGGGTTCCCTCCATCCGCTACTTTTGGTTGGATCAGCAATGCAAGCCTTTTCTCATTATTAGCACCTCCACTCTTGCTGCAAACAACTTGCTAAGCTTTTTAGCCAAACTTTACTCAAGGGAATGCACTAACCCTTCTTTAATACAGTTAAGATCCAATGCTATGGGGCATTTTGTAAATATTGATGTATTCCCTGGGGAATTCGTTTTAGCACCTAACTTACTGACTATTTAAAAAAATAAAACTAGTGATTTTGATTTGATATCTAATATTACTTTTTTACGTAACAAGGGAAATTATGCAGTTTTTAGCATTCGAGGATTTCGTCGTCAACGTCTTTCAACCTATTTAACAAAAAGATATCCTTATCATATCCGCAGATTTATTTTATATCTGCGTTTTAATATACTCCCGTCTCGTGAACATACTGGCCGCTGGGCTAAGCTAGCTCGTAAAGAAAGGACTTGCCGCCTTTGCTGTTTGAAGCCTGAATCGCGCGCCATTTGCTTACACTGTGCCTCTTTTTGACGCCCTATTACATTAGGGTCTATATAGAGCTTGCCACTGATATTTGCTCCATTGAAGGTAGCAGTTCTGCAGCTTTATTTATGGGGCTGAATATATTGTCTACGCTGCAGCCGCCCATTACGTATGGAAGGTGGCGTTACGTTCAATTGCCCTTAACCCTTAACAGTGGTGTTTAGGTGCACAAATTAATAATCATTCTTGGTGCCTTTGGCTTTGATCAACTATATATTGTCATTGTATGCATTGGTTTTATGTGAAATGTTGTCTGTTCTTCTTAAAATGTTATTTATATTTAAAATGATTGTAATTTGTAGTAATGTTGATTCAATTGTGCGAAAGGTTTGTATTTAACCATATGCACATGTGCCTTGTGCGAGGAAAACCAGTTTAAGTCGACTGTCGGGTGCATACATTATAACAGAGATGAAGAAATACAGCCAGGGGGTTAATAGTCACACATTATTACTTGACAGGCAGCCAACAGGGAGCTGAAACACTTAATGTACGCTCAAAATCTATTAATATCTCTTCATCAGAAAGGGCCTAATGTAGACAAAACCGAAGTAAAAAGTCAACAAGGTGATAAGGCTGCTGGAAAAGGGCAAAATGTCACTTACCTGTTAGATGCTGCTTCTCCCGTCCCCGCTGTGGCCGCCATGGAAATGGAAGAGGGGCTCTATATGGAGCCCTGCCTTCCTATTCCAGGGCGGCCATTTTGGTACAGTATTTTCTCTTTCTATGAACGGGGCGCCCCGGCTTCCCGTTTAAGGAAAGAAAATACTTTCCATTAAAAAGAAAACCTTTAGCACCCGCGCAACATGCTGCACAGGTGCTAATGGCGATCTGGCCCTCAGTGGCTGGGCCCATCCTGTGGGTAATGGCCCGCCACCCTCATTAAGCGACCCTCGCTTAGCTCGGGCCCTTAACTTTGGCAGCAGGCCATTACCCACAGGGTGGGCCCGCCACCTCGGGCACATCGCCTTAGTATTGTACTGGGCGAGAATCGTTGCTGTCCTAGACACAAGGACTTCTTGCACCCTAGGGCCTTCCCACAGCCTCCACTCTTTGGAAGTAATCTGTGCTCTTTGTACTGGCTGCCTGTTTTTGTCCTGCTCTGAAACCAGCCTTGGATAGCGCCTTCCGCTTACGGAGCAAAAGCAAAAGCATCTTATGTCAGGAGCTATAAACACAATAATCACCAGAAAATAGATATACAAATAATTTTACCAATCAATGTAAGCTGCATTTTAATTAGTGATGTTATGATCGTATTGTGCTTATTATTAAAATAATTATCACTGTTATCGTTCATAAGTAAAGAGGTGCCGATAAAAGAAGGAACAACTCTTTCCACTCTCTCTCTGCACCCCCTCTCACAACCCCTCCACTCCCTCTCGCAACTCCCTCCAGTCCCTCTCTCCACTCTCTCTCTGCACCCCCTCTCACAACCCCTCCACTCCCTATCGCAACTCCCTCCAGTCCCTCTCTCCACTCCCTCTCTCCACTCTCTCTCTGCACCCCCTCTCACAACCCCTCCACTCCCTCTCTCAACTCCCTCTCTCCACTCCCTCCCTCCACTCCCTCTCTCTACTCCCTCCACTCCCTCTCTCCACTCCCTCCACTCCCTCTCTCCACTCCCTCTCTCCACTCCCTCTCTCCACTCCCTCCACTCCCTCTCTCCACTCCCTCCAGTCCCTCTCTCCACTCCCTCTCTCCACTCTCTCTCTGCACCCCCTCTCACAACCCCTCCACTCCCTCTCTCAACTCCCTCTCTCCACTCCCTCTCTCCACTCCCTCTCTCCACTCCCTCTCTCCACTCCCTCCACTCCCTCTCTCCACTCCCTCCACTCCCTCTCTCCACTCCCTCCACTCCCTCTCTCCACTCCCTTGCATCCCCGCTTCCTTCACTGTGTCTTTCCCCCTAGGATTGTAAAGTGCTCTCTTGCTTCCCGAAGTCAGGTCCGGGCTCAATACATGATAATAATAATAATAATAATAATAATAATAATAATAATAATAATAATAATAACGAGGCAGAGAGGAGTAGTTGGAGATTAAAAGAATGGACATTACATCTTCACTTTCACTACCAAAATACATCCCTGCTTTGCACACAAGATGTTCCCCTTTTAGGACACAGAAAGTTCTCCAGAGGGAATTTAAACGCCTTCATCCTTATTTAGATATTGTCCTCGGGTATCACAGGAACCCCCGGCGTAAGAGGGTGGATTTCCAATATGGAATGTCCTGCCTGCTATCCGGTGCAGGTCCTTGCTTATTTAGGCCCCTCAGGCACCTCCTACCTACCGTTGCATGCATGCAGAGTATTAAAAGTAGACAAAACAGGGAAGTGAGGAGAAGAGAGGGCGCGCAGCAGACAAGAGGGGGCAGGGGAAGATGTAGAGAAGGCAGTGAGGAAATGAGGGCGCGAGAGAACAGGGGGGGGGAGAGAGAGCGAGAAAGAGAGAGAGAAATATAGAGAGAGAGAGAGAGAGGGGGGGAGGGAGAGAGAGAGGGAGAGAGAAGAGAGAGGGAGGGAGAGAGGCAGAGAGAAAAAGAGAGGGAGGGAGAGAGAGAGGGAGAGAGAGAGAGGGGGAGGGAGAGACAGAGGGAGAGAGACAGAGAGAGAGAGAGAGTGGGAGAGAGAGAGGGAGAGAGAAGAGAGAGGGAGGGAGAGAGGCAGAGAGAAAAAGAGAGGGAGGGGGAGAGAGAGGGAGAGAGAGAGAGGGGGAGGGAGAGACAGAGGGAGAGAGACAGAGAGAGAGAGAGAGTGGGAGAGAGAGAGGGAGAGCGAGAGAGGGGGGAGAGAGACAGGGAGAGAGGAGAGAGAGAGGAAGAGAGGGAGGGAAAGAGGGAGAGAGAAAAAGAGAGAGGGAGGGAGAGAGAGAGGGAGAGAGAGAAAGAGAGGGAGAGTGAGAGAGAGAGAGAGAGAGAAAGAGAGAGAGAAAGAGAGAGAGGGAGAGAGAAAAAGAGAGAGTGAGGGGGAGAGAGAGGGAGAGAGAGAATGAGAGGGAGAGAGAGAGAATGAGAGAGAGAGAGGGAGAGATAGAGGGAGGGAGAGAGGGAGAGAGAAAAAGAGAGGGAGGGAGAGAGATAAAGAGAGGGAGGGAGAGAGAGAGGGAGAGAGAAAGAAAGAGAGAGAAAGAGAGAGAAAGAGAGAGAGGGAGAGAGAGAGGGAGGGAGAGAGCGAGAGAGGGAGCGAGAGAGAGGGGGAAAACACTGCAGGAGAGAAAGAGTGAGAGAAGAAACACAACAGGAGGGGAAGAGTGAGGGCAGAAACCCAGCAGGAGGGGAAGAGTGAGAGAAGAAACACAACAGGAGGGGAAGAGTGGGGGCAGAAACACAGCAGGAGGGGAAGAGTGAGAGAAGAAACACAATAGGAGGGGAAGAGTGAGACAAGAAACACAACAGGAGCGAAAGAGTGAGAGAAGAAACAACAGGAGGGGAAGAGTGAGGGCAGAAACACAGCAGGAGGGGAAGAGTGAGAGAAGAAACACAACAGGAGGGGAGGAGTGAGAGAAGAAACACAACAGGAGCAAAAGAGTGAGAGAAGAAACAACAGGAGGGGAAGAGTGAGGGCAGAAACACAGCAGGAGGGGAAGAGTGAAAGAAGAAACACAACAGAAGGGGAGTAGTGAGAGAAGAAACAACAGGAGGGGAAGAGTGAGGGCAGAGACACAGCAGGAGGGGAAGAGTGAGAGAAGAAACACAACAGAAGGGGAGTAGTGAGAGAAGAAACTGGAGGGCAAGAGTGAGGGAAGCAACACAACAGGAGGGGGAGAGTGAGAGAAGAAGCACAACAGGGGGGTGAGAAGAAACACAACTGGAGGGCAAGAGTGACAGTAGAAACAGAAGGGAAAGAGTCAGAGAATAAAAACAAAAGGAGGGGAAGAGTGAGAGAAGATACACAACAGGCGGGGAAAAGTGGGGGAAGAAACACAACAGGGGGAGAGTGAGAGATGAAAAACAACAGGAGAGAAAAAGTGAGAGAGGAAACACAACAGGACGGAGTGTGAAAAGAAACACAACAGGAGGAAAAAAGTGAGAGAATAAACACAACAGGGTGAGAAGAGTGAGAGCGCATTAAGTGGCATACAACATTGAGTCGG
Source organism: Ambystoma mexicanum (assembly GCF_040938575.1). NCBI lineage: Eukaryota > Metazoa > Chordata > Amphibia > Caudata > Ambystomatidae > Ambystoma > Ambystoma mexicanum. Next base: position 89,786,854 of record NC_090929.1, on the reverse strand, counting down.
TTCTGGAAGCGAGGCACGGCCAAAATGTGCCGGCCGCTGCCAAAAGAATGGGCCGGAGACTTAGGCAAGGGCCACCTGCCCCAAACAAACAATACATCATGAGGCCCTGCAAACGTGTACTTTGGCCAACCCATAATGGTCTCGTCTGCATCCAGGCCGGATACTGTAAATACAACTTCCCCCTGGTGCAAGTTGCAAATTAACACCTGTCTGTAAATCATCCCTTTCTGACGTGGGAGCGAGGAACTCACCTTCATTCTGTAAAGACATGATCCAGCCCAGTGTGTTTAGTAGCTCTTATGTGCTCGTTATGTGCGGTCTGCCTGTCCAGTGATAATACAGTGTGCACCTATTCCCTATGCAGGCACCAGTCTTCTCAAACTAAAGGACATGTCACTTTGAATGTGCTTTCGCTTCTAAGTTGGTAACTTATCCCTGACATTTTCAGCCGATCCTAATAGGATATGATAAGACATGTTTTAAGGCGCCTATACACAAGTGTTTCAGGAGGGGGAACAGAGGGAAAACAGAAACAATGATCCTACTAGGCCAGGTGATCATCCAAGGGGAGAACCCGTGGGAAAGGGGAGGCAACCAAATAGCACCAATGTAAACTGTTTGGTGCTCTGCATATACTCAAAGAGCATTTTGGGAAAATCGGAACAAACACTATTTTGTTTTTTGTATTTGACATATCTGCGACAGTGACTCAAGCCGGCAACCCTTCTGAGCACATAATGCACACTGACCTTTCAGATTATTTCATATATGATAACACCCTACAAGTAAAGTGACAGCAAAACAATAAATCATATATAAACATTTGAGGTGCACTTTCTTTTGGGAGTCAGGTGCTGGCTGTCTTGCTTTAACAGGCAGATGGCATCCGTACACAAATTCTCTTCACCCGTCCCCAGCACACACCCCCGCTCAAGGAGAGTGACTGCTGGGGCTCTGTCAAGAAACTAAAACAACAGACTGCACACACAAGAAAGAAGGGGATGAGAGAGAGAGAAAAGAGACAAGCAGATAATGCATACCAAGAGACGAAAGGTAGAGTTTCAAGAAGAATGTGAAAAGCGCGATAAAAGACCCTCATTACGAGTTTGGCGTTAACCCGCCAAACTCATAACACTGTTTCTGCCGCCTGATATACCGGTGCCACCGGGACATTACAATTCCCAGCGGCTCGGGATGTCAGGTGGCGGAAAGTGTAAGTCCCCATTCCCATGGAGTCAACTCCACGGGAATGGGGACACGGAAACACCGGCACTGTTAGCAACTGTGCTGGTGCTTCAGTGAAAACCATGTGTGCAAGGGCCGGTGCCCCCGGCAGGTCAGATCTCCCGGTAGCAACGGACCCTGCAGGCATAGTTGTAGTCTGGCGGACCGTAAAATGGTGCTGGTACATTGCTACCGGCACCCTTATTTCCCAGACACCAGACTTGGAGTCAGAGAGATAGAGTGGGGAGACCACGAGAGGGATTAACAGAATGAGTGGGAGACGCGAGGCACACCAAGGAAGAAAAGACAGCAGAAGACAAGGTTGTAAGAGGGAGAAAGAGGAGGCAGCATTTGAGGAGATGGGGAAAAGGATGTTGAGTGCTAAAAGGAAGGTGAGAAATTGGGAGATTGAAAGCTGAAGAAGCAGTCGGGACAGGTGAGGAAGAAGGGGGACAGAACAGGTGCAAGCGAGTGAGGAAGGGAAAGAGAACATGTGAGAGTGAGTTAAGATCGTGAGACACTGAATCCGGAAGGAGGATGAGACAGAGGGGGGTAATCAACAAGAAATCAGTGGCAAGGAACTCAAAACAGTAGATATGAGATCTTGGCGGGAGCGAGTTACTTGCTGCCCTGTGAACTACCTGTCCTAAGTAACTCACGTTTTGATGCTGTGGCTGGTCACGCTCACTGCTCGCCACAACCCTTCCATGGTGAAGCAGCCTGGGACTTGAGGCTGCTGGGGCTTTGCCTCAACTCTCCCGCAACATAAGCAAAACACTCACCTCTCGGTCTCTCATGTGCACAATATCTCTGCTCGGGTTACTTTTACTCTATCAACAACCCAAATGCGTCAAAGGAACGTCAATGGGACCAAACATCAGATGTCACTCTCCTCCGAGAGGCACCCATGAAAATCTGGCAGTTGGTCTTCTGTCCTACTCCCAGCTGCGCACTGTGAGAATGGGCTGGTAGTCTCTGGGAAGCTGCGCTCCCCCTACCCTCTTAGAGTGACCTCGATGACTGAGCGGCCGCACCACCGGCAGTAGAAGGGCCAGGATTTCCTTTGGAGTGTGTTCCCGGGGGGACCTCTTTGTGTGAGCACAACCTGAAAGCAGATAGATAAGGGTACGCCTCCCTATGAGTAACCCGAACTAGGCAACGTTGTCCTTTGTTGGCGCCTGTGCAAGCACCCTCATTTTAAAGGACACATTTAGAAGTTTCTCTTTTTTACCTTCTCTCCTGTCCTGTTGGAGTTTAATAGGGGCGATGTATGCACAGCAAAGGAAACCTGATAATTCACCAATACCTTCTAATGGTATGACTGGCGCTATAGAGACCGGGGAAATTCTAACATGTCCCCTGCTGCCCCCCAAAGTCGGCCACTTGGTCGGGGTCGCCCTAGTGTCACGTTTAAAACGCAATCTAAAATTGCTGGTTTCCTGCAAAATAAAGACTTGGTTCCAAATGTACCATCATTTGCGGAAATGCTTTCAATAGAGGGTGCAAATCCGGCCCTGAGTAATGAGAGCGGGGAGGTTGTGGGGCTCAGTGACGGAAAGTGTCTTGCCGGACAGCAGTCCACCAGATCCAAGTGAGCCACTCTCGGGGTTAGTGGATCCACCGCCTGTCTCTGCTAGCTCAGTGGAACACCTGGCGAGATCCCTGTCATCATTCAGAAAGGACGACTCCAGAAGTTTAGAACCATCGGCATATTCTTACCATCCATCGCCTACGTCGTTGGGTTCGCCAAGACTTTGGGATTTTCCAACTGAAATTCAACCAGTGAATCAACCTTCCATCTTTGCCTTTAACTTTGTGCTGAGCTCGCTGGTGAAACTTTATGAGAACATTAACAACGAGTTCAAAGAACACAAATGCCTTTTGAATGCAATCAATGCAAGAATGAACTTTCTGGAAGAGTTCATTAATGCCCAGAATCAAAAGGAACACAGATTATCCAAGCCAGTGATTCAAGAGACCGACCCAACATCGTCACTCATCATAACACTCTCTCCGTCACACAACCAACCAAACCCAGTCAGAGATGGGTGTCCAACATCAACTAAATTGAAATGTAGTTCAAAGAAAGTTAGGAAAAAATTAAGGATATTAAAACAGTGTCCCACCACCCAATGAAAGGTCTTGCGATAATTGAACTGTCTCTGCTCCAGGGAAGGGAAGAGTACACCCTTGCACGGACCAGGGCCGGGAAACAGGGGCTACATATGGCCAACGGAAACTGTCCTTGATCAATCCCAAATTGGTCTACCCAAATTGGGACAGGAACGATTGGTCATGGATAGCACGCTCACTTCATGAAGATGTGCAGTACACGGAGCAGCTCCTGTGAGCAAGAATACATTGCCCAATAAATCTCCTCTCATGGAACCCCGAGACCATTCACCGTTGTTCAATCTGTCTAAATGCGTCCTTTCCCGATGTGCTATTTTACAGGAAACTTGGTTGATATAGAAACCGCTGATAGGTGGCTATGCCCTATTCCATATCCCTGCTCAAAAGGGAGCGAAAAGACGTCACTATGTAGGGGGTGGGTTAGTAACAGCCATAATAGGCAACTCAAATATACCCTGCATAAAGCAGAGGCCAGAGTGTAAGGACGTTCCCTCGGCTAAATTATCATGGCTAGACTTTGTAAATTCTCAAGCAAGTGACTGGTTGGCTTATTGGATCCCATTGGGAACTCACCAAATGCACATCTTTGATTGCCTATCCAATATTTTAGGAGATGGGTACGAGGGAAACTCTCCCTTTATTTTGATCACAGGGGAGATTCATTGTATTTGCATAGATTTTGATTACCATGGAAAAGGACTCTGATAATCCCAACATTAGGAGGGCATGTTGGAATGCAATGAATTTGTGGGTCCTTCTGAGAGTAAATGGTAATATAGGCTTTTTTGATTTTTAGGACATAAAAGGATGCGGGTGATTCTTTGGGGTAATCTACCAACCAGGTTTCCCTTTGTCTCAACTCCATGCCAAAAACATAGTGCATTTGTGCCCTGTTGCATCAGTAGCTTGATCCGCAGCACCCGCTCTTCCCGTGGTGCAGAGTAGGTTCAAAGGTCAGAAGAGGCCCACTCGACTGCCGTGGTGACAGCAAAGTCACTGCAACAAAGAGTCAACATTTAAGATATGCCCTCCGTACCCAAACTACGATGATCATGGGTACCCCATGCTGGTGGCGGGATAATCCCTAAGAATAAGCCATGCCTGAGTGTAGGCATAGTGCAAGGCGATGCTTACGACCATGGCTGCCACATCCCAATTGATATTGCACATGTGTCAGCTCCTGTGAGTCAGTTCTGCTGTGGAAGGGAATTTGCATTGCGGTCAGACGAGCCAATAATGACACGTGGCAGGACAGAAACCCTGAAGACCCAGCCTCTCTGTGATTCTCTTTGGGAGGGCTGGTAACCCCCTCTTCTAGAGACAGCAGCACAGCAGGCAGCTGTCCTGGGCCCAGGTATCAAAGGGGCACACCCATTCAGCAGCAGTAGCCTCACACCAGGGTGCTGCATATCCAAAGGTCTTTGTTATCAGTAGAAGGGAAGAGGGCAGGAGTAGCAAGGGCAGGAGTGCTCTGGACACTGCAGGAAGCCTTCCACCATCATGTGGGCCATTTTTACCTCTACTCATCCTTGCACTCCTGCGAGGCAGAGTCCAGTTATTCACCATCCCTGCAAGAGGGCCACAGTGTTCGAAGCAAATAGGGCACTTTTTGACCTCTGTACTCAGTTTGATGTGGTGGACACTCACTACAGTGTTGAAAAGGCAAAACGTGAGTCAAGGCTACCTCTCCCTTATAGCGCGAAGCGGAGATTGACATGGTTCTAGAACCTAGTGTAAAAACATTAGATTACACTAGTAGGGCACAGGATTTAGATAATATTTATGTCATTCTAGAGAAATAAATATGGTGATAACATATACACAAGAACAGGACAAGTACATCTGTATATAAAATCTAGTATACAGAGGTCTAGTAGACTGTACACTGAAGCATGACAAAAAAATCAATTATTGACATTTGTGTGTGAATAATCAAAACTCAGTTTGGACTTTTCACAATGCTTGATGCTTGAGAATGTTTTATGAGCTAAGTGCAAAGGTTTCCCAAATGGGCGGCTGGACCCAATGCTATCATGTGACATTTTGACTCACGGATGGCTGGTACATTTCTTTTACAATATTGTATGCCAAATTATTTTGAAGTTTGCCCATTCTAATATTACGATGCACTACATCGTCTTCTCCGTATTGCAATCACTGACTGGCCAAATGTACGTTTGCATTGCAGGAAGTGGCGGCACGTCATGGAGGGTCACCAGCTGAGGCTGAGCTGAACCGGCCTGCACCCCAGGCGAGAGTATGTACAAAAGAAATGGCCTCATGGCCAGTGTGATGGTCACTTCGGCCACTCCAGAGGTACGTATGGTGCCACCTTCTCCCGCCACCGCTTGCACATTAGTGAATACTGCCGCTTTGCCACCGCAATTCAGTGCTGGGGACTTACTTTGGAGCGTCATTGTTTTTTGGGATATTTCTGGGTGAGGCAGCTTGAGTATGTTTGAGAAATGTTTGTGGTTCTCTTTAAAATCTTCCTCTCTTGATTACTGTATTTTAATGTATTGATTGACTTTGGGGATGCAGTGTTTCGAGCAATTAACGCGTGCAGCAGAAGCAGGAGGATCCAGGGTTATTGCAGCACAGGTACCTTACATAGGAGGGAATAATGAGTGACTGACCCGTTGATGTTAGGGATTAGACGATACGTGCCCCAAGGACAGGACAAGACCCACGACAGGCGATATCAGTAGATTTCACCAAATCCAATTTCACCTGTTTAGAAATACGAATTTTCTTTTCTTCGAATTGGTTAGGTAAGCAGGTACATTTTAAAACATAGATGGGGGTGTGGTAAGGGGATAGGTTAAGATAGAGGGAAGTGGGGGGGTGGGTGGTCTCCCCCCGCATAATAATAAATAAATGTGAATAATTCTTTTTTGGAAGATTTCACCTTTAAGTGAAGTGATTCAGTGAAATAACGGATATCCCGACAGACAGTCCCCCAAGGGGACTGTATGTGCAAAGGCTTCTAAAGCCACTGGCAGTAGGGACAGGGCTGTCATGGAGGGGGGAGTGAGGAGCCAGAGAAATAAGAGTGCACCTTCTAGACCACGGTTGTCCAACTCCGGGCCTTGAGGGCAGGAATCCTGATGGGTTTTCAGGATATCCCTCATTAATTTTTATGAGAACACATTTGCATACATTTAGAATCATTATATGCAAATATATCTCATTAATATTAATGATGGACATCCTGAAAACCTGCATGGATCCGGCCCTTGAGGCCTAGAGTTGGACTTTGCCTCATTGCAGACTTAAAGAAGTGGATATTTATTGTGTTTTTTTATGTGAAAGGGTAGCATGTTTCATTGGTGGGGTGTAATGGAGGAGAAGGAGCGAAAACAAGTGGAAGTGCAGGGTGGTCAGGAACAGAGAGGCTGAGAAGAGCACTAGAGGAGAGGTGTAGAGCAGCAAGGGATTGTTTGGATAATTAGTGGTGCCAGCCAATGGATGGAGTGGACGACAAGCAGTAAGAAATCTACATTTGGACTGTTTCTCATAGGGAGCCAATCAGAATGGAGGGGGTGCTAAGAAGTTAGAGAAGAGCAGGGGAGGTTAGGGAGAGTGCAGGTCGTGAAGGTCTTTTGCCACACAGGGAGAAGGAATAGAGCGGGAGAGGTCAAGGTGGAGGCAAGCACAGTACTCAAGGCGGCGGAGTAACAGAGTTATTATATGAGCGTTTTGGTGGAATGGTAGATGAGTCAAGGGCATGTTTTCCTGTTACAAAGCCGGCTGAACTAGCAGAAGTGGAGATAGTGCAATAAAGTGGTGGAGAAAGAGATCATTGCCAGAAAGGACCGCAAGCGTGTGAGCCTTGAGAGATGGAGAAAGCACGTCAGGGGTAAATGCGATAGGCGAGAGAAGGAAAGGGGGAAATGGAGGCCATGAGGTAGATGACTTTTGTCTTCTGGATGTTAAGTAGTAGACATCAAAGTACCGTACGTGGCAGATATCCGTGAGGCAATTAGGAAAACGTGTGGCGAGATCAGGAGTAAGGAAGGAGAAGAAGAGTTGAGTGTCTTCTGCAAAGAGGTGATAGGAGGACCCTGCGGAGGAAGTGAGTTGACTGCGAGATGACGTGCAAAGTGTGAAGAGTAAAGGGCCGAGGATGTAGCCTTGCGGGACACCCACAGGGTGGTAGGTCAGATCAGTGGGGGCCATGTTCCATGAGATGGAGAAGGAACAATAGAAAAGATAGGGGGCAACACATTCAAGAGTGGTCTCTAGTCCTCCAAGGTCACCAAGCTTCCCAAGTAGATAGAGGTGGTCCAATATCCCATAGGCTGCAGAGAGATCGAGAAGGATCAAGATACGGGAGACTTCATGATGGCGAGCAGAGGTCAGAATATTGGAGACATGAGGGAGGGCTGTTTCAAGATAATGCCGGGTGCACAAACCACACTGGAGAGGGCAACGGAGGTCTCTGTGGTGAAGATAAGCAAAGATCCTTTAAAAAAAAAGACTGTCTAGGATTATTAGTAATGAGGGGGAGCGATGAAATCCAAGAGTTACCCCGAATGTTGGGGTCATCTGAAGTCTTGTTTAGGATTAGTCAGGCGGGTGCTTCCTTCAAGCATGAAGGAAAGATCCCTAGTGGAAAGGAGTGAGAGAGGCAAGCGAGGTGCATACTCCTTAAACATCTGCGGAGCAAACGTGTCAACAGGGGCACAAGATGGAGGGATGTGTCCTAGTGCAGTGGCAGACCATGGGAACAGGTAGGATGTGGTGAGGGTAGGAGGGGGAGAGTGAAGCGAGGGGAGGGAAGGATGAAGGGGAGGAGAATGGTCAGAGTGGCCCTCATTCTAGAGACCTTTGCAGCGAAGTACTCCGCAACGCCACCAGCAGAAAGTTTGGAAGAGATCGCATAAGGGCACGGCAGAGTGTGCGTGTCACGGAGTGGGGAGTGCATTTTGCAGGGATAAAGCAGAGGCCGGAGTGTAAGGACGTTCCCTCGGCTAAATTATCATGGCTAGACTTTGTAAATTATCATGTAGAAATGAGATAAGGAAATTAGGAAGAATGGGAAGATTGCAGGTGCATCATGAAGGTGAGTAGAGAATCCTTGTAGGTGAGTGAAGTGAAGCAGGTTCCAGGCTCATTAAGCTTGCTTCAGGTAGATTTATTACCAGTCTTTAGCTAGTGTTACAGATAGGACACAAGAAGGTAGATACAAGGCAACACCGGCTCCCATCACCCAGGCAGGCAAGAGCTAACTGCCACCACTGAGTACCCTCACTCAGAACATTCCACCATTCACCCATCAACACTCCACATGACATCACCAGACAGGTCATCACATCACAGACAGGGTTTATAGTCAAAATGTCGACAAAAAAATGTCGACATGCAAAAAAGTCGAAAAAAAAATGTCGAAAACAATAATGTCGACATCCTATACATACAAGGGAAGAAGTCATTTTATCGAAAAAAAAATGTCGACAAAAAAAATGGTCGATTATCAGACAATAACCAGAAATAATCATTGGGGGGGGTCCCCCCCCCCAACCCCCCAACCTCACCCTCCATCACGAACCATCCCAGCACCCCCTCCCCTTCCCTTCGTCCGTAATCACCCACTTGTCTGTGACACTGGATAAAGATAGGTTACGAAATGGTTAACACGCTAGATGACATTCCTGAGTAAAGCACCTTGTTTTTGATAGCAGGAAACCGGTAACGGCTGTGAAAAAACCGTCATTACCTGACAGAACATCTCTTGAGAAGTTACTTCGGGCAATTGACAGCATTTTTTTCGTACTTTTTACTAGCGAAAAGGTAAGACGCACTACCATTATGAAAAATTACGTCTACAATAACTGGCGCTGCACAGAATATGCAAAAAATAAATGTTCAGCCCGCGCAGTAACAGTGGGAACAGATGTAACGGGAAACGCTGAACACAATCATATGCCTGATCAAACAAATATAATCATCAGGAAAACATTAACGGAACTTAAAAGAAAAGCAGTAGAACATGAGGGGGAAACTAGTGGATCGGTACTCAGGGAAGTTTGTGGCCAATTACCAACGCATGTAACAGCGCAATTACCAGCTGAAAAGTTGATGCAACGCACTATGAACCGAGCAAAACATACCAATGAAAACCTACCCCCTCCACCTACATCCTTTGAACATATAAGTATTCCGGATATTTTTAAAATTACAGCGAGAGGAGAAAATTTTTATTGTGGCGAAATGGGAATAAACAATGAAAAAATCTTGGTGTTCGCTACCTTTGAAAACTTTCGCCATCTAAGCCAAAGCAAATATTGGCAAAGTGACGCCACGTTTAAGGTATGCCCCCACCCGTTTTTTCAATTTTATACTGTCCATGGAACAATCAATGACAAAACATTACCACTGATTTACTTTTTGATGCCAAAAAAAACAGAGGACGCTTACAAAATCGTATACAATAAAATTAAGGAAACTACACCAGATTCACAACCAGAGACAATAATCATGGATTTTGAAACAGCACAAATCAAGGGTTTTTCATGCGTGTACAAAGACACTACAATAAAGGGTTGTTTTTTTCATTTCACTCAAAGTGTTTGGAGAAAAATACAGAAATTAGGTTTGTCAGCAAAATATACGGAGGACAGTTACTTTCAGATTAACGTAAAAAAACTTTTTGCATTGGCTTTTGTACCGGAGAATCATGTTATTCATTATTACGAACATTTAATTGACAGTGAATACTATAAAAATCATGAGGATGAATTAACAAATTTACTAGACTACTTCGAAAATACATGGATAGGCCAGTTAACACGGAGTGGCAACAGACGCCGACCAAAATACACAATTGAGTTATGGAACTGCTACCGCAACACCATGGAGAACAAACCCCGAACAAATAACGCATTGGAAGGCTGGCATAGCCGCATAAGTAAAAATTTCAATACCCAAAATCCAAGTTTGTGGCATTTCTTGCGAGACTTAAAGTTAGAAGAACAACACCAAGAAATGAGAATTTCGCAAACAATTTCTTTGGCAAATCAGGCACCGAAAACCAAAAAATACAGAGACTATGATAGTAAATTAGTGCAATTAGTACAAGCATTCACAGTAGAGAACAAGGACATTTACTTAGATTCCATAGCTTTTAACTTAAAATGCTAAAAAGAGTACTTACAGTTCATGGTGGCCAAGATTCCGTGTTAAAAAGGTGAAGAATCCCCCATAAAATCCATGAATCCAGGTGCAAAATGACGTTGCATTAACCGTGAAAAAGTACCGTTTCCTTGTTGAAATCCACAGCTTCAGTAAAAAAAGGTATCCAAACTCACCGAAAAGTGTCCAAAATCCATATTACTCGAAAGTCCAATAATCTGTTCCGGGTAATCTCGCTACTCCATGAAAATAAAAACTTCCAAAAAGGCCATATCCGAAAAAAAAATCCACCATCCGTACGACAAAATCCTTGAAATCCACATAGACCCGGTCCGTCAGATGAAAAACCATGAAAAAAATGATGAAATGCCCAAAAAAAAAAACAAATCCAAGGAGCGAAGGGACGAGGACGCGACCGCGGTAAAAACAAGTCGAAAGTGAGCTTTAAAAATGGCGCTCACGTTTACGTTGTGCTACGTACCTTACGTAGAAAGTCAAAACAATTATAAGTTAATAATTATAAACATACATTTTTAGCTCTCAAGCGCCATCTACTGGTTGTTTATTATATAACAAGTTAGAATGAATTACAAAAAGGTGTTGTATTTAATTATATATTTATTAAATTAAAAGTATTGTTAATTTTATTTATTTATTATGTTGTACAGTTACATTTGCTTATATATACTACATTCAATTTAATAAACATACTGATATATCGAACTTACCATCAACAAAATATATATAGAGAATGTATTTATGCTTTTATTAAATGTCGACTAAATAATGTCGAAAATGTATTGTGTCGACATTTTTGTTTGTCGACATTATTGTTTTTCGACATTAATTTGTCGACATTTTGACTGTCGACATTATTGATGTCGACATTATGACTGCACACCCACAGACAGGCACTACACCACAGTGAGGAGAGGGGTACCACCATTGCACCGCTTGTGAAGGTGGCATTGCATTTCTGTTCTGAGGAAGACCATGGCTGGGGTGACCATGGGTTTGGCGTGAAGGAGTAGAGGAAGTAACCTTATGAGGGGGATGGTTGTTCCCAAAGGGGGATCTGGGGGTGAGATTAAATTCATCAAGTGTCTGTTCAATGGAGGAGGTCTGTCTGGTGTGCAGCAAGAAAAGCACCTCAGCTAAGTGGGGGTCAGGGAGTCAGGTTTAAATGTTGATTTTGCCAAGCGGGAGATGATAATTTATTTACATTTATAAATATTATAACTATTTCTTAATCTAGTATTAAGGATTATAGAATTTACTGTTTCAGTTTATCCAAACAGGGATCAAAGTAGAAACAAAAACCATCATGTTGCCCAGTCCTATTTGCAAATACAGCAAGGAACTTAAATTAATGGCATGCAATAATAATAATAATGATATTATTACAAATGACGGCTTTTCTACGCCTTGTGCCAGACTCCGCCCACACAAAAGTGCTGCAAAAGGAGGGTTATTATTAGCCTGCTCATGAGACACAGTGGCTGATGCATGTCTTGGGCACTGGGACCTCACGATTATAATAACTCTTGACCCTGGTACTCTCTGGTGACAGGGAAATCCCACCATCAGTTCTGAGACATTCTCTTCTCTCTGGCCAATTGCACTCGTCGACAATATTGCATTGAAATGCAGGTTGAAGGCTGGCATGGATTACGTTATCATAATGGGATAGGCGCAGCGCTATAGCTTAGGCGCATCCTTCCTGCTTCTTTGCACTTTGTGCTATGCTGCTCGCCTTTCTCCCATTGGTGGAGAGCGACTAGAAGTAATGCAACTGGCTGTCCAATCTCTGAACACAGCCTCCTGGCCTTTTCTCTGCCTGAATGTCATTCATACATTAATGTAGGGCTCCTCTACCTCAGCACTGCATACGCCACCACTCTGATCATCAGATATTAATCATGGATATTTATATTAGCTATGCCCTTGACTTATTGATTAGACAGGACTATTATCCAAGGATTTCCATTTTGAACTGTAATGTGTAAACGTTATAACACACTGTTTCCATGGCAATAAGTAAGAGGACACATGACTGTTCACTATAACAATGTTACAAGGTGGAGACTGGGGTCAGAGGTGAGAGGATCCCAAGAGCCTGAGGACCGCCACCCGTAGAATTCTGTGAGGCTGAGAGTTGAGGTCTGGGAACATTCCATTGGACTCTCCCCTGCCACCAATGTCCTCTGTCCATCGCCTGATTACCCCTACTAGAATAATGGTGGAGCATTATGAGAGAGCTGGCGAGGACTCAGGGCCAGAAACCTGGGAAGTGTTAATGTCTGCATTTGCTTGCCACTCATCAGCCCATGATATAGTTCTCTCTGAGCCCATGGCAAAATTCAACCCAAGTCATGGCACCATCTCCTCTTACTCCCTTTTGTGGCCTGGCGTGAGTTGTTTGGCATGGTGGCCCTGTACCATTTACCATTAAAACTCAAATAAAAGTCTTAGCTGCCCACATTTACCCAGGACTCCCCATTATGTGGGCACCACTATTGGCATCCTGTACCCACCCTGGGATTCAGGGTCCACGTAACCACAGGCAAAGGAGGCTAACATGTGCGCGAGTAGGAGGGCAGCGCAAAACCATGCAGCGCAATGAAGGTGTGAGCCTGCCCACATTGGCTGAGGCGGAGCTCACCGCGAGAACCCTACCCACCTACCTCACCTGCTCCATCATGGAGGTGAAGTATCAGTGTGAAGAAAAGCGCCTGAAAGAAGGTGAGCGATCCCTGGGCAGAGTGAGGTCAGAGGAAACTCTGCTGGGGGCTGCTCACTCTGCTGATGTGCAAATTGTTCACCCGGCCTGAGCTTTGGTGTTGAAACACTAAATAAAGCACAGTACAGCAAAATGTAACTTGTAACTATTGTGACGAAGTCCCCTACCTTCCCTTGGGGACCCGCAATGGGGTGGTCAAAGGGTCCGGGTGCCAACCGAGCTTGGAAATGCTGGGCCCGGGGGACAAATATGGAGGTCCCCAGACCACCGTCATTGGCTTCTCGCATGAAAGCAGAGGGCAGTACAGAAATGCTCACTCCTACAGATAAACAAGACCTCCAGGGAGGTAGACGTGGGCACTCATACCCCTACCACCACTCTCTCACTAGCGACAGCCACATGGAAAATGGGATGCACAAACGACTTAATGTGGCTTAATGTGGATTCCTACAATGGGGCAGACACATTAGGAGAACCATTCAAGCCCCTTTGCCAAACCAAACATGCATTGTAGAAATGGAAGGCTCTTCCTTTAAGGGAATAATGTTGCAAAATTTCAAAGGACCAGACAAGAGTCTCAGTGCTGAGGCCAAGGGAAGCATTTGACATTGCAACTCATTCTCACACAGTCCGTGGAGATGCCTCGGTTACAAAGTTGCCGAACAATGAAGAATGTATTAGTGCGGATTGTACAAACAAAAGAAGAAGAAAGAAAACATTTTCCCGGCTTCATTAGCACCACTGGATCATAGAGTTGCCAATTCCAGACAATGAAGACACTGGGCCTCATTACGGGTCTGGCGGTAACCCTGCAGGTGCTGCAGGTGGGTTTGCCACCGGACCTTTATAAAATGACCAGGGCCTGATTTCCTGGCGCCACCGGGCTATTCCAACTCCGGCGGCAGGGAAGTGAGGCACCAGCAATTTTGCTCGTCCCCATTTCCATGGAGTCCAATAGAACTCCATGGGAATGGGGACACGGGAGTACTGGCACCGTAAGCAACGGTACCAGTGCTCCAGTGAGAACTCTGTGAGCGGGTACCGGCCCGCCCGGCAGGTCTGACCCTGACGGGCGAGGCGGCACCCGCCCCAGAGTTGTAGTGTTCTGTTGCGGAAACAATGGTGCCAGTAGTTGTTTCCGGGCCAGCCCACTTGTAATGAGGCCCACTGTAAAGATACCAGGTGGCTTCCCCTACTTACTGGATGACGCCAAATTCACATGCTGAGAGAGCAGCAGGGAGTCAAGGCGGGACGGAAGCAGTCCCCCGAAGCAGTCCCCCCACTTGTCCATAGCCTTGCCGAAATCCAAGATGGTGGCAGGTCTTTATGTTACATCAGGCCAGCTTTGTTCTAAACATCATGACCACCAGCACATTGTCCAATCACTGAATAGCAAGAACCTTAGAACATGAATGTCCTCAATATGCTTAACCTCCACCCAAGGAGCGGGGAGACTCTACTCTATAGAATGCAGCCAGTTAAGTCTGGAAATTTTGGGAGTTTGAGACAGAGTTGGAGGAATGAGTTTGGAAAGAGAGAGGAGTGCTGAGAGGAGAGCAGGAGGAGAGAACGGGAGGTTCTTGGAAGAGGGAATGACATCAGAGATTGGATGAAGTGAATCAAGGAGGTTGCAAGGAGAAGTTCAGATACAGGAAAAGGGGTTATGTCACCTGGAGTAGAAGAGTATTTGGGAAGTGGAGGAGGGGGGCCATTGGAGAAAGTGAGAGAATTATGAGGAGGTTGAAGGAGAATGTATACTGTCTCTTTCTATCTCTCTCTCTCTCTATCTCTCTCTCTTTCTCTCTCTTTCTCTCTTTCTCTTTCTCTCTCTCTCTCTCTCTCTCTCTCTTTCTCTCTCTCTCTTTCTCTTTCTTTCTCTCGCTCTCTCTCTCGAAAGAGAGAGTGGAAAGGTTGGACAGGCGAAACCGTCAGGAGACTAAAAGACTGAGAGGGTGAAAGAGGTTAAAGCCCTTAATATCCGCGGCACAGAGGGAAGAGCTAGAAGGGAGAGATACAGGTGTTATTCCTGAGGAGGTGGGAGGGGAGCAGGTACCCTTTCTAGAGAGCGATCAGGGCAAGAGGACCAGGTTGGTCTAGGGCAAAAACTAGAGGAAATGTCTGGAGGCATCGGATTTTTTACTCTCACCCGGGGTCAGGAAGGTTAGGATGGGGATGGTCAACAAGGAGGTGTCCTGGGACTGGGCCCAAATGCAGGGAGTGGTCAATAGATGGAGAACACAACACAGAACCTAAGATCCCGGGAGAGTGATCCGTTGCGACAACGACTTAGCCGGTGTCTCAACCCCCTGCATGGGACTTTCGGATGTTTCCAACCCTGAAATGTCGCAGCTGCGAAAAAGCCTAACATTGCCCTGATCCAATGAGGTTTCAGCAACCCCACAAAGCTGCAACCCAAAAACGAAGGCACGGGTTATTGAGTGGAGGCCCAAGCAGGGATGGATGTACCCCCTTGGCTGTAACTGGGGTGTAAGGCTTTCTTTATGATTTAGGACTGAGACATTATTCTATGAATCCTGTGTTCTTGTTGTCAAAATGAAACCCTGTTCTGTTGCTGAAATCGATCACTGTGTCAGCCTCATACCATGTAAAATATTGCAAGGATGTTAAAAGCTCAACTTTAATAAATGTATCTATTTCATCATGGCTTTTGCCCAAATGGCCTTGCAATTTAACAATGTAACGAAAAAAATATGTTGTTTTGGAAAATTACTCCCTGCGCATTCATGGGCACATGGGCTTGCCTTGCTGGCAATTAATTTTTTTGGATGGACTTGCTGGAGAATGGAGCCAAATATGCTTGGATGTAATCACTTTAACTCCTGAGGTGCACAGCTGTATAATATTGCAATATTTAATATGCAGGACTTAAGTCTCAGTGCTTAATTGCGCAGTGTGGTTTAAAGTTAAATTTGATATCACATTCTCATTTTTATAGAAAATATGACTAATTAATTGGAACATTGCCTGGTAGGATTTTGTATGTAATGTGGTCTCTATGCCGTGCAGAAAGCCGTAACTACTCGAGTTTCTCTGTGTGTCCCTTGTATTTATAAAAGCGGAGACAGTCGGCCTCATTACGATGTTGCCGCCAACCACGTAACACTGATTCCGCCGTCTGATATCCCGGTGCCACCTGGATGTCACAAGTGGTGAAGCAACGGTAAGTTCCCATTACCATCGGGTCCCATGGGAATGGGGACACTGAAGCATTGGCACTGTTGCTAATGGGGCTGGTGCTTCAGTGTGTGAAATGCCGGTAGTGGCACGGATCCCCGGCAGTTCAGGCCTGCCGGGGATCCGTGCCCCTACTGGCATTGTCGGAGTCTGGTGGTCCGGAAAGGGTGCTGGTAGGTTGCTACCGGCACCCTTGTTTGCAGACCGCCATACTCGTAACAAGGCCCAATGTCTTTACTCATTTATCAAACTCCCAGCACAGACACACCCCCACTAAGAACTAAGAACAATCGTACGAAACAGGAGTAATGCACCTGACCCTCCCCAACAGATAATAGACAGCACCCAATGGATATCGCGGAAAATGACTAACCATTCCCTGCGGATCCCGCACGTGCCAGTGAACGCACCACCCAGCCAGAAGTAGGGCTTGTAGGGCTTGTACAATGATATCAGACAGCCTAACAAACCCTGGTCAAGCAAAGGAATCACGAACGCCGAGGTCACGAGGTAAAACCCAGAAAGTGCAACTAGAGGGCGACAAAGATCACAAATACCACATGTGACGCAGCAAGATGAATCTCACAGGCAGGAAATCTGACGCAATGAGACGGACTTCACAGGGGGGGAATCGTGATGCACTAGCAAGGATATTGGGGATAGAAATCCTTGCACAATTAGGCGGTTTTCAGATGCAGGAAATGAGCCACTGAGATGGATTTTCAAGACAGGGGGAAGTATGATGCACTCGGAGGGATTGCCGGGGGGAGAGGGTGAGACACACACCTTAATTAACTTCGGGAGTGGGAAGTGCGGCGCACGTGGGAGAATCTGGGGCTGCAAGATGCATAACACTTGCATGGAGCTTCAAGGGGGCAGAGGGTGTGCGAAACACTTGGATTGACTGCCAGGGTGGGGGGTGGGTGGACACCTGAGGGGTTAGGGGGTGCATGAGGGAGGACTCCTGGGGGGGGGGAGAGATGTGAAGAACTGGGGTGGTTTTAAGGGGTGGGAAGTGTGAATCACTTGAATGGACTTGTGGGGCCTTCATCAACAATTGTTACTAACTCACTCCTCTGCATACACCTCACAAACTCTGAACTTGACACAACCAGACCTCTACAGCACCACGACCCGCACCTACTTCACAACACCACAACAAAACAAACCGCACCTAACCTTGCACAAAACAGCACATGACGGCCAACTTCCGAAAATCGCACCTAGGCTCAGTGAACGGTGCTTCCGAACTGAAGCTGCCAACAGCGCATCACAGCTCTCTTGCTCTTTTTGTGCTCAGTCCTACTAACCACCCGTCCACCCCCCCATGGATTACAGATCCGCGTAAGCGCCTGGAGACCACGCACGTGGCATCGGTGCGTGATCTAAAAACCTTTAACATTAACATACAGAAAGCAGTAATTTTGTTATTAATGCCGATGAATACATTTAAAAATTGGCTAGAAACACGGCACGCGGAGAGGGAAACCTTATTTGGCAGTGGATTCATTTTTTGGTACGACGTCCTTTCATCGCCTGCAATTTCATCCCCTCGCATTTCAACGTGTATATTACAACAAAATTGCTCATCGAAATTTTAAGGAGGGGTGGAAAGGGCAGATAAGGGGATGGGGGGTTGTAAACAGCTAAAAATAGGTGGGGAATGGAGGATTGGGGATAACCCCCCAAAAATAAATACAAACAAATGAAATGAGCATTTTCTTTAGAATGTACACGTTGAAATGCCAGGGGATGAAATTGCAGGCGATAAAAGAACATAGAACCCATTTTTTAAACTAGTGAAATTTAATTTTCTGTATGAGAGAAGTACCAAAAAATCTAACAGACCGACTAAGATGCAGTTAATTAATCTTGATCCCCTTTTTTCAAGTGGAAGAAGCTGTTGGCGAGCCATTCGATTAGGCGTTTGTGTAGTGAACCTATATTTGTGCCGCCAGATACTCACGCCATTTGCCCAGATACTCACTCCATTCTACGAGTTGTTGCCACCATGTGGTAGGTTGGACCATGACGTGGTAAGATACTCCTTTTTACCAGTTATTGCCCCCCTTTGGTAGGTATAACTGCGACATGTTCAACGACAGTAGATACTGCCATAATCTTTTAGGCAATGCCGCCATCTGCCCAGGTGTCTGCATCACTGCCAGGAATTGCCATTATTGTATTTGTTTATTTATTTATTTTTACATTTAAAAGCACGCACAAAAATACCCTTGTACATCGAGGCGCTGTTAACAACCAGTTACATACACGTACGAGTCAGGATATTCACATGGTCGATTTAGCTGAGCAGCCATGTTTTCTCCGGCTTTTCTGAATACCCCAGTAGGGTGGTTCTACTCTTAAGGACGGTGGTAGAGTGTTCCAATGTCTGGTTGCCATGGTTGCGAAGCTCAGGCCGCCCCCTTGCATTCGGTGTACCCTAGGTAGGGTGAGTCTGTATGTGTAGGCCTGTCTTATGGGCAGCCAGGATGGGTGGGATTTTGTTAATTTCTCTGAGGCTTAAGGGGGGCGGAGTTGGAGAGGCATTTGTGAGTGATGGACGAGTGATTATAGGCTTACGTAGTCCAGCCATAGCAACAGAGTAGACAAATCTAAATTGTAGGTTTTTTACAGGACTGAGGCCTGTACTCTGCCAAAGAGCTACCCTACAGATAACAAGTGCAACGCATTCTGCAACCTACAATCAACGCAACCCTTTGGGGGTCCTTAGCACTCTGTGCGCACACTCCGGCCTGATTATGAATTTGGTGGTATTACCACAGAAATACTGCCAAACTCAGTTTTCGTTACAGCATGCGATACACTTCTGGCAATCGGAAAGGTTCACATAACTTTAAATCCTGCAGACGCTTGGCAGTATGTTTGTGGAAACATAAGACTAAATGGGATTCTGTCATTTCCGCATGTGTTCATTACCACGGGCGGTAATGCTTTTGTGTGGATAGAAACACTGCCACACAAAAGCAGACATTGAAATAGTATTGGTAACACAACTCCGAATTTGGCAGAGTGTTGAAACAAACAGGAGCTTCTTAAATACATGGTGTATCTACCACTAGCGGCAAGCTCCTAATCAGGCCCATGTCAAATAGTTGGGTGGGGTGCATAAAGGGGTTCAGATGCCAGGATGGTGAACCTTGGATTCGTCCACAAGGTGCATTGGTAGTAGAAGTACCATTCCAAAGTTCTCCAGGGTTTGGGACAATTGCCAGTTTTTCCTCAATGGTCCTTCTTGAAATTGTCCTCCTTAGCTTGTCTCCTGCTGCCATGGGGACGCGGCCACCTCTGGACCCTCCCGTAGGACGTGCAGCCATCTCTGGTCTTCTGCCACAAGCTGTAGATGTGGGTGGAATGTTGGTTCAAGTGGTAGGCAGAGCCCGAGCCAGCCAGACGGTCCAGCCTCGGTTTACTCTCCTGACCAGTCTCTGTGCCGGACCCTACTCGATGATACACCACATGCTCAGTCCTCCTCCAACCAGGGGTTGCGCCCCTTCAGTTTGGCTGCCACAACCCCACCACCTGGTTTGGAAAATGTGTGCCCTCTTGTTCCTTCCTCTGCTACTATTTCGAGGCTCATCCCTCTCGGATATTTCTTCCTGCATCTCAACCATCTCCCGCTTATTTATTTATTTATTTTGCAATTTTTATAGCGCACCAAGCCGGAAGGCATCTAGGCGCTGTTCTTGCTTGTCCTCCCTCCCACTGCCTTGATAGTCTGCATCTGTCGCCTTTGCAGACTCTGTTACCACTGCATTACCACCGCTTTTTGCCACACCACCAAACTCATAATGTGGCCCATTGTCACTGGTGCTGCACTTGGAGGGGTGAACATTGCGGTGGGACTCGCGAGTGGATGTAGCTGCCCGTTCCGATTAGTTTGAGTCACTGCTGCACTGAAAGCCCTGATACCTTTTTTATTGGTATAAGGGCAGTGCTGTTTATAGTGAATCCCTGTCGGGTGCTGCTGCGGCAACACTGCAGCAGTGCGTAATTTGCGCTGCACCCACACTTAGCCTCCAGGCTCCCAGGCCTCGGGCCTAACCTGCCCACCTCACAGCCACCTCTGGCTCAGGGTTTCTGCCCAGGAGCATCGGTGTGAGGTTGAGCCTGTCCTGCACTGCGCTTCTGGTGCAAGTTCACAGTTTCCCAAACTGCTGGTGGGTGTCGCTGCGAGCAGCGTACTTTCTAATCTTATCCGGAGCTGGAAGGAACTAAGAAGAACACAGTCCACAGAGGGTGGGAATTGTTGGAACTCATCGTGGCTTGAGGGTCAAACAGAGTCCACTAGTTTGTTACTAACCCTCCAACGTCTGGGGAACCGAGCCGCTTGTGGAGGTACTTGCCTTCAGCCAAACACCAGTCCTGGAATTCAAAAATTAAGATGAGCCAGACACGCATTGTACCTAATGAACACAGAACACGAAATTCCAGGCATGGCCCCTTTGCTGTTACTGTTGTGCATTTGTATTCAATTGTAGAGAGTCAAGACTTCAACTCCCAGAATGCTATTTATGGAGAATGAAAGAGCAGGACTGGGGCACTTAGGCTTCAATGCAGCACTGTTGGTGGGAAGTGCCTGTACATGCACGGGTGTGTTAACCTGATTCCCATCTTCGGCTACAGTGTCACTACTGTCAGCGTGCTACTTGTGACCGAAGCCGTCATCACGCTGGTCAGTCACCCACCCAGTGTATTTGTCCATTGGACCTCACCACTCACACAAACGTGAGCCCCTACTATAGAAAAGTGCTGTAGCTCCCTGACTTTGTTGCATTAAAAGATTTGGCCACTAGATGTCACCTTTGTACTAGCCAGAATTCTTTACCTTAGATTTCTGTTTTTTTTTATTATCACAATAGAATGGAGAAATGTGTCGAGTTGACTGTCTTCGTTTGTCCCCGAGAGCAACTAAGCTGTTTCAATCTAAAACGCTCGTTTTGGGGGCAGCTGGGTGTAAGGGATGAGGGCAGCCATCTTTACCTTTCAGCTGCTTGAGCTGTGTGTTACTTATGAAGGATGTGGAAGCTGATTTGATTGGCTGTCAGGGATGAGGGCAGCCATCTTTACCTGTCACGCTCGCTGCTTGAGCCGTGTGTTACTTATGAAGGATGTGGAAGTTGATTTGATTGGCTTAAATGCATTGTTCTATCAGGGATGCCCAACTCCGGGCTTCGAGGGCTGGAAACCTGACAGGTTCTCAGGATACCCCTTATGAATATACATGAGAAACAATCTGCATACATTTAGAATCATTTTATGCAAATGTATCTCATGAATATTAATGATGGATATTCTGAAAATCCAGCATGGACCAGGCCCTCGAGACCTGGAGTTAACCTTTAGGCAGTGCTTAATTTGTTTTTAAAAATAATAAGTTCCAGGGCCCAAATATTTTCTAACACACCTGTAGCACAGGTAAGTCATCTACTGTTACCATATGAAAATATTTGCAGCTGCAACTCCCACTGGCTTATTGGGGATGAAATAATACATTT
Source organism: Ambystoma mexicanum (assembly GCF_040938575.1). NCBI lineage: Eukaryota > Metazoa > Chordata > Amphibia > Caudata > Ambystomatidae > Ambystoma > Ambystoma mexicanum. Next base: position 89,764,909 of record NC_090929.1, on the reverse strand, counting down.
GCCAAGACATCACAGCAGAACGAAACTGAGCCTGGGAAAATAAGTGCCAGTGTTCAGAAATAAGGTGCAGGCCTGAGCCCTGACAAACACCCCACAACTTAAGCACCGTCTTTAGTGGGTACCATCAGACCAATGAACATTTCTTGTAGAAAAGCTCCTTTTGAGGTAGAGCGGCTTTCCACGCCATGTGTATTGTCATTTATATGGAAAGTATTCATTACTTTCATTACTATCGTATGCAGGAGTTTAGATGAATTTGAAAAGCAAAAAAAGGATGTGGTCAGCAGCTTCTGCGAGACTCCCCTTTTCTTGGTGACCCATGTGCCCAGCGGGGTATCTGTAGCCCCTCATTTGAAATACATGTATCCACAAGTAGAGAGTTGTGTAGATGCCACCTTAATTACAGAATGGGCTGTTTACTTATCTGTCATCTTCAGTACTCCTAGTTCAAGTCTTCCTCCTATAAGTCCTTAGTCTTTTTGAGGTATTTTTTTTTTATTTGAATTTTTGTGATGTTACCCGAGGGTCTCAGAGCACCTTAAAAAGTTCCAAAGTGAAGAGGTGAAAAAGAAGTTACACAATGTTCGGGACTGGCTGGGAAGGTCTGGACAGGCAGAGGATGGCAGGGGATGGGGTCAGGCTGGATAAGGTGTGAAGAACAAAGAGAGTACTCATGGAGTAAGGACCAAGACGAGGAAGATGGAGGACTAGGTGATAATGGCTCAGTTCCTTACTGGTAATTTTCATTACTCCAAGTCCAAGTCTTTTTCATCATACGCCTAAGGACCATGACGGAGAAGACGAGGTAATGCACATTGACCTATGGGTTAAGCACTTGCCTCTGATATGGGTTAAGCGCTTGCCTCTGACATGGAATAAGCATTTGCCTCTGACATGGGTTAGGCGCTTGCCTCTAACATGGGCTAAGTGCTTGCCTCTGACATGGGTTAAGCGTTTGCCTGTGACATGGGTTAAGCGCTTGCCGCTGACATATGTTTTGGGCTTGCCTCTGACATGGGTTAGGCGCTTTCCGCTAACATGGGCTAAGCGCTTGCCTCTGACATGGATTAAGTGCTTGCCTCTGACATGGGTTAAGGGCATGTCTCTGACATGGATTAAGTGCTTGCCTCTGACATGGGTTAAGGGCATGCCTCTGACATGGATTAAGTGCTTGCCTCTGACATGGGTTAAGGGCTTGCTTCTGACATGGGTTAAGTGCTTGCCTCTGTCATGGGTTAAGGGCATGCCTCTGACATGGGTTAAGGGCTTGCTTCTGACATGGGTTAAGTGCTTGCCTGTGTCATGGGTTAAGGGCATGCCTCTGACATGGATTAAGTGCTTGCCTCTGACATGGGTTAAGTGCTTGCCTGTGCCATGGGTTAAGGGCATGCCTCTGACATGGGTTAAGCACTTGCCTCTGACATGGGTTAAGCGCTTGCCTCTAAAATGGGTTAAGTGCTTGCCTCTGTCATCCGTTAACGGCATGCCTCTGACATGGGTTAAGCACTTGCCTCTGACATGGGTTAAGCGCTTGTCTCTAAAATGGGTTAAGCGCTTGCCTCTAACATGTTTTCCTCTGACGAGGGTTAAGCACTTGCCTCTGACATGGGTTAAGCACTTGCCTCTAAAATGGGTTAAGCGCTTGCCTCTAACATGTTTTCCTCTGACCAGGGTTAAGCGCTTGCCTCTGGCAGGGGGCCAGCCTGCACACTTTTTGTTGGAATCCCGACAGAGGGTGACAACCTGTATACCATCAAATTTAATAATGATAACATCCATTGTGACCCTACATTATTATTGAACCTCAGAGCTTTCCCTTTTGGGGTGCAGGGGAGTGAAGCCTGATTCGCTGCTTGAACGCTATTTAGAGACGTTTAGGACAAGTAGGGTCAGAAACAGCAGATTTCTTTAGGCCAATCAAACGAGGGAATTTGTTCCTTCCACTGTGGACTGACTGTGAGCTAAGGTTATGGGGGAGGGGCGCAGGGGAAGATGCGCTTGTTTTCTTTTGTTGCACTTGGTACAGTGGAATAAAATAGGACCTTTTAGTGGCCTGTGTGGTCTTAACCAAGCACTATTCTTTGGAATGACGTCTATTGACCGAGAACACTATTTGGAATGTGCACGTGTGAGGCAATTGAGGCAACCAGGCGGCCCAGGAGATGTCCCCCTCCGCCCGCCACTCCTCCCAGAATGCAGTTTTGACGCTGGCTTAAAAGCGTACGATTCCCAGGGCATCCCCTTGTATACAAGAGCTGCAGCTGCTGGCGTATTCCAAAGAAATCCGCGCTCAGTGTCTCACAGCATGCGCGCACGGACCACGCGCTACCAAGTGCAGACCGTGGCCATGACCATGGCTAAAGTGCACTTCACAGAGCAAGCAACCAAGATTGCACAGAGGTGCTTCAGTGCCCACAACAAGTTCACACTCTTGCCGTCCATGCACGCAGCAAACCATGCAAAATGTGCATTAACTATTGCTGCTTTGCTTACCCATCAAGTCTGCCAAGGGCGGATCATGTCAAGACTTGCACTTTGCATGGGAGGGTTGGAATCACAATGCACTTTAAGCAGGGCTTAGAATCTGAAGCCCCGGGCGGTCTGTAGTGCCTATACGTTTTAAGAATGTATTTCATCGTGTTTATTTACTGTGGCAATGTGTGTCTGTACCAGGGCGAAACATTCTTAAACAAACAGGCACCACTGCTGCAATATGTGGCGGAGTACAGAAGCACCGTAACACAACATAACACAGCCGTGACGCAGGGCTGTGCGCGCTTCTCTGAGAACACAAGACGGCAAAATACTGGAACAAAATAGTATCGTAAAACGCCAGGGCCGACGCATCTACGATGAAAAATGAGAAACACATACGGGGGGAAAAGCTCCGTTCATGTCGTAAACCCTTGTGAAAAATGGCTGCGTCCTCAAAGGACACCTTCCAGCCCGGGGAAGCAGAAGAAAATGGCATTTTCTGACTGGACCTGGGAAGGAGATGTTCTACCGTTGAGCCATCAATCTTAAACTCACAAGATGCCAAAACAGCCTGCAGGGCCAGGCCAACTGCAAGCGGTCCGCCGCCATCCGCTCAGGGGTAATGCGGTGTGTGGAACGCTGTGCACTGCTGCGGAGTGGAGGAATGCTGGCACGACCCCAGAGGAACATGAATGGTGAGGTTCCTGAGTGGGGGACCGGGAGCGCAGCTACCCGGGGAACTCCAGAGGAACATGGGCACCAAGGGTCCTGAGTGGAGGACCAGGAGCCCAGCTACCCGGGGAACTCCAGAGGAACATGGGCGCCAAGGGTCCTGAGTGGAGGACCGGGAGCCCAGCTACCCGGGGAACTCCAGAGGAAAATGGGCGACAGGGGTCCTGAGTGGAGGACCAGGAGCGCAGCTAACAGGGGAACTCCAGAGAAACATGAGCGACAGGGGTCCTGAGTGGAGGACCGGGAGTCCAGCTACCCGGGGAACCCCAGAGGAACATGGGCGCCAAGGGTCCTGAGTGCAGGACCGGCAGCGCAGCTAACAGGGGAACTCCAGAGGAACATGGGCACCAAGGGGCCTGAGTGCAGGACCGGGAGCGCAGCTACCCGGAGACCCCAGAGGAACATGGGCGCCAAGGGACCTGAGTGGGGGACCAGGAGTGCAGCTACCCGAAGACCCCAGAGGAACATGGGCGCCAAGGGTCCTGAGTGGAGGACCAGGAGTCCAGCTACCCGGAGACCCCAGAGGAACATGGGCGCCAAGGGTCCTGAGTGGGGGACCAGGAGTGCAGCTACCCGGGGAACCCCAGAGGAACATGGGCGCCAAGGGTCCTGAGTGGAGGACCGGGAGCCCAGCTACCCGGGGAACCCCAGAGGAACATGGGCGCCAAGGGTCCTGAGTGGGGGAGCAGGAGTGCAGCTACCCGGAGACCCCAGAGGAACATGGGCGCCAAGGGTCCTGAGTGCAGGACCAGGAGCACAGCTACCCGGAGACCCCAGAGGAACATGGGCGCCAAGGGTCCTGAGTGGAGGACCGGGAGCGCAGCTACCCGGAGACCCCAGAGGAACATGGGCGCCAAGGGTCCTGAGTGCAGGACCAGGAGCGCAGCTACCAGGGGAACTCCAGAGGAACATGGGCACCAAGGGTCCTGAGTGGGGGACCAGGAGTGCAGCTACCCGGGGACCCCAGAGGAACATGGGCGCCAAGGGTCCTGAGTGGAGGACCAGGAGCCCAGCTACCCGGGGAACCCCAGAGGAACATGGGCGCCAAGGGTCCTGAGTGGAGGACCAGGAGCCCAGCTACCCGGGGAACCCCAGAGGAACATGGGCGCCAAGGGTCCTGAGTGGAGGACCGGGAGCGCAGCTACCCGGGGAACTCCAGAGGAACATGGGCGCCAAGGGTCCTGAGTGGAGGACTGGGAATGCTGCTATCCGGACACCCCAGAGGAACATGGGCGCCAAGGGTCCTGAGTGCAGGACCGGGAGCTGCACAGCTACCCGGAGACCCCAGAGAAACATGGCCACCAAGGGTTCTGAGTCGAGGACCAGGAGTCCAGCTACCCGGGGAACCCCAGAGGAACATGGGCGCCAAGGGTCCTGAGTGGAGGACCAGGAGCCCAGCTACCCAGGGAACTCCAGAGGAACATGGACGCCAAGGGTCTTGAGTGGAGGACCGGGAGCGCAGCTACCCGGAGACCCCAGAGGAACATGGGCACCAAGGGTCCTGAGTGGAGGACCGGGAGGGCAGCTACCCGGAGACCCTAGAGGAACATGGGCGCCAAGGGTCCTGAGTGGGGGACCAGGAGTGCAGCTACCCGGGGAACGCCAGATGAGCATGGGCGCCAAGGTTCCTGAGTGCAGAACTGGGCGCGCAGCTACCCAGGGAACTCCAGAGGAACATGGGCGCCAAGGGTCCTGAGTGGAGGACCGGGAGCCCAGGTACCTGGAGAACGCCAGAGGAACATGGGCACCAAGGGTCCTGAGTGGAGGACCAGGAGTCTAGCTACCCGGGGAACCCCAGAGGAACATGGGCGCCAAGGGTCCTGAGTGGAGGACCAGGAGCCCAGCTACCTGGGGAACTCCAGAGGAACATGGGCGCCAAGGGTCCTGAGTGGAGGACTGGGAGCGCAGCTACCCGGAGACCCCAGAGGAACATGGGCGCTAAGGGTCCTGAGTGGAGGACCGGGAGGGCAGCTACCCGGAGACCCTAGAGGAACATGGGCGCCAAGGGTCCTGAGTGGGGGACCAGGAGTGCAGCTACCCGGGGAACGCCAGAGGAGCATGGGCGCCAAGGTTCCTGAGTGCAGAACTGGGCACGCAGCTACCCAGGGAACTCCAGAGGAACATGGGCGCCAAGGGTCCTGAGTGGAGGACCGGGAGCCCAGGTACCTGGAGAACGCCAGAGGAACATGGGCGCCAAGGGTCCTGAGTGGAGGACCAGGAGCCCAGCTACCCGGGGAACCCCAGAGGAACATGGGCGCCAAGGGTCCTGAGTGCAGGACCGGGAGCGCAGCTACCCGGGGAACTCCAGAGGAACATGGGCGCCAAGGGACCTGAGTGCAGGACCGGGAGCGCAGTTAACAGGGGAACTCCAGAGAAACATGGGCGCCAAGGGTCCTGAGTGCAGTACCGGGAGCTGCACAGCTACCCGGAGACCCCAGAGGAACATGGGCGCCAAGGGTCCTGAGTGGAGGACCAGGAGTCCAACTACCCGGGGAACCCCAGAGGAACATGGGCGCCAAGGGTCCTGAGTGGAGGACCGGGAGCCCAGCTACCCGGGGAACTCCAGAGGAACATGAGCGCCAAGGGTCCTGAGTGCAGGACTGGGAGCTGTGCAGCTACCCGGAGACCCCAGAGGAACATGGGCGCCAAGGGTCCTGAGTAGAGGACCAGGAGCCCAGCTACTCGGAGACCCCAGAGGTACATATGCCAAGGGTCCTGAGAGGAGTGCAGCTACTTTGGGACCCCAGAGGAACATGAGCATGAAAGTTCTTGAGTGGAGGACCAGGAGCGCAGCTAACTTGGGAACTCCAGAGGAACATGGGTGAGTAGAGTATGGGAGCGCAGCTACCTGGAGACCCCAGAGGACATGGCTTCCAAGGGTCCTGAGAAGAGGACCAGGAGCACAGCTGTCCCCAACTGCTTCTATTAAGAACATAAGAACATAACCCAAATACAAGCCTACAAGAATGCAAACCTCTAAGAATGCTACAAATGCTCTAAGTCCTACAGTGGTATCACCCATCCCCATTGTAAGTAATGCGCTCACACACATTTTCCTCTGCTCACCGAAAGACATACACATACACCTGTGTACTCTGGGTTGGCACAGTCCCCCCTGTCATATTTAGTTGAGATATGACTGCCAGGAGTACACCATCTCATCTCAGAAGGGGCCAAACCTTCCCCCTGTCATGGCCAGCCTAATTAACTAACAAAGGCTCCATGGATCTGCACTGTCCTTTTGTCGAGCCCTGTAGCTGATGGCAACATTCATATACTAATCAGCGTTTAATTCAAAGAGGCCCACATGGGGCATGGTTGTAGAGGCTACCAAAGGAGACAGGAAACCCCAACACCCTTTAATATGCATTGTGTCAGCCTGATACCAGCTCCCCCTCAGTATCGATTGAAAGTGAAATAACATCTCTGGGACTGCATGTTTACAGTAGTCATCCCGCGGGGAGACCTCATTCAGAAGGTATGAGTATGTGTATTGACGGAGCCAGAAAGTCTGGTCTCGATGCAGCTTCAAAGGAGAGCTGACACTTTAATCAGGAACCGCAGTGAGCTCCATTAACCAGAGGGACCGTTTGACCCACAACAGACAGGAAGATGGGTGGGACTTAGTATTGCATGCTTTCACGCCTTTACCTTGTCTGCTGCAAACCACTCTGTCTATGACCTCACTGATAAAGGAGATTGTTGGAGGGGACCCAGGATTGGTTCATTAAGGTAGGCTTAGCCTACACCAATCACTGTGGCCCATGTGGCTTTAAAAGAGGACATCAATTTGAATCCTGGACCCTGATGGGACCCTGCAGGGGCTGGTGAGCAGGTAAAGCTATGATTCACCATCTCAGGACAGCGTTCGGTTGCCCAACTAGCCCCACGCAGCCCCAGCATCGCATGGTGCCAGGCCGCTAATCAGTGTCTTGAGAAACTGACCAATTTCTGGAGCACTAAGAGCAGACTATGACCCACCTGGCAGTGTCTCATGCCCAGGGTGTGGCACTGGCTCCCCACTTCCTTGCTTTCATCTTGCTTTCATCTGGCACTCAGTGATTGAACCCGTCCCTGAGGGTGGGGGAGGTTTTTTGTGGTGTAAGAACCCTTGCTTGAATCCCACTAGTGCATAATTCAGACACGTCAATCTTACCTTTTCTGTTCCCTCTTCCTTGACCCCTGCTTTCTAAATGTGGGCATGTGTTGGTAAACCATGCTGTGTGCAGTGTAGCATATTCACATATTTTGCTTGATTTAGGACAGCCCGTCACATCTCGAGGCCCCGCTACCCCGCATGCACCCATTCAATACATTCTCACTTAGCATACACCACTCCCTTTTCTCCCCTCACTCATCCACACATACTAGAACACTCCCGTCCGTCCTTAGTACACTGCCTACCTTATCGGTTCTTTTAGTTAAATCTATTTTCAGGCCATTGCCTGCACAAAGACTAAGGTCCTGTGATCCCGGGGCAGCGACACAATATGGCTGTCTCTTGGACAAGGTTTGCACGCTTTGAGACCACTATGGTGATGAACTGGCGCAGTATGATTATGATAATGATCTTTTTATTTATATAGCGCCTGAGTCCAAAGCGCTTTACAGAGCACATATTTACATACAATATCACCCAACCGAAATTGGTACAATTAATTAATGAATTGACTGATGCTTAAGCCATACTTTGTTCTATCAATAAACGCGGTTTGTTTTGTTCCGTTTGTAGGCCCTCATAAACCTGCTGTGTGCACGAGTGTGTGTGTGTGTGTAATGCCTGTGTGCATGCCGTTCAGTTATGTTTTGCACTAGCACTTGTGCTCTGGCGTTGTGTTGTATCTATTAGTTGAAGGTCATTTCAACCCTCTTGTGTCGTGCATGTGCACGAGGACAAGCCCTATACTTCCCATATAATGGGGCTCATTCCGAGTCGGGCGGTCTGGTAACAAAGTGCCATTATCTGAGGATACCAGTACTTTACCGGACACCCAACTACAGGAGTGCCTGTGGGGCACCTGGATTACCTCCAGCTAAACGAGGGGATTTACACCGCTCCGCCAGCACACGTAATCCGGCGGCAATGCCACCGGACCGGGTGCCAGAAACAGTAACAGCCTTTGCCGGTATCCTGGTGGCCCTACCACCAGGATACCACCAAAGTTGTAATGATGCCCAATGCGCTTTATTAACCACCCTCTCATTAGACCTTTCTGTGTGGCCCTCCCTTGTCTGTTGCCACTTCCATCTACCCGGGTGTTGTCATCAGTGTCACCTTTTGGGGGGAATTCTGTATAATCCGTATGATGCCAGTGTTGTGTACGATGATCCCCCATTCCTTCTCCGCATCCTACTGCAGTGCTGCCCCACAGTGCCCAGGCATCTGGCGTGATCCTTAATTACCCAAAATCCTATTACGCCAGATATGTGATGCATTGCATCTTTGGTCCTTATATATGGTGCATTACAACTCATCTCTTGCACATTGTGGGAGTCCTGTGTCGGTTGACATGCATGACATTGACATGTAAATTGCACCTCCTATGCCAATGTTTTGACATGTGTTTGTTAGTGCGACAACTTGGCAACTATATAGAAGCTATGAGGGTTATAGTGCTATTGCTAATGGTTGTATATCTTCCTCGTGTCCAAAATGATGTGAATCACTGTATCACTCTATCATCCTTGAACATAGGGGAATTGGACCACTGTGTATGGCTTCCATAGGACGGTTTGAGCAACTATTTCTCTTTCCCGAAAGCTGTCTCTTTCTACTCTGATGTCTCTTTTTCATCTGATGTCATGTCAAAGGATGTTGGAATTCATAATCACCTGGGCCAGATTATCAAAAAAGTGGAGTAAACGAATATAGCACCAGTCTTGCTGATAAGATAATTGGGAATGGAGCAAACAGGCTGAGCCCCAATCAGTATGATCTAAAACATCTTTTCACCTGGGCAAAATTGAAGCAGGCTTTTTTATTTACTATGTTTGCAGTGCAACATGAGCAGAAATATAGTAAACAACTTTTGTTCTATGTTATGCAGGAAACATAGTACAAAGTAATAGTCTGATTGATTTGTGCCACAGTGCAAACCTTTTTAGATAATAAGATTTGTGACAAAACCTGTTTGCTCCATTTTGTATTTTCAAAGCATTTTCTCTCTTTTTAGCACCAGTGCAAATGTCAGATAATCTGGCCCCTGCACTTACATCACAGCTGGGGGCCAAGGCATTTTCTCCGTCACATAATTGGTTTGCAGTTTTGGGTTACTGTGGGGTAAGGTCTGAGGGAAGCCATTACTCTGTGTGTTGTGTGTAGCTTTGTCATGCCTCCACTCGCCGTCCTGGAGTTATGGTCCGTGGGGACAGTCCGATAGTTCAAAAGCGGGCAGAGGGAGTTCAAACACAGTGGGCCTCATTACGAGTTTGAACGGTAGCCGTGCCTGCATTACAGGCACGACTACCGCCGAACTCGCATCCGTCACCGTCACCCGCGAATGGGCACTTACCGGCCCATTACGAGTTGAATGGGCCGGTAAGTGCCCATTCGCGGGTGGCGGTAATGCCGTGCTCCTCATCCCCATTCTGCCCTATAGGGCAGAATGGGGATGGGAGAGGGAGCAAACAACGGGCCATTACGAGATGGCCCGTTGTTTGCTCCCTCTTCCCCTCGCGGGACCCGGTAAGCACGCCTGGTTTTCCCAGGCGTGCTTACCGTGTCCCACGAGGGGACCTCGTAATGTGGCGGCAAGGGTTGAATGGCGCCGTCACCTTTTACGGCGCTGTTTAACCCGTTCCGCCAGGGTCGTAATGAGGCCCAGTGTAACATTATAGCTGGGTAGCTTTCAGCCACGGTGTGTGCATTGTGCCTTGGTGTGCTAAGTGACATCATAGGCACCTTAGGCTTTGCTCTCATTGAAGATATCCGCTTGTCACCTGATTCCCTGGTGGACTACACCGCTGTAGTGTATGGCTACAGATCTGCCATTAGATAGGTAATGAAGAATTGGCTTTTTGGATGAGGGTAAGCCCCTGAGAGCGTAGAAACACTACAGGTTACAAATCTAGGTGTAACTCTATCGGCTTCTCTTTCTGTGGAAAGTCAGATCACGGCTGTCTGCCAAGCTGGCCCCTTCCTGCTCAGAGTCCTCTTGAAAGTATTCCCTCTGATTCCTGAGTCTCTTCATCCGGCGTTGGTAGCAGCTCTCGCACTATCACGCTTGGATTACTGTAATTCTTTATATCTGGCTCAACCGAAGGGGCTTATCCAAAGACTGCAGCGCCTACAAAATCTGGCTTCGAGGTTGGCCACAGGCACCCCTTATGGAGCCCATATGTCTCCTGTCCTGCGGTCCCTCCATTGGCTGCTGGTGATTTAACGTATTACGTTTAAAGCCATGTGCATTGTCCACTGGGCTGTGCATAATCTTGGAGCTGAGTTTCTTTAAGGAAAATGTGCACGATACGTGCCTCCTCGCCAGCTGCGCTCTGCTACTAAAGATCTTCTTATCATACCATCCTACCGCAGAGCACGGATAGGAGGCAGGGCTTTTTCTGTAGCCGCGGCCATTGCATGGAATGAATTGCCATCGTCCATAAAAAAACTATCCAATCATCTTGCCTTCAGGAAAGCGATGAAAACGTATCTTTTATGATAAGGGGCCCCTTCTCCTTTCTCTTTTCTCTCTGTTGTCTTCATGGAATCGCCCAGATGCCCATGGGCAAACGTTTGCGCTTTAATAAATTCAATAACAATACAGAAACTCTGCACAGGTGCAGGGGCAATTTTGCATGCGATTAGCAATAGGGCCTGCTTTTCCCAGGGCAAAAATCACAAACCTCGCTAGTTTGAGTCAACACATTTGTGATACTGAATACAAACACAAAGCAGACAACTCGACAAATTTGTAAAAGGTAAATGTTAAAGAAGGTGAGAGTGTGCTCTATTTGGGGCACTGCAGTCTTTCTTGCAGGACTGCAAGGAGGAGTGAGCAAGGGTTTTGCCTGTGTGGATCCATGAAATCACCCTCATTTTGATGTTACCATGGAAATTTCGCCCGGTTTTGTGCAGTTTTGCACAGAGCGTGATGTTTCGTTTCCGTGTTAGTTACGTGTGCGTGACGAAAAACTTCACACAGATCTTTTTTTCCGATCCATGCTAGTTCCGTGCAACAACACGAGAACATTTGCATGTTCTTTTGATTGTGAGTGGTTTGCGCAGTGACACCAAAAACTTTGTGTGAGTCTTTTATCGATCCGTGCTAGGTTAGTGACACGAGTAAGTCATGTGGGTCTTTTTTTTTTCGTTCCGTACTAGTTCGGTGCAGAAGCACAAGAAACTTCAGGTGAGTCTTTTATCGATCCGTGCTATGTTCACGACATGAGAAACTCCATGCAAGTCTTTTTTTCAATCTGCACTAGTTTCGTACAGCAGCCAGCACGAGACACTTCAGGTGGGTCTTTTTTGAGCTGTGGTAGTTTCGTGCAGTGGCACCAGAAACTTTGTGCGCTTTACCATGATCCATGCTAGTTTCACGTAGCAACACTAGAAACTTCACGTAGGTTTATTTTAGATCCGTACAAGTTTCGCATTTTGGCATGAGAAACTTCACACATTTTTTCCAACCGTGCTAGGTTCGCCAGCGGCATGAGAAACGTTGCACAACTTTTTGTTCAATTAACGGTAGGTTTGCACAGTGGCAGGAGAAACTTTGCGCTGCTCTTGTTTTTCGATTCGTACTTGAGTCACACAGCAGCACAAGAAACAGCATGCTGCTCTTTTCAATTCATGACAGGTCGCGCAGCGCCACGGGAAACTTTTTGCCGCCCTTTTTGATTCGTGCTAGGTTTGTGCAGCAGTACGAGAAACTTCTCACGGCTCATTTCGGATTGCAAAACGGCACGAGAAAATGTGCACTACACTTTTCGATATGCTGGGGTGGCGGAATGGTGGATTTCGGCGAAACGGTTCAAAATCTTTCAGATGTCGCTTCCAGGGCAGGTGGAATGGAATTTTACAATTTTGCCCAGCCCTACCTACCTGTGCAGTTTAAGAGAGGCTATCAGCAACAGAGCCCTAAGTAGAACAAGCATTTGGCTATTCTAGTCATCTTCTGAAGTTGCAGTTTGAGAGGAGTGATCTGTTTAGTCTGCATACACATTTCTTTACACTGCCCCTATATTTTGCAAAGCATTTTACAGGACTGAGTCAGTGTGGTTGTTTAACATTTTCAAGCAGCTGCGTCAGAAACCTGAAGGTACTCTCCCATCTACTCCCCAGGGATCTTCTGTTCAGGTGGCCAGGGAAGGGCCATTGACTTTGGATTCTGACCTTGGGCGGGGAATAGCAAGGGGGGATCACCTGGGTGAAGTGTCCTTGGGGATTGGAGAGGGTACTTGAAGGTGAGACACGGTATCCCCGCCCCCCTTCCTGACATTAACCTATCCAACCCTCCCTCAGTCTTTGTAGCATATTGTTTTCCAGATCATACTTCTCCCCTTGAAGTCAGACCAAGTACTGGAAAGAAGAAACTAACTCCAAGAGTAATGAAGATTACCTATAGGAGACACCACTATAGTACTGAGACGAAGAAGAGGGAGCCTGAAGGCTATAGAGCGGAAGGTAAGGCATGTCCTGTGAATTGGACTAATTGTGGCCAGGCAATTGAGCATGGGACTTCACACCTGCAGCCTGTTAGAGACTCACAGGCGCATAAAAGGTAGAGTCCACAAACAGCAAGGAGAGTGAGAAGCCTGTGTGAGGAGAGGGCAGCAGGAGAGTCACCCCAGCTTGTGGGAAGCCAGAGGAGAATGGGACACCAAAGGACGGCAGAATGAGAGAAGCTGTCATTTCATGGCGAGGAAGCGGTGTCTCCATGGAAGCAGAGAAGGCAGGAGAAGGATACAGTGGAAGGCACCGATCCCTTTGCTGTGGCCAAGAACTGCTTGTTCCCCTGAATGGCAGTAACCATCCAGGGGTGTCTGTGGGGCAGGTGGCGAATCTCTGACCTCAAATCCCAGAAAGTATCTTACAGAGGAAACCGAAGAAAAGTAAGTCGCAGCTGGTGAGTTTCAAGAGAATGCAAGGAAAACCGGTGCGCGTATGAAAGTGAAGGTATTGCATTGTAGCAGAGTGGTCGCGTGTAGTCAGCACATTCTCGGAAGCCTACATTGTGTCAGAGTGGTCATGTTTAAGTGGTACATGTTCAAAAATCTCTGACTAACGAAGGACATTTTCAAAATATCACAAAATAAGAATACTGTGAATAAGAGAGTAAACGTGATGAACGAGCAGCCCGAGGGGAGCAAGTGAAGTTCGAGCAAAATGCCACTCAGGCAAAACAAAGCTGTAAATGAAAATCAAGCAAGTACAGTATAGAAAGGAGAACCAGAGAAGTATCAAGAAAGGCAAACCGTGAATCTAAGAACTGGTGAAACCCTTTAATTCGCCAACATGGTAGAAAGCTGGGTAAGGGCAACTGGTTGCGTGACTTGTAATGGGTGGAACATTCAGCCTGTTAACTGCACCTAGACCATGATGCCCCAACAAAGAGAAGCGTGAAGGAGACTTTGAAATATGACAAAGCTGAACATTGAGGTTTGTGAGAATCAGTATTTGAGTGAAAGGAACTTTGAAATCGAATAAAGCTGAACTGTGGTGGTTTCAGAATCATTATTTGAAGCTTGGGCAAGGGAACCCCTGAGCTCCTTTAGAACATTGTGTTTTGGAAATCAATGCTTGGAGCTTGGGAAAGGGAACCCCTGAGCTCCTTTGGAACATTGTGTTTTGGAAATCAATGCTTGAAGCTTGGGGAAGGGAACCCCTGAGCTCCTTTGGAACACTGCGTTTTGGAAATCAATGCTTGAAGGTTGGCGAAGGGAACCCCTGAGCTCCTTTGGAACACTGCGTTTTGGAAATCAATGCTTGGAGCTTGGGGAATGGAACCCCTGAGCTCCTTTAGAACATTGTGTTTTGGAAATCAATGCTTGAAGCTTGGGGAAGGGAGCCCCTGAGCTCCTTTGGAATATTGTGTTTTGGAAATCAATGCTTGAAGCTTGGGGAAGGGAACCCCTGAGCTCGTTTGGAACATTGTGTTTTGGAAATCAATGCTTGAAGGTTGGTGAAGGGAACCCCTGAGCTCCTTTAGAACATTGTGTTTTGGAAATCAATGCTTGGAGCTTGGGGAATGGAACCCCTGAGCTCCTTTAGAACATTGTGTTTTGGAAATCAATGCTTGAAGCTTGGGGAAGGGAACCCCTGAGCTCCTTTGGAACACTGTGTTTTGGAAATCAATGCTTGAAGCTTGGGGAAGGGAGCCCCTGAGCTCCTTTGGAACACTGTGTTTTGGAAATCAATGCTTGAAGCTTGGGGAAGGGGAAACCCTGAGCTTGTTTGGAACACTGCGTTTTGGAAATCAATGCTTGGAGCTTGGGGAAGGGAACCCCTGAGCTCCTTTGGAACACTGTGTTTTGGAAATCAGTGCTTGAAGCTTGGGGATTGTTGTTTTGGTGGAACAGTACTAAAGCTTAGGGCAGGGAACCCTAAGCAGCTTTTTGAACTTTGTGGTTGGAACTGTATCCTAAACTTGTGAAAGGGGCTAGAGACTGCTCCAGACTTTATGTTGAACACTATGTAAGTTAGAATGTCTCCACACTATATTTCTACATTACTCGTGAGGGCAAGCATAGGTTTTCACACAGACAGACTTTTGAGTTGGATTTACGGATTTAGACTTTTCCTTAGTTTCATTAGGAAGGGCTATTCTCACCATACCTGTAGGGCAAGTTAGGTATTACATCCATCCTGACATTTTAATAAAGGTTTTCAAAACTATTGCATCTGTTGTCTGTGTCATCTCTTAATACCATGCCTGTCTCACTGATTGATTGTATTTGGAAGGCATTTTACCAAGTAATTGGTCCATAATATCGCCCCTTGCCTTTGTTATTTATTATCAGTAAAAAGACCCCACTCTTTTCTCTACCCCAGGGTCCTACTATTGTGGAAACAGAGAAATTGATATGAGGCCGGGAAGCCCAAAAGGAAACACACCAACACAGGTTACAAAGGACACACAAAGCGCTTTATTTCAAAGTTACAAAGTTACCAAAGTCAATTGACATGCGAATAGCTATTCGGCCCTCTGACTTACACACGAACCTTCAACGTTAGGTTCGCACTGAAAGTGGGAGAGACCGATCATCGGGATGCTCGGGTTTTTATACATTTTGTGCTGCATTGGCCAGCCCTCTTGCAAGTTAACCATTCTTGGAAAAACGGCTAGGGTTCGTAGCCAGGTCGAACACGCAATTTCCATGTATTAGATCAGTTCCGCTGATACAGTTACATATTTACACCTAGGTTAAACAGAGGACAGGGTCTTAGTTCATGACCCTAACAGGTAGCCTGTGGACATATTATTCATTCACGTGTGCGGAGGTCACCATAGCCGAAGTCTTACTCGAAATGTCATTCGGCCTCCATTTTGTGATTCGAGGTGACTTCCACACTGCAAGAGTACCTAAAATGGCGGCTAAATCCAAGATGGCGGCTTTCACGATACATTAAGGTCAAGACCTTGCCGCGGAACCTATGTACATAGTATTCTTTTTGGCGGCTTGGCGTAGGCCAACATATATTCAAACAATGCGATTGGGCTCACAATTCTATATCGATTTCCACAGACCCTCCTTTTGGCCTATGCCAAGTGCTAAAACATAATTTCCTAATACTTTTGAAAATACTTGAAGGCATTATCATCCATAGGTTCTGCATCATTGTCTGAAATGTCAATAGCCATAAAGTTATTCATAAGAACTTCTTGCAACATGAACTCTTTAGATGCTGTCTTCGGGGTGTATATTTTACGCCCTATTGCGCTCATTACCTGGGCACAACATCCCCCCATCACTCCGCATATACTCGGGAGGCATTGAAAACAACAGCAAAGAAATAACAGAGTCCCTAAAATACCTAAAATAACAGAAAGCACCTTCCACCCCCAAGATCGTAGAGAATCCCAAAACCAAGTACTAAGGCTCCAGTCTCCTACAGGGATATGGACTTCAGAACTGAGAGTGTGTAATTTCTGAATTGCTTTAAATATTGTTGGTGAAGAATCTGGTACGAAAACACAGCAAGCGGACCCCACTAATTTACATACTCCACCTCGTTCAGCTAAAATGACATCTAATGCCATTCGATTTTGAAGTGCTACCAATCTTATCGCCTTTTGCTCTAAGGTCATATTGTAAAGTATGTCCGTGGTCCGGTTGATCGTTTTCTCCAATACCCTCGCTAATCCCCTAATGTTTTCTGAATTTGCTATTTGTCCCCAGAAGGGGACTACTGATTTGGCTATATCCCCGAATACTTGTCCAGGGGTATCTCCATCATTATCCCGTCGCGGGCGAGCCTTAGATACCTCTAAGGTACTGGCTATAAACACACCTGGAAACAATATCCCTAAATAACAAGTCCCCTGCCAATCCTTGGGCAACCAGGGAAAAGCTAAACCACCACAAACAAAATAAACGGGTCCCCCTACATACAAAGGCCTATTTTCCCCAGTCAAATTTACAATATTTACACACGGCTCGAAATCTCCCATTGGCCTAGTGCCATTTCTTTGTACACAGAAAGGGACAGAATCAGGACTGTGATTTACAGAATAAGAAGGAGGCATGGCATCCTTATTGCCTATCGGAGCCATCTTAAAAGAAACTAGATTTTGAAAAGGAAAAGAAAGTTTATCAGACGGCCTAATAGAAGCGATATTAGGTCTACTCCTATTTGCGAAAAGCGAGCATCCCAGGGGAGTCAATTCACATTTTTCAAATTCATTCAAATTAGTGCCATCGAAGTTCCCTGAGATGCTATCATTCCATCGGCCAAAGAAGAGTGCTCTAAGAGAGGCATAGCAGGAAGTCGTTAGAGGTAGGGGATGTATATACCATCCCAGTCCCTTGTTCCCATGTTGTGGTAAGTGAGTGCAAATCCAACAATTACTCCTATTAAAAATAGCATGCGTAGCATTCATCACTATCATCAAAGTGTTATTATGATATTTCTGTCTATGCCGAGAGTCCCTAGGGGACAGAGTGTGAAGGTATACAGAGGGAGTCAAAACAGTTGGTACAATTTTGGTCGGTAACAGAGGCTTCAAAGGATAGATTTCTTCAAAGTACCAAAGTCCCACGGCAGCAGTTGCAAAACTAACAATAATCAAAACAAGAACACAACAGTACGTTTTCAGGGCCCAGGCACATTGTCCATTGTTCGATTTGGTCACCTCCTTATCTAATAGTTCAATACGAGGAGCAGCGGTGAAGGCGGCAGGCATCATGGTTATCCCGATCGTCGGCCCCAATGTTCGTTGCTGGCGGCACTTCGGCCGCGCGACTTCTTAGTCCTTTCCAACCCTAGCCAACAGAACCCTCCTTTTTCTTTGTTCCAAAAAAAAGGAAAGACAATAGTATTTCAATCACTCCTTTTTCTTCCAGATGCACGATACTCGTGCGGCGATTCTATTTTCGTGGTCGAAGGTTGAACCTGATGGTACCCAAGTTTGCTGAATCCAAAAGCAAAGTATCGTCGCTCCCTGAGGGGAGCGTCGCGTCGGTGGCGACGGAAGTCGCAGAACTTGAAACAAGAGTTTCCGGAAGTGATCGATCAAGAGAGTGCGGAGACAAGATGGACGGCTCCCCGAGCTCCTCGGGCTCAGAGAACTTCTCTGACGCACTCACAGCGCTGCCTGCTACTCCGAGATCAGAGATCGTAGCATCAGCAAGGGGTTCTGTTTCTTCTGTAACGTGTGGCGTCGGGTGAGGGATCTTCTTCACATGCGTTGCATGTACCCAGTTCTTCTTTCCTGCCACCCGCACTGCCGTCCTGGTGACCAATAAAACCTGGTAGGGTCCCCGCCAGCGAGGCGCGAGACAGGAAGACCTTTCGTAGGCCTTTACCAGGATCCAGCTGCCGGGCAATATATCGTGTCCTGGGCCCGTAAACCGTACAGGTAAGGCGGCATTCACCTGGTGGTAAATGAAATACAGGTTTTTAGTCAATTGATTACAATAGTCTATGAGCAATACATTCTCCACATCCCTCAGGGCTTTAGGTTTAGGGAGACCCCAAATATTAGCAGGCCTTCCCATTACTACCTCGAATGGAGAAAGCCCAGTTCTAGTCTGGGGTGTGGTGCGCATAGCTAACAACACAATAGGTAAAGCCTCTGGCCATTTTAATTTAGTGTCGGCACATGTTTTTGCAAGTTTGTTTTTCAAAATACCGTTGTGTCTTTCTACCAACCCCGCACTTTGAGGGTGCCTAGCTGAATGAAAACGTTTCTCAATCCCTAAGGCAACACATATTTGCAACATTACAGCTGCGATGAAGTGTGGGCCATTGTCCGACCAGATTATCCTCGGGAGCCCAAATCGAGGAAAATATTCTTTCACCAAGATCTTTGCGGTAGTCATGGCGGTAGCATCTTTGACAGGAAAAGCCTCGACCCATTTGCTAAAAGCACAAATGATAACAAGAACATATTTCAAGTTATTACATCGTTCCATTTCAATGAAATCAAGGTGAATGGTTTCAAAGGGGACAGAGGGGGGCCCGAAACTTCCCCTTGAAGTCACTGTCCCTTTACCCACATTGTGTTGCAGGCAAATCATACAATTCTGAACATATCTTTTTGCAGTTTCCAAAATTTTGTCATTCACCCAAACCTGCTGTAATATCTTCGCAATTTGCTGGGCACACACATGTGTTGGACCGTGTGCCATTGTGACCATTGCTAATACATAAGAATCAGGAAGCAACCATTTCCCGTCAGATGTGTCCACCCAACACCCTTCGTCATCCAATTTCCCCATGCCTTCAGCCCATTTCCTAGATTCTTCAACAGAGGCATCAGTCTGAATATCTCGCACAGACCCAATGCCTTCATCTATTATACAACCATCTCCCACTTCCCTCGAGGTATACATGTCTGTGCTAAGGTCTGTGGCTGTTTGTCTAGCTATCGAATCTGCAAAAGCATTTCCTTTGCCCACATCGTCTATGACCTTCCGATGTGCTGCACATTTCATGATCGCTAGTTGTTCAGGGAGTGAGAGTGCTGAGAGTAGTTGTACTATTAAGGGGCCATGCTGAATCTTGGTCCCGTGTGAGGTCAGAAACCCTCTTTCCGACCACAGTTTTCCGAAGTTGTGAGCCACCCCAAAGGCGTACTGACTATCCGTATAAATGTTAACTCTATGCCCTTGGGAGAGCTCACAAGCACGGGTCAACGCTATAATCTCTGCGGCCTGCGCGGAGTTATGCGGAATCCTTTTAGTTTCTACAATCTTGTTCAAAGTAGTAACTGCATAAGCAGCTGTAGATGTGCCATTCGGAAGTTTAAAACAGGAGCCATCACAAAACAGCTCCCCTTCCGCATTCTCCAAAGGAGTATCTGAGAGGTCTATTCTGCCCTTTGTTTCTTGTTCGGTGGCATACAGGCAGTCATGTGATCCATCATCGCCGCAAGCAGTAGTTTGCGGGAGAGGCAAAAGTTCAGCCGGATTGAGAACACAACACCTTTTAATTTGGATATGAGGAGCAAATAGAACTAATTCATACCTGGTCAACCGGGCAGAAGTAAGGTGTTGTGTTTGAGTTTTATTCAATAGAATATCAACAGAGTGAGGTACCATCAGAATCAAATCGTGGCCTAGGACCATCCCCTCACTCTGTTTTACAGACGCAGCGGCAGCAGCAACAGCGCGCAGACATCGCGGCAAAGCGCATGCAACAGGATCGAGGGCGGAGGAATAATAGCCGCACGGCCTATTCTTCCCTCCATGTTCCTGCGTTAACACAGACAAAGCACATCCATTACATTCATGCACAAACAACACAAAGGCCTTATCGTAATTTGGTGTACCCAGAACCGGTGCTGAACACAGCGCGGCTATGAGAAGCTCAAATGATCGTTGATGTTCCGATTCCCATGGCAGTGGCAGAGAAATGCCCTTCTTCGTCAAAGCCAACATCGGTTTTACCACTAGGGCAAAGTTCGGGATCCACAGTCTACAGTAGGACGCCATCCCTATCAGGGCTCTGACTTCCTTCTGTGTTTTTGGGACAGACATGCCAGAAATGTGTTTTATTCGTTCAGGTGTCAATCTTCTCCCCTCCTTTGACAGGAGGTAGCCTAAATAGGCAACCTCCTGGCAACAATATTGAAATTTCTTAAGTGAAGCTTTGTGACCATGTTCGGCTAAATGAACAAGCAACAATATAGTGCCTTCTTTACAAGTTTTCTCAGAGTCTGCAGCTAGGAGCAAATCGTCTACATATTGAAGCAGCGTGCAAGTAGGTGGCAATTCAAGGGTGTCGAGCTGCTCTTTTAAGGCTCTACTATAGATACTAGGACTTTCAGTATACCCTTGAGGTGCCCTTCTGAATGTAAATGAGCGTCCCCCCAAGGTGAACACGAACAAATACCTGCTCTCCTCGTGTATCGGAATACTAAAGAAGGCGTTTTTCAAATCTACGACACTAAAGTGTGTAGCCGTAGCAGGGATCATTGTTAAGATTGTTGTTACATCAGGCACGATTGGAAATTGTGGGGCCACTACCCGGTTAATAGCACGAAGATCTATTATAAACCGGTACGGAATTGCATTGTCGCCTTTCTTATATACCGGCAAGATCGGACTATTACATAAGCTACCTGTAATCTCTTCGATCACTCCACGATGTACAAAATCGGAGACAATGCATTTCAGAGCGCGCTCACCTTCAACTGAAATTTTATATTGCGGAATGCGCGGTAGCTTAACCCCATGTTTCAATACTATCTTAACAGGGTCGATGTGCAATATCCCGACATCATTGTCGTCTATTGCCCACAAACATTCTGGGACAATGTCAAATTCGGGAGGTAGAGGTCGGGTCAAGTATTGGGAGTTAAAGGGTTGCTGTGGTGAAACTGTTAATCTTATTCCGTCAGGGGAACAATGAATCACTGCGTTCAATTTCTTCAACAAATTCAACCCCAGCAAATTTTCTCCACAGTTTGAAGTAAGAAGAAAAGGGCACTGGTCTGTAAAAGGGCCCAAAGAAACGGATACCGGCGCAGAAACCGGACAAACAGTTGGTATACCAGAGAACCCTATAGAAACATTTGTTTGCCCTGACAGGGGGATGTTTGGAACCCGAGAATGGTCGATGGAGCACTTCTGTGCTCCAGTGTCAATCAAGAACTGATGTTTCCTATTCCCCACCAATAATTCAACGTAGGGGCCCTTCTGAATAACGGGAATAGGTAAAGGTTGCAAACGCTGCTTCGGGCAATCCTAATAAGGCAGAACTTCATCAAAGGGAAGTTCCTCAGAAAGATAGGCGGCGGAAGGGTGATCAAATATATTTCTCGAGTCCATACTCGGAGTCTGATTTTCCCGTGAAAAAGGTTGCTGTGGATCTTGTAGAAGCTGACCCCTATCAGGGCCCCCTGCTCCAGGGCGGCCCCGTGGTCGCCTACCCATACCTCCGAATGTGCCTCCTGACCTCTGACGGAGGGCAGGGCACTGTGCTCGCCAGTGACCTTCCTGGCGGCAATAAGCACACTGATTAATATTTATAGAATTTGGAGGAGTATTTCCTCTTGGAATGTACTGACCTCTAGTTTGTGTCGTACCTCCTCTGGGGTTTCTGACAATTTGCTGCAACAATACCTTAGTCTTTAGGTCACCCCTTCTTTTTTCGATTTTCTCTTTTTCATTATTAACCCGATTCTCATAATACTGAGCCATATGCAAAACCTCTGACTGAGATTTTGCCTGCCAAGCGCTCTCTGAGGACATAATTTGTGACTGGATGTCGGGCAACAATCCACGCACAAATTTGTCCACAAACAACCTCTTCCCCGACTCTGTACCTAAATCCTGTCCACTAAAGTCGGAGAACACCTGTTCGAATCTATTAAAGAATTCGGTAGTACCTTCAGTTTTCCCTTGGACGCAGGCCGTAAGCTTGTCCCAAATAATCCTTTTTTCTGGGATTATAGTTTTTAATTTGGCAACTATTCTATCGGGTAAAGTGAGTATTACCTGGGGTGGTTTCTCACCAGCTGGTCGTTCCCCATCTATTCTAGTCAAATTTACCCATGTATCCCCTAACCCCGGCACATCATCTATTGTTCGTACCTGTTTCCATACATCAACAGGTAAAAGCACTGGAAACAATAAATCCATGTCACTTAAGGTGAACACAGAAGACTGCAAAACGGATTCAATTTCTTTGTAAAACCCTGTCGGGTTCTTCCTGATATCAGGGACTGATTGTCTAATCGTGTTCACTTCCTGTCGAGAGAACGGGACGTGAACAAACTGTGATACGTAATGTGCAGGGATATCCACCGCGGCAGTACCAGCCGCCGCGTTTGCGGGGATTTCTACTTTTGGGACAAGGGTCGGAGGGACCTCTCTCATAGGCAACTGAGATATAGGGACCTCCGACCGCTTACTAAGTAATAAGGCCAAATCGAGCGCTAAAGCAGCTGTAGAAGTGTCGGGCGAAAAAGCTCTTTTACAAATACCTAATAACTCTGTGGGGCAACCAACCTTCTTCCTTATACATTCCTCCTGTAAATGCTGTACCATCACTTGGATTACCTTCCTTTGCATCTCTACCGTGTATTGACTATATGTGTCATATACCTCATCTGGCGGTATCGATGAATCCGAGATCCACCGAATCGCATCTCTGGTACAAATCCGTACTTCCTCAGGTGCTGATCTTTGGCACGAAAGGAACCGTTTCTGCACATATATCCTATCGTCCTCATCATCCTCGTTTTGTAACCTTTCAAAATCCCTTCTAAACTCAAACAACCTATCGACATGCCCATATACTTTCTGCTCTGTATCCCTCGAGAGTGCCAAGGCATTCAGATCTCTCACCCCTTGTGGGAGATCCGAAGTCTGCAATCTACCCCACATTACACATAAGTGAATCCCCAGTCCTTCAATAAAAACGTTTTTCTCGGGAAAATCGTGCAAATTAGATAATGTTGAAAATACATCAGTTTAATCACCTTTTTCCATGCAATGTTTAGCCCAAGCAAATAGTTCCTGTTTCCTGCCTGCAGGAACAGTACTACGAGTCACTATTCTCGACCCTGCACCGGGATCTGATTTAGTGAACACAGGACTCCCCGGAATCGAAAGTGTAGGTGAACCTAACAAGGGTGCAGGGGAAAGAGGTAATGTAACAGACGAAATAGACGGAGGAGCGACAACTAAAGAACTAGGGGCAGTAGGCTGCGCAGGAGGAGTAGGAATAGCGATAGGAGCAATAGCAGAAATGGGCAAAGCGCCCACAACGGGAGCATACGGAGGTGGCGCTGAAGAATCAGGCCTACGTTCGTTTAATATTTTCTCGATAAACTCCTCAGAAACATGGAAATCTTTAGAGGGGTACATTTTCTGGACTCCGAGCGAGAAAGCTCTGTCCATTTTCTGGGTTTCATCTAATCGTTTTTCCTTGTCATATAACAATGCCTTTTCGGCATTCGTTTTATGACGTCGTGCATGTTTATCCCTACTTTTAAGCTGCTGTAATGCTTCCTTTTTCCAATTTTGTAACACATCAAAGGCTGCTGGCCTAGCCTTTTTCTTAAGCAAGATCGACTCTAAGTATTCGATACGGGGGATCTCAAAACTACCATTGATTGGCCACTGAAATTCGGAGGCATTTCTGGTCTGTCTGTGCCAAATGTCATTAAATACAATACTACCAATGCCATACTTACAGTACATAGTACACGCCGGCGACCCCTCCTGTGGTGCCGGACGGCTAAATTCCAAAGATTGTCGATCGCTGCGGAACAGAGCCCTAAAACAGCTAGACAATTTCCCAGGCATTTCTCAAAGAATTGGTGTTACCTGGTCCAATAATTGTGTCTGCAGATACAATACGCCAAATTCAAATTGTCAGGGTTAAATTAAGAGCCGGGTCACGACTGCACCTGACCAAACCTAAGGAGGACCGTACGGTTTACAAAGGACTTCAACTAACGAATTGTACCTGCGTTCGGTGGTTTCGGCAAATCTGCCCGCCTCGGAATTGGACCCTCGTCAAGATGCCGTGTCAGACCGCACGACTATCGCCCAAGGATCGGATCGTGCAGCGCTGCCGAGGTATCGCGTCTCGATCGGTCGGGCCCGCAGAATCACACCGTCCGATCCCGATTCGATAGTCTGCGTCAACCTTCAATGATCCGGCATCAATCTTGAGGGTCCCTATTTGGGCGCCAACTGTGGAAACAGAGAAATTGATATGAGGCCGGGAAGCCCAAAAGGAAACACACCAACACAGGTTACAAAGGACACACAAAGCGCTTTATTTCAAAGTTACAAAGTTACCAAAGTCAATTGACATGCGAATAGCTATTCGGCCCTCTGACTTACACACGAACCTTCAACGTTAGGTTCGCACTGAAAGTGGGAGAGACCGATCATCGGGATGCTCGGGTTTTTATACATTTTGTGCTGCATTGGCCAGCCCTCTTGCAAGTTAACCATTCTTGGAACAACGGCTAGGGTTCGTAGCCAGGTCGAACACGCAATTTCCATGTATTAGATCAGTTCCGCTGATACAGTTACATATTTACACCTAGGTTAAACAGAGGACAGGGTCTTAGTTCATGACCCTAACAGGTAGCCTGTGGACATATTATTCATTCACGTGTGCGGAGGTCACCATAGCCGAAGTCTTACTCGAAATGTCATTCGGCCTCCATTTTGTGATTCGAGGTGACTTCCACACTGCAAGAGTACCTAAAATGGCGGCTAAATCCAAGATGGCGGCTTTCACGATACATTAAGGTCAAGACCTTGCCGCGGAACCTATGTACATAGTATTCTTTTTGGCGGCTTGGCGTAGGCCAACATATATTCAAACAATGCGATTGGGGTCACAATTCTATATCGATTTCCACACTATTACCAATGAAGGTGTAGAAAAAGCCTGGAAGGTGTTTCGCAAATTAACATAACTGTATGAATATTGCTGGAACTGATCATTGCTATATGTGGACAGAATCACTGCGTGTGCATATAAACCACTAATCCCTGAATGTCAGATCAAGCATACTTTATACACATGTTTCAGTCAGGCTCTGGAAGAAGGAGGAATAGTTCCAAAAGAGCAGATCGCCGGTTCAACATTGCCATTGATAAGGCGGTTTGCCATCGCGTAATCTCTTGAATAACTTTGAAACCTGTCATCTCCTTCACCCAAGATCACAAAATCAGGGACTTCAAATGCAGCACAGATCTTTTAGATAGTTCTGGGATCCTGTGATTGTAGATCCTTGCTTGTCTTCGTAGTGGCATGCATTGTGTTAATGATGCAATAGCATGCTATGTGCATGTTTTGATGCACTGCGTGCCCTGTGGAGAGGGGCATTGTGGGGCGCTTTAGGATCTTATTGGTTGTTTCTGTCCAGTTGGAAGAATCAAATCCTTACTGTCTTTTGTCAAATAGAGCCTTGTCTGAATTAACTTTTTGAGCTCATATGTAACCTACCATGAATTGACAGCACCGGCCCACTGCTACTTACCCATTTGGGACAGTGTTGGTGATAGAGGTGCTTGGCGTGTCCGGGAGATGCGTGCCATCTCTAGGTCTAAATAACTAAATCCACCTCAGGTGCTGTGGTGAAACACGATCTCATCATAAGAACATTTAATCCAATGCCCCTTTCAAAATGGCGGCAGCATGAAGCCACAGCAACAAGGCACAATGACATGCCCATTCCAAGATGGATGTGTCCATTTCCTACTAGGTGATGTACCATTCCAAGATGGCAGACAACATTGTCTGGGACAGTTATGAGGTTTATACACTGCATGCTTCTTCATCCTGTGAAAGGAGACGTGACTGGTTGGGCTTTGCCTCACAAAGCTCCTTATTGTATCCTGTGCTGGTGCGTTACTGCCGTGTCTCTTTCTCCAGCCCTGCTCTCTCCTTCAATCCTGCTTCTTTACCAGCTCTGAAGTGCTTCTCCCCATACTGCCTCCTCAAAGGTCCTGCTTCGCCCCCTTCATTGCTGCAGTTCCCATCCTCAGTTCCCGTGTTTCTGTTGGTCTTCCGTTCATCCTATTGACCTGCTGGTGCTTAATGACCACCTTGCCATGCTTTCTCTGCCACTGAAACCACAAGTACCGTTTCGGCTTCACCGGACACTTGACCAGAAAACCAAGGTCTTCTGCTTCATTGGCAGCTGTTCTCTAGCGGTGTTTCTTACACGAGAGGATTGTCTTCAGAGTGCCTGATGCTCTTCCTGCAATAACTTTGCTTCTCTCCGTGAGTTCTGAGAGATGCGAGAGGGGCTTTAGACAAGAGACAGCGGTATGTCTACGAGAAGGTTTGTAAGCCTACAGTCTAGGTAAAAAAACCTCTTTTGCGTATATATTAGTCAGTTAAATAAATTAGAAATTGGATGGTAATTACACAGTTCAGTTGAAGTGAACTCGTTCCTTTGGCAGGGGTTTGACGACTGCTCTGTCAACTTTCCAGGCAATCGTCCTTCCACCAATAATGTGTCTGGGATTTGTGATAGAACATTTTGTCTTATGGGAATTCTGCACCTGTTTATCGCTGTTTGCCAATTTATGCCTGTGTCGGAAGGTTAGTATCCAAGCAGCCGATGCATCTTAATTTACGCGGGCCCTCATAGAAAGGATCGGGGTCATGCCATGCCCACGGGTGTCTTTCTTTCCTTTTTATTGCACCCCCACCCTAATGCTTATTAGATATCTCCAGATGTCCCTCTCCAGATGTTCTATCTGAATTTCCCTCCCAACTGGTTCTCCTGTAGGTACTCTATCCTGTTTCCTGTATATTGGACCCTGTGCCATGCTGGGCACGGTCCCCTGTCCTGTGTCCATTCATGCAGCCGCCTACTAGTCTGCTTTTCCATGCATGCCCTTGCCATGCTATACCGCTCTTGGGAAATGCTGATGTTTTTGCTATCGAGCAGGTTTTTGCAGTGGCATAAATGACCCAGCACAGATGAAGTTTGTTGGGCCTAAACTGTTCCCAATGCCCCCTGCACAAATATTCCCTGCTTTAAGTTGGCGTTTGGCTAACTTGAAAATGTCCGCAGTGCGGGGGGTCAACCTGGAACGTGGATCCGCTCTGTTCTTTCATGATCTTATGAGTCATTTCGAGATTAATTTGCAGGATTTTGAAAAAGGGGGTCAGGGGGTTTCACTGATGCAGGAGAGAAAGACGTGGAGGGGTTTCAGTTTTGCTTTATACTCTGCCTACTTTTGGCTGTTTTTGACTCTTTTTTTAAAGGCTTCTCTCCTTGTGCTAATCACTGCCACTGCAAAAAGGATTCGGAGCAGTAGAAGCAGCTTTGCTGTTTAACTGTTCATTGTCTGGATTTCTTTCCCAGAGAAGTCTTTTAAACTCTTACTTTGTATCGTGTACCTCCCTCTCGTGGGCCTTTAGCTCTCTTTTATGTTGTGTGTCCTCCATTTTTTCATTGCCTTTCCAGTATATGACCTTTTTTTAATGTTTCCTCTGTGAGTTTCTGCAATGACATTTTTATGTTTTTTGTCGGGGTCTGCAGACCTTTGCTTTTTGTTGTGCCGCAGCAAAGCCTGCCAACACTAAATGATGTCATTTATCTGACTCTGGTTCGCGGGTCTGGATTCTGGGTCGCTGTCGTTAAACGTTAGCAGTGTAACATGGCTGGTCTGCCTAACAACTCTGCAATATTGGGATTCTTTCCAAACCCATCTGTGTGGAAGAGCATTTATGTGAAAAGGAACCGATCATATGAACTAGTAGAGGACGATTCTTAAACTCTTCGACTCGTACACTTTTCCAAATCATTAAAACAACGGTTCAACACTTGGCATGGTCTGGTAGTTGGATTTGTAAAGTGCAAAATCACCTTTATAAGACCTCAAAACACTGAATCAGATCATGAACCTGCTGACCTGCCTTCTGAGAAATAGAAACCTAAGGAGGAGGACCAGGATCCTCACAGGTTTTCAGGATATCCCTCATTAATATTCATGAGGAAAAATGTGCATACATTTAGAATCATTGTATGTAAATTTATGTCATGAATATTAATGAGGGATATTCTGAAAACCCGACATGGATCTGGTCTTCGATGCCTGGAATTGGACAACATCAGTATAGCATTAAATTGCAGTCAAGGTTTACTGGATTACCTTCAAGAGGTAAGCAAAAAACTAGCAAGGGAATCAATATATCTTTATGTTTTGTTTATGTTTACAAATGTATATAGCACTTAAGCCCACAGGCTTAACTACCTAAATTACAAATAATTGTTAGTAAGGTAGACGTTAACAGTCAGGCAGTTCCATAGTCTGGATGCCTGCACAGAGAAAGAGCATCTGCTCCACATTACATACCTAAATGTTGTCATGACTAACACGCCAAGGTATGCTGATCCCATATTTCTGTTTTATATTGCATAAAAGGATTTTGAGAATAAGGGGAGCCAGGTTATGACAGCTTTTGGGGACCAAGCAAAGTGTCTTACATTGAATCCTCTGGTTTACTGGTAGCCAGTGCAGTGACCGAAGGATCTGCTAAATTCATTCACTTTGACCAAAATGTGGCTGCAACCTTCCCACAGCATTCTGGATCGTTTGGAGTTTGTCGAGGGAGGCTTTTGGAAATCGGTCATAAGTTGCATTATAGAAGTCTAAAGGACTAGAGACAAATGCATTTCCCAATTGCATCTTATGCGAAAAGGTAAAGTAATCAAAAAATCGCATTAATGTGTGCACACGAAAAAAACAAGCCCGGGATAATAACATGCTGCTGTGGACCTCCAATGACCCAATGCTGATCAAATATGGCTAACAGAGGGTTAAACCCTGCTGAGCAAAGCTTCTCACTCCCACTTGTGTCTGCATTAAACTGGCTAGTGGGGTCTGCAAACTTTGACTCTGTTGCTGTTTTGGACTACAGCCCAAATCAACACTAGTCAGTCTATTCAAGGTGAAGGATCCTGGGAGACGTAGCCCAGAACTTCTGAAGAGCTGCAAGTTGCAGGTCCTTGAGCAGGTATGAGGGGGGACAGTGGAAAGGGGACCCGGTTTGCTCTTGTTGATATTTGACTCCATGTCTTCACTGATGTCCAACTTCCTTCTAATAAAGAGTTCGGGAGAGGTTCTTGCAAGTGCAGGCTGATTCGCTGAAGCAAAACATGCACAAAATAACTTTAAAAGCTTCTGGAAGAGGGAGAAAGGTTAGGGGAAAGGGAGTGGTTGGGTCAGGCTAGATTGGGAGGTTTGTAAGAGAAAATGCAGTTCTATGCTTGCAAGGGTGTTGCCCTAACATTAGATCCTGGTCCCACTTAAGATTTCTATTGACATGTATGAGACTCAATGCATATTTTGGAGGGATTAGAAGTAAACAGGACATTTTTGGCAGTGTCTTTTACAGCCACAGGAATGATTTTCAGAATAGAACACTTTGTTTTATAACAAAATGACAATAGGTTAGACGACTTCATCAGTAGCCTCTGTTTAATGTTACACTGAAAGGTCTCATTAAGGCAACTCTCCAGCTGTAATTGCAGGCATAGTTTGTAACTATTTTGTAACTGCCATGATCTGTCCCTCACAGCGCATTACAATAATGTAAAAGTCAACGTGTGAGTGGAGAGATTTGCAAGCAAAACCTGCACCTGCTTTTTAAAATCTGTATTCTCCATTTTGAGCTATAGTCCGCTCAAACTTTAACAAGGAAAAACAGTGGGGTTTACTGCAGTCAATATTTGGATGGTTTTGTGTAGCTGTTTATAATATAATTTAAGTGTTGCAAGAAAATCTGTTATTAGACCTTCAGAAAGAAAGGTGTTACAAGAAATATCAGTACTGCCACTGCTTTACTGTGAGAAAAGGACCTAACTTTCTTTCAAAAGCATGGCTGAAGGAAAAAAGTTTGAAATTGTACACACGTTTTAAATGCTAGAAAGACAAGTGTCACTTGTGCACTAGCTGTTTGTATGTTCTTGGTGTGTGAATCTTTAAAGGAATGGGTTCTGGAGGCACACACACTTGCTCTGCTTTATTTAGAAGCAACTTTTGTTTTAGCTCACGTGATGAGGCTGACAAGGGTGATTTATGCAGGTTCGCAGGAGGCTAATTCAGCAGGAGCTGAAACCGGCTCCTTCCTTGGATTTACAAATCTTTTCCCAGGAGCACTTTTATCTTTACCAGTAGCTCAGTAGCGCTCAGCGCCCCTGTCTTTCGATCCCCGATATATCTGAAGTAAGAGGACTGTGGCGGCATAGGGCACGTATATGCTCCTGACACTAACGTGCGTCTTGCCAGCACATCATTTGTACTGCAGCACAGCCCCTTGGATACGTTCAGGCCACCTTTGTAAGGTGACTTGCACATTTCTCAAGGTAAAGCAGATTTTTTTTAAAATGCATCCTCTATGCATTTTGTGTTTGCATTATCTTTTGTGAATTTTGCAAGAAACAGCCAGGTGGAAGCCATTAGTCATTTCAGCACTTTGCTTTCTTTAAGCATCCCTGGTCGGAAAGGTTCTGACCTTGTGACCTCTTCCATTAACTTAATACTTTGTACATGGGCTAGCAGGAAAAGGCCTAACTTCTTCAA
Source organism: Ambystoma mexicanum (assembly GCF_040938575.1). NCBI lineage: Eukaryota > Metazoa > Chordata > Amphibia > Caudata > Ambystomatidae > Ambystoma > Ambystoma mexicanum. The sequence goes on along the minus strand of NC_090929.1, from coordinate 89,734,018 downwards.
CCCAATGTTTACAGCAATATTGCAGCTGCATGAATTGTCAGAAGCTTAACCCACCGGATCTTTGACCCGAACCTCCTAACAGTTTGTCTGAACCCGGATCACCGGAACACAGTGAAAACTCGGGGGATTCGGGCTTTGGCTGAATTTATTCCCCAAGGTTTACTGAACACTGGGAAAAGATGAAGGCAACAACAGAACCCCAAACTGCCCCTGGGTGGAGTGCAGTCATTGGAAAAAAAAGACCAGCTTTGCAAAATTAATTGCTGAAAGTAAATGGGTCATTTAAACTGTCCACAAGTTCAGACTTTCTGCAGACCGAGACCAGCGTGGCTAAAACGAAGTGTGAGCAAACTAGCAAAATGCCGTATGGCTAATGGTATACCATGTAAAGAGAAACAGCACTATTTTTTATAGAACACGCGTTCTACCATCACTGCCTGCATTCAACCGTATACGTTTCCCCCATGCAGCCCCTCCCCTGTTCTAAATGTAATCAAAGCCTCCTTGCTCATGCCCTTCCTGCAAGCAGACTGTGGTCTGGTGATCATGGGCGTGTGCAGAACATGTCTTGCCCAAGGATTTGTCACTTTGAAACTACTAAGGTGGTGATTTGGTACAGTACAAAAACATACTAACATTACAAAACGCACCACTTAATTCTCCAGCATCTCAGGCACACACCCAGACATGTACACCCCCCTCCCACCCCCATAGACATGGTTAGTTTGCTGCAACACAGTTCAATTCTCTTTGGCCATGTAACCTTTCCCCACTGCACCCCCAACCAGACACTTCTTCAGGTCACTCCAGCTTCTGACAAGGAGCCCATGAGAGGGAGTCGGGAGGGGAGGAGGCCTGGGGGGGGTTGTAGACTATTTACTAACTTTCACAAGGGTGTCTGGTGCATGCACTCCCACAGCATGCACCAGACACCAGTGCCACTATGGGCCGCACTGGTTCGAGGGACACTGCCAGCATTAGCATGCTGGTAGTAAAACATTGCCTGCGGCATTCCCATTTGATCCCCTAAACCCCCCGCACACAGGAAAAAATCCAGGGCTACAGATGGTGGGGCGGGGTACACTGACAGTTTCCTAAAAGTTGCATTTTCACCTTTCAAAGAACTGGGGCAGTTCCTGAACTGGGTGTCCCTCTCCACTAGGAGGTTGGGGGAGCGAGACATGAGGGAACCCAATCGTCCCGTGTCCGTCGGCCCGCTCTGCCCCGGAAAATATGATTTAGAATTCCTAGACACTCTATTGGTTACGGCATTGGTGAATGTGGGGGCTTCCCGAATGCCCCCGATCTACACGAGAGCTTCAGAGCTTTCATTAGCCCGCTCTGCCCTTGCCCCTCCACAATAAGGGGCGTTTCCATGCGGAGGGGGGCATCTGGTCCAGGACAGACCTCTCCTGCAGATCACAACACTCTATTGGAGGATGGAAACAAGTCAAGAAGAGAGCAGCGTCTGCCATTCCTTTTACCACAATGATAGACCAATGATATTATAATGATTTACAGTGAAACACTGCACCATTAAAACCTGAGCATCAGTGACGTACTGCACAGTTATCTCCGGAAGGACCAGTCTGTCTTTCCCCCCTAAAGACACATTAAGCAGGTTCTGGCCTCAGTCGCCATTGGCAGATGCGTGCACTGTCCAAATATTGAGTGTGTTTGCAATGGCGTGCCGTTATGTCCACTTGCTAAGTTTAACCAGGGTGTTTCCCAGTGGACCTCCTGGGCCGCCAGTGTGGAACAGAGCCGCATTCTGCTCTACCCCGGCCCTGCTCCATTAATATAGACTTCGCCGACCATGTGCCGCCATTTTACGGTTGAAGGGAAACCCCAGCTCCCCTTATTCCAGTAATTATAGCTATATTGGCAGCTCTGGTAACATCATTACAAGTTTGGACTATTAGGCTCTTGTCTTTGGAAGGGGGTGGGGAGGGCAGTATAGCTGTGAAATATTCATGTTGAATAAAATGCTGCAGGAGTGAGGATTTTTGGCAAGCAGACATCCAACATGCATACATTGTAATGATCCAAACATAACATTTAATATGTTCTATATCGTGTGTGGGTTAAAAAAAAACATGACTGAAACATACATAAACATACATGGTTTAAAAGGTATAACATCTGCACGAGACCTTCTCCCTCCTGTGCCATACTGTGAAAATCTAAGTTTGAAAATGATCTCATTAAACCCATTTTCCCCTATAACATGAGCTGACTTTTTTTTATCGTTGCATCTCAAAGCGGTGATTAAACTCGTGTTTTTAATTTAAAGTAACGTGTAGAGCGGGTGGGCATGTTACCAAAGGCATTGCGTACATTACTGAAAGCCCCCCAGGCCACATATACGACTGTGGCGCTTTCTGCAGACCTCACAGTCTTGGAAAGAACAGGATGTGCCAAGCACTATGAATTATGCTCGTTTCATTGGTACTTCCCCCATGTCAGCATTTATAAGATGGCAAACGTCTGGAAAAGTTCTGCAGGCTGACGGGAAGTCCTGGCCAGGCTGTATTTAAATAGCAGTGGTCAACCTCCGAGGTCAGAATATGAGTGATTATGTAAACCAGGGCCCGGAAACCCCGCTGCTTCTGTAATTAAATGCATGGTTTGAAAAATGAGGGCATTACACGATAGCTAGTGAAACAGAAACGAGATTATTTTAAAGCATGTTATGTGTGATTTAGGTATGCATTTGTGTTTACATGATAAGTGAGCACATATCTATATATGTATATTCATTAATATATGTATACATACGCACCCATATATTTATACCAATAAATGTGCGTTTTTGTGTGTATATTTACAAAACCTGCAGCGACTGAAAGCTTAGGTGACCTGCCTTTAAAACACGTGGAACTTTTATTTCAAGTTCTCAAAGCTTCATGCAAAGAAAAACTCCGTGTGGCAGTTTGTATGTATAAGCACAATAATCATTTAGCAGGGTGATATTCTATGAGGAACTTCCAGAGTCTTTCTTTCATGGCAGTCAACACGTGACAAGGTCAGCAGAGCTGCGAGGCCTCTGAAAAGAGAACTCGTAGGAAGCAGGTGGAGTCCGAGGATGACTGTCACTGGGCAGGAAGAGGCAAAAGGCATGACGAGAGTCACTACAAGCGAGGCTCCAGAGTCCTAATCAGAGGTTGAGGCACTGAAACCCTCAGACCAAGATGTAGATGTGAATCCAGAGTAGAGCCCAGGGTTAAGAAGTCATTACAAGGGTGAGCAGACTCAGACCTCAGAAACGCTGTTGCCAACCGGTGGCAGCGCAGAGAGGAGCACAGAGGAGAAATAAGGGCGTGCTCGCCATTCAAGATTCCAGCACAGGACTGGTGCTGGAAGAGGAGGAGAGAGGACTGAACCTGTAGCGGGAGAAGCCTGGCAGAAACGCCAAAGGGCAGCGATGAGAAGTCGAAAGGACAGGCACACAGCCAAAGGCAGGGATCAAGAAGATCAGACAGGTTGGTCCGCAAACACCGTAAAAAGAAGTTCAATCATTTGATGCAAGCTGGGAAATGTAGTTCCGCATCCAGCCACATCCTTGCAAGGTGAGAGGAAAGAAAGCTGGATCATTGGGTATGGACTTGGGAATAAATCTCAATACCCAGCCAACGGTCTAACAAAGAGAAAGAGCGTACATCATTTGGTGCAGTTAGGGGACAACATACAAAACACAGCTGATGGCCAGCCAGCCCAGAGGAAAATAAATAACCTCAATTAATTGATAAGTGCTGGGAAACCAAATCCCAAGCAAGCCCATTTGAATTATGGGACCCAACTCCAGTACCCAGCCAAAAGCTTACAAGGCATTCGAGAGAGAGAACTTGACTCCCCTGGTACTTGCTGGGAGACGAGCCAAAGCCTAACGAGTTCAGTGGGAGGCCCCTTGACTCATTCAGTGCGTGCTGGGAAAACGCGGTCGAACATCCAGGCCAAGGCTAAGAGATCTCGTCGGAGGCAAGGTTCCTGAAGGACTCTATCAGAAGAGACGAATCCCTTTTTCCATGCTGAAAAAGGAAGTCTCAACTAATGTTGTATGACGTTTCTGGGCTTCGCTCTAATGCACTTAGCGAAGTTTAGCACACAACCTTGCAATCTTCAGGAAGTTGCAACGTTTTTCGGAGGCACCACTGCATGCCCACAGATTGGGTTTAGCGCATGTGATCATAAGTGTGATAATTGGTGGTAATTTAACCTCCAGAACAACTGCCAGCCAAAATCCAATTCTGATAATTTATACCTGTCAACCCATGGGGATAAGTATTCCCACAAAACACAATTTTCTGAAATGATTTCTCACAAGCTAAAGGTCAAGAAAGGATAATAGAGAGGGGCATGCCATGCACAGGAGGCTTTAGGCCACAGTATACCTCTATCACCATAATACAGGCGAGCATGTCATGCACAGGAGCTATTAGGCCACAGTATGCCTCTTCCAGCACAATAGAGACAAGCATGCCATGCACAAGGGTCATTAGGCCATGGTATACCTGTTCCAGGATTATAGAGAGGAGCATGCCATGCACAGGAGGCATTAGGCCACAGTATACCTCTCCCAGTATTATAGAGAGGAGCATACCATGCAGAGGAGGCATTAGGCCACAGAATGCCTCTCCTAGGAATATAGAGAGGAGCATGCCATGCACAGGAGCTATTAGGCCACTGTATGCCTCTTCCAGCACAATAGAGACGAGCATGCTATGCACAGGAGGCATTAGGCCACAGTGTACCTCTTTCAGGATAATAGAGATGAGCATCCCATGCATAGGATGCATTAGGCCACAGTATACCTCTCCCAGTATTATAGAGAGGAGCATGCCATGCACAGGGGGCATTAGGCCACAGTATACCTCTCCCAGTATTTTAGAGAGGAGCATGCCATGCACAGGGGGCATTAGGCCACAGTATACCTCTCCCAGTATTATAGAGAGGAGCATGCCATGCACAGGAGGCATTAGGCCATGTTATAACTCTCCCAGGATTATAGAGAGGCGCATACCATGCACAGGAGGCATTAGGCCACAGTATGCCTCTTCCAGGATAATAGAGAGCAGCATGCCATACACAGAAGGCATTGGGCCACGGTATACCCCTTCCAGGATTATAGAGAGGAGCATGCCATGCACAGGAGGCATTTTGCCACATTATACCTCTTCCAGGATAATAGAGACGAGCATGCCATGCACAGGAGGCATTAGCCACGGCATACCTCTTCCAGGATAATAGAGATGAGCATGCCATGCACAGGAGGCATTAGGTTGCGCTATACCTTTTCCAGGATAATAGAGACGACCATAAGATGCACCGGTGGCATTAGGCCACAGTACACATTCCAGGATACTAGAGGCGAGCATGCCATGCACAGGAGGCTTAGGCCACAGTATACCTCTTCCAGAATAATAGAGATGAGCATGCCGTGCACAGGAGGCATTAGGGCACAGTATTCTACTTCCAGGATAATAGAGACGACCATACGATGCACCGGTGGCATTAGGCCACAGTAAACCTCTTCCAGGATGCTAGAACCAATCATGCCACGCACAGGAGGCACTAGGACACATTATACCTTTGCCTGCATAATAGAGAGGAGCATGCCACGCACAGGAGGCAATAGGCCACCGCATACCTCTTCCCAGGATAACAGAAAGGAGCATGCCATGCGCAGGAGGCATTAGCCACGGTATACCTCTTCCAGGATAACAGAGAGGAGCATGCCATGTGCAGGAGGCATTAGCCACGGTATACCTCTTCCAGGATAACAGAGAGGAGCATGCCATGCACAGGAGCCATTATCTACAGCATACCTCTTCCAGGATAACATAGGAGCATGCCATGCACAGGAGGCAATAGGCCACTGTATACCTCTTCCCAGGATAACAGAAAGGAGCATGCCATGTGCAGGAGGCATTAGTCACGGTATACCTCTTCCAGGATAACAGAGAGGAGCATGCCATGCACAGGAGGCATTATCTACAGTATACCTCTTTCAGGATAACAGAGGAGCATGCCATGCACAGGAGGCAATAGGCCACCGTATACCTCTTCCCAGGATAACGGAAAGGAGCATGCCATGCGCAGGAGGCATTAGCCACGGTATACCTCTTCTAGGATAACAGAGAGGAGCATGCCATGCACAGGAGGCATTATCTACAGCATACCTCTTCCAGGATAACAGAGGAGCATGCCATGCACAGGAGGCAATAGGCCACCGTATACCTCTTCCCAGGATAACAGAAAGGAGCATGCCATGCGCTGGAGGCATTAGCCACGGTATACCTCTTCCAGGATTATATAGAGGAGCATGCCATGCACAGGAGGCATTAGCCACGGCATACCTCTTCCAGGATAACAGAAAGGGGCATGCCATGCGCAGGAGGCATTAGCCACGGCATACCTCTTCCAGGATAACAGAGAGGAGCATGCCATGCAGAGGAGGCAATAGGCCATGGTATACCTATTCCAATATAACAGAGAGGGGCATGCCATGCACAGGAGGCATTAGTCACGGCATACCTCGTCCAGGATAACAAGGAGGAGCATGCCATGCACAGGAGGCATTAGCCACGGCATACCTCTTCCAGGATAACAGAGAGGAGCATGCCATGCACAGGAGGTATTATCTACAGCATACCTCTTCCAGGATAACAGAGGAGCATGCCATGCACAGGAGGCAATAGGCCACCGTACACCTCTTCCCAGGATAACAGAAAGGAGCATGCCATGCGCAGGAGGCATTAGCCACGGCATACCTCTTCCAGGATAAGAGAGACGAGCATGCCATGCACAGGGGGCATTATGCCATGGTATACCTCTTCCAGCATAATAGAGATGAGCATGCCATGCACAGGGGGCATTATGCCATGGTATACCTCTTCCAGCATTTTAGAGATGAGTGGTGCTGGAGGGATTAATGTAAGATTTTGAAGATTGATAAATTAACGAAAGCTTCAGGACATATAATAGTGTTCAGCAGTATGGACAGATAAATGTTTAAGTTCAATATGGATGAATGGATTATTGAATTTGCAAAGCCAATAAGACAAAGTGGACCGCTAAGAACATTGAGGCCACTGCAGAAACAGCTCAAATAATGTGAACGAATATGTTCGAGGATTTCTAGTCAATATATGGAAAGAGAAACACTGCTCATGATGGGGTTATATTCAGCTGTTTGGCTCTGGTCAGGATGGTCATAAGATCATACATTAAATAGAAAATGGATCTTTATTGTAATTTAATTGATAAATTGTCCACCACTAAGAAACCCCTGGATAATCGGCTGAATAGCAGCCATATAATGCATAGACATATCTTTGATATTAGAATTTCTCCTGCGTGGGGTCTGGCATGGATTCATATGCTCATGAATATTCCCCGCCATCAGGCTGGGAATCCTCGGTAAGAAAAAGAAAGCAGTTTTGCTTTCAAAGCTTGAAAGCGGACTTTCTCTCATTATCCCATCACCGGAGGCTGGGTCATACTGCACCCATCCAATGATGACCGTCTCCCTGAGTCCCGTCCCCGGCAGTTATCTTCAGATTTTTACCATATGTTTCAGTGCAGGGAGTCCTTGTGAGTTGCTCTTCGACCTATTTTTCATAATTGTTTTTTGATAAAAAAAATCTTGTTTTTGTCCTAAATATCTTGTCAGCTGACTCATAGTCAGTGCCGGTAGCGGCAAACCTTTGCCAGTGAAGATCATCAACTACACTACACTGTCGGTTTTTCATGGGAAGGTCTAGTGAGGCCTATTTCGTGCCTCGCCATTTCGGACAAAGGCAAGAGGACTCTGTTCAGGCTCTGCTTCCGATGTGGTTTGAGGAACATCTATGTGGATGACAGGCACACAAGTTGCCTCTATTATCTGTGGCCCTCATTACGACCCTGGCGGAGGACCATGGTGCAATTTGCACCATGGTCCATGGCGCTAAGCTGCCAACTCCGCCATGGGGGTTGGCGGACTTACCGCCCCATTCCGAGGTTGGCGGGGCGGTAAGTCCCCAATCCCCATTTACCCTTCCCCATTCCCATTCCTGGCCCCATAGGGCATAATGGGAGTGGGGAAGGCGTTAATTACGCCACCGTAAATTACGGTGGCGTAATTAACAACAAGGTCCCTTAGCGCCATGGATTTTAACGCCTGCTAAAAGCAGGCGTTAAAATCACCATGGCGCCAAGGGAACTCGTACTCAGGCGGTAAGGTACGCCATGGTTTACGCCGGCGTAAACCCCTTTCCGCCAGGGTCGTAATGAGGGCCTGTATCTTGACCATGAGGCGGACCACTCCGCGACATCTGCAAAAGTTTCCCAGCCAAGACCAAGAGAGGCTGTTACCGACAGCTCTGCTGGAGTGGATTCCGGGCACACTCAGGCAGATCCCAGATCCAGTCGACCTCTGGAGCGCTCTCTGTCGGGTAAGAGGACATATCCCAGCTGGGTGTCCATAAGGCAAAGTGTTATGCAGAGGAGCCGACTAGAGACGCTGCTGCTGCGGGTCCTATTTCGGGGCACACACGCTCTCTGTTACCATGCCCGTCCACTGTAAGCCGGCTGGTGGGTGGGGTATCATCTGTGAAACCTTTGAAACATGGCCCGTCGTTGAAGGATAAACCGAAAAAGCATTCCCGTAAGGAGGTCACATCAAGGTCCTCGTTGAAGGTTACGTCCATGATTTAATTGGCGGAGATGCTGCAAAAAGCAGATGCCCCCATCAATGATACCTCTGACCACGACTTTGACGACCAAGTCCCCATCGACAGTTTCCTCGTGGATGCTGCATCGCCGTCAGCGACCCCGTCAACAAACCCATTGCTGGTGCCGTCGGTGACCCTGTCGACGATGAGAGAGAAATCCAGGGTATCGCTGCCTAGGAGGCCCATGACTGCTCCGACCACGGCTACTGTCTTGTCAACTACCACTCCTCAGTCGGTAAAGGCACCAGTGGTATCTTCTGAGTTGAAGGAGCCGGCAAGACCAAAGGATCTGTTACCACCAACAGATTTTCTTCCCAGACCAGGGGGCATGGGGGATCGGAAGGAGGTCGCAAGCGGCCCAGTGGTGACAGTCTACAGATGTTCTGAGGAGGAAACATTACATGAATGCCTATACATGGGTGGCAACAGCCCGATAGGCATGGGGTCACCAAGGCATACTAGCCCAGTGAGGCTTATTAGTCCTCCGTCAGTGCCCCCTTGTGTGGCCCCTCCACAGGCCGCTAGGGACATGTCTCAGGATATTTTCACTGCGCTCAGTTCTCTGGTCTCGGAGATACAACAGTGGCTGCCACACCCCATAGGGGAGCAACCCCAGGTATAGCCATCCAAGGCTTCTGCACAGGCATCGCTCGGCTACCCCAAGGCGACCACCAACTCCACCGCCTGTCCCAGCAGCACCAGCGGGGGATGCACCACAGATGGATACTGCAATGGGTACTGATAGTGGCACCACAGACACGGATGTGTTTGCCACTATATTCCTGCAGATGTGGACCCAATAGGTGCTGATGATGCTCCCAGGGTTTCTCCCCCAGTTGAGGTGGGGTCGTTCCACCCCATCATGGCAAGGGCATCTACCCTCTTCAACTTGGTGCCTGAGGATAAGAAAAAGGAGTGTTTCCTTTACCAGAGCCGCACATCGGCTAGGAGATGATATTGTCTGTCCCTTTACTTGACGAGGTGTAGGAGGAAGGCCTCGCGCTAATGAAGACTCCAAGCTGTGTACCAGCAAAACGGGACAGGCTAGAGAAGAAATACGGGGTGCCGGCCTCAGCCCCCAAGTGCCTTAGATCACAGTCTTCACCAGATTCCGTGGCCTCAGCCACAGTAAGCAAATGGTCTGCAAACCCGTCCTCCAGGTCTATGGTTCCGCCAGATCAAGAAGGAAAGAAGCTGGATGCAATGGGAAAGGAGATCATATACACTGCAGCATCAACCGTCAAGGCCACTAACGCTCTGGCCATTCTAGCCCGGTATGAGTTATGGTTCAAGCTGGGCCCACTCCCAGATTTCTTGCTGGATGACAAGAGGACAGAGGCGCTCACCCTTTTTCAGGAAGGAGAGGTGGCCTCCGACCATGCCATCCCAGTAGCCATGGATGTCGCAGACTCAGGTTTTTGCCAAATGGATAATGATGTGGCACTCAGGCACCAAGGCTGGTTGAAGGCCACCAACTTTAGACCTGATGTCCAGGCCAAGGTGGTTGATATGCCCTTTGACAGGGATAACCTGTTCGGAATGGTAGTGGATGATACTCTGCAGGCGATAAGGACAGAAACTGAGACAGCAAGATCCCTAGGGACCCGGCAACAGCATTGGTCCTCTACCTTTCGATCTTCAAGGGGAAATTCCACAGGAGGTAGAGGATATGCCTCTGCCTCCTACCATCAGCCCTCCCGCTCCATGGCACAGAAACCATACATAGGCCGGTCGCAGGCCTTTGGATGAGAGTTGTAGCATTGGCAATGCCCACAAGGCAAGACGCACACACCCAAGAAAGCCTGAGTCGGCCCTAGGCGGGGATCCTCACTTTTGCATCCCAGTGGGGGTTGTCTATCATATTTCGTCAATGCGTGGAAGGACATCACTACTGAGAAATGGGTGCTGGACATACTTAATCAGGGACACATCCTGGAGTTCAAAAACAGGTGCCCTTGTATTCCCTCTGTAGTGAGGAAGGAGCTACACATGGCCCAGCTGCTCCAGGAAGTGCAGACCATGCTGGCAAAACAGGCAATAGAACCCATCCCTCTGCGCCTGCGGGGCTATGGTGTGTACTCCAAAATACTTTCTAGTCCGAAAGAAATTGTGAGGGTGGCGCCCAATCCTGGATTTGCAAAGCTTCAACAAATACCTAAAAGTGCTTAGCCAACTGGAGGCTTAGATTACATGATGACGCTGGACCTCCTGGAGGATGTCTACTTTCATGTCTCCATACAACTGAAGCAAAGAGCATTCCTGCACTTCGTAGTTCTGGGACGTCACTACCAGTTCAGAGCTCTGCCCTGCCGTCTAAACTTGGCGCCAATCGTTTTCACAAAATACTTGGCCCCAGTGGCAGCTCATGTATGGCTCAAAGGCATACACGTATACCCTTACCGGGACGACTGGCTCATCCAGTCATGTTCTCAGAACCTGGCAATACAGTACACAGAGGAGACCATACACCTTCTGACAGAACTCGGATTCTCCATCAATTATCCAAAATCAGGCATAGAGCCTTCACGGGTTGTTCTGTTTCTAGGTGCCCGCCTCAAGACGGTGGCATCCTTGGCATACCCCTCAGGGGAGAGAGTGGTGGCCATCCTGGGGAAGGTACATCAGCTATCCACGATACGATCCGCGACCATCCTGGTGATCAAGTCACTACTAGGCATGATGTCCTCGTGCATTCTCCTGTTCCCGTTCTGCAGGCTGCAGGTGATGCTGCTTCAAGAGTTCCTGAACGCCAGGGGGATGGACGAACAAGCTTACCCTCTACAAGGAATTCAGATAGTCCATACAATGGTGGGGAGTGCCCTCAAACCTCTCTCAGGCTTCCCTGTTTTAAATCCCAACTTTCCAGGCTACGGTCACCACACATGCCTCCCTGGATGGATGGGGGCCTCACACCAGGCAGTCCCATGCCAGGGATCTCTGGCTACCGGAAGAGAAAATTCTGCACATCAATGTGCTGGAATTACAAGCTGAATTCTGAAATCTCAAGTCATTCCTGACTCTTCTGAGGGGGCAGTTAGTAAGGATCTTCACAGATAACACCACCACAATGTTCCACATCAGGAAACAAGGCGGGACCCAATCCCCTCAATAGAGGCTCAAGCCCCATGGTATTGGGCGATTCTTCAAGACATGTTCCTCATCCGGTTTCACCTGGCAGGCATTACGAACACTGTAGAAGACACCCTCAGCAGGGAGCTGCGGTCCTGCCACGAATGGGAGATTCAACAGAAGCAGGTGTCTTTCCTCTTCAGCAAATGGGGCCATCCCCAGATCGACCTCTTCTCTATCTACGGCAGCAAATTTCAAATGCACAGAGTTCGCCAGCAGGTTTCCCCAGCCGGGGAGCCTAGGGGACACCTTCTCGCTCATTTGGGAAGGATGGTTTTGCATGCCTTCGCCCCAATTCCTCTTTTATTGCGTGCCAACAACATGCTCAACCTCTGTCACTGCAGGATGAAACTCATCGCCCCAGCGTGGCCCCGCCAGATCTGGTACCCGGACCTGCTCTGCCTGTCGGTGGTGGCTTATAGTGATATTTTCTAATTACATTATGTCGAAAGTCATAATGTCGAAAAAAAAAATTCTAATGTCTATTTTTGTTTGTTCTTTGTTTGAAATGGGGGATCCCCCCAACTCTCCTTTTTTGTAATTTTCTTTTTTGTTTTATCCTTTTCTTTTACTTGGGGAACCCAAAAAAAACATGTAAATAAATAAAAATATTTGAAATTTTTTTTTTCGACATTTTTTTCTCGACATTTTTGGCATTCGATCTAATGTTTTCGACTTTTTCACTGCACACCACCCAGCATCATTGAACCTCACAGCTTGGCTCCTGCAGCCCTAGAGTTTGGCCACTTTAATCTTCCTATGGAATGTAAAGTGGTTCTTGCCAAGGCCAGGGCTTCATCTACACTATTGTGTTACGGGCACAAGTGGAAGCGCTTCACGGTGTGGTGCAGGTCCCATAAGATCACTCCTCTGTGCATCACAGGCCCCTTAACTCCTGCCGTACCTAATGTCACTAGCCAAGGCTGGATTGGCCCACGCCTCCATCAGGGTTCATCTGGCAGCTAAATCCCGATAAACCCGCCCGCTGGGCAGACCATCCTTGTGGTCCCACAGACACGTCAAAGAATTCATGAAAAGCCTCTTCAGATCCTTGCCTCCAGTGAAAGCTTCTACCCCAGCGTGGGAGCTCAACATCATTCTCACCAGGCTCTTGGTGCCACCATTGCAACCATTGCATCAAGCCCCCTGAAGCTTCTTTCTTGGAAGACAGCGTTCCTAGTGGCTATCACCTCAGCCAGGCGGGTCGGGGAAATGCAAGCTCTCTCCTGCAAACGCCCATACCTGTCGTTTCATGCTGCAAGGTGGTGCTTCAGTCCCACCCTTCCTTTATGCCTAAGGTTCCGTCTACATTCCACCTTAACGAACCCCTGGTGCTTCCAGTCTTCTTCCTGAATACTGCTTCAGCCGCTGAACGGTCACTGCATACGCTGGACGTTGCTCGGGCCTTGAAGTTCTATATGGCTCGCACAAAGGATTTTCGGAAGACTTCCCAACATTTTTGTGAACTTTGGTCCTGTGAATCAGGGAAATGCCCTGTCAAAGGCTTCAATATGCAGGGGGCTCTCTGGCTGCATCATGCATTGTCATCGTCTGGCCAACAGACGACTCCCGGGACAGCCTAGAGCGTATTCCACCAGAGCCCTCACAGTAACTATGGCTTTTGTCTTCCGGGTCCCCCTGCAGGACATTTGCAGGGCTACTGGGTGGAGGTCTATACACACCTTCACCAGGTTCTACTGTGTCGACCGGGATTTCAGGGAGGAGTCCAGAGTCGGCCAAGCGGTACTGCACAACTTGCTTGAGTTGAGTCAGTTCCAGGGGTAAGTCTTTGTACTTCTGTTGAGGTTTGCCACCTTCTGTGGTTGTGTATTTGTGTACTGTTGTATAATTATATTCATGAGCATGTGAATCCATACCAGACCCCATGCTGGAGAAGGAACAAGTTACTTACCTATAATTGTTGTTCTCAAGCATAGTTCTGGCATGGACTTACATGGGAACCCTCCCTCCTTCTCCGCGGTGCTCTACTGAGTTCATACTGGCACCTCACTTGCTTTGAATCTGATGATGGACACCGGAGGCGGCACTCAGGGAGATGGTCGTCAATGGATGGGTGCAGGATGCCCCAGTCTCCAGTGATTGGATAATGAGAGAACAGCATTTTTCAAGCTTGATATGATATATTATAAGTCATTTATAACGTGCTTGTACACAAGTGTTTCTAGGCGCGACAACACAGGGAGTGAAGATAGAGGGAGGACAGGACAAACGATCTTACTAGGCCTTGTGTCATTCAGATCGTGTAAGTGCGAGAACGAGAAGTACAAAGGGAAAGGGGGGAAACAGGAGCAATGCTTTGAGTAAGTGCAGCCAGTGCAGCACGGCTCTGGGTTGTGCAAGGAGAACAACGGACTGTAGGGTTACAGTTACAGCCACTAAGTGCGTGGTAGGCCTGGAGGCAGTGCAAGGGTGACTGATCAAGAAAGAACCTGGTACCCAGTGAGACTCTGAGGGTAGCCAAGCAACCAGTCGGTGCAGCAGACCGGTAGGTCAGGTAGGTCAGCTGGGGAGGGAGAAAGAGAAAGCTGAGGAGAAGAAGAATGTTTTGAGATGCTTCTGGAACTTTAGGTGAACTGGCTCAAGTTTGAGAGGGGCAAGGAAGCCATTCCAGAGGGAGGCACCTGCAGAAGAGAGAGATCTACCCCCCACTCCCTTCCGTGAGAAGCGTCTAACCCTTAGAGAGCTGGAGGTAGCTGATCGAAGGGCTCGATAAGGAAGGTATTTTGGAAGACAGCGTTGGATGGCCCCGGCCCCCGAAAGCCTTGTGGACAATGCAAAGGGTCTTGAACTTGATCCTTGCAGCCACCGGGAGGCAGTGGAGTGATTTCAGGGCTGGAGAGATACGGTCCCTGGGCTTGAGACTAGGGATACGTCTTGCAGTCCTGTTCTGGATGAGTTGCAGAGGGCGGAGAGTAGAGGAAGGCAGATTGAGAAAGAGGCTGTTGCAGTAGTCCAGCCTAGAGAGCCTTTGAGGAGGGGCAGCTGGTAGTGGGACTTCTTGGCGATGTCCGAGATGTGAGGAGAGAAGCTTTTAAAGCAAGACTGCTTTCTTTTTCTTACCGAGGATTCCCGACCTGATGGCAGGGAATATTCATGAGCATGTGAATCCATGAAAGATCCAATGCTGGAGAACAACAGTTACAGGTAAGTAGCATGTTCCTTGTGAGGCCAAACAACAGTTGAGGAGACATCTACGTTTTATGATAAGCAAAGTGCTGCCTCTTGACCATGTACTTCAATATTATTAAAGAAAGGGTTGGCCTGTATTGCAAACCTTTACAGGCTACTCCAGGTATGCTTAGGGCTGCTTGACTTCCCTTTATGTCGTACCAGCTGAAATCCACTCGCGGTCAAAGCAATCCGCTCACAATCATTGGACGATGATAGACCCAAATAGGACCCGTGATAGGTCAGAACTGAGCTCAAAGCAGAATATTAAAACCCTCCTTGAAGACGCAGCTCATGAACAGTCAGTTGTGGATTTAGCTTCCAAGCCTCAGCCCAATGAATCTTATGATCCCTTATTAAATGGGCTCCAGCACTATGTTAATGCCTTCCCTAATACACATTTAGAAGAACTTACTTATGTATAACATGTAACTGGCTCCCGCCTATGGAAGTGATTGGGGCCTGGCAAAATATATCAGCCAAAATGCTGTCTATGTAGCACTAGCAGGTTTGTCCAACTCCGGGCCTCAAGGGCTGGAATCCTGAGGGGTTTTCAGAATATCGCTCATTAATATTCAAGAGGAACAATTTGCATACATCTAGAATCATTGTATTCAAATGTATCTCATGAATATTAAAGAGGGGTACCCTGAAAAACCAGCATGGATCCGGCCCTTGGGCCTGTTGTTGGACAACCCTGCTAGAGTAACGGAGACAATTAAGCATTTAATACTATATTGTAGTCAGACCCTGTCAATGCGCTAGAAGGACTTTAGAGAATACTATGTACCACTTTTTGATAATGAAAGGGAAGAAAGGTTGTGTGCAACAATTATATGTATCTGATTTATGGTGTGGAATGAATTTATTATGATCTTACATTGGCACAATATTTCTTTTAATGAATGTAATTATGTTTATGAATTGCTAGGATTGTGAAGATCTATGTATTATGTTTTGTATAAAAAGATACTTATTGTAGCTGTATTATACTTATTTAAAAAACGAACACGCCTGCAGAGGTGAATACATGGGTTTTATGTTGAGTGTGTGTGCCCTGGAAATAAAATCGTCTAATTAAATAAACAAGCACTTAACCTATGCAGATACCCCATGGAACAATGGAGGCATCTACTCGCGCCACAGGTGGTAGGAGGAAATTGGGAGCTTGTGATTTCCTACCGCCTTTTAAGGTCATAGGAATAGTGAAGATGGACAAGGACATTCTTTACTCAACTAAGAAAATCAGCATATTCAAAAATGGGCTGGTCAATGTAAATGAACCGCAGGTGACGGTAAGTTTCAGTGGAGTCCACATTATGGTATCCCTATCAGGCTTTGCAAATTCTTAAAAATCCCACTAGACCTCTAGGGTGAGTTCCTTAGTTTTCATTCTCACCCTAAGAGAAATGAACTCGCCCAATGATGAAGGGTGACAAAATATTCACCAGTGCTTTCATGTCACCATAAGCACTTGCCATATTTGGTTCAATGCTGCCACCCAAAGACCAGTCGTGCAGAGTGAAACTTTTAATTGCCATTTACTGCAAACAAAGTTTGTCTGCAGTAAATGGCACATACAAGTTTCAAACATCCCCATACTCGCCAGCAATGGTACTCACCCTTCAGAAAATCTCCTCACCAATGCGAGTGGGTTAGCAGAGTTTGTGAGCCCTGCATAGTTTGCAAACCAACACAATGCCTATGCACCTGCATTCATACTATGTAACTTCAAATTGAACTGTAAATTGCAAATATCTATGTAACTTCTAAGATTTCTTGTAACCAGACACGCTTATATGTAACAGCGCCACGATGCCTATGGGCTGATGTGCGCTTTAAAAATATGAATAAATAAATAAATAAATAAACACAATGCCTATTAGGGATTATACTGCGTGCTTTCTGAAAGGTGGCCATGTCATCTTGGAACGTATTTTGTTGTGATTTGCGCTCCAGGTCCAGTGAGCAAGTTGCTGTTGGCCTGGACCAATGGAACGTACTTACCTCCTTTTCCAAACCCATCTCGTTATTACAGAAGGCAACACATTGGAGACTGTCCCCATCTCCCATGTTTTGATGGTACCCCTGAGGCAGGTATGGGTGACTGATCAAACCAGGAAAAAGAAAGGCAGCGGTATACGGCTGGTGGAGTAGTTATGCGCAGCCAGAGGGAAAGGCCTGTGATTGTGGTTGGAAATGTCAAGCGAGCTAATGAGCTGGTCAGAAGCAAGTTCACCACAAGGGACAGGGTCACTACATGGCTGAGGTGGGTCAGTGGTCATTGCTCCAAAGAACTAGTGCAGCTGGTGGTGTATGGTCAAATGTACCTGGTTTGCCGTCAGGCACATGTGCAGGAGCCCACGCACAGCAGGCAGAGCTCTGTCGCCAGGACTTTTGGCACCAGATGCCACAACACAAAGCTAAGCCCCAGGGTGTGTGCCACGTCACACAGCAGGGAGGCTGGACACAAAGGATCCTGGGAAATGTAGTGAGTACTGTGCCGCACTCTCTGTTGTGCGCTGGCTAGCCTGGCGCAGCATTTCATAGGATTCTACCGGTGATGACTGCCAGTGTGGAAATCATCTCACAGTGGTATACATGTGCACCTTTATTTCTTGTACTCAAGTATGGGCAGGGGAGGAATTGGGCTGGAACCAGATGGAGGTGCGCTCCAACAGTGCTGGAAACTGACAGAATTTACTGGGGGAACTCCCCCCTCTCCCCTCTACTTTGCAAAAACAGGAGGGTGGTATGGGGGGATGTGGGCATGACTGTGGCTGAATTGTCAGTGGCGTGGGCTGGACTTGGGCTGGATTGTCAGTGGTGTGGGCGGGACTGGGGGCAGAGACAAATGTTGAATGATGTGCATGCCCTGATTAGAGGATGATGGTTGCTTTGCATAAAAACAAAGTGCATTTTGGGAACATAAGAATGACCACCAATTTATTAAAAATGGCTGTGCTAGTAATTCAAACGTTTATTCCTTCTGAGCATGCAATGCACACTTGGTATGGTGGTCATTTCCTCTGTCAGTATACTCGCGCTGACAGTAAAATGTGTGCAAAGCATAAGGCAAATATACAGCTTTGGATGGTTTTATTGTTTGAGTTTGGGCTGTTGAGCCAAGAACAACTTGCAGATGGAGTCTGTGAAGTTGTTGCATATTGCGGCTCAGCTTTCTGTGGGCCTCATTACGACTTTGGCGGTAACCATGGCTGCCGCCAAAATCGGGTCCGGGTTCCCTGAATGGGGAATTACCAGGCCATTCTGAGTTCTGAGGGCCCGGTAATTCCTCCCTCTAGGAACCCGGGCCTGGACCTTCCCCAGTCCCATTTGTGCCCCCATGGGGCTCAATGGGAATAGGAGAGGGAGCAAACAACGGGCCAATTACGAGCGGCCCGTTGTTTGCTCCCTCTTCCACTCGCGGGACCCGGTAAGGATGCCTGGTTTGACCAGGCGTTACTTACCGGGTTCCGCGAGGGGAGCTTGTAATGAGGTGGAATGGGTTTAACGAGTCCGTCTCCTTTAGCGGAGCCTGTTAACCCGTTCCGCCTCAGTCGTAATGAGGCCCTGTGTCTCTATGCCTGCAGCGACCAGCGATATGCAACACGTTCTGTAAACCCCTCCAAGTTGAGGAAGCTCTGTGCCCCTGACTGCTGCTCCTGGCAGTTTCCTGACTGCTGTGTCTGGGACAGCATTCTGGAGACTTACAGCAGTCAGAGGCAGAGAGCTTCCTAAACGTGGGGAGTTTTGGGCCTTGTGTCTACATGGAACGGCACTTCAGCTAGACAGTTTTTGCTGGAGTGCAGCTCCGTATTGTTCCAGCCCATTTCCAACCCAGCTCCCCGGTGAAAATGTTCTTGCTCTAGTGCCTTTCAGTGGAGGAAGCTCTCTGCCCATGACTGTAATTAGCAAAACAAAAAGGTGATGGCTGTAAGGTTTGGAGTTAATCTTCACCTCTGGCATTGCTCTGGGCAACCCTCCAGACCCATCGTTCTTTACCCGCCAAGCCATTAAAGAAGGGTAAAGACCATATGCAAATCAGGCTTGGTCCCACCCCAAAAGGGGCAGTGCAGCCCGAACCGCTATGTTGAATCCCTTCTGCACAAGACAACAAGCCCCCCCAGACATGTTTAGGCCTCGTTGGGCCTCATCAGTGAGGAGTACCTTGGGTCTCTAGGCCCAGCAGGTGCCGGACCCACGTCTGGGCATAACCGTCCCACTCAGGGTGACTACAGCAAAACAAAACAGGTGATGGCTGGAAGGTTTAGAATTAATTTTAATCTCTGGTATTGCTCTGGCAACCCTCCAGACAATCGTTCTTCACCTGCCAAGCTATTACAAGAGGGTAAAAACCATATGCAAATTAGACGTGTGTGCTGTTGTGAGCTTGAATGCATGCTCCGGGGAAACTCACGGTATGTGGCGATATACAATTGATTCATAAGTTGCATTAAAAAGTCGTCCTTTGTTCACCCGGTCAGCCCAAGAGTGAATGGTAACGTAGTCCAAAAGAGTTTGTATGGCATGTGCTTTGCAGACATTTTAATATTAGGTTGAACATTTTTCCAGATGCAATGAGCACCGCACCCAGTGTGCATTACATGCTCAGAAGGATTGGATGCTTGAATTACCATCACAGACATATTTGTCAAATTGCTGGTCATTCTCATGTTGCCAAAATGCCGTTTGATTTACTGCTAAGCAGCCAGCACCCGACATTCAGGGGACCCCACTGTGTTTTACATGTAGGTCAGCCCCTCAGCCCCACCCACATGCCTCTGGCAGCCCTGCCTTGCCCCATGTATGAGTTTAGTTTAGTTTAGTTTAGTTTATTTTCTTATATAGTGCACCTAACCCAAGGGTAACTGGGTGATTATACTTAGACAGAAAGGTTACACACATCAAGATATAGAGCCCGGTAGGCAGGGGAGAATTCAGATACAGTTAATCTTATTACGGATATAGATGCTGGAGGTGTGTTACAGATCACTTTAAGGCAGCGTCAAGAGGCAGAGGCAAAAAGCAAGTTAGAATCACTATTAGTTACATATATACAATGTTATTGGTTAAACATATACATATATATACATAGATTTGGGACATTAGCAAAATAATTTGCAATTCGACAGAAGCACCGCACTTTCAAGGAGTGTGTGGGTATTGGGAAGGGGATTATAAATGCTTAGGAATTGTTAGGCCGGAAGAGCCAGGCTCCAGTTTTGGCTTAAAAGACCAGAAAGCAGGCTCTGCTCTGATGTCAGGAGGGAGGGCATTCCATCGTTTGGCGGCTAGCAACTGGGAAGCTGGCCCCTCCTGCTGTTTTTAGGTTAAATTTGGGGATTGTAAGCTGAGGTAGTTGGATCTGGTAGGCCTGTTGGTCTGTTGTCTTGTGAATTTAGCTGTCAGGTACGCGGGAGCTGTATTGGCTAAGCACTTATGAGTGGTGACCAGAGTGTGGAGGGTGATTCTGTCCCGGGTGGATAGCCATTGAGCTTCTCTTCTGAGGGAGGAGATATGGCTCGATCGCGGGATATTGAGGGCTGATCTGAGGGCATTCTTTTGCAGCACTTGGAGTTTGTTTAAGTTCCGTGCCGAGGTCCCGATGAAGAGCGTGTTGCAATAGTCGAGTTTTGAGAGAATGAGAGCTCTTGCTAGTGTGATGCAGCTGGAGGCGGACAGGAAGGGCTTGCAGGCGTTGATCAATTTGTTAGTATAGACTGTGATGGAGGCTTAGGAGTTGACGTTTCTGTTAAGTGTCAGCGTGGAATCAAGATAAATACCCAACGTCTTGACTTCCCTCGAGACTTTAATGATATTCCCATCAATGTTAAAAGACTCATAGCGGGAGTCTAGTTTATTAAGCAAATTTGAGAACCAATGATGAGTAACCCAGTTTTATCATCATTTAAACAAAGGCTATGAGTGGCCTTCCAAGCTTGAATCTCTAGCTATATGTTGTTAATCAGTTTGGTGTCTTTAAAATGGCATCCAGAGAGTGTGACGAGGATCTGGGTGTCGTCAGCCTAATTGGTATATGTGACACCCAGATTATCGAGGCGGTCCAATAAGAGTTTGGTGAAAATATTATAGAGTGTGGGTGACACACATGAGCCCTGAGGTACACCACAGGTGATGGGCACTGGTGGCACAAAGGCTGTGTGTGAGAAGACCCTGGTGGTTCTGTTGGAGAGAAAGGATTTGATCCAGCTGGCCGCGCTTGGAGAAAAGGTGGCAGCTGATGTAAAGGGTTGAGTGAGGATGTCATGGTCTACCAAGTCAAAAGCAGCTGAGAGATCCAAGAGCAGGAGAATGGCAATCTTTCCTCGGTCTTTAAGCTCATCCATCTGGATCTTGAGAGCTAGCAATGCTGTCTCTGTACCGTGTCTGGCTCTAAAACCGGATTGACGAAGGCCTAGTAGATTATTGTCTTCAAGGTGTTTTTGTATTTGTAGATAGGCTGCCCGGTCCAGGATCTTAAGAAGGAACGTTGTGATAGGCCTATAGTTCGTGAGTACATTTGGGACTAAGTTATTTTTTTTAGAATGGGCATGACCCATGCCTCCTTGAGATTATTAGGTAGTACACAGTTTTTGAACGTTGCATTTATCAGAGTGGTGATAAATGGGGCTAATTCTCTTGCATTATCTTTGATGACTGCAGTGGGGCATATGTCACCCTGACAGTTAGATGGTTTGATACCTGCGATAATATTTTCTACATCTTTAATGGTGATTTGCGAGAATTGGAAGGGGGCACACGGTGGAATGTTGTGATTCGAGTCTTTGAGAGGGTGTGAGTTAGGAGGTAGGTTATTCTTTTGTGTGTTAATTTTGGATTGAAGGAGAGCTATTTTATCTGAAAGGGCTTTTTGGATATTCAGACACCAGGTCTCATCTTTGGAGCAGACGTCGATGATAGGGGCATGAGTATGGTACTGCAGTGTGATAGGGGTAGTTTGACTGAGAGTAACTCTGACGAAGGGAAGAGGGAGCTGGTAAATTCTCTGAGTCCTAGGTGGGCTTTTACAGTGAAGGCTACGCCACCTCCTTTGCCTGATGTTCTGTCTGCTCTAATAATGGTATAGTTATCAGGTAGTGCTAGTTCTAGTGATGGACCTGAAGCTTGGTTGAGCCAAGTTTCGGAGATAGCAAGAAAATCTAGTTGGTTCGCGATGATGAGGTCAGCAATATCAGAAGCGTGGGCTACTATGGAGCGGGCATTAATCAGGGCTCCTTTAATGACAGGCAGGGCAGTAGTGGTGTGTTTGATTGGAGTGGTTTGTCTGTGCGTAGCATCAGTAGCGGGGGTGGTAGTGGGATCTGATGGGTAGTGTAGTTTCTGGGTAGTACTTGGAGGTGCTCGCATGAAGCAGGACCTTAGTCTGACGTTGCATGCACTGAGTGAGCATGGGATGAGTGGTGTGGGTGGGGTAGCGAAGCGGAGGTTCCATTCTTCGTGGGTGAGGTGGTTGCATGTATCCAAGTGGGCGACACCCATTGTGGGGGTAATGTAGGTTCGCTGTGTGGTTACAGTGTTGAGGAGAGTTAAAGGTTGGAGCATAAGCGCGAGAGCTACAAGGAGAGGGCTGGCCATTCGGGCGTGCAAATCTGTGACAATGGTGGTGATGGGTGTTATACTGTGGTTGACACGGGTAATGGCAATCAACTGGAGAGATACTGAGGTGCAGGTGGGTATGGTTAGGGGTATCATAAGCCATATATGCAATAAAGGGCAGCAAGGTAGGGCAATAAGAACTGGTCACACAATGTTTGCACATCAGATAATAGCATAAGGTATCGCATGAGTACGCTTGAGTGGAAATCAGTCAATGGCGGTCGAAGCAGATAACACAAACAGTAAGACATAGGCAGTAATACCTCAGACAATGTGAGCAAGCAGAGGTAGGAGTATGAGGCAGTAGGTAATGGGTTTACTAAGTGCAGCTTACCTATAGAGTGTAATTAATACATTGTGGGGCAACAACAATGTTTGACCAAAGAGGCATTTCTGTTGCAGGCAAAGGCTACTCATATTCGAGGCAGTTTAGCAAGTCATTGGTGATATCCTGGTGGACGTCTGGGGCGCAGTGTGAGCATTGGGCAGAGTTCTGTGCCCTGGTCCCTGACAGGCACGAACAGGTAACGGCCTTGTTCGGGAGGCCCTGGTCGAGCAAGGCTGGCTTCCACCTCCGGTCGCTCGCTATTGGCTAAGAAGCCTTGGTGAGACAAGTTGCTAGGCAACTACAATAAACAAAACCTATTCATGCCAGGCGATGGCCATCTTAGGTATCAGGCAGATCTGTGGATTCTCCTCGTGGGTGATGGTGGAATGAAGAGTGAATTCTACACAAAGGTGGGGGCAGAAACAAGCCCAATCATGCCGCTATGAGCCATGCGAACAAGCGTACCTTGGTAGTCACGCTGCGGCGGGGAGCGGAGTCGAGCACAGGTCGTGCTGACACTGCAGCTCGAAGCTGCTCAGAGGGCTGCTCGACGGACGTGAAGAGATCGTTGCGGGTGCTGCTCCTGCAGCTCTAGGGGGAGGGAGAAGGGGCTCCTGCCCAGAAGATGGTCAGCAGGCAAGTGGGCACGGACAGGTAACGGCCTTGTTCGAGAGGCCTTAGTCGAGCGAGGATGGCTTCTGACTCCGGTCGCTTGCTATTGGCTATGTAGACTTGGTGAGTCAAGTTGCTAGGCAACTACAATAAACAAAACCTATTCATGCCGGGCGGCAGCCATCTTAGGTATCAGGCAGATCTGTGGATTCTCCTTGTGGGTAATGGTGGAATGTAGAGTGAATTCTACACAAAAGTGGGGGCAGAAACAAGCCAATCATGCCGCTATCAGGCATGCGAACAGGCGAACCTTGGTAGTCACGCTGCGGCGGGGAGCGGAGGCAAGCACAGGTCATTCTAACCCTGCAGCTCGAACCTGCTCAGCGGGCTGCTCGACAGTCGTGAAGAGATCGTTGCGGGCACTGCTCCTGCAGCCCTGGGGGGAGGGAGAAGGGGCTCCTGCGCAGAAGATGGTCAGCAGGCAAATGGGAACGGACATGTAACGGCCTTGTTCGGGAGGCCTTAGTCGAGCGAGGCCGGCCACCTGCTGCACCTTGCGAGGGGGCAAGGTGCAGCAGGTGGCCAGGGTTCCCATAGAAAAGGTTTTTTATTAACAGCTGTGAGTATGGGGCTACAGCGCTATTGCCCCGGCCAATCAGAGAAGCTGGAGGCAGGTGGCCCAATGTTTTTATTTGAATCATTCATAATGCGGTGAACTATAGCGGACTGCATCAGGGCGCACACGTTAAGAACATTTAATGATATAATGCTGCAAAAGCAAAGTTATAGGAAAATATGCGTTTTAATTCTGGAACAGAGTTAAGAAAATAATTGAAACATTTGTTCTCAGGGTAATTGGAAGCAAGTTCCACAGGCGGGGGCCTATTACTGACAAAGGCCTTTGACCTATATGGATGTGACCAGTTGGAAGTACAATTAAAAGGCGCTGATCCGGGGATCGAAGGGAGCGGGTGGTATGATAGAATTGAATCTTACTGGCTAAGCATGGTGGGTCCAAATCGCAGTGGAGTAAAGTAACTTTCTTAAAAATATTGAGGGGGACATGGCATCTAAAGGAAAGGGGCCCATGCCCAATGAGTGGTACAAAACGCTGTGCCACCAAAGTTGGGAGGAACAAACACGCTTGCCCCCCCACCCCTAAAATTTCACCCATGACAAATCGTGGATACATTTAAAAACGTTACAAAGTAACTTCAGCCCATTTCTTTTCCTGCCTGGAATCCAAGGAAGGGACTTGAAGACTCGTGAGATAGATTTCTGGTTTGCGTGCAGGGGCATGAGCCAGGGTCCTGGTGACCCAAATGCATGAGTTAAGATGGGCGCATGTGAGGGCCTTGCCAGAAGAAGGCCACATGCAGCAGAGAACACCAGTGGCGGCAACAGTTTTATGAATGGAATGAAGCACACAACATGGCCGCTGGACACACGCAAAGCAACCTGGGAGGCACAATTGCCTCCCAACCACCATCGCCATTGAGCCCAAGCTTATCTGACACAAGTCTGCATTAAGCGCCAGCAACAGCCCCTGAGACCGAGCACAGCGATATAAAGAACCGGCGCATCCATGAATCTGAAAGCCCACAATCCATACATATCATAACTTTGGCCACGTTGGCTTTGACAACTTTCAACCAATAGAAAAATGTACCGTGACCCAGATGGGCCACTGCAATCTGTAGGAACCACCAAATATGTTGGCTGTCTGAACACAGACACATAGAGCTAACATGTTTTTACTGGATAACTAGGGTCAACTTTATAGACGGCCCAATGTGTATGGAACATTAGCACCACAAGGTCAGAGGAATTGACCATGGGGTTACGAGTGGGGTAAGAGTGGTCTTAGTCCCCTTTTTTGAGTCTAAATAACTGGAGATTTCATCAGATTAACTATGAACGGTATTTCCACTCTGACAAATCCTAGGACTTTTAGAGATAAATTGGAGATGAAACCTCCCTTTTACCTGCAATCTTGGATTTCGGCAGGAAAGTGGTGTTAAAGTAGTGGTACCTCCACTAGAGCAATTTTACTCCCATTTTTTCCCACGTCACCAAACTCGTCATGAGGCCCAATGCCTTAGATAGCCCTCAATTGGCCCCAGCAAGCAAGAGCAAGCGGGATATCTGCCCATATGGTTAGGTGCAGAAGAGCGCTACATTTTGGACCTTTTGCAAGCTATTGTGAACTTGACACGCCAAAGTCAATGCCATTATTGTAATTTAAACCTGAGCTAAAGGAAATGCATAGATCTGAACATTCCTGTGGGGAAAAGAGAAGAATTACAGGGTGCAGTGTAACCTATTCAGCAGAAAGAACGATTAACAAATCACTGAGCCAATCAGAGGAACACATCACATGTTCTTCTTGAATATAGTGCACTCACTAGACCAGAGATGGGACAACCAAATATTGATTTTGCATGCTTTCTTGAGTGAACACATCTTTGATGTAAACCGAGTCTCTTTATTAGTCCCTAAGAGTCAGAGCAAACGATGAACATTTGACATCTTAAAAAAAAACGTGCATCCTGCCCAAAACTGTGAAATCTTCCATCTTGGAAAGTGGTTACATTTTGCTTTGACTCTGTGAGTTCAGTAATTAAATTCAGTCGATGGCCTAAAACAGTATACTCTTTCTCACGTGAGTCTCTGGTTCTTGCACTCGGAGCCACAGTGTTTTCTGTGTAAAGTCAAAGATAGTCCATGAGAATAGAAACTGATCACGATCCTATTGTACTTTCTCTTGATGGGAGGCAAGTGGCAATTCATACTCACAAGCAAAGTGCATCTGTGGTCCGGTTTCACAATTAAATGTACACATTTGACTCTAGACAGTCTCTTGCCAAGGATGTACAGTTCCATTCGACTGCTTCTTACCTCCTTTGCTTGCATTACGGGGCCAGATGTTTTTACTTTCTATGAACATTTAGTCAGATTAATTAGCCTTTTTTATGTGTCCTGCTAGAGCAGTTAGCAGGTCCCAACCAATGTCTGGTTTGATAAGGAATGTATGTTTGGTTTCATAAGGAATGTAATGGAGCTAAAGGTTCCCTTAGGAAGGCGCTTGAAGATCCTTTGCAAAGAGATAAGAGGAAAGCCCTCCTTAGAACTGAATACAAACTTTTAGTTAATAGAAAGAAGAAAGACGCCGTAGATACCACCTGGAGGAAACTGATGTAAAACGTCAATGATATAACAATGCAGACTATTGGAAAGTAGTGATTCATTGTTCGAGGGGATTGGGTCCTCCGACATATTCCATATCTATGAAAGTAATCACCACAGCTGTGCTGCTTCGGAAAATCTTTTGGCGTCTGCGTCCTGCATCGATGACATCGATACGCCGCTCTCGAGGACCTCCTCCGACGGCTGACGTCACTGGATGTTATAAGTAGGACGCACGATGCCCGTAGCCTCAGTTCCGTTTTTTCCACGAACGTGTTCGCTTCGGAGATCTCGGTGCGCCTCGACTCTTTGGAGTTTCTGTTCTTTATCGGTTCTTCGAACCTGTTTGTTTGTGAAGTTATCCTTCATGATGTCTACCTCGTCTTCCACCCCAAGTCCGGGCTTTAAGAAGTGCGGGGACTGTGGGTCCAAGATGTAGGTGACGGACTCACACGACGCCTGTCTCTGGTGCCCGGGGAGGCCCATGACACGGATGATTGTGTCGACTGCCAGTCGCTTACGTCCAAAGCCTTGCGGGAGCGCAAGAAGAAACTGTTGGTAGATAAGGTGTCCAAGCCACGGAAGTCGAGGTCTGCAGGGCTTTCGATGGACGATTCGAGGGGCGACTCTCTGCATCGTCGTCGGAAGTCCAGTGGGTCTCGGTCCCGGAGTAGGTCCCGCCACTCCTCTGCCTCTTCGAGGCACTCCCGGAAGCGCCATCATCAGTCGCCTTCCCCATCCTCATCCGAGGACTCCGCCCGTCAGTGGGTCGCTTATCCCACCAAGCATGCGACGCCGGAGGAATGGGCTTCCTTCGGTAAGAAAATGCTAGCGATTCTTGAATCGCAGGGCACTGGTCCGTCCGCGCCTCCGAGTGGGGTCGGTCGTGATCGGTCGAGAGACACTGCTCGTACGCCTTCAGGCTCGGGTGCTCGGCACGATTCGTGGGAATGGTCCCGCTCGGACAAGGGGAATCGTTCTCGTCATGCCCGTTCCAGGTCCCGGTCCTCGACACGCTCGAGACCGTGTGCACCTGTGATGTCTTCGAGGAAGACGTCGATGACTGTGGCGCGAAGTCGTCGACGGACTCTTTCGAGGCTCCGCCTCCAAAGAAGTCGTCGACGCCATCGGCGCCCAAGCTGTCGAGGGACACGCTCGGGGCTCCGACCTCAAGGCCTGTGTCGACGCCGTCGATGCTGTCGGGGCTGTGTTCGGCATCGACGCCGATTCACTCGACGCCCTCGAAGCCTTTTGAGGCTGTTTCGACGGGGGTTCCCCGGGGCACGGTGGAACCCCCTAGAAAGGCTCTGGCCAAGGTCAAGCATGGCTTTGTTCCCCATTCTGTACCCTCTTACCGCCATCTTGAGTACATTTCAGAGGTGGATGAGGGCTCTGATGATGGCATGGTTCCTGATACGGTGCCAGATGAGATTCTCTCGGGCCATAGCCAAATTGAGGACCTCCGTCAGTCCCTACACGACGCCAGTGGTCTGGACACCTCTCCGGAGGTGGAGTTTTGTATTTGTGTTTGACCTCAGCCTGGCACTCATGCCGACTCCTCGTACCGGCGCCTTATGTCTAGGGTTACCGAGTACTTGGGGTGGTCTGCTCCTCCAGGGGATTTTCTTCAGGATGACCTTATGGATATCCTCGACCAAGGTCCACCAACTGACCCGGTACTGCCGTTCCATATGGCTCTACAGAGGAGGGTGGCGGCGGCTTGGACTGCTCCGGAGAGTCTCCCGGCAGTGGGCAAGTCTTTGCCGCGAAAATACCGCCCGGCCAGTAGCGACCCCTGCTACTTGACCAAGCACCCCACTCCGGAGAGTTTGGTGGTGCAGGCGGCTACAGCCCCAGCAAAGCAGGCGTCGTATCCTACCATCCCTCATGAGAGGGATAACAAGCGTTTTGATGGTTGGGCGAAGAAAGTGTTTTATTCAGGGGGTATGGCGCTTCAGGCGGCCAAATCTGTATGTGCCTTGTCTCGTTTCATGCACACTCTGTGGAACTGTGTTTCCTTAGCGGCTGAACATATTCCTGAAGGGGACGAACGGGATGGTTTCCTTGCTATGGTGCAGGATGGCAAGGATGCCATGTGTGAGCCCGTTCAGTCGGATTTGGACATGGCAGATTGCGTCAACCGGTCCATGGCAGCTAGCACCGTAATACGCAGGTTTGCGTGGTTGCGGAAGTCAGGGTTTGCTCCTGATGTGCAGGCCTGGCTTCTCAACATGCCCTTTGACGGTGAACATCTTTTTGGCAGCAAGGCTGACGAGAGCCTTGAGAGGCTGCAGACCTCCAAAGCTGCAGCGAAGTCGTTTGGTGCTGCAGTTCGACAACCTCCGCCTTTTCGTCCTACGGGACAGCACTGTAGGGGAGGTTCCTTTCGTTATTACTCATCCTTTGGTAAAGGGAGAGGAGCTGCCAGTCAAAGGGGCCACCGTAGGAGTGCTAGAGGTGGAAACAAGGTACTCGAGGTGCCAAGGCCGCTCGGGCAGTTGCCTCTTTGCCCTCTGGCAATGCCGCATCCACTTCAGCTCAGTCATGGGGCCAAGACCCATGGTTCGCCGGTTGGGAGAAGGCTGGCGCAGCATCTTGTAGAGTGGCGTGCCATTACTTCAGATGTGTGGGTTCTGGAGATCATAGCCCATGGCTACTGTCTTCCTTTCCGGGGAATCTTTCTTTGAAGAGTCTGGATCCGCTCCTTGCGCAGGAAATTCAATCCCTGCTGGAGAAAGGCGCCATAGAACTGGTGCCTGTAGCGGGGAGGAACAAGGGATTGTATTCCCCTTATTTTTTGATTTCCAAGAAAGACGGGGGATTGAGACCCATCATGGACTTGCGCGGTTTGAACAAACTCCTCAGGAAGGACAAGTTCAAGATGGTTACTCTCTCTCAAGTCCTCCAGGCCCTTCAACTTCAGGACTGGTTGGTGTCTCTCGACCTCAAGGACGCTTATTTTCATGTGCCGATCCATCCCAAGCACAAGAAGTACCTGAGGTTCGCGGTTGGCGATTCGCACTTTCAGTTTCGTGTCCTGCCGTTCGGATTGACCTTCGCCCCGAGGGTCTTCACCAAGCTCATTGTGGTGGCAGCGCATCTCAGGAAAGGGGGGATTCATGTCTACCCCTACCTGGACGATTGGTTGATCAGGGCGCACTCTCCCGAGCAAGTCCTGAATCATCTGTCCGTCACCTGCCACTCCCTCCACAAGCTGTGCTTCTCCCTCAACTTAAAGAAGTCCCATTTGATGGCAACTCAGAGGCTCCAGTACATCGGAGCAGTGCTCAACACATCCCTGGGGCTGTGTTTTCCTCCCCAGGTGAGGGCTCATCACATTCAGCAGATGGTGCACAAGTTTAAGCTTGCCCAGAGTCTCCCAGCGTTAGAGTTAATGAGATTGCTCGGCCTCATGGCATCCTGCATTCTTCAGGTGCCAGAGGCCAGGTTGCGGATGAGAACTTTGCAATGGGCACTCAAGCTCCAGTGGTCTCAGTCCTGCGGCAGGATGTCAGACCCGGTTCAGGTGCCGTCCTCGGTCGCCCAGGACCTTCTGTGGTGGGCCATCGAAGGCAATCTGATGAAGGGGGCTCCTTTTTGGCTACCCTGGCCGGAGGTGACGATCATGATGGACGCATCCCTCATGGGATGGGGAGCTCATGCCAACGAGTTGACAGTCAGTGGTCGTTGGTCTCCGTCGGAGTCCACACTCCATATCAATCTGTTGGAGCTGAGGCCGTCAGGCTTGCCCTGAAGGCTTTTCTGCCGACTGTGTGAGGAAAGAATGTTTTGATCCTGACGGACAACACAGTGGCCATGCACTACCTCAACAAAAGGGGGGGGGCAGGGTCACTTCCTCTGTGCGGGGAGGTGATGCAGCTCTGGTTCTGGGCAATCCAGCAGGAAGTTTCGATCTCGGCAGTTCATCTGGCCGGAGACGTAAACGAGAAAGTGGACGGTCTGAGCAGGCAGAGCACGATCTCTCACGAGTGGGAGTTGGCTCAGGAGATTCTCCTTGAGATTTTTGCCCTTTGGGTGACCCCTCAAGTGGATCTTTTCCCCTCCAGTGTCAACCGGAAGTGCGAAAGGTTCTGCTCGCAGGAATTTCCTCCAAAAGGAGCCTTAGGGGACACGTTCGTGGTGGAGTGGTCATTCCCACTGCTGTATGCGTTTCCTCCAGTCTCTGTCATCCCGCAAGTGCTGCAGAGGTTGCGAATGTTCAGTTCCCGGATGATCCTCATTGCTCCGGCGTGGGCCCGGAGGACGTGGTACCCGGACCTTCTCGATTTGTCCATCTGCCCTCCACGTCGTCTTCCCTACCGAGACGATCTGCTCTCATGGGAGGGGGGTCAGGTTCTCCATCCAGAGGTCAGATCCCTCAACCTTCACGCTTGGTTTCTGAAAAGTTGAGGTATAAGGATTGGGACCTCCCTGAAGACGTGATGGAGGTGTTGCTTTCGGCCAGAAGGCCCGCAACTAAGTCCCTGTACCGTTGCCATTGGCGAAAGGTGCAGGGTTAAGAATGTGGATCCTTTTGCATGTGACATTCCTGTGGTTCTGTCTTTTTTGCTTTCTTTAGCCCAGAGGGGCTTGCAAGTGGGTACGGTTAAAGGTTACCTGGCGGCGCTGTCCATATTTAAGCGCTCATCTGAAGATTGTTCTTATTTTAAAATTCCTTTAATTTCTCAGTTTCTAAAAGGGCTCACTAATGTGTTCCCTCCGTCACCTTTCCAGGGGCCCGGCTGGGATTTGAACCTTGTCCTCAAGTTTCTGATGGTGCTCTGTTCGAGCCTTTGCATTCATGCCCTTTGTGACTGTTAACTCTTAAAACTGTATTTTTGGTTGCGGTCACTTCCGCTCGCAGAGTGAGTGAGTTACAGGCACTTTCAGTTAAGCCACTCTTTACTGTATTTCAGAAGGACAGGGTTGTCCTTAGAGTTCGTCCTTCCTTTCTTCCGAAGGTAGTGTTGGAATTTCATTTAGGCCAGAAGGTTGTTCTTGCAGCATTTCATCCTCCTCCACATCCTGGTAAGGAAGAGGAGAGGCTCCATAGGCTCGATCCTAGGAGAGCTTAAGCTTTTATATTTCATGCATGTCCCGGGTCAGAGTGGATGATCAACTCTTCATTGGTTACGCCGGAAAGCGTTTGGGACAAGCTGTGACTAAGCAGACTTTGTCTCGCTGGATTATTCTAGCTATTTCTGAGTGTTACCGCTTGGCGGGTAAGGACCCACCGGTCGGCTTGCATGCCCATTCTACCAGGGGTATGGCTGTCTCTACTGCCCTACAGATGGGTGTTCCTATTTGTAACATCTGTGATGCAGCCACCTGGGCTTCGGTCCATACTTTTGTACGTCACTACTCCCTCAATTCCATCCGTGGGCAGGATCTGGCCTTTGGCAAGGCGATCCTTTGCTCCGCAATTTGATTGGGCATTCTAAATTTCTTTTTCTAAATTCTTTTCCCACCTCCTTGCATTGGTACTGCTTTGGGAGTCTGTCATAGATATGGAAAACATCGGAGGACCCAATCCCCTCGAAGAACAAGTTACTCTCTTACCTGGTAACGTTCTTGCGATGGGATGGTCCGATGACATATTCCAAATCGCTCCCTCTCTGCCTTCCCCACTACAGAATTTCTTATGCGATTGCAGCTTACGTTTCCGCAAGGCTTTGGCCTCATTACACGGATGGCGGTAGGGATTTACCGGTACCGGTAAAATACCGGTACCGGTAAATCCTTACCGCCTTACTACGAGGTCCCTTTGCAGGTTGGGGGATTTAACGCCTGCTTTTTGCAGGCGTTAAAATCCAACCCGCTAAGGGACCTCGGAGCTAATTACGGCACCGCAAAATTGCGGTGCCGTAATTAGCGCCTTCCCCATTCCCATAGAGCCCTATGGGGCAGAAATGGGAATGGGGAAGGCCAATGGTGGAAGGGGGATTTTCCGCCCCTCCAACCTTGGAATGGGGCGGTAAATCCCCTTTCCGCCAAGGTGGTGCCGGTATTTTACCGGCATGAGCCATGGCGCTAATAGCGCCATGGCTCACCGCCTACCGTGTAATGAGGCCCTTTGTGTGGTCAGACTGGCAGAAGACTGGTGCCACACATTCTGGGGAAAAACTACAACTGAGGCTACGGGCGTCGTGCGTCCTACTTATAACATCCAGTGACGTCGGCCGTCGGATGAGGTCCTCGAGGGCGGCGTATTGACGTCACCGACGCTGGATGCAGACGCCGAAAGATTTTCCGAAGCAGCACAGCTGTGGTGATTACTGTCATAGATATGGAATACGTCGTCGGACCATCCTATCGAAAGAACGTTACCAGGTAAGAGAGTAACTTGTTCTTCTCTTACATCAATTCCCCATAATGAGATAACGACCAATGGGGCAAATCAGCACAATCACATTGTAAAGAGGTTTACGATAGGGATGGCCCAGTGGAAGGATTGAACCATATGTTTGACCCTGCCATGGACCCTGATCATTTAGTGTTCTGTGAGCAGGAGGTTAGCAGTCCCCTTGCTGCTCAGAAAAGTGACGATACGCCTGGTCCAAGTGACCTGTTGATTGATTTTTTTAAGTTTGCATCAGTAATGTGGGTCTCAATACTAACAACAATTTTGAATTGCATTGTTTTGGAAAAGGAGGTCCTGGTGACAGACAATCAATATTGCAATCTCTATGAAAGGGAACCCTAATAACCCAGCCAATTATAGACCGATATCATTGATTGATTCCTTGGATATGGTATATAGTAAAGTTTTGCTGCAGCGCTTAAGTACTTAGATCAAAGATAATATAATCATAAACCATGTTCAAGAAAGACGTGGGGACCATTGATCAGGCTTTTAGGCTTGGTCAAATCTCCATTGCATATTCGCTTTGCAGATTTAAAATCAGCTTTTGACAGTGTTAATCATAGCAAATTATGGCATCTCCTTAAAGAATTGAAAGGCGCTATAGCGTTTCTGAGAGCTACTATGTCCCTGTCTTACGGGAACACACTTCCATCAGATGGGGCCCTAATGGAGAACGTGCTAAACCTTATGACGCTAAACATGGGCTATGTCAGGGATGTGTTCTGGCCCCTTGTTATTTTCGCTATTTATAAACGATCTGCATATTAAGATGAACTCTTCTTCCGTCGATGTACCTCGACTCGATGGTGAGAAGCTACTGCTACTATTAGTTGCAGATGGTCAATAATCATGTTTAGAACAATGATGGGGCTCCGGAAAGCCTTTGCTATATTTCGCTCTATCTGCGCCCAAAAGGGACTTAGCACGAAGGCCAAAGCTGTGTCCTGGGATCGAATCAATTGTGTTGAATATTTTGATTGTCTAGGAGTGCACGTTTGCTCCAAGAGCTCATGGGCACCCAAATTGACAAGAGTGAAATTGTTCTAAAAAGACATGCAGAGGTTAAGCTAGCCTTTCAAAATAATTTGGTGGGCGTGTTATGTCCCCCAGGTCTAGAGGTTTATACGGCCCAGTCGTTTACGGCGGGACTGATGGTGTGGAGATCTGGGGTTATTCCAACATCAAGCCACTAATTATCGGAAAAGCTGATTTCCTAAAAAAGCTAGCCTCATTTTCCAATAGTGCCACTAAGATGCCCTTATATATGGAGTATGGGTACTTAGGTATGCAGTACATTGCCAAATGTATTCCCATTTTAACATGGCTCCACTTGTGGCCGTCAACTGAATTCATACCATACAGATAAGCAATGCTAGGCGTGCTGCATTCTGACACAGGCACCACATGGCATTGGGCCATGCATGTCTGCTTAATCTGGGATGCAACTGGTTGGCACTGCCTTTAGGGTCATCCAGATGGAATAAAGCACCCACATACACAGAAGGTTAAAGATTCTTACCGTGTGTGTGGGGGGTACAGAGGATATGCTAAACAAAGATTGCGATAACCCTCTGCTTGAAGGCCTTTTTTCACTTAAACATGATTTCTATTTGGAACTTAACTTACTCCAAGTGGAACCTCCTTTTAAAATGCATCTATATATGAGGATACGTTTGGGTATATGGCCCCTTGCGTTCCCATGACTTAGAAGATGTGGACATTTTTTTAAATGTGCTGCCCCATCTTTGCACATCTAGAAGACCTTGGCTATTACCTATATTCAGGAATGATGCTATATCTACAACACAGGGGAATTGATCTCGGTGGAGATGCTCCGAAGATAGATGCTGTCCTTGCTGTTGCTTTACACATTATAGGGCCTGGAAAATGAAACTCAGATTTATTAAGCAACAGACCCAAGTATGGCTTGGATTTCTATTTAAAAAACAAAAAAAGAGTGTGTGTAGGATAGTCGATTGTGTCATGAAAAATGTTCATTGTATGAATTTTACATGTAGTTATTTTCTAATTTGTAGATAATTGTATTGATGCCTGTGGGACTAACGTGGTTCTATAATTATACACATTACTTGAGCACTTTACTATTTGGGATATTATATGAAATTTGTTATGTAGTGTGTTTTATATCATTTATTTCATTTTTAACTTGTTTCGCTTAATGGAATTTTCAAAATAAAGCTTATAGTAATAATCTATGAAACTTCCCAGAATTCGATTAAGATGATTGTTATAAAGCTTATAGTAATAATCTATGAAACTTCCCAGAATTCGATTAAGATGATTGTTATAAAGCTTATAGTAATAATCTATGAAACTTCCCAGAATTCGATTAAGATGATTGTTATAAAGCTTATAGTAATAATCTATGAAACTTCCCAGAATTCGATTAAGATGATTGTTATAAAGCTTATAGTAATAATCTATGAAACTTCCCAGAATTCGATTAAGATGATTGTTATCTAAAGGTACAATTAGTGTCATCCATTGTCTGTATTCAATCAAGCATCTTTTCCTAAACTAAGGTAAGAGTTTGCACATGATCAAATGTACCATTCAATTTTCAGTGGTCTGCCCAAAGTCAACCTGGGCCAATAGTTTGTCGTGCACATTACGGATCTTAAAGTGGAGCTCTGCGAGGAACCGTTTAATGCTCTGAATTCCGCATAAGCCGAGTCATTACCTGGACAAACGACTTGACATTCTTTATTACTGAATATTATCATTCTCTGCCTTCAATTATCTGCAACATTGCTTTGCCGAGTTACCTATTGGATGCCACTAAAGACACAAATTCTCAATTGACTATCTCTAACTTTCAACTAGCGATAAAGCCCCCTTCTTACTGCTCCCCTGCCAGCATGCACGTCCATCACTTTGCTTCTTCTGTTGGTCCTCTGGACGGCACACAGTTCTCCTTTTCTTCTGAAAGCATTTATGGTCTTAGAAGGGCTGGTCTAATTGTGCTACACTCAAGCTGAGTGGTCAGGAAATGATAGACCAGCCACTGTAATGAATCATAGTTCTTTTTAAATTCAAAATGAAATACAATTGACTTCCACTTCCACAGACCAGTGTTCTTCAACTACAGATCTCTTAAAATGGACCTCAGATTCAATTAAACTCCTTTCCCCTTGCCTGCTAGTCAGTAATTCTTGCCTCTTGGCTTGTTCTGCACTAAAGAACTGAAAATCGTTTTTATAAATTATCATAATAAGGATCCAATAAAGGACTAGCCATTTATAACATTGGTATGGCCCATACACGTCCGTCTCCTCCCTAATTAGAAAAGTCGCAAGCCTAAGCTGTGAATGACCCTTTGGGATCAACTTTGGGTAGCGTTTGAGCACCAATGCAAAGTGAATCCGGAAAGTCTGCATGAAACTTTCATTGTAAATTCATGTTACACTCCTTGATGTGAAATATCTTCATGCATTTCTGTTGGACTGTAATCCCTCCAGGCTCAAGAAGGAAATATCACATACTGGGATGTTGAGTACATATTCCAGAGTTGGCTGAGAGCATCCGGCCTGAGTGACACACTACATGCCGGGTGTGAGGTCCTACATCCCAGAGCATAATGCGAATGCTAACTCTGAAATAGCAGATTGAAACACGTATACTAGGATATGAAGTGCTGAATCTCAGAGAGAGATGAGAAAGCAAAGGGTTATTGAACCACTTATACAAGGACATCAAGTGCTGAATCTCAGAGAGAGCTGAGAAGGCAAAGGCGGATTGAACCACTTATAAAAGGACATCAAGTGCTGAACCTCAGAGAGAGCTGAGAAGGCAAAGTCTGATTGATACACTTATACTAGGCCATCAAGTGCTGAATCTCAGACAGAGATGAAAAAGCAAAGGCTGATTGAAACACTTATACTAGGACATCAAGTATTGAATCTCAGAGAGAGCTGTGAAGGCAAAGTCTGATTGATACACTTATACTAGGACATCAAGTGCTGAATCTCAGAGAGAGCTGAGAAAGGAAAGGCTGATTTAAACACTTATACTAGGACATCAAGTGCTGAATCTCAGAGACAGCTGAGAAAACAAAGGGCTGATTGAAACATGTATACTAGAACATCAAGTCCTGAATCTCAGAGAGCTGAGAAAGCAAAGGCTGATTGAAACACTTCTAGGACATCAAGTGCTGAATCTCTGAGAGAGCTGAAAAAGCAATGGCTGATTGAAACACTTATACTAGGACATCAAGTGCTGAATCTCAGAGAGAGCTGAGAAGGCAAAGGCTGATTGAAACACTTATACTAGGACATCAAGTATTGAATCTCAGAGAGAGCTGAGAAGGCAAACGCTGATTGAAACACTTATAATAGGACATCAAGTGCTGAAACTCAGAAAGAGATGAAAAAGCAAAGTCTGATTGATACACTTATACTAGGACATCAAGTGCTGAATCTCAGAGAGTGCTGAGAAAGGAAAGGCTGATTGAAACATGTATACTAGGACATCAAGTGCTGAATCTCAGAGAGAGCTGAGAAAGCAAAGGCTGATTGAAACACTTCTAGGACATCAAGTGCTGAATCTCAGAGAGAGCTGAGAAAGCAATGGCTGATTGAAACACATACTAGGACATCAAGTGCTGAATCTCAGAGAGAGCTGAGAAGACAAAGGCTGATTGAAACACTTATACTAGGACATCAAGTATTGAATCTCAGAGAGAGCTGAGAAGGCAAAGGCTGATTGAAAAACGTATACTAGGACATCAAGTGCTGAATCTCAGTGAGAGCTGAGAAAGCAGAGGCTGATAGAAACACGTATATTAGGACATCAAGTGATGAATCTCAGAGAGAGCTGGCTGAGAAAGAAATGGCTGGTTGAAACACTTATACTAGGACATCAAGTGCTGAATCTCAGAGAGAGATGAAAAAGCAAAGCCTGACTGAAACACTTATTCTAGGACATCAATTGCTGAATCTCAGAGAGAGCTGAGAAGGCAAAGTCTGATTGATACACTTATACTAGGACATCAAGTGCTGAATCTCAGAGAGAGCTGAGAAAGGAAAGGCTGATTTAAACACTTATACTAGGACATCAAGTGCTGAATCTCAGAGACAGCTGAGAAAACAAAGGGCTGATTGAAACATGTATACTAGAACATCAAGTCCTGAATCTCAGAGAGCTGAGAAAGCAAAGGCTGATTGAAACACTTCTAGGACATCAAGTGCTGAATCTCTGAGAGAGCTGAAAAAGCAATGGCTGATTGAAACACATACTAGGACATCAAGTGCTGAATCTCAGAGAGAGCTGAGAAAGCAAAGGCTGATTGAAACACTTCTAGGGCATCAAGTGCTGAATCTCAGAGAGAGCTGAGAAAGCAATTGCTGATTGAAACACATACTAGGACATCAAGTGCTGAATCTCAGAGAGAGCTGAGAAGGCAAAGGCTGATTGAAACACTTATACTAGGACATCAAGTATTGAATCTCAGAGAGAGCTGAGAAGGCAAAGGCTGATTGAAAAACGTATACTAGGACATCAAGTGCTGAAACTCAGAGAGAGCTGAGAAAGCAGAGGCTGATTGAAACACGTATATTAGGACATCAAGTGATGAATCTCAGAGAGAGCTGGCTGAGAAAGAAATGGCTGGTTGAAACACTTATACTAGGACATCAAGTGCTGAATCTCAGAGAGAGATGAAAAAGCAAAGGCTGATTGAAACACTTATTATTTGATATCAAGTGCTGAATCTCAGAGAGAGATGAGAAAGCAAAGGCTGGTGGAAACACTTATACTAGGACATCAAGTGCTGAATCGCAGAGAGAGCTGAGAAGGCAAAGGCTGGTTGAAACACATATACTAAGACATCACGTGCTGAATAACAGAGAGAGCTCAGCAAGCAAAGTCTGATTGAAACACTTATACTAGGACATCAAGTGCTGAATCTCAGAGACAGCTGAGAAGGCAAAGGCTGATTGAAACACTTCTACTAGGACATCAAGTGCTGAATGTCAGAGAGAGCTGAGAAAGCAAAGGCTGATTGAAACACTTCTACTAGGACATCAAGTGCTGAAGCTCAGAGAGAGCTGAGAAAGCAAAGGCTGATTGAAACACTTATATTAGGATATCAAGTGATGTATCTCAGAGAGAGCTGAGAAGGCAAAGGCAAAGGCTGATTGATACACTTATACTAGGACATCAAGTGCTGAATCTCAGAGAGTGCTGAGAAAGGAAAGGCTGATTGAAACATGTATACTAGGACATCAAGTGCTGAATCTCAGAGAGAGCTGAGAAAGCAAAGGCTGATTGAAACACTTTTAGGACATCAAGTGCTGAATCTCAGAGAGAGCTGAGAAAGCAATGGCTAATTGAAACACATACTAGGACATCAAGTGCTGAATCTCAGAGAGAGCTGAGAAGGCAAAGGCTGATTGAAACACTTATACTAGGACATCAAGTATTGAATCTCAGAGAGAGCTGAGAAGGCAAAGGCTGATT
Organism: Ambystoma mexicanum; assembly: GCF_040938575.1. Classification (NCBI taxonomy): domain Eukaryota; kingdom Metazoa; phylum Chordata; class Amphibia; order Caudata; family Ambystomatidae; genus Ambystoma; species Ambystoma mexicanum. The sequence continues at coordinate 89,694,399 of NC_090929.1, read as the reverse complement.
GAAAAACGTATACTAGGACATCAAGTGCTGAAACTCAGAGAGAGCTGAGAAAGCAGAGGCTGATTGAAACACGTATATTAGGACATCAAGTGATGAATCTCAGAGAGAGCTGGCTGAGAAAGAAATGGCTGGTTGAAACACTTATACTAGGACATCAAGTGCTGAATCTCAGAGAGAGATGAAAAAGCAAAGCCTGACTGAAACACTTATACTAGGACATCAATTGCTGAATCTCAGAGAGAGCTGAGAAAGCAGAGGCTGATTGAAACACGTATATTAGGACATCAAGTGATGATTCTCAGAGAGAGCTGGCTGAGAAAGAAATGGCTCGTTGAAACACTTATACTAGGACATCAAGTGCTGAATCTCAGAGAGAGATGAAAAAGCAAAGCCTGACTGAAACACTTATACTAGGATATCAAGTGCTGAATCTCACAGAGAGCTGAGAACGCAAAGGCAAAGGCTGATTGAAACACTTATACTAGGAAATCAAGTGCTGAACCTCAGAGAGAGCTGAGAAAGCAAAGGCTGGTGGAATCAGGTATACTAGGACATCAAGTGCTGAATCTCAGAGAGAGCTGAGAAGGCAAAGGCTTATGGAATTACGTATAATAGGACATCAAGTGCTGAATCTCAGAGAGAGCTGAGAAGGCAAACGCTGATTGAAACACTTATACGAGGATATGAAGGACATTAAGTGCTGAATCTCAGAGAGAGATGAGAAAGCAAAAGCTGAAACACTTATAATAGGACATCAAGTGCTGATTCTCAGAGAGAGCTGAATAGGCAAAGGCTGATTGAAACACGTATACTGGGACATCAAGTGCTGAATCTTAGAGCGAGCTGAGAAAGCAAAGGCTGATTGAAACACTTATGCTAGGACATCAAGTGCTGAATCTCAGAGAGAGATGAAAAAGCAAAGGCTGATTGAAACACTTATAATTTGATATCAAGTGCTGAATCTCAGAGAGAGCTGAGAAAGCAAAGGCTGGTGGAAACACTTATACTAGGACATCAAGTGCTGAATCGCAGAGAGAGCTGAGAAGGCAAAGGCTGGTCGAAACACATATACTAAGACATCACGTGCTGAATCACAGAGAGAGCTCAGCAAGCAAAGTCTGATTGAAACACTTATACTAGGACATCTAGTGCTGAATCGCAGAGACAGCTGAGAAGGCAAAGGCTGATTGAATCACTTCTACTAGGACATCAAGTGCTGAATCTCAGAGAGAGCTGAGAAAGCAAAGGCTGATTGAAACACTTATATTAGGATATCAAGTGATGGATCTCAGAGAGAGCTGAGAAGGCAAAGGCAAAGGCTGATTGAAACACGTATACTAGGACATCAAGTGCTGAATCTCAGTGAGAGCTGAGAAGGCAAAAGCGGATTGAAACATGTATACTAGAACATCAAGTGATGAATCTCAGAGAGAGATGAAAAAGCAAAGGCTGATTGAAACACTTCTAGGGCATCAAGTGCTGAATCTCAGAGAGAGCTGAGAAAGCAATGGCTGATTGAAACACATACTAGGACATCAAGTGCTGAATCTCAGAGAGAGCTGAGAAGGCAAAGGCTGATTGAAACACTTATACTAGGACATCAAGTATTGAATCTCAGAGAGAGCTGAGAAGGCAAAGGCTGATTGAAAAACGTATACTAGGACATCAAGTGCTGAAACTCAGAGAGAGCTGAGAAAGCAGAGGCTGATTGAAACACGTATATTAGGACATCAAGTGATGAATCTCAGAGAGAGCTGGCTGAGAAAGAAATGGCTGGTTGAAACACTTATACTAGGACATCAAGTGCTGAATCTCAGAGAGAGATGAAAAAGCAAAGCCTGACTGAAACACTTATACTAGGACATCAATTGCTGAATCTCAGAGAGAGCTGAGAAAGCAGAGGCTGATTGAAACACGTATATTAGGACATCAAGTGATGAATCTCAGAGAGAGCAGGCTGAGAAAGAAATGGCTGGTTGAAACACTTATACTAGGACATCAAGTGCTGAATCTCAGAGAGAGCTGAGAAGGCAAAGGCTGATTGAAACACTTATACTAGGACATCAAGTGCTGAATCTCAGAGAGCGCTGAGAAGGCAAAGGCTGATTGAAACACTTATGCTAGGAAATCAAGTGCTGAACCTCAGAGAGAGCTGAGAAAGCAAAGGCTGGTGGAATCACGTATACTAGGACATCAAGTGCTGAATCTCAGAGAGAGCTGAGAAGGCAAAGGCTTATGGAATCACGTATACTAGGACATCAAGTGCTGAATCTCAGAGAGAGCTGAGAAGGCAAACGCTGATTGAAACACTTATACGAGGATATGAAGGACATCAAGTGCTGAATCTCAGAGAGAGATGAGAAAGCAAAGGCTGAAACACTTATACTAGGACATCAAGTGCTGATTCTCAGAGAGAGCTGAATAGGCAAAGGCTGATTGAAACACGTATACTGGGACATCAAGTGCTGAATCTTAGAGCGAGCTGAGAAAGCAAAGGCTGATTGAAACACTTATTATTTGATATCAAGTGCTGAATCTCAGAGAGAGATGAGAAAGCAAAGGCTGGTGGAAACACTTATACTAGGACATCAAGTGCTGAATCGCAGAGAGAGCTGAGAAGGCAAAGGCTGGTTGAAACACATATACTAAGACATCACGTGCTGAATAACAGAGAGAGCTCAGCAAGCAAAGTCTGATTGAAACACTTATACTAGGACATCAAGTGCTGAATCTCAGAGACAGCTGAGAAGGCAAAGGCTGATTGAAACACTTCTACTAGGACATCAAGTGCTGAATGTCAGAGAGAGCTGAGAAAGCAAAGGCTGATTGAAACACTTCTACTAGGACATCAAGTGCTGAAGCTCAGAGAGAGCTGAGAAAGCAAAGGCTGATTGAAACACTTATATTAGGATATCAAGTGATGTATCTCAGAGAGAGCTGAGAAGGCAAAGGCAAAGGCTGATTGATACACTTATACTAGGACATCAAGTGCTGAATCTCAGAGAGTGCTGAGAAAGGAAAGGCTGATTGAAACATGTATACTAGGACATCAAGTGCTGAATCTCAGAGAGAGCTGAGAAAGCAAAGGCTGATTGAAACACTTCTAGGACATCAAGTGCTGAATCTCAGAGAGAGCTGAGAAAGCAATGGCTAATTGAAACACATACTAGGACATCAAGTGCTGAATCTCAGAGAGAGCTGAGAAGGCAAAGGCTGATTGAAACACTTATACTAGGACATCAAGTATTGAATCTCAGAGAGAGCTGAGAAGGCAAAGGCTGATTGAAAAACGTATACTAGGACATCAAGTGCTGAAACTCAGAGAGAGCTGAGAAAGCAGAGGCTGATTGAAACACGTATATTAGGACATCAAGTGATGAATCTCAGAGAGAGCTGGCTGAGAAAGAAATGGCTGGTTGAAACACGTATACTAGGACATCAAGTGCTGAATCTCAGAGAGAGATGAAAAAGCAAAGCCTGACTGAAACACTTATACTAGGACATCAATTGCTGAATCTCAGAGAGAGCTGAGAAAGCAGAGGCTGATTGAAACACGTATATTAGGACATCAAGTGATGATTCTCAGAGAGAGCTGGCTGAGAAAGAAATGGCTTGTTGAAACACTTATACTAGGACATCAAGTGCTGAATCTCAGAGAGAGATGAAAAAGCAAAGCCTGACTGAAACACTTATACTAGGATATCAAGTGCTGAATCTCACAGAGAGCTGAGAACGCAAAGGCAAAGGCTGATTGAAACACTTATACTAGGAAATCAAGTGCTGAACCTCAGAGAGAGCTGAGAAAGCAAAGGCTGGTGGAATCAGGTATACTAGGACATCAAGTGCTGAATCTCAGAGAGAGCTGAGAAGGCAAAGGCTTATGGAATTACGTATAATAGGACATCAAGTGCTGAATCTCAGAGAGAGCTGAGAAGGCAAACGCTGATTGAAACACTTATACGAGGATATGAAGGACATTAAGTGCTGAATCTCAGAGAGAGATGAGAAAGCAAAAGCTGAAACACTTATAATAGGACATCAAGTGCTGATTCTCAGAGAGAGCTGAATAGGCAAAGGCTGATTGAAACACGTATACTGGGACATCAAGTGCTGAATCTTAGAGCGAGCTGATAAAGCAAAGGCTGATTGAAACACTTATGCTAGGACATCAAGTGCTGAATCTCAGAGAGAGATGAAAAAGCAAAGGCTGATTGAAACACTTATAATTTGATATCAAGTGCTGAATCTCAGAGAGAGCTGAGAAAGCAAAGGCTGGTGGAAACACTTATACTAGGACATCAAGTGCTGAATCGCAGAGAGAGCTGAGAAGGCAAAGGCTGGTCGAAACACATATACTAAGACATCACGTGCTGAATCACAGAGAGAGCTCAGCAAGCAAAGTCTGATTGAAACACTTATACTAGGACATCTAGTGCTGAATCGCAGAGACAGCTGAGAAGGCAAAGGCTGATTGAATCACTTCTACTAGGACATCAAGTGCTGAATCTCAGAGAGAGCTGAGAAAGCAAAGGCTGATTGAAACACTTATATTAGGATATCAAGTGATGGATCTCAGAGAGAGCTGAGAAGGCAAAGGCAAAGGCTGATTGAAACACGTATACTAGGACATCAAGTGCTGAATCTCAGTGAGAGCTGAGAAGGCAAAAGCGGATTGAAACATGTATACTAGAACATCAAGTGATGAATCTCAGAGAGAGATGAAAAAGCAAAGGCTGATTGAAACACTTCTAGGGCATCAAGTGCTGAATCTCAGAGAGAGCTGAGAAAGCAATGGCTGATTGAAACACATACTAGGACATCAAGTGCTGAATCTCAGAGAGAGCTGAGAAGGCAAAGGCTGATTGAAACACTTATACTAGGACATCTAGTATTGAATCTCAGAGAGAGCTGAGAAGGCAAAGGCTGATTGAAAAACGTATACTAGGACATCAAGTGCTGAAACTCAGAGAGAGCTGAGAAAGCAGAGGCTGATTGAAACACGTATATTAGGACATCAAGTGATGAATCTCAGAGAGAGCTGGCTGAGAAAGAAATGGCTGGTTGAAACACTTATACTAGGACATCAAGTGCTGAATCTCAGAGAGAGATGAAAAAGCAAAGCCTGACTGAAACACTTATAATAGGACATCAATTGCTGAATCTCAGAGAGAGCTGAGAAAGCAGAGGCTGATTGAAACACGTATATTAGGACATCAAGTGATGAATCTCAGAGAGAGCAGGCTGAGAAAGAAATGGCTGGTTGAAACACTTATACTAGGACATCAAGTGCTGAATCTCAGAGAGAGCTGAGAAGGCAAAGGCTGATTGAAACACTTATACTAGGACATCAAGTGCTGAATCTCAGAGAGCGCTGAGAAGGCAAAGGCTGATTGAAACACTTATACTAGGAAATCAAGTGCTGAACCTCAGAGAGAGCTGAGAAAGCAAAGGCTGGTGGAATCACGTATACTAGGACATCAAGTGCTGAATCTCAGAGAGAGCTGAGAAGGCAAAGGCTTATGGAATCACGTATACTAGGACATCAAGTGCTGAATCTCAGAGAGAGCTGAGAAGGCAAACGCTGATTGAAACACTTATACGAGGATATGAAGGGCATCAAGTGCTGAATCTCAGAGAGAGATGAGAAAGCAAAGGCTGAAACACTTATACTAGGACATCAAGTGCTGATTCTCAGAGAGAGCTGAATAGGCAAAGGCTGATTGAAACACGTATACTGGGACATCAAGTGCTGAATCTTAGAGAGAGCTCAGCAAGCAAAGTCTGATTGAAACACTTATACTAGGACATCAAGTGCTGAATCTCAGAGCGAGCTGAGAAAGCAAAGGCTGATTGAAACACTTATAATTTGATATCAAGTGCTGAATCTCAGAGAGAGCTGAGAAAGCAAAGGCTGGTGGAAACACTTATACTAGGACATCAAGTGCTGAATCGCAGAGAGAGCTGAGAAGGCAAAGGCTGGTCGAAACACATATACTAAGACATCACGTGCTGAATCACAGAGAGAGCTCAGCAAGCAAAGTCTGATTGAAACACTTATACTAGGACATCAAGTGCTGAATCGCAGAGACAGCTGAGAAGGCAAAGGCTGATTGAATCACTTCTACTAGGACATCAAGTGCTGAATCTCAGAGAGAGCTGAGAAAGCAAAGGCTGATTGAAACACTTATATTAGGATATCAAGTGATGGATCTCAGAGAGAGCTGAGAAGGCAAAGGCAAAGGCTGATTGAAACACTTATACTAGGACATCAAGTGCTGAATCTCAGAGAGAGCTGAGAAGGCAAAAGCGGATTGAAACACATATACTAGAACATCAAGTGATGAATCTCAGAGAGAGATGAAAAAGCAAAGGCTGATTGAAACACGTATGCTAGGACATCAAGTGCTGAATCTCAGAGAGAGCTGAGAAAGCAAAGGCTGATTGAAACACTTATAATTTGATATCAAGTGCTGAATCTCAGAGAGAGCTGAGAAGGCAAAGGCTGATTGAAACACTTATACTAGGACATCAAGTTCTGAATCTCAGAGAGAGCTGAGAAGGCAAAGGCTGATTGAAACACTTATACTAGGACATCAAGTGCTGAATCTCAGAGAGAGCTGAGAAAGCAAAGGCTGATTGAAACACTTATATTAGGATATCAAGTGATGGATCTCAGAGAGAGCTGAGAAGGCAAAGGCAAAGGCTGATTGAAACACTTATATTAGGACATCAAGTGCTGAATCTCAGAGAGAGCTGAGAAGGCAAAAGCGGATTGAAACTCGTATACTAGAACATCAAGTGATGAATCTCAGAGAGAGATGAAAAAGCAAAGGCTGATTGAAACACGTATGCTAGGACATCAAGTGCTGAATCTCAGAGAGAGCTGAGAAAGCAAAGGCTGATTGAAACACTTATAATTTGATATCAAGTGCTGAATCTCAGAGTGAGCTGAGAAGGCAATGGCTGATTGAAACACTTATACTAGGACATCAAGTTCTTAATCTCAGAGAGAGCTGAGAAGGCCAAGGCTGATTGAAACACTTATACTAGGACATCAAGTGCTGAATCTCAGAGAGAGCTGAGAAGGCAAAGGCTGATTGAAACACTTATACTAGGACATCAAGTGCTGAATCTCAGAGAGAGCTGAGAAGGCAAAAGCTGATTGAAACACTTATACTAGGACATCAAGTGCTGAATCACAGAGAGAGCTCAGCAAGCAAAGTCTGATCGATACACTTATACTAGGACATGAAGTGCTGAATCTCAGAGAGAGCTGAGAAGGCAAAGGCTGATTGAAACACTTCTATTGGGACATCAAGTGCTGAATCTCAGAGAGAGCTGAGAAAGCAAAGGCTGATTGAAACACATATTAGCATATCAAGTGATGAATCTCAGAGAGAGCTGAGAAGGCAAAGGCAAAGCCTGATTGAAACACTTATACTAGGACACCAAGTGCTGAATCTCAGAGAGAGCAGAGAAGGCAAAAGCTGATTGAAACACGTATACTAGAACATCAAGTGATGAATCTCAGAGAGAGATGAAAAAGCAAAGGGTGATTGAAACACTTATGCTAGGACATCAAGTGCTGAATCTCAGAGAGAGCTGAGAAAGCAAAGGCTGATTGAAACACTTATAATTTTAAATCAAGTGCTGAATCTCAGAGAGAGCTGAGAAGGCAAAGGCTGATTGAAACACTTATACTAGGACATCAAGTGCTGAATCTCAGAGAGCGCTGAGAAGGCAAAGGCTGATTGAAACACATACGAGGACATCAAGTGCTGAATCTCAGAGAGAGCTGAGAAGGCAAAAGCTGATTGAAACACTGCCTCCGGGAATGTTAACTCCTGAATTCCAGAGTGAACTGAGAATGCCAATCCTTATTGAAATGCTGCATACTGGCATATTCTGCCCTGTATACCTGGATGACCGGAGATAGTCCATACTGATTAAAACATTGTATACTTGGATATCAAGTCCCGAATAGCACGATGGACAGAGAAAGCATAGCCTGATTGAAATGCTGTGACCTGGGATGTTGAGTCCATATTCCAGAGTGGGCTGAGAGCGTCCACCCTGAGTGACACACTACAAGCCGGGTGTGAGGTCCTACATCCCAGAGCATAGTGAGAATGCTAGCCCTGAACTAAACACGAGAGGCTCGGATACCAAGTCCTAGGACCCAGAGCAGTCTGGGAAAATCCGGTCCAAGTGATATAATGAAAATCCAGGCACCGAGTCCTGCATCCACGATCAAACCGCGGAATCCATTTGTGAAAAAGAGATTGCTTGCCCAGAGGAGGGCCCCGCTTAAGGAAAGGCCTGTAATCTTCATGTTGAATGCTGGATGCGGGCGCACCAGCGCCAAGAAGTCAAACAGCGAAGACCAGCCGGGACATTCATTGCAAATAGAAAGAGTTTGCCACATGATTTTGTCAATATTTTTACACTGGCTTATTAGTTCAAGCTCATCAATTTTAAATGCTTTGCACACTTCCATGAACCGCACGTACGTATAAGTACGTACGTACAAACGTACAAACACACGCACACACACTAGGATTGTATCTTCAATAAGCCAAGCAGCCTTGCCCCCCAGTTTGTCACACTGAGGATGCTGTGATGAAAATCCATTTTTTGGACACCTCCTGTAAGACAAACTCACAATTACTATTCTTGCCCCAGCCATAGACACTTATAAACAAACACGCATCCACACAAAACACCAAGAGAGAAATTTACATGCCCTGTAACAGGGCAGCACCTTGGACTAGTTACGCATCAGTTAAGCAGTATCCAGTTCACAGGCATTCACTGGCCAATGATATGATATGATACGATATGACATTTATAACGCGCCTATATGCAAGTGTTTCAAGGCTCAACGAGGTAAGGGAGGGGATACAGAGGGAAGACAGAGACAACGATCCTACTAGGCCAGGTGACTTTGAGATCGCACAGGTGCAGGGGAGGGAGGAAGGGGAAAGGTGCAGGGGGAAGGAGAGGGGGCAGAGTGGTGCATAGGATAACAGTAGAATAAATAGAGACAATAAATAAAAGTGAAGCCAGCTGGTGGCAAGTGCAAGGGTAAGTGCAGACATCAGGTGTCAAGTGCTAGTAGGGGCTGTAGGGATACAGAAACAGTCCCCAAGTTCAAGGGTTGCCAGGAGACAGTGCAGGTGTGCAACTGGCGGGGGGACCTGGGCCCGAGATCAGAGGATAGCCAGGTAACCAGTGCAGGATCAAATTAAGCCAGGAGATCAGCAGGGGATAGGAGAGAAAGCAGAAGCAAAGAGGAAGGTCTTGAGGAGCATCCAGAACTGGAGGTGGTCAACCTCAAGTTTCAGAGAAGCAGGGAGGCTGTTCCAGAGGGAGGCCCCAGCAGAAGAAAGAGAACTACCACAACTCGCTGCTTGGAGAAACGACTAATTCTGAGGGAGTTGGAGGCTGATGAGCGAAGAGCCTCGAGAAGGAAGATATTTAGGAAGAGAGAGTTGAAGGTATTGAGGTCCCTGGCCCTGGAAGTCCTTGTGGATAATGCAGAGGGTTTTGAACTTAATCCTCGCTGCTACTGGGAGCCAGTGCAGAGATTTCAGTCCTGGAGAGATAAGAACCATGGGCTTGAGGCCAAGGATAAGTCTTGCAGTCCTGTTTTGGATGAGTTGCAGAGAGCAGAGAGTAGAGGTAGGCAGCTTTAGAAAGAGGCTGTTGCAGTAGTCCAGCCTAGAGAGAGCCAGAGCTCTGGAGACAGTGAGCTTCTGGGGGAAAGTGAGGAAAGGAAAAATACCTCTGAGGAGGTGCAGCTGGCATTGTGACTTCTTAGAGACATCAGAGATGTGAGGAGAGAAGGAAAGTGTGTCGAAGATGACACCAAGGTTTTTAGCCTCACAGGTGGGAGCAGGAAGAGGGCCAAGAGAGGCCGGCCAGAGAGTGACAGGAATGGTGGGAGCAGGTGTGCCGATGAGGAGAATCTTGGTCTAACTGGCATTAAGGCAGAGATCATTGGTGGCACACCACTCCTGGGTAGCAGACAGACAGTCAGTGATGAGAGACGGAGAAGAGGTGGCCAAAGGTAGCCTGAACATGAGCTGAGTGTCATCTGCATAACATGGAAAGTTGGGGCAGAGAACAGCAATGTGATTGGCAAGAAGAGCCAGGTATTGGTAGAACAGCCAGGGAGAGAGGTTAGATCCCTCGAGAACACCAAAGGTAGAGAGGAAGGACCCAAGTTGGACATGAGAGGGTCAGTCGGAGAGGAAGGAGGTCAGCCAAGCCAGGGCCTGATGGCAATAGCGCTTCCGGTGAAGTCCTAACTAAATAAGTACGGCTTGTAAAATAAGGCTCTTCTGGGGCAAAGCCCCCTGCATTGGCCTGCTCCTGGCAATGACTTGTGCACCATTATTCTGATAGGAGGCATGTGCAGGGCCGTATCTTGTGTTCTCTCCGTGACCTTTCAACACACCTCCGCAGACCTTGTGAACCGCAGACCTTGTGTAAATAGTTTCTTTTGTTGCTTTAAGACAACTGCATCAGGTTCTTGTGTGGGACTTACCCCATGCTCCCTTTTACGCTCTCCTTCTCTTATGTGGCCCCACTGTACCTAGGGGCCCCTCCATAGGGATCTACACTATGGAGGGGCTCCTGGGTACTATTGGTGTGCCGCCCATGATCTTTGTCTGAATGCCAGCAAGACGGAGATCGTCCTCATCGGCACACCTTCACCATCCTTTCCCCTCACTCTCTAGCCGGCCTCCCTTGGCCCTCCTCCTACCCCTACCTTCGAGGCTAAGAACCTTGGCATCATCTTTGACTCCACACTTTCCTTCTCGGCCCATATCTCTGATGTCTCTAAAAAGTCAAACTTCCGACTGCACCTCCTCAGAGGTATTCTGCCTTTCCTCTCCTTCCCCCCAGAAGCTCATGGTATCCCAAGCCCTGGTTCTCTCTAGCTTGGACTATTTTAACAGCCTCTTTCTAAATCTACCTGCCTCTACTCTCCGCCCTCTACAACTTATCCAGAACAGGACTGCGAGTCTTGTCCTTGGCCTCAAGCCCTGGGATCGTATCTCTCCAGCTTTGAAATCTCTCCATTGGCTCCCGTGGATGCAAGGATTAAATTCTAAACCATCTGCATTGTCCACAAGGCTTTCTGGGGCCTGGGTCCAAAATACCTTCAGCTATCCCTCCGCAAATACCTCCCCTCTCGAGCTCTTCGCTCCTCTACCTCCAACTCACTCAGGGTCAGTCGTTTTTCAAAGAAACGAGCTGGGGCAGATCTCTGTCTTCGGCTGGGGCCTCTCTCTGGAACAGCCTCCCTGCCACTCTACAACTTGAGTAGAACCATCTCCGGTTCCGGAAGCACCTCAAAACCTTCCTCTTTGCTTCTGCCTTCGCTCCCCCTCTCCCCTGCTGATCTGCTCTCTTGGCACTGTGCACCTGGCCACCCTCTGTCCCCTGGGCCCAGGTACCTGCTCACCCTGCCACCTTCCTGCACTGCCTCCTGGCCACCCCTTGCACTGGGGACTGTATCTGTACCCATACAGCCCCCCCCATTTTTCTTCTTTTTCTGCACTTATTCTGACTTACCCAGTCTGCTGCCTTAAACAGAGCACTTGCCACTTGCTGGCTGCACTACCACAGTTTGCCTCAATTTTCTATTTATTTTATTTATCTGCGCTCCTCTGCTCTGTACTTTCCACTCTCCCCCTTCCATGCACTTTTTCCCTTTTCCCTTTCCCATGCACTTGTGCGTTCTCTATGTCACTGGGCCTAGTAAGATGGTTTTTATGTTGTTTTTGTTCTCCCTTGTTCCCCTCCCTTGCCTAGTCGCGCTCTGAAACACTTGTGTACTGAAACACTTGTGTACGAGCGCAATACAAATAAAATATCTTATCATATCACTATGAAGATCTGCTCTGAGTCACAATCTGTGCTGCTTTGCCAACATAGGACCAGCCATAAAGCACAGGGCAGGACTCCACTTCGCCCTAGCGTACTAGGAACAATCTAGAAAAAAACACAATCTTCGCACATCTCTGTGCCTTTACTTATTTGGTCCAAAGGACTGCTTCATATTAACTTAAAAAAAAATTCCTACATCAGGAAAAACTGTTCAGCCTCTTTCTTTCTTTCTTTCTTTCTTTCTTTCTTTCTTTCTTTCTTTCTTTCTTTCTTTCTTTCTTTCTTTCTTTCTTTCTTTCTTTCTTTCTTTCTTTCTTTCTTTTTTTTCTTTCTCTCTCTCTCCTTCTTTCTTTTTTTCTCTCTCTTTTCTCGTTCTCTCTCTTTTCTTTCTCCATTCCTTCCATTGCTCCCTTTCTTCTTCTCTTTCTTCCTGCTCTCTCTTTCTTTCTTTCTTTCTTTCTTTCTTTCTTTCTTTCTTTCTTTCTTTCTTTCTTTCTTTCTTTCTTTCTTTCTTTCTCTTTCTTTCTTTCTTTTTTCTCTCCCTCTATCTTTTTTCTCTTTCTCCCTTCCTTCTCTTCTTTTCTTCCTGCTCTCCCTTTCTCACTCTTTTGCTCTCTTTTTCTCACTCTCTTATTTCTGTTAATTGTTTCTCAATTTGTTTCTCCATTGACTTATTTCTCTATTCTTCATTCTTCATTCCCTTCTGCCCCATGCCTTGCTTGCTTTGCCGGGGAGAATTAGCTGGGGCGTGACAAGGTACTGTCCAGGTGTATAGATGTATTTTGGTGTGACCTTCATATTTCTGTTGTTTATCTATACTCTCACGGCATGGCCCAGTACTCCTGTTTGGAACCTGTAAGGGCATGTTCTGCTTACCTATAAGGAGACAGATAGTAGTGTTTCTGCTCATGGCCCGTCTCCCTTCCCTTACTAATCAATGTATTAGTACCCGGCAGGGGCATGGTTTCGGCCTCCCATCCAACGAGGAGGGGCAGAACGGGGGCTTTACACCCACACTCGATGTTTTCCCCACTTTAGCTCCATTTCTCTGGGCTTTATTTTAGATTCCGTCCAGATTTGGCAGTACTTTTCCAAATGGCCGTGTTAGTCTGTTTTCTCTGTCTGTGAATCAGGGTTTGGTAACTGTCAGAATGGATGATGGCAGCACTCGCTTGGGTCTTCCTGCCAGTATTTTAGCGCTTCTTAAATCCACATTCTGCTCCAGGTCCCAGCTGGTGGTGAGTGCAGAGGAATGTATACACACCTCTCCTGGTTCGAATGCTTTCTATTGTCTCACTGCACCACCCTCAAGCGACTTACCTTGTTTCAAGTAGTTTGTCTAGCTTGCATACCTGTGGAAATGTTTTAACTGTGCATTTTCCAATGCTGCCCATCGCCTCCAGTACTCCTTGTCGCCTTGAAATAAGAGTTGACCTGGACTTGCTTTGCTATAACATATCCCTCAGAACCTAACTTTCCGCCATGTCCGGCTTCGGGGATTCTGCGACGTAGAACTCCTAGCTTGTTGTCCTATCTTCATTCCTTTTGTTTCTATTTTCTTTGGACCATTAAGTAAGCATATTGCTATTAGTACCCCAGCCCTCAAGAACGGGGCACTAATAGCAATCTTTTTCTGTTCTGAAACGTCGCAGCGTTTCGTAACAGAAAATAAAAAATGTAAAAGAAAAATGGCCGTAGTCCATTTTCCCTTTCCATGGCAGCCATCAGGAGCAGATGCGCTGGGGACAGAGACCCCCAGGCGTCCACTCTCGAAAAAACAAGGTAAGTGGGGTTGGGAGGGCCGGGAGGGGATTTATGTGGGTGTGCGGGGCAGGGGTGGGGAAAAAGCTCACCTGAATCACCGGCAGCGGAGGATGGCAGCCTCCAGCCCTGCAGAGGCTCAGAGCGGGGATTAGTCTGTTCCGAGCCTCTTAATAGCCTCTTAATTGGCTGAGGGGCTGCCAGCCCCCCTCCCCCACAGGGGACGAGAACGAAGCTGAAGCTTCGAGGGATTCTCAGCGAGGTATGGACCAGAAAAGGGCCAATCAGAATGTATTCTTGTGCAATCTCCACTAACCCTTTTGAGGACTCATGCTATTTGGAAAAGTCATAAAGAAAGCAAGAAATATTTAGATTATGGGGCTCATTACAGTTTCCCCGTTCCGGACCAGCATTTTTTCCAGACCGGGGAAACGCAAGTTAGCCGTTGTGGGCAGTGATCTACCGGCAAGCCAGACATGCAGGGAGTTCAGGCCCCTACTGGCAAATAAATATCGGAATCATTGGCACAGGTACTACTGGTGCTGATATTTCCGGCAATCCCATCCCATGGAGTCCTGTTGGACTCCATGGAATTGGACTTTACCATCGTCTCCACTGCCAGTAATATCCCGGTAATACTGGAATATTGGGTGGGGGAAATGGTAAGGCAGTTTTGCCAGTATCCTGCCGGAATTACCGACGGTATACTGGCAAAACTGTAATGAGCCCCTATATCTTGAATAAACACTACATGGAACCTTGTACGAGATGTACCGTGGAGAGACAGTGACTATTATGCAAACAGGGCAGCTCTGATGTCACCTGCCTTGTGTCTTGTCATGTGGTTGGGAGCCAGCATTTGGGATGGTAAGCATGGCCTCCCAGCGTGCAAGAGTGAGACGATCTCTTCTGCCACCCTTACTGATGTAATCAGCTGTGTCTAGAGTATGGGTCTTTAACTTGCGGCTCACCAGATGTTTTGGACTTCAACTCTCATTAACTCTCATCATTGACTGTACTGGCATGGGCTGGTGGGAGTTGTAGTCCAAAACATCTGGAGTGGCAAAGGATGCTGACCATTGGTGTGGGCTCCAGACCATGGTACAGAAGGAGTACCCCAGAATGTGATGATCATTTAAACGGGAAAGGGGTTCTACAGGTATCTGCTGATTACTGGCATGGTGTTTTTAACAGTTGGGGGCACCTCCCTTTATTTATGTGTGCAGTGTTCACTTTTCTTCCACCAGAGCACGAGTTAACCCCTCTCCTTTCACCTTTACGCAGGGGAGCAGCAGTTCTGATTCGCTGGATGGCCGGGGGGCCGACTGTGCCAATAAGAGCTATGATGCGGTTGTGTTCGATGTGTTGAAGGTGACTCCTGAGGAGTTTGCAGTGAGTAACTGTGTCAACTTTCACTGTCTCTCAATGAGGTGCTCAATACAGTGTTGCCAGAATTATAAAGTGCGATAATTTACTCGGGCGGATAGCTCAGGGGCCACACGCTCGCCTTGGAAGCAAGACGCCGCGGAGTAACACAGGTTTGATCCCGGGGTCCGCTCTTAGAAACCTCTGGGTATTAAGCTTGTTATAAATAACCAATTATATTATTATATAATGGAAGGGAATTATGATCTGGTGAGCTGTTCAAAGGCCAGGAAACATTTCTATGATTGGATATCAGAAATAAATGATGAAGCAGGTTTAGACACAGAAGATCCCTTGAGTCAACACCTCAGGCTGATGCTTTTTGCAGAAATGTAATACACTTCCTCTGGTGGCATGACCCTCTGCAGGATAGGCTCTTGGGACTAATGACTCAAACATTAATAGGTAACTTCCCTGGGTAATCAGAAAATCAGCGCGTTGACTGAATTAAGGGGCGCTCAAGGGCCGGAGGTAGATCATTCCCAGTTAGAGTGGCAAGATCTTGGAACCCCTTGTCTCTTGCCCTTCGGCTAGAAGCAAACCTGAGTCTGTTCATGAAATCCCTGAAAACCTTCCTATTCAAGTAAGCTTTCTATCAGTGCTCGATCCTGAAAACCTTCCTATTCAAGTAAGATTTCTATCAGTTATCGATCCTGAAAACCTTCCTATTCAAGTAAGCTTTCTATCAGTGCTCCATCCTGAAAACCTTCCTATTCAAGTAAGCTTTCTATCAGTGCTCCATCCTGAAAACCTTCCTATTCAAGTAAGCTTTCTATCAGTGCTCTAGCTAGTTGTTTTCGTTTGCCCTGTTTTTGATGGTCGTTCCTTGTGTGTAAACGTGCGCCGGAAGCCTCCGGGCTCCCGGCGCAATATAAATAAATAAATAAATAATCATTTAAAACCATTACTTGATGATTTCAATGCACTGTCAGGCTGAGGAGTTTATCCCTTTGACTGATAATCTTTGGGCTTAATTTCCGGATCTTAATAGGTAGAAGGAAGGTGTTGAAATGCCTGTCTTCCATACTTCTGGTGTTTGTTGGGATCGTTTGGAGCGCAGCGCTGGTATCAGAGAGACAGGATACTTGTCATAGTCCTCATAAGAGTATTTGAAAGCAGGTTCCCTCTGTGTAGTTTTTGCCAACTCCAAAAGGAGTAGTAAGACGCTGGCAACATCTTTATGCTTCCCCTTTGAAACTTCTCAGTGCAATTGGAGTAAACGCTGCCTGCCGTTTACGCGTGGCAGGCAGCGTTCACAATGGATTATTATGGAATCCTCATGCTTTGTTGCTGCTGTAAAAAGCTGGCGGATTTCATAGGAAACCACAGCATTTATGGCAGCATGAACATGTCATGCTGGCGTACATGCTATCACATGTCTATGGCACAGAGGATGAGGGAGGCGTCTTAGCACTTTCCGTTCCGTGTTCCATCTCCACCACACAAAGTGTTCCTGCACTAAAATGAGGAGTAACAGAAAATGAAAGCGTAAAATATGTACGCATGCATTTTACTCATGAATTTTCACCCCCAGCCCTTTATGCGTTCCTCCCTCCTGTTGTGTGTAGATATATTTTGTCCTGGATCCTGCAAAGCTGTCATGATATTAGAATCATGATGTTTTCTCCAGAATGCTGATGAGAGCTATTTCCGATGCTGCCTACTGTTGCTCCGGGGTGTGGCATGTCTTCACCACGCTGATATTAGACGCACAGATATTACCTGTGCTGAACATGCGGCACAAGTCTTTACCACACTGCTTATGGCGGTGCAACAATGGCCTGTGTCCTGGCTGGGGGGGGGTGGGCTTGGAGGTGGGTGAGTGCAGAAGGGGCATGTGAGGGGAGAAAAAGGTGCAGAGCCTGGGCAGGGAGCTGGAAGATGGAAGCAGAAAGGTAGGTGAAGGTGGGACACAACAGCTTCGGGTGAAGGGGCAGATCGCCCCTTTGAAAGAAGAGGGTGGCAAAGGGGTGGGCTGACCGCTAAGGGGCACCCTCCTTTGAATGTAAAGAAGGCCACAGACCAGGACCTCCTTGGGACACGGTCCGTCAAATGATCCCGCAAAAGGCACCTGCGCAGTAGAGGCACGGTGGAAATTGCTGCGTTGCAAAGACATGGAAGATCTCCTCATGGAATGTTCAAGGATTGAATGGGCCAGTCAAATGGGAGAAACTATTGCAATTGCCGGTAAGAGACAAGGGTGACTTTGTATGCCTACCATAAACCGAACGGGTCAAGGTGGAGCATGCAGAGGTTTACAAAATCTAACCCAAGCACGTGCCATGCGCAGTCAAGAGTCAGTGGAATTTTATCTAGGAAATTTAATGGAAAAACAGTGCAAGAAATGATACACTCTGATTAAAGATTCATTCTGGTAAAACCTCAGGAAGGAAATTAAGAATCTACTCTGATTACTGGATCCATGGATAACTTGCGGAGCACAGGTAATTGTTATAAAGCTCAGTCCAGGCAGCTTAAGGTTACTTCTTAAGTTTACTTCAGTTCTTATGTTACAGTTACAGTTCCAAGATTAAGACATAAGCAAATAGGAGAAAGAAAGACTAAGGCAAAGACACCGGCACCCACCACCCAGGAAGGGAGGGCTCAACTGACACAATATAGAACTCTCATCACAGCATTCTCCCACTCATGCATCAACATTCCACATGCACTCTGGTGACATCATAAATCACATGACAAACCACATCAGACTAACCAAGCACATCACAACACATCTTCCCCCTTACAAAACACACTTGCAACAAAAGCTTCACAACACATCTCCCTCCTATCAGACATTCTCACAAAAGCACGACGCACATCTCATCCAGACCCAAGAGCAATGGAGGTTTCACTTGAAAAGCCCACAACTATGCAATTTCAGAACTCCGCCTATCATTCTTAAACACCATCAATAACAGCACTAATCACCTCCCATCCACCCCTGCCACGAGCAGACTCTAGTCTCCCACACTAGACACAAACCAGCCCAGATCCAAGGCTATACCTAACCCACAATACCATAACCATCGCTAAATAACTTTGGTCCTCCTGCTCGCCCCCGCCACAGGCGAGCCTTCAGGCTGCCACCCTGAAGCACCTACTTGTCACCCCGACGCAATACTAGTCATCAGGATGACAACGAAATCACCATAGACAGATAAGAGGTTCAGTAAAATTCTACAGCTCACTAACACACAACCAGCAACAGGCATGCCTAAGAAACACACAAGCATATATATATATATATATATATATATATATATATATATATATATATATAGGTGGACCAAGCCAATCAAGCAAACCTGACCATACCATGGTGTAAAGCTCCTCAAACAGCTTGGAGATGCTGGCCAGTCAACTCCAAGTCCATCGAAAAAACATATGGTTGACTCTAACACTCTTCTCAATGGCAGTACAATCCAGTCCCATAATCAAAACCCTGACCATGTCACAATAGCCAGGATCAACACATAACACATAAAAATAAACAAATCACCATGCGATTATTCACCTTGAACAGCATCCTCACTTTGACATAGAATTAACCAGAGGGCGTCCCCTACCAGCAACCCGCTTCATCTGACTTCTACTAGCTGTCCCTTAGGATAAGAATAATTTTCTCCAAAGAGTGCACTGGCCGCCATAACATCAAGACACTGGACTACCGCTATAGCCAAGACTCACCAGAACCCTTCTTATTAGTGCAACTCTAACTACCATTCATTTAAAATAACTGAAAAGGCGCTACCCCCAGGATTCACCTTACTCACACATAAAACCTACCGAGGCGCTACCTCACTTCAGTTGCATCACAAAACGCCTCTCCATGACCTAAACAGCGCTAACTAAAAGCACTGATAGAATGCACTTCTAAGTGGCGCTACCACCTAACCAAACTAATCTAAACAGAGAAACTTCCTACTGTTAATACCAACGGAGGCGCTACCTCCCTAACATCTAAAACAAAAAATGAATGTTGCACCCACTCATTCTTTTATAAATCCATACTTATTAACTAGATAACATACTAGTGACATACTTCCATTCTTCTCAAGCGCATGGATATACATAACATTCTTACACTTTCATTTAACATTTTCTTTTTAAACTACAAAATTATACCTAGCATATGCATTTTTCCTTCACTTTTAGATTTGATTGTTACAATATGCCTAAAAGTCCATGTTGTTGTGTAACAACTTACTCCTAAAAATCCTCAAAAAGTTAAATAGGTAAATCCACTTATTCTTCGCCTCACCTCACCATCTTCCTTTGCATTCAGATATGCAGACTTTAACTAACCAGAAGTCCAAATTCCTGCAAATCCTTGAAATATGTTAGGTCCCTAACATAATTGCTAATATACTAACCACTCACACCGAAATGAGTTCCACAACTTACTTCTGCATTCACCTACGCATTTTCTCATGTGAGCATCAGTCCCTATTACTTCATACTTTTGCCAATGACCTATTAGCTCAACCATATCCAGCAAATACAGAGACCTAACGGAATAAAATACCGTCATACTAACATGCATTACAAGATTATTAAATACACAAAAATGGCAATGCATTACCAAACCTGGCGACTTTAGACTTCTAACATGTAGCAACAATGTTCATCCTTCTTTCACGACCTCTATCAGTCACCTTAAACGTTGGCCACTACCACGCCTCACTATTTGAAACGGAGCGGCATCAAATGGGCCATAGTTAATTCACCATCATTCCCATTTATGCTTTAATACTTCTCCATAATGGGTCATATTCCATGATGGAGCTTCATTTCAGCGACGAGGTGACATTTCTGTGCTTCGTTATACATCTTTGTGTGGGCCCCACTGCCTAAAAAAAACAAGAAAACGACGGTGTATTCTGTTTCCATGACAAACGTGGCAGACACTCTTTTGAGCACCCCCGCGAGGTCCTTTAGTTACTCTCATCTTCACGATCGCAACGTTGCAGCTAACCGGCTGGCTTCGCTGTGCCACGTGATTGATCACGTGGGGCATCGCACAAGGTCCTTTACATTGACTTTATGAATTGAAAACTTTACTTCCCTTCCGCCTTACGTCGCACGCAGCCAGAGACAAAATGTATTTCGTTCTTTAAATTTAGTTTTAATTGTGTTTCAGTTTATCAAATAGAAAATTACAGAGAATAAACAAGAAAAGAGATTGAATATACCATAATGAGTTCATACTAAAACCATATTACAATTATCAATATATAAAAACACATCAATAGATCAATTATGATAAAAAATAAACTAATATAATTTTAAGATCGAGTATCATCTCCTTCTTCAAAATCCAAATAGATTAAATGTTTAAAATATCGCTGTTGTTCAATATTAAAAGCAGGGCAATAGATAAGCAAATGTTTGATTGATTCAATTCTTGAGGGATGATTGCAACCTCTACAAATTCTGTCTTCCCTTGGAATGCCCATCCTTGTCCCAAGGAATTCCATGGTAGTTAACACATTAAGTTTACATTTTAAATATAATTATCTCTGTTCTTAACATGGAAATCATAAGAGATACTTCAATCGTGGTTGCCTGTCCCTCAGGATTTTGGCATGTTCAGAATAATTAGAAAAATGATGTAATGCATCAATTGTGGATCACCAGTCATATTGATATGATATGATTTTATTTTTACGTTGTAAAAGTTATTAATTCATTCATTTCACTATCAATGTTGGTAAGTCTCTCCACATGTTTTCCAGGTAAACCTTTAAGGATAAATCTCTGGGACAAGTCAACAGGCTACACTTAAAGTCACAGTAAAGAGTGTCCGGATTTGAATCATACCTTTTTGCCAAAACTGTCACTGCTCTCCAGGCTACAATACAACTCAGTGATGAAAGACCATTCGGTGCAAAGGTAGACCAAGCACTGTTTTCCACAAATTGCCTTCCGTTGAGTTTAAGGCATCATCTAATATGTACATGGTTGTCTCAAGGCCATACTTGAGTGAGGGGACCAACATTGCTTGGTAAAATTGCCTCAGTGGATAATTGAGAATTTACGGTAAACTTTACATACCCTTTTCATCTGAGGGAGCGTAGCATCTGCCTTTGCTCTTATCATAGGTTTACTGGCATTGATTGTTGGAGTCTGGTACAAATTGAATCCTAGATATTTCAGGGATTTGACCTTCTCCAATATCTGGTCACCCAGTTTCCAATTTAGTAATCTGGGGGCTCTTTTATTAGAGAATATCATGACCTTGGAATTAGTCCCGTTCATTGAAAGATTATTTGCCTTTACATAATCAAAAGAAAAGTCCAGTTTTCTTTGAGGTCTTACTGGGGTGGGGTCAAAAAGTAACACATTGTCGGCGTAAACCAACCAATGCAGTCTCAGTTGACCCCACCTCAATAGGAGAACACTGGAATTAGTCCACAGTGATTCAATATCTAATAAATAGATGCTATACAGGAGGGGGGCAAAAAGACAACCTTGTCTTAATCCCAATGATGTGTCTATTGGCCTTGAGAGATGCCTCTCAGCCGACAGGCGCACTCTTATTATTGTAATGTATTGCAACGGGGCGATAATTTTCTAGGGATGTAAGATCCCGCTTTTTATATATCTGAACGATATATGCTTTATTGCACGAGAGAATTAGTATGTTCCTTTTTATCATCATCTCCAGAAATATCCCATGTAATAATTGCACCCAAAAAATGCAATTAGATTTCATAGTAATGGGGGCTAAAGTATCTGGCCCTGCAGCCCTAGATGGCTTAAATTTAGCAATTGCATTCTTTGTAGTGGGATTGAAAACATATCTTCCCAATCAAAAGCATGCAAACTGCAGTGATAGTAATTATAATTGAACAATGTGTGCTGCCTAATGTTTTTATTCTAATAGGCCACCCAGGTCTCCTCCACAATCACATTTACTTGTACTCTATTTGGAGAACTTTCTGAATTAGTCAAATCCCAAGATTTCTGCATATTATTTGCTGTAATGGCCTCTAACATATTTTCACTATTTGTATGTTAAGTCTCAGCTATTAAACACTTAAAATGATTTTTTATGTTTGTTCAATTGTGTTACTTCTTCTGAGGGTCTGATATATTTCTTCCCTAAGTGTCTAATCAAAAATCTCTTTTTCTCTTTTCTCTCTAACTATTTTGTAATTGTAAGTGTGTTTATTCCGTAGTTGAAGATGTATTTTCCCTATGCTGGAAATCAAAGCCAGGGCCTGATTTAACAACCCTGGGTACTTGTCACGAATGAAACCTGTGTATCCTGTATCAGTCTCTTTGTCCTTCACCAATGGTTCCAATATGAACGTAAAACTCTGTATCAGTTTAGAATTCCATTTGACCACTGTTCCACTGTTCGAAGGGAGATGCAGAAGCTAACAGTCAGTCCCGTTCCATAGAGAATGTTTGTAAATTGCATGGTTACTCACCCCTGGACAGTATGGAAGAACATGCTTGGAAACAGACATATGGTATATCCATGGAGAGAATGTACCTATTCTCCATGAAACTGTTTTCTCACCATTCGATTGGTTATCAAGAAATAATAATCAAAACCCCAATCTTCCGTGAATAGATTCCACAATAGGGCATTATTTTCCTGGTGCCCTGAATTGTGACCATTATAAATGGAACCGCTTCGTCTTCTTGTGCCAAATCAGTGCAGGAACAATGAAAATGTCCTATCAAAAAAAGGGCCTTCATCTAGCCAGGTACCTATAATGTCGCCAATCTGATTGCGAAAAAGATCGATGTCCGCTTTTGACGGATTGAAATATACATTCACAATTCACATGTCCTTTCAGTTCAGCTTACTGCCTGTTGTTAAACCCACAGCCAGTATGTTATTATCATGGGATGTCAATAGATAAGAGGTAAGATTTAACGTCAGTTTTATCGCTACCGCCATACCGCCCTGAGGGCATCCTAAGGGACCTCTTGTAGCCCTCTAGCTCAAAATGATCAGCAAGCACCATAGTCTTCTGTAGTAGAATTATATCTATCTCAAAATAATATCTACTATTAAGATTTAAAATGTTAGTGACCTCATAACAATTCCAGGATATTATTTTTAAACGTTGCAGACTAATGACACTGTTCCGGTCCAGATAAACCCAATTTCTTTACCAGGACTTTCATTATCCAGGACCAGTCCTCCTGCTTTCCTGAAGATAGTGCAGAGCCCCTATGCCAGATCTTCCCTGGGGTAATAAGGTTACTCGCTTTTTTCGTAGGGTGTGAAAATGGGTCCTCAAGAAACTTTTCCAGTTATTGTAAATTAGCTATAACGGCCAATCTCATTGTCCTCAGGTCATCTTGATGACTCCACACCAATCTTCCCACAATATTCGAATAAGAATTAGCTGCAATATGATCACTCCCTTCCTCTGGCAGTTTGACCCAGTCTACGTCCCTCGAGTGTATTATTCTCAACGCAGGTATAGAAGAGAATATTTGTAACAAGACTGATCGGTTGACAATAATCCCCTCCTTAAGAGAAAACCAATAATGTTCTCATCCATCATACAATCATAATTTGTGACTGTATTAGACATTGTACACCGATTACTAGGATTACCTATTTAGATAGACTTGCAATAAGGGAGTCAGCTTTACAATGATCAGGTTGAACAGTACTTTGATTGTCTTCTAACAATATCACGTACTCTGCAGAGATTCTGGTATTAAAGTCCTCTGTGTTCTCTCTTATAAGTTGATGAACATCGGGGTCTTTGTTCTACGAACTACTGATTGGAGAGAGAAAAGAGGCCTTATTTGCTTTAAAAAAGTAGTGATTTTCCCCATAACAATCAATTCATTTTTTTTGCTTTGACCTCCAGCTGTTTGTCCAGCCTGTTAAGGGATGTATCAGGTACCACCTCCCTCAAATTCTCTATATCTATTGCTTCACTGGTAACCTGCTCTTCTCGATTGACCAGCTTGCCCGATCGACTAAGTTAGTTCTCCTCATTTAAGTTTGTGATCTCTCGTGTGAACAGTAAAGATTGTAGATATTTTCTAGAGGAGGTTCGACTTGGGTATTTAACTTTTAGCAAGTGTTTTGATTTCTTAACTTGCTTCATCCTCAACGTCATTGTCTGTTGTCTCCCCTTCACGGGGCATTCTGGAATTACGTCAGTAATGGGACGCTCCTCAGATTGTAGCGCCAACTGGATTCACATATCCAAAGAGGAATCCACAGCAACAAACAAATCAGAGGAAGCAATCCACCTTCCCATAATGTGTAGTTACGCCTCCGAATGTGGCTAGGCCATATTATGTCAACTTTGAGAAGTATTTATAGTAACTGTTATGACCATAGGTTGGGTATTCATAAAGGAAACACATGAAGTCAGCTTGTAGTTTTCAGGTTACTTTAATCAGGTTACATCACAAGGAGATAGGAGATAAATCACAGGTAAAACCCCTGGCTCCCACCACACAGGCTACACCATCACCAACTGCCCTGGGTGGAATCTCACACACTCAACATTCCAGTCAGTCACACTCCTGGCATTCCAATTGTGACCTCACACCTGCAGACACACACCATGCATTCAGAGGGAAGGATTAAGCAAGACTAACAGTAACTTGCTTACAAAATGTTGGCTCCTGATCCAATGTATTTGATATTACGGCTAGCTTTCTCACGTTATCCTGAACAGTATCTTTAATGTTATCATACAGCCTCAATAACGAATGTGATAACAAATGTAAGGCCGAAATTGACGCAGGTCCCAAGGTCTCAATAGTTTCTTTTTGTTGAGCCTGTGATCTTGTACCTTCAT
Source organism: Ambystoma mexicanum (assembly GCF_040938575.1). Classification (NCBI taxonomy): domain Eukaryota; kingdom Metazoa; phylum Chordata; class Amphibia; order Caudata; family Ambystomatidae; genus Ambystoma; species Ambystoma mexicanum. Next base: position 89,669,518 of record NC_090929.1, on the reverse strand, counting down.
TGTCGACGATATTCAAGTCATCTGCATCTCCTACCATGGAAAAGGAGGTTGGCTGGTGCAACAGGGTTGTAAAGACCGTGCTTGTTGTGTATATATCATTTACAATATTTAACGGTGTGCAGTCATAACATCGAAAAAAAATGTCGAATTGCACAAAAATTGAAAAAATTATGTCGAAAAAAAAAAGTAGAATGATTTATTCTTTTATTTATGTTTATGTTTTGGGTCCCGCATGTAAAAAAAAAAAAAAAAGGGGTGGGGTTTGGGGGAGGAACCCCCCCATTTCGGATAAAAAACGTAATAAAAAAGAAATTCGACTTTTTTTTCCAACATTATTTTTTTGATTTTTTGACTTTCGACATTTTGGTTTTCGATTTTATGACTATAAACCATATTTTACGTATGGACCGTGTCATATGTTTGGCACATCCTAATAAAGGATTAATCGGAAACCACCGGGTCCCCCAGGGAAGGTCCAACAGTATCCAACATTCAAGAGTATTCACTTGTGATTGAACCATCTTACTGCGAATGATGTCCACAACTGTGGCTGTGGTAGATCCTAAATTGACTTACTACCCTCTGATACTTCTGTATTATTAGACAACTGTGACAACTGTGGCGGTGCACTTGATTCCATTTCCACATGCTTCAGCATTTGTCCTATGACTCCTTAAATTGTAAATTTTAAAAGTTTAAAACTGTGGTCCGACAGTCATGTTCGAGAAGTACCCTATTAAGACAGGGCTTACCAATAAGTCTAAGGTCTGGCACTGTTAAGTTGTAACCGTCAGACTCAGTGAAGCAACTCATGGGCGGCTCACAGGGAAAAGGTCCGCGCAGTCACCGCCCACAGTCAGAGTGTGTCCAGTTTAAATAAGTCAGGCAAAGCTTGGTAATTGATGTTATTAGTTGATAAATTGATGTTATTAGTTGGTAAATTTATGTTATTAGTTGAGCACGTCTAACTCAGTGAGTAATAAATGGACTGCTCAAATGACAAACTGCCCCGCAGTCCGCGTCTGTGCCGCTAGCTCAGCAACCATCCACCAACCAGCTACTGAGTTCGTGCACGCTCTACTGTGGTAATAGTTTATGTGCACAGAGTGTAAAACCACAAAGGGGCCGCTGATGGAATGAGGCTAATCAGCACCTTTTCCAGGCACCAGGGCACTTACCGCTGGCTAGGGCAGGATCAGGAGAGCTGAACTCCGGCGCAAGGGGGAATTCTCACCTGTGCCAGTGTAGCTTTACCACCGCCCAGCAGCACAGCAATTGATCACCGCCAAAAGGGAAAAGGCTGCACTGACCACGAACAAACACCGCTTAAAACACTCAGATACTATCCTGGCTATCACTCTGACCAAGCGCTAATGTTGTAAGGTATTAGTGTCTCTTTAGCCTCTATGTACCTAAATTGGGCCTCATTACAAGGTTGTTAGAGCGGGGAAAAAGTGGAGCTAATTCTGTTACTTCCACTGTTCCCGCAACTATGGTGGTAATTGGCCGAATTACCACCAGCGGAATTACTGAGTGGTAATTCTGCTGCTTTTGGAAGAAAAGTGGAGGCTTTTCCCCTGGCTTGATGCTGGAGGCAAATCCCACATTTTTCCTCAAAAAATCAGCAGAATTACCACTCGGTAAATACTTCGGTGGTAATTCTGTCAAAAGTCCCCAATGACGTCCTATGGACTCTAAAAGATTGGGACTTACACCGTCTACAACTGCTTGTAATCCTGTGGTAAACCCATGGGCCCAAGTGGCATCAACGGCAATTCCATTTGGTGGTATTTCAGCAGATTTAAGGTCTCATTATGAGTGTGCCAGTTCGGTAACAACAGTGCCGGTAAGCGTACCGGCACCGTTGTTACTGGACCGGCACACTCTGAGTTCTGTGAGTAGCTGCTGTCCTGCCCTCCAGGTCAGACCTGGCGGGCGGGACGGCAGCCTCTTACAGACGATGACGGATGCACCGGCACTGTGGCACACGGTGCCGGTTCTTCCCTCCTCTTCATTCCCATTGAGTCCTGTGGGACTCGAATGGGAATGGGGAGTTACATTTACCAGCGCCTGGCTTCACGGATCGCTGGGGCTGTAATGCCCCAGTGATTCCAAAAAGCCGGGCACCGGAAGAAAACCACACCTCCGGTGGCAGCCTGCCATTTTTACTGGCACGGCTACCGTCGGAGTTGTAAGGAGGCCCTTAATGCCGAAATAACGTCAAACTCGTAATGAGGCCCATGTCCTTTAGACTCTTAGGTACTTTAACTTAATTTCCCAAAATGTAGTCCTGTGGGGTCTTTTATCCAATTTTATGTCGAGAAGACAAGAGAAAGAGGGAGACATTAGAACTGAAAGGAATTCCTTCAACTAATGAAGCATCAGGAGGAAGCGCTAGAATGGAGGGACTTGGGGCTGAGAAAGGAAGTGGTCATGAAAGCAGCTGGGTATGGAACTCCAGCACACACTAATTCGGTGTGATGAGATGCTGGCATCTCCACGCAGGCATGCATCCAAGTCTCTGCCCATGACTGCCCGGTGGGGGTCTGGGGGTCAAGCCGTGGGACGCTGTGTGGTGTGCGCTGCTCACTTCTCGAGTATGCTCCGTCCTCTCCCTCACAAAAGGTACTAGTTACCGTTTAACTGTATTGACTGATTGTTTCACTGGTTAACACAATCATGAAACATAGGGCCTCATTACATGGATGGCGGTAATGGTTAACGGTCACCGTTAATGGTAACGGTGACCGTTAATCATTACCGCCTTACTACGAGGTCCCTTAGCGGGTTGGTGCTTTAACGCCTTCTTTTTGCAGGCGTTAAAAACCAACCCGCTAAGGGACCTTGGTGCTAATTATGGCACCGCAACATTGTGGTGCCGTAATTACACCTTCCCCATTATGCCCTACGGGGCAAAAATGGGAATGGGGAAGGGCAGTGGTGGAAGGGGGAATTACTGCCCCGCCAACCTTGGAATGGGGCGGTAATTCCCCTTTCCACCAAGGCGGTGCCGGTATTTTACCGGCATGGACCAAGGTGCTAATAGCACCTTGGTCCATGTGCTAATACCGCCATCCATGTAATGAGGCCCATACACAGCTTAAACATCAAAAGATCACAAAAAATAAAAAACAGAACTGGGAACAATATCACTTTAGAAAAACACATTTTTGCAGTGGTGGGGAGACATATCAGACATAATAGGCCTGATCACGAGTTGGGCGATATTCTGGCTGGGGTACCGCCCACCTTTATTTGCGTTAGCGCCCACCGGTCTGGCGGTATTATCGCCGGATCACGTGTTGGGTGTGCTAACTGTTAGTCCCCTTTCAATTGGAAAATTCTTGGCTCAATTACTGCGTGGTAATGCCGGCAGCGGCAATTGCACCTAAAATAGGGGTAAACACAGCTCAGAGCTGGGGGTAAACACGCCAGACTCGAGATTGGGCGGACCCTTAAATGCGGCAGTAACGTTACTGCCGCATTTAAGGGCTTCCGCCCAACTCGTGATCAGGCCCGTAGCCTAATGCATATTCTTCCGTTAATCTGAACCTGTTCCACCTTTAATATGTTAACAAATATTGAATAGTATGAATAATACCCAAACAAACATGATGAGCCCCTGGGCTACGAAGGAAGGAGCGGGCACCCTGCCATGTGAGAAGCTTGTTAGAGGAATAGATTGCCCTATTTAGTGTTTGCTGTTCGAGCCTCGCCCGGGGGCAAGCGACCATGTGCCAGTTGGCACTCGCCCATACACAGAACACGTGCTCACTTTCTCCACTCTGGTCGGATATGATGGACTCACTCCTCCATCTCAACTGCAAAGGGGAGGAAATGTGACAGACAATTACCCTTCGCTTAAACATGGTGAAATGCCATATAAGTGAACCGGCGAAAGTAGCTCTGTAAGACCTGCACGTATTCATTGTTAGAATGGAATTTCTTTAATATTTCATATTGTTGCCAAATTGGCATTTCTTTTCAAAAGACCCCTTGGTGATTCTTTGGGGAAAATGCCTCCAGTTCCCAGAATACTGTGCCAGGCCTCTCTTTCTCATTCCTTGTCTCTTGTGTGCTTTGGTACTAGTGAGTATACGTTCACTTAATTTCCCAGAATGCTGTGCCAGGCCTCTCTTTCTCATTCCATGGGTCTCATTGCGAGTATGGAGGCAGCCAATGGCTGCCTCCATACCGGGCTCCAATCCCGGGTTCTGTGAATGAGGAATTACCGGGTCATTCCGACATTGGAGGACCCGATAATTCCTCATGCACAAAACCTTTCCCCATTCCCATTTGAGCCCCCATAGGGCTCAGTGGGAATGGGGATGGAGCTAATAACGGGCCCATTAATAACGAGCCTGTTATTAGCTTCTTGGTCCCCTCGCGGGACCCGGAAAGGATGTCTGTTTTGACCAGACGTCTGTTCCGGGTCCCGCTAGGGGACCTCGTAATGAGGCATGCCCGTACCGGCACCGTTCATTACGGGAACGCCAGGGTCGTAATGAGGCCCCATGTCTTTTGGGTGCTTTGGTGCTAGCGAGCATACTTTCACTTAATTTTCTAGAATGCTGTGCCAGGCCTCTCTTTCTCATTCCATGTCGTTTGGGTGCTTTGGTACTAGTGAGCATACCTTCACTTCATTTTCCAGCATGCTGTGCCAGGCCTCTCTTTCTCATTCCATGTCGTTTGGGTGCTTTGGTACTAGTGAGCATACCTTCACTTCATTTTCCAGCATGCTGTGCTAGGCCTCTCTTTCTCATACCATGGGCCTCATTACGGGGCCGGCGGTAACCCTGTTGGTGCTACCGGCGGGTTACCGCTACACCGTACTAATTTAACGGTGCCTGTCTTCCCAGTGCCAGCGGGCTATTACAAGTCTGCAGCTAAGAGCTGGAAGTAAGTCAGCCACCATACCATTACAAATTACTGATATTACCAGCACTGGTATTACCGGTGCTGGCAATACCGGCAAATCCCCCCATTACAGCCCAAATCCCCCCATAGAGTCCAGAGACATTGTTGTGATAGTTTAAGGGCTGATGTAAAGAGTGTGAGCTGTTAACTAAGTATCTGGGTCAATTTTCTCAATATCTCCTTCACCTTGACAAGCACAGACCTGCTTGTTTCCAGGCTCTCCCCCCTGTTTCCAGACTGCCACTGTGTAGGTGGACTGAATGGGGTCACATGAACAGGACAGGTGCAATTCCACAGGCCAGGTTCTGATGCCCACAAGGCCAGCCTTTGCATCCAATCAGCAAATGACCAAACCACCCAAGTTTAAATCCTCTTTCTGCCTTTCTAGGACCCTCGTGTAACAGACCCAAACATCATCACATCTGAGACCTCATTTACATTGTTGCCCCCAACCCCCGACAGCCGCCCACCAGCCCTCTCATTCCTCTCTGCCAATGCACGCAGTGCATCCAAACATGCGGGAGGCGTAGTAGACCTCATCACACACCAAAAGAAATTCATGCATACTTGCCAACATTCTGTGACCAAAAAGATGTAGGATTTTTCAAGTTTGAAAAATAATAATTCCCATAACAATGACATCACAGGACAATACAAAACATACAAACAGCACAACATGGAAAGATGTTGAAATGTTAAAAATGTATAATTCTCAATGCTAACACCAAATTGTCGGCAGATGCTGTGTGATGGTGTTACACTCTGCCACTTGCTTTCACTGCTGGTTCACCTAAGGGTTGTACCGGCAAGAGTGCAGGAAAGAGTCAAGTAGCTGTCAGGTCAGTGGATTGGTCTGAGCCCAATCAAAGTAATCACCTAGCAGCCCACTGTACAGACAGGCTAATTAATGCGTTGCTTGCTTTGTCCTGGGCTGGTCTCAAGCAGTCTGGGCCTCATTACCCGGTAGGCGGTGAGCTATGGCGCTATTAGCGCCATGGCTCATGCCGGTAAAATACCGGCACCGCCTTGGCGGAAAGGGGATTTACCGCCCCATTCCAAGGTTGGAGGGGCGGTAAATCCCCCTTCCGCCATTTCCCTTCCCCATTCCCATTTCTGCCCCATAGGGCTGTATGGGAATGGGGAAGGCGCTAATTACGCCACCGCAATTTTGCGGTGCCGTAATTAGCTCCGAGGTCCCTTAGCGGGTTGGATTTTAACGCCTGCAAAAAGCAGGCGTTAAATCCCCCAACCCGCAAAGGGACCTCGTAGTAAGGCGGTAGGGATTTACCGGTACCGGTATTTTACCGGTACCGGTAAATCCCTACCGCCATCCGTGTAATGAGGCCCTGGCTTAGAATCACATAAATGATTTGCCACTGTAAAAAGCAGCAGCCTACTGCCTAAATCTGTAGGGTTGGCAAGTTTGTTAATGCACTCTTCACCAATGAAACGTGGCTAACACGCACATAATCATTTGCTTTCAATAAACGTGCCAGAGAAAAATGAAATGTCCTGACTCACAACTGCCCACAGAACAGCAGGCGCCAGCCTCAGCATCCTACACAAGTCCTCTCTCAAAGGCCTGGTCTTAGACCTGCTGCATTATCCCACACTCGCTTGCAAGGTGGCTCCCCCTGCTGACAGAAAGCAAACTGCAGCTATTCCAGTCCATGACTAGACACCATTATGGTGGGGTTAAGAAAATCAAGAAAAAATCCTTACGCCTATAACATGGGAGTATACTATGGGCCTCATTACACGGAAGGCGGTAAGGGTTAACGGTCACAGGTAAGGGTACTGGTGACCGTTAACCCTTACCACCTTACTACGAGGTCCCTTTGCGGGACCCGACCTTAACGGCTGGTGTAGACCAGCCGTTAAAGTTGGGACCCGCAAAGGGACCTTGGTGCTAATTACGGTACCGCAATTTGCGGTACCGTAATTAATTCCTTCCCCATTCCCATTATGCCCTATGGGGCAAAAATGGGAATGGGAATGGGGCAGGGCCATGGAGAAAGGGGGAATTACCAGCCCGCCAACCTTGGAATGGGGTGGTAATTCCACTTTCCTCCATGGTGGTACCGGTATGGTACCGGCAGCAACCATGGTGCTAATAGCACCATGGTTTACCGCCTACCGTGTAATGAGGCCCATATGCCATTTCAGCTCTTAAAACACACACACACACACGCACGCACGCACGCACGCAAGTAAGTACGCACGCACGCACACACACACACACACACCAGCGCCATCTAGTGTCCCTCACTGGAAATTCACCACCAGAGCAGAGCCCAAAAGGCACCACGATTAGAACCCAGAAACATCTGTTCACCTGCCCAGCAAAGCTTAGAATGAGCTCCGGGTGCATTTTAAACTCACTCCTTTCTCCTCCAACTCAGACGAGCTCTAAAAACCTTTGCATCCTTCGGCAGCCATTGCCAAGCTAGGAACGCACCGACCTCTGCCCACAGCACGCTATGAATGCACACTTCCTGTATTCTCTTTGCATGTACTGCATACATGCATGATATGTGTTCGTTCCGTTGGTAATGTTCTTGCTCACGCTCTGTGGTAAAGTGATCTGGTGCTCCTGCGGCTGGGTCTACTCAAGAAGTAGCAGACATAACATCAATATTCTTTGGAAACTCTGGGTGGACCAGGGGATGGGGGGCTGGAGGGGTCAGTAGCGCGAATCCCAATTGGCCAAAGGCAAACCTCTGCATTAGAGGCAATAGCAACACACCCCACCTGCCCCCCACCACCCTTCTTAGAAGTGCAACACAAATGCCTGAACTGCAGTGTCGTGGACCGAGGCCGGTATCCCCAAGGACTAGTCCTAACTGAGTCAGGGGCCTGAAACCTCAACACCAATGCCTAAACTGCAATGTCCTGGAGTGAGGCCGAAATCCCCAAGGACCAGTCCTAACACCCCGAGTCGGGACGGCAACCTCAACAGCAATGTCTGAGCTGTGGTGTCGTGGACGAGGCCGGTATCCCAGAGGACCAGTTCTAACACCCTGAGTCAGGGGCCTGCAACCTCACACCAATGCCTGAGCTGCAGTGTTGTGGACTGAGGCCGGTACCCCGGAGGACCAGTCCTAACACCTCGAGTCAGGGGCCTGCAACCTCAACACCAATGCCTGAGCTGCAGTGTCGTGGACTGAGGCCGGTCTCCCCAACGACCAGTCCTAACACCCAGAGTCGACCTACAACCTCAACACCAATGCCTGAGCTGCAGTGTCCTGGGCTGAGGCTGGTATCCCGGAGGACCAATCCTAACACACTGAGTCAGGGGCCTACAACTTCACACCAATGCCTGAGCTGCAGTGTTGTGGACTGAGGCCGGTATCCCAGAGCACCAGTCCTAACACCCTGATATAGGGGCCTGCAACCTCAATACCACTGTCTGAGCTGCAGTATCGTGGACTGAGGCCGGTATTCCAAAGGACCAGTCGCAACACCCTGAGTCAGGGGCCTGCAACCTCACACTAATGCATGAGCTGCAGTTTCCTGGGCTGAGGCCGGTATCCCCAAGGACCAGTCCTAATACCCAGAATCAGGGGCCTGCAACCTCAACAGCAATATCTGAGCTGCAGTATCGTGGAGTGAGGCCGGTATCCCCGAGGACCAGTCCTTACACCCGAGTCAAGGGCCTGCAACCTCAAAGCAATGCCTGAGCTGCAGTGTTGTGGACTGAGGCCGGTATCCCTGAGGACCAGTCCTAACACCCCGACTCAGGGGCCTGCAACCTCAACACCAATGCCTGATCTGCAATGCCGTGGAGTGAGGCCGGTATCCCCGAGGACCAGTCCTAACACCTTGAGTCAGGGTCCTGCAAACTCAACAGCAATGTCTGAGCTGCAGTGTTGTGGACTGAGGCCGGTATCCCTGAGGACCAGTCCTAACACCCCGACTCAGGGGCCTGCAACCTCAACACCAATGCCTGATCTGCAATGTCGTGGAGTGAGGCCGGTATCCCCGAGGACCAGTCCTAACACACTGAGTAAGGGGCCTGCAACCTCACACCAATGCCTGAGCTGCAGTGTCGTGGCCGGAGGGTGGTATCCCCGAGGACCAGTCCTAACACCCTGACTCAGGGGCCTGCAGCCTCAACATCAATGTCTGAGCTGCAGTGTCGTGGACTGAGGCCTGTATTGCCAAAGATCAGTCTTAATAACTTAAGTCAGGGGCCTGCAACCTCACACCAATGCCTGAGCTGCAGTGTCGTGGGCTGAGGCTGGTATCCCCGAGGACCATTCCTAACACCCCGAGTCAGGGGCCTGCAACCTCACACTAATGCCTGAGCTGCAGTGTTGTGGACTGAGGCCGGTATCCCCGAGGACCATTCCTAACACCCCGAGTCAGGGGCCTGCAACCTCACACTAATGCCTGAGCTGCAGTGTCGTGTGCTGAGGCCGGTATCCCTGAGGACCAGTCTTAACACCCTGATATAGGAGCCTGCAACCTCAACACCAATGCCTGATCTGCAATGTCGTGGAGTGAGGCCGGTATCCCCGAGGACCAGTCCTAACACACTGAGTAAGGGGCCTGCAACCTCACACCAATGCCTGAGCTGCAGTGTCGTGGCCGGAGGGTGGTATCCCCGAGGACCAGTCCTAACACCCTGACTCAGGGGCCTGCAGCCTCAACATCAATGTCTGAGCTGCAGTGTCGTGGACTGAGGCCTGTATTGCCAAAGATCAGTCTTAATAACTTAAGTCAGGGGCCTGCAACCTCACACCAATGCCTGAGCTGCAGTGTCGTGGGCTGAGGCTGGTATCCCCGAGGACCATTCCTAACACCCCGAGTCAGGGGCCTGCAACCTCACACTAATGCCTGAGCTGCAGTGTTGTAGACTGAGGCCGGTATCCCCGAGGACCATTCCTAACACCCCGAGTCAGGGGCCTGCAACCTCACACTAATGCCTGAGCTGCAGTGTCGTGTGCTGAGGCCGGTATCCCTGAGGACCAGTCTTAACACCCTGATATAGGAGCCTGCAACCTCAACACAACTGTCTGAGCTGCAGTATCGTGGACTGAGGCCGGTATTCCAAAGGACCAGTCCCAACACCCTGAGTCAGGGGCCTGCAACCTCACACTATTGCATGAGCTGCAGTGTCCTGGGCTGAGGCCGGTATCCCCAAGGACAAGTCCTAATACCCAGAGTCAGGGGCCTGCAACCTCAACAGCAATATCTGAGCTGCAGTATCGTGGAGTGAGGCCGGTATCCCCGAGGACCAGTCCTTACACCCCGAGTCAAGGGCCTGCAACCTCAAAGCAATGCCTGAGCTGCAGTGTCGTGGGCTAAGGCCGGTATCCCTCAGGACCAGTCTTAACACCCTGAGTCAGGGGCCTGCAAACTCAACACCAATGTCTGAGTTGCAGTATCGTGGGGTGAGGCCGGTATCCCCAATGACCAGTCTTAACACCCTGAAATAGGGGCCTGCAACCTCAACACCAATGTCTGAGCTGCAGTATCGTGGACTGAGACCGGTATCCCGAAGGACCAGTCCTAACACCCTGAGTCGGGGCCTGCAACCTCACACTAATGCATGTGCTGCAGTGTCCTGGGCTGAGGCCGGTATCCCCAAGTACCAGTCCTAATACCCAGAGTCAGGGGCCTGCAACCTCACACTAAAGCATGAGCTGCAGTGTCCTGGGCTGAGGCCGGTATCCCCAAGTACCAGTCCTAATACCCAGAGTCAGGGGCCTGCAACCTCAACAGCAATATCTGAGCTGCAGTATCGTGGAGTGAGGCCGCTATCCCCAAGGACCAGTCCTAACACCCTGAGTCAGGGGCCTGAAACCTCAACACCAATGCCTGAGCTGCAATGTCCTGGAGTGAGGCCGGTATCCCCAAGGACCAGTCCAAACACCCAGAGTCAGGGGACGGCAACCTCAACAGCAATGTCTGAGCTGTGGTGTCGTGGGCTGAGACCGGTATCCAGGAAGACTAGTCCTAACACCCCGAGTCAGGGACCTGATACCTCGCACTAATGCCTGAGCTGCAGTTTTGTGGACTGAGGCCGGTATCCCAGAGGACCAGTCCTAACACCCCGAGTCAGGGGCCTGCAACCTCAACACCAATACCTGATCTGCAATGTCATGGAGCGAGGCCGCTATCCCCAAGGACCAGTCCTAACACCCCGAGTCAGGGGCCTGCAACCTTAACGCCAATGCCTGAGCTGCATTGCTGTGGACTGAGGCCGGTATCCCAAAGGACCAGTCCTAACATACTGAGTTAGGGGCCTGCAACCTCAACAGCAATGTCTGAGCTGCAGTGTCGTGGGCTGAGACCGGTATCCAGGAAGACTAGTCCTAACACCCCGAGTCAGGGACCTGATACCTCAACACCAATGCCTGAGCTGCAATGTCCTGGAGTGAGGCCGGTATCCCCAAGGACCAGTCCTAACACCCAGAGTCAGGGGACGGCAACCTCAAAAGCAATGTCTGAGCTGTGGTGTCGTGGACGAGGCCGGTATCCCAGAGGACCAATCCTAACACCGTGAGTCAGGGGCCTGCAACCTCGCACTAATGCCTGAGCTGCAGTTTTGTGGACTGAGGCCGGTATCCCAGAGGACCAGTCCTAACACCCCGAGTCAGGGGCCTGCAACCTCAACACCAATACCTGATCTGCAATGTCATGGAGCGAGGCCGCTATCCCCAAGGACCAGTCCTAACACCCCGAGTCAGGGGCCTGCAACCTTAACGCCAATGCCTGAGCTGCATTGCTGTGGACTGAGGCCGGTATCCCAAAGGACCAGTCCTAACATACTGAGTCAGGGGCCTGCAACATCAACAGCAATGTCTGAGCTGCAGTGTCGTGGGCTGAGACCAGTATCCAGGAAGACTAGTCCTAACACCCCTAGTCAGGGACCTGATACCTCAACACCAATGCCTGAGCTGCAAAGTCCTGGAGTGAGGCAGGTATCCCGAAGGACCAGTCCTAACACCCCGAGTCAGGGGACGGCAACCTCAACAGCAATGTCTGAGCTGTGGTGTCGTGGACGAGGCCGGTATCCCAGAGGACCAGTCCTAACACACTGATACAGGGGCCTGCAACCTCAACACCAATGCCTGAGCTGCAGTATCGTGGACTGAGGCCTGTATCCCAAGGGACCAGTCCTAACACCCTGAATCGACCTACAACCTCAACACAAATGCCTGAGATGCAGTGACGTGGACTGAGGCTGGTATCCCGGAAGACCAGTCCTAACACCCCGAGTCAGGGGGCTGCAACCTCAACACCAATGCCTGATCTGCAATGTCGTGGAGTGAGGCCTGTATCCCCGAGGACCAGTCCTAACACACTGAGTCAGGGGCCTGCAACCTCACACCAATGCCTCAGCTGCAGTGTTGTGGACTGAGGCCGGAATCCCAGAGGACCAGTACTAACACCCCGAGTCAAGGGCCTGCAACCTCAACAGCAATCTCTGAGCTGCAGTGTCGTGGACGGAGGGCGGTATCCCCGAGGACCAGTCCTAACACCCTGACTCAGGGGTCTGCAACCTCAACAGCAATGCCTGAGCTGCAGTGTCGTGGGCTGAGGCCGGTATACCAAGGACCAGTCCTAACACCCTGAGTCAGGGCCCTGCAACCTCACACCAATGCCTGAGCTGCAGTGTTGTGGACTGAGGCCGGTATCCCAGAGCACCAGTCCTAACACCCCGAGTCAGGGGTCTGCAGCCTCAACACCAATGGCTGAGCTGCAGTGTCGTAGAGTGAGGCCTGTATCCCCAAGGACCTGTCCTAATACCCAGAGTCTGGTGCCTGCAACCTCAACAGCAATGTCTGAGCTGCAGTGTCGTGGACTGAGGCCGGTATCCCAGAGGACCAGTCCTAACACCCTGAGTCAGGGGCCTGCAACCTCAACAGCAATGTCTGAGCTGCAGTGTCGTGGGCTGAGGCCGGTATCCCTGAGGACCAGTCCTAACACACTGATATAGGGGCCTGCAACCTCACACCAATGCCTGAGCTGCAGTGTCACGGAGTCATGCCGGTATCCTCAAGGACCAGTCCTAATTCCCAGAGTCAGAGGCCTGCAACCTCAACACCAATGCCTGAGCTGCAGTGTCGTGGAGCTGAGGCCGGTATCTCCAAGGACAAGTCCTAACACCTTGAGTCAGGGGCCTGCAACGTCAAAAGCAGTGTCTGAGCGGCAGTGTCATGGACTGAGGCCGTTATCAACCTCACACCAATGTCTGAGCTGCAGTATCGTGGAGTGAGGCCGGTATTCCCTAAGGACCAGTCTTAACACGCTGAGACAGGGGCCTGCAACCTGTACACCAATGCCTGAGCTACAGTGTTGTGGATTGAATCCGGTAACCCCAAAGACCAGTCTTAACACCCTGAGTCGACCTACAAGCTCAACACCAATGCCTGAGCTGCAGTGGTAGAGACTGAGGCCGGTATCCCCAATGCCTGAGCTGCAGTGGTAGAGACTGAGGCCGGTATCCCCAAGGACCAGTGCTAACACCCTGAGTCAGGGGCCTGCAACCTCACACTAATACATGAGCTGCAGCATCCTCGGCTGAGGCCGGTATCCCAGAGGACCAGTCCTAGCGCACTAAGTCAGGGTCTTGCAAACTCACTTCATTGTCTGAACTGCAGTGTCTTGGAGTGAGGCCAGTATCCAAAAGGACCAGTCCTAACAGCCTGAGTCAAGGGCCTGCAACCTCAACACCAATGCCTGATCTGCAATGTCGTGGAGTGGGGCCGGTATCCCCGAGGACCAGTACTAACACACTGAGTCAGGGGCCTGCAACCTCAACACCAATGCCTGAGCTGCAGTGTCGTGGACCGAGGCCGGTATCCCCAAGGACCAGTCCTAACACCCTGAGTCAGGGGCCTGAAACCTCAACACCAATGCCTAAACTGCAATGTCCTGGAGTGAGGCCGGTATCCCCAAGGACCAGTCCTAACACCCCGAGTCGGGGACGGCAACCTCAACAGCAATGTCTGAGCTGTGGTGTCGTGGACGAGGCCGGTATCCCAGAGGACCAGTCCTAACACCCTGAGTCAGGGGCCTGCAACCTCACACCAATGCCTGAGCTGCAGTGTTGTGGACTGAGGCTGGTACCCCGGAGGACCAGTCCTAACACCTCGAGTCAGGGGCCTGCAACCTCAACACCAATGCCTGAGCTGCAGTGTCATGGATTGAAGGCAGTATCCCCAAAGACCAGTCCTAACACCCTGAGTCGACCTACAACGTCAACACCAATGCCTGAGCTGCAGTGGCAGGGACTGAGGCTGGTATCCCCAAGGACCAGTCCTAACACCCTGAGTCAGGGTCCTACAACATCACACTAATGCCTAAGCTGCTGTTTTGTGGACTGAGGCCGGTATCCAAGAGGACCAGTCCTAACACTCCGTGTCAGGAGCCTGAAACCTCAACACCAATGCCTAAGATGCAATGTCCTGGATTGAGGCCGGTATCCCCAAGGACCAGTCCTAACACCCCGAGTCAGGGGACGGCAACCTCAAGAGCAATGTCTGAGTTGTGGTGTCGTGGACGAGGCTGGTTTCCCAGAGGACCAGTCCTAACACCCTGAGTCAGGGGCCTGCAACCTCAACACCAATGCCTGATGTGCAATGTCGTGGACTGAGGCCGGTATCCTGGAGGACCAGTCCTAACACCCCGAGTAAGGGCCTGCAACCTCAACACCAATGCCTGATCTGCAATGTCATGGAGCGAGGCCGGTATCCCCAAGGACCAGTCCTAACACCCTGAGTCAGGGGCCTGCAACCTCACACTAATACATGAACTGCAGCGTCCTGGGCTGAGGCCGATATCCCAGAGGACCATTCCTAATGAACTAAGTCAGGGGCATGCAACCTCACTTCAATGCCTGAGCTGCAGTGTCTTGGAGTGAGGCCAGTATCCAAAAGGACCAGTCCTAACAGCCTGAGTCAAGGGCCTGCAACCTCAACACCAATGCCTGATCTGCAATGTCGTGGAGTGAGGTCGGTATCCCCGAGGACCAGTCCTAACACCCTGATCAGGGGCCTGCAACCTCACACCAATGCCTGAGCTGCAGTGTCGTGGCCGGAGGCCGGTATCCCCGAGGACCAGTCCTAACACTCTGACTCAGGGGCCTGCAGCCTCAACAGCAATGTCTGAGCTGCAGTGTCGTGGACTGAGGCCGGTATTGCCAAAGATCAGTCTTAATAACTTAAGTCAGGGGCCTGCAACCTCACACCAATGCCTGAGCTGCAGTGTCCTTGGCTGAGGCCGGTATCCCTGAGGACCAGTCCTAACACCCTGAGTCAGGGGCCTGCAACCTCACACTAATGCCTGAGCTGCAGTGTCGTGGGCTGAGGCCGGTATCCCTGAGGACCAGTCCTAACACCCTGAGTCAGGGGCCTGCAACCTCACACTAATGCCTGAGCTGCAGTGTCGTTGGCTGAGGCCGGTATCCCTGAGGACCAGTCCTAACACACTGAGTTAGGGGCCTGCAACATCACACCAATGCCTGAGCTGCAGTGTTGTGGACTGAGGCCGGTATCCCCGAGGACCAGTCCTAACACCCTGAAGCTGGGGCCTGCAACCTCACACTAATGCCTGAGCTGCAGTGCCGTGGGCTGAGGCCGGTATCCCTGAGGACCAGTCTTAACACCCTGAGTCAGGGGCCTGCAAACTCAACACCAGTGCCTCAGCTGCAGTATCGTGGACTGAGGCCGGTATCCCCGAGGACCAGTCCTAACACCCCGAGTCAGGGGCCTGCAACCTCACAGCAATTCCTGAGCTGCAGTGTCGTGGGCTGAGGCCGCTATCCCTGAGGACCAGTCTTAACACCCTGAGTCTGTGGCCTGCAAACTTTTGAGTTGCAGTATCGTGGAGTGAGGCCGGTATCCCCAAAGACCAGTCTTAACACCTGCAACCTCAACACCACTGTCTGAGCTGCAGTATCGTGGACTGAGGCCGGTATTCCAAAGGACCAGTCCCAACACCCTGAGTCAGGGTCCTGCAACCTCACACTATTGCATGAGCTGCAGTGTCCAGGGCTGAGGCCGGTATCCCCAAGGACCAGTCCTAATACCCAGAGTCAGGGGCCTGCAACCTCAACAGCAATATCTGAGCTGCAGTATCGTGGAGTGAGGCCGGTATCCCCGAGGACCAGTCCTTACACCCCGAGTCAAGGGCCTGCAACCTCAAAGCAATGCCTGAGCTGCAGTGTCGTGGGCTGAGGCCGGTATCCCTGAGGACCAGTCTTAACACCCTGAGTCAGGGGCCTGCAAACTCAACACCAATGTCTGAGTTGCAGTATCGTGGGGTGAGGCCGGTATCCCCAATGACCAGTCTTAACACCCTGAAATAGGGGCCTGCAACCTCAACACCAATGTCTGAGCTGCAGTATCGTGGACTGAGACCGGTATCCCGAAGGACCAGTCCTAACACCCTGAGTCGGGGCCTGCAACCTCACACTAATGCATGTGCTGCAGTGTCCTGGGCTGAGGGCGGTATCCCCAAGTACCAGTCCTAATACCCAGAGTCAGGGGCCTGCAACCTCACACTAATGCATGAGCTGCAGTGTCCTGGGCTGAGGCCGCTACCCCCAAGGACCAGTCCTAACACCCTGAGTCAGGGGCCTGAAACCTCAACACTAATGCCTGAGCTGCAATATCCTGGAGTGAGGCCGGTATTCCCAAGGACCACTCCTAACACCCAGAGTCAGGGGACGGCAACCTCAACAGCAATGTCTGAGCTGTGGTGTCGTGGACGAGGCCGGTTATCCCAGAGGACCAATCCTAACACCGTGAGTCAGGGGCCTGCAACCTCGCACCAATGCCTGTGATGCAGTTTTGTGGACTGAGGCCGGTATCCCAGAGGACCAGTCCTAACATCCCGAGTCAGGGGCCTGCAACCTCAACACCAATACCTGATCTGCAATGTCATGGAGCGAGGCCGCTATCTCCAAGGACCAGTCCTAACACCCCGAGTCAGGGGCCTGCAACCTTAACGCCAATGCCTGAGCTGCATTGCTGTGGACTGAGGCCGGTATCCCAAAGGACCAGTCCTAACATACTGAGTCAGGGGCCTGCAACCTCAACAGCAATGTCTGAGCTGCAGTGTCGTGGGCTGAGACCGGTATCCAGGAAGACTAGTCCTAACACCCCGAGTCAGGGACCTGATACCTCAACACCAATGCCTGAGCTGCAAAGTCCTGGAGTGAGGCCGGTATCCCGAAGGACCAGTCCTAACACCCCGTGTCAGGGGACGGCAACCTCAACAGCAATGTCTGAGCTGTGGTGTCGTGGACGAGGCCAGTGTCCCAGAGGACCAGTCCTAACCCTGAGTCAGGGGCCTGCAACCTCAACACCAATGCCTGAGCTGCAGTGTCGTGGACGAGGCCGGTATTCCAGAGGACCAGTACTAACACACTGATACAGGGGCCTGCAACCTCAACACCAATGCCTGAGCTGCAGTATCGTGGACTGAGGCCTGTATCCCCAGGGACCAGTCCTAACACCCTGAATCGACCTACAACCTCAACACAAATGCCTGAGCTGCAGTGTCGTGGACTGAGGCTGGTATCCCGGAAGACCAGTCCTAACACCCCGAGTCAGGGGGCTGCAACCTCAACACCAATGCCTGATCTGCAATGTCGTGGAGTGAGGCCTGTATCCCCGAGGACCAGTCCTAACACACTGAGTCAGGGGCCCGCAACCTCACACCAATGCCTCAGCTGCAGTGTTGTGGACTGAGGCCGGTATCCCAGAGGACCAGTATTAACAACCCGAGTCAAGGGCCTGCAACCTCAACAGCAATCTCTGAGCTGCAGTGTCGTGGACGGAGGGCGGTATCCCCGAGGACCAGTCCTAACACCCTGACTCAGGGGTCTGCAACCTCAACAGCAATGCCTGAGCTGCAGTGTCGTGGGCTGAGGCCGGTATACCAAGGACCAGTCCTAACACCCTGAGTCAGGGCCCTGCAACCTCACACCAATGCCTGAGCTGCAGTGTTGTGGACTGAGGCCGGTATCCCAGAGCACCAGTCCTAACACCCCAAGTCAGGGGTCTGCAGCCTCAACACCAATGGCTGAGCTGCAGTGTCGTAGAGTGAGGCCTGAATCCCCAAGGACCTGTCCTAATACCCAGAGTCTGGTGCCTGCAACCTCAACAGCAATGTCTGAGCTGCAGTGTCGTGGACTGAGGCCGGTATCCCAGAGGACCAGTCCTAACACCCTGAGTCAGGGACCTGCAACCTCAACAGCAATGTCTGAGTGGCAGTGGGGTGGACTGAGCCCGGTATCCCCGAGGATCAGTCTTAACACCCTGAGTCAGGGGCCTGCCACCTCACACCAATGCCTGACCTGCAGGGCTGAGGCCGGTATCCATGAGGACCAGTCCTAACACACTGATACAGGCAGTGCCTTAAGTGGCACTACAAATCGAGCCGGGGCTCATCGAGGGGGCGTGGCCTAACAGCGGGGGCCTTGATGGCCCGTTAGGCCACGCCCCCTTGACGAGCCCCGGCTCAATGGGCTACTGGCACCCCTGCCAGGCAGCCTTTTGTGGAGATTAGCACCCTCTCCCCTATGATGGAGAGGGTGCTGATCTCTGCACTTATATTCCATAGGCTTGCCTGGCAGGGGACAGCGCCTCGCCTATTTAGCCTTAATGGTGGCGCTGCCCCTCGCCAGCTGGGGAGGGGCAGCGTCACCATCAAGGCTGAAAGGGTGAGGCCACTGGAAGCAGAGGGCTTTTTCCTAAGGACTGAAACTCCCGCGAATCCGCGGGAGCTTCAGTATTTAGAAAGCAAGGCCTCTGCTTCCAGCGGCCTCACTTTTTCTCCATAATGGTGGCGCCGGCCCACGTGCATCACTTGATTAAAGGGATGCCTCGTAGGTGCGGCGCCACCATTATGGCTGAAAGGCATTTTTTTCTGAAGCCTGAAGCTCTCGCACACGAGCGAGAGCTTCAGGCTGTAGAAAAAAATGCCTTTTCGTGTAGTGGCTGGGGCTGCCAGGGAAGATTAGTGGGCCCCGGCAGGGCCCCGCCTCAAAACGAAATTTCGGAGCCTGCCGGGGCCCAGCCCCGGCAGGCCCCGGCCCACTTAAAGCCCTGGATACAGGGGCCTGCAACCTCACACCAATGCCTGAGCTGCAGTGTCACGGAGTCATGCCGGTATCCTCAAGGACCAGTCCTAATTCCCAGAGTCAGAGGCCTGCAACCTCAACACCAATGCCTGAGCTGCAGTGTCGTGGAGCTGAGGCCGGTATCTCCAAGGACAAGTCCTAACACCCTGAGTCAGGGCCCTGCCACCTCACACCAATGCCTGACCTGCAGTGTCGTGGGCTGAGGCCGGTATCCATGAGGACCAGTCCTAACACACTGATACAGGGGCCTGCAACCTCACACCAATGCCTGAGCTGCAGTGGCACGGAGTCATGCCGGTATCCTCAAGGACCAGTCCTAATTCCCAGAGTCAGAGGCCTGCAACCTCAACACCAATGCCTGAGCTGCAGTGTCGTGGAGCTGAGGCCGGTATCTCCAAGGACAAGTCCTAACACCCTGAGTCAGGGGCCTGCAACCTCAAAAGCAGTGTCTGAGCTGCAGTGTCATGGACTGAGGCCGTTATCACCAAGGATCAGTCTTAACACCCTGAGTCAGGGGCCTGCAACCTCACACCAATGCCTGATCTGCAATGTCGTGGAGTGGGGCCGGTATCCCCGAGGACCAGTCCTAACACACTGAGTCAGAGGCCTGCAACCTCACACCAATGCCTGAGCTGCAGTTTCGTGGGCTGAGGCCGGTATCCCTGAGGACCAGTCCTAGCAAACTGATACAGGGGCCTGCAACCTCACACCAATGCCTGAGCTGCATTGTCGTGGAGCTGAGGCCGGTATCTCCAAGGACAAGTCCTAACACCCTGAGTCAGGGGCCTGCAACCTCACACCAATGTCTAAGCAGCAGTATCGTGGAGTGAGGCCGGTATCCCCTGAGGACCAGTCTTAACACCCTGAGACAGGGGCCTGCAACCTGTACACCAATGCCTGAGCTACAGTGTCGTGGATTGAAGGCGGTATCCCCAAAGACCAGTCCTAACACCCTGAGTCGACCTACAGCGTCAACACCAATGCCTGAGCTCCAGTGGCAGGGACTGAGGCCGGTATCCCCAAGGACCAGTCCTAACACCCTGAGTCAGGGGCCTACAACATCACACTAATGCCTAAGCTGCTGGTTTGTGGACTGAGGCCGGTATCCAGGAGGACCAGTCCTAACACTCCGAGTCAGGAGCCTGAAACCTCAACACCAATGCCTAAGCTGCAATGTCCTGGATTGAGGCCGGTATCCCCAAGGACCAGTCCTAACACCCCGAGTCAGGGGACGGCAACCTCAACAGCAATGTCTGAGCTGTGGTGTCGTGGACGAGGCTGGTTTCCCAGAGGACCAGTCCTAACACCCTGAGTCAGGGGCCTGCAACCTCAACACCAATGCCTGATGTGCAATGTCGTGGACTGAAGCCGGTATCCTGGAGGACCATTCCTAACACCCCGAGTCAGGGGCCTGCAACCTCAACACCAATGCCTGATCTGCAATGTCATGGAGGGAGGCCGGTATCCCCAAGGACCAGTCCTAACACCCTGAGTCAGGGGCCTGCAACCTCACACTAATGCATGAACTGCAGCGTCCTGGGCTGAGGCCGGTATCCCAGAGGACCATTCCTAATGAACTAAGTCAGGGGCCTGCAACCTCACTTCAATGCCTGAGTTGCAGTGTCTTGGAGTGAGGCCAGTATCCAAAAGGACCAGTCCTAACAGCTGAGTCAAGGGCCTGCAACCTCAACACCAATGCCTGATCTGCAATGTCGTGGAGTGAGGTCGGTATCCCCGAGGACCAGTCCTAACACCCTGAGTCAGGGGCCTGCAACCTCAACACCAATGCCTGATCTGCAATGTCGTGGAGTGAGGTCGGTATCCTCGAGGACCAGTCCTAACACCCTGACTCAGGGGCCTGCAGCCTCAACAGCAATGTCTGAGCTGCAGTGTCGTGGACTGAGGCCGGTATTGCCAAAGATCAGTCTTAATAACTTAAGTCAGGGGCCTGCAACCTCACACCAATGCCTGAGCTGCAGTGTCCTTGGCTGAGGCCGGTATCCCTGAGGACCAGTCCTAACACCCTGAGTCAGGGGCCTGCAACCTCACACTAATGCCTGAGCTGCAGTGTCGTGGGCTGAGGCCGGTATCCCTGAGGACCAGTCCTAACACCCTGAGTCAGGGGCCTGCAACCTCACACTAATGCCTCAGCTGCAGTGTCGTTGGCTGAGGCCGGTATCCCTGAGGACCAGTCTTAACACCCTGAGTCAGGGGCCTGCAACCTCACACCAATGCTTGAGCTGCAGTGTCCTTGGCTGAGGAAGGTATCCTGGAGGACCAGTCCTAACACACTGAGTTAGGGGCCTGCAACATCACACCAATGCCTGAGCTGCAGTGTTGTGGGCTGAGGCCGGTATCCCTGAGGACCAGTCTTAACACCTTGAGTCAGGGATTGCAAACTCAACACCAGTGCCTCAGCTGCAGTATCGTGGAGTGAGGCCGGTATCCCCAAGGACCAGTCCTAACACCCATAGTGAGGAGCCTGCAACCTCACAGCAATTCCTGAGCTGCAGTGTCGTGGGCTGAGGCCGGTATCCCTGAGGACCAGTCTTAACACCCTGAGTCAGAGGCCTGCAAACTCTTGAGTTGCAGTATCGTGGAGTGAGGCCGATATCCCCAAAGACGAGTCTTAAAACCCTGATATAGGGGCCTGCAACTTCAACACCAATGTCTGATCTGCAATGTCGTGGAGTGAGGCCGGTATCCCCGAGGACCAGTCCTAACACACTGAGTAAGGGGCCTGCAACCTCACACCAATGCCTGAGCTGCAGTGTCGTGGCCGGAGGGTGGTATCCCCGAGGACCAGTCCTAACACCCTGACTCAGGGGCCTGCAGCCTCAACATCAATGTCTGAGCTGCAGTGTTGTGGACTGAGGCCGGTATCCCTGAGGACCAGTCCTAACACCCCGACTCAGGGGCCTGCAACCTCAACACCAATGCCTGATCTGCAATGTCGTGGAGTGAGGCCGGTATCCCCGAGGACCAGTCCTAACACACTGAGTAAGGGGCCTGCAACCTCACACCAATGCCTGAGCTGCAGTGTCGTGGCCGG
The DNA here is from genome assembly GCF_040938575.1 of Ambystoma mexicanum. Classification (NCBI taxonomy): domain Eukaryota; kingdom Metazoa; phylum Chordata; class Amphibia; order Caudata; family Ambystomatidae; genus Ambystoma; species Ambystoma mexicanum. The sequence goes on along the minus strand of NC_090929.1, from coordinate 89,647,448 downwards.
AGGGTGGTATCCCCGAGGACCAGTCCTAACACCCTGACTCAGGGGCCTGCAGCCTCAACATCAATGTCTGAGCTGCAGTGTCGTGGACTGAAGCCTGTATTGCCAAAGATCAGTCTTAATAACTTAAGTCAGGGGCCTGCAACCTCACACCAATGCCTGAGCTGCAGTGTCGTGGGCTGAGGCTGGTATCCCCGAGGACCATTCCTAACACCCCGAGTCAGGGGCCTGCAACCTCACACTAATGCCTGAGCTGCAGTGTTGTGGACTGAGGCCGGTATCCCCGAGGACCATTCCTAACACCCCGAGTCAGGGGCCTGCAACCTCACACTAATGCCTGAGCTGCAGTGTCGTGTGCTGAGGCCGGTATCCCTGAGGACCAGTCTTAACACCCTGATATAGGAGCCTGCAACCTCAACACAACTGTCTGAGCTGCAGTATCGTGGACTGAGGCCGGTATTCCAAAGGACCAGTCCCAACACCCTGTAACAGGGGCCTGCAACCTCACACTATTGCATGAGCTGCAGTGTCCTGGGCTGAGGCCGGTATCCCCAAGGACAAGTCCTAATACCCAGAGTCAGGGGCCTGCAACCTCAACAGCAATATCTGAGCTGCAGTATCGTGGAGTGAGGCCGGTATCCCCGAGGACCAGTCCTTACACCCCGAGTCAAGGGCCTGCAACCTCAAAGCAATGCCTGAGCTGCAGTGTCGTGGGCTAAGGCCGGTATCCCTGAGGACCAGTCTTAACACCCTGAGTCAGGGGCCTGTAAACTCAACACCAATGTCTGAGTTGCAGTATCGTGGGGTGAGGCCGGTATCCCCAATGACCAGTCTTAACACCCTGAAATAGGGGCCTGCAACCTCAACACCAATGTCTGAGCTGCAGTATCGTGGACTGAGACCGGTATCCCGAAGGACCAGTCCTAACACCCTGAGTCGGGGCCTGCAACCTCACACTAATGCATGTGCTGCAGTGTCCTGGGCTGAGGCCGGTATCCCCAAGTACCAGTCCTAATACCCAGAGTCAGGGGCCTGCAACCTCACACTAATGCATGAGCTGCAGTGTCCTGGGCTGAGGCCGGTATCCCCAAGTACCAGTCCTAATACCCAGAGTCAGGGGCCTGCAACCTCAACAGCAATATCTGAGCTGCAGTATCGTGGAGTGAGGCCGCTATCCCCAAGGACCAGTCCTAACACCCTGAGTCAGGGGCCTGAAACCTCAACACCAATGCCTGAGCTGCAATGTCCTGGAGTGAGGCCGGTATCCCCAAGGACCAGTCCAAACACCCAGAGTCAGGGGACGGCAACCTCAACAGCAATGTCTGAGCTGTGGTGTCGTGGACGAGGCCGGTATCCCAGAGGACCAATCCTAACACCGTGAGTCAGGGGCCTGCAACCTCGCACTAATGCCTGAGCTGCAGTTTTGTGGACTGAGGCCGGTATCCCAGAGGACCAGTCCTAACACCCCGAGTCAGGGGCCTGCAACCTCAACACCAATACCTGATCTGCAATGTCATGGAGCGAGGCCGCTATCCCCAAGGACCAGTCCTAACACCCCGAGTCAGGGGCCTGCAACCTTAACGCCAATGCCTGAGCTGCATTGCTGTGGACTGAGGCCGGTATCCCAAAGGACCAGTCCTAACATACTGAGTCAGGGGCCTGCAACCTCAACAGCAATGTCTGAGCTGCAGTGTCGTGGGCTGAGACCGGTATCCAGGAAGACTAGTCCTAACACCCCGAGTCAGGGACCTGATACCTCAACACCAATGCCTGAGCTGCAATGTCCTGGAGTGAGGCCGGTATCCCCAAGGACCAGTCCTAACACCCAGAGTCAGGGGACGGCAACCTCAAAAGCAATGTCTTAGCTGTGGTGTCGTGGACGAGGCCGGTATCCCAGAGGACCAATCCTAACACCGTGAGTCAGGGGCCTGCAACCTCGCACTAATGCCTGAGCTGCAGTTTTGTGGACTGAGGCCGGTATCCCAGAGGACCAGTCCTAACACCCCGAGTCAGGGGCCTGCAACCTCAACACCAATACCTGATCTGCAATGTCATGGAGCGAGGCCGCTATCCCCAAGGACCAGTCCTAACACCCCGAGTCAGGGGCCTGCAACCTTAACTCCAATGCCTGAGCTGCATTGCTGTGGACTGAGGCCGGTATCCCAAAGGACCAGTCCTAACATACTGAGTCAGGGGCCTGCAACCTCAACAGCAATGTCTGAGCTGCAGTGTCGTGGGCTGAGACCAGTATCCAGGAAGACTAGTCCTAACACCCCTAGTCAGGGACCTGATACCTCAACACCAATGCCTGAGCTGCAAAGTCCTGGAGTGAGGCCGGTATCCCAAAGGACCAGTCCTAACACCCCGAGTCAGGGGACGGCAACCTCAACAGCAATGTCTGAGCTGTGGTGTCGTGGACGAGGCCGGTATCCCAGAGGACCAGTCCTAACACACTGATACAGGGGCCTGCAACCTCAACACCAATGCCTGAGCTGCAGTATCGTGGACTGAGGCCTGTATCCCAAGGGACCAGTCCTAACACCCTGAATCGACCTACAACCTCAACACAAATGCCTGAGCTGCAGTGACGTGGACTGAGGCTGGTATCCCGGAAGACCAGTCCTAACACCCCGAGTCAGGGGGCTGCAACCTCAACACCAATGCCTGATCTGCAATGTCGTGGAGTGAGGCCTGTATCCCCGAGGACCAGTCCTAACACACTGAGTCAGGGGCCTGCAACCTCACACCAATGCCTCAGCTGCAGTGTTGTGGACTGAGGCCGGAATCCCAGAGGACCAGTACTAACACCCCGAGTCAAGGGCCTGCAACCTCAACAGCAATCTCTGAGCTGCAGTGTCGTGGACGGAGGGCGGTATCCCCGAGGACCAGTCCTAACACCCTGACTCAGGGGTCTGCAACCTCAACAGCAATGCCTGAGCTGCAGTGTCGTGGGCTGAGGCCGGTATACCAAGGACCAGTCCTAACACCCTGAGTCAGGGCCCTGCAACCTCACACCAATGCCTGAGCTGCAGTGTTGTGGACTGAGGCCGGTATCCCAGAGCACCAGTCCTAACACCCCGAGTCAGGGGTCTGCAGCCTCAACACCAATGGCTGAGCTGCAGTGTCGTAGAGTGAGGCCTGTATCCCCAAGGACCTGTCCTAATACCCAGAGTCTGGTGCCTGCAACCTCAACAGCAATGTCTGAGCTGCAGTGTCGTGGACTGAGGCCGGTATCCCAGAGGACCAGTCCTAACACCCTGAGTCAGGGGCCTGCAACCTCAACAGCAATGTCTGAGCTGCAGTGTCGTGGGCTGAGGCCGGTATCCCTGAGGACCAGTCCTAACACACTGATACAGGGGCCTGCAACCTCACACCAATGCCTGAGCTGCAGTGTCACGGAGTCATGCCGGTATCCTCAAGGACCAGTCCTAATTCCCAGAGTCAGAGGCCTGCAACCTCAACACCAATGCCTGAGCTGCAGTGTCGTGGAGCTGAGGCCGGTATCTCCAAGGACAAGTCCTAACACCTTGAGTCAGGGGCCTGCAACGTCAAAAGCAGTGTCTGAGCGGCAGTGTCATGGACTGAGGCCGTTATCAACCTCACACCAATGTCTGAGCTGCAGTATCGTGGAGTGAGGCCGGTATTCCCTAAGGACCAGTCTTAACACGCTGAGACAGGGGCCTGCAACCTGTACACCAATGCCTGAGCTACAGTGTTGTGGATTGAATCCGGTAACCCCAAAGACCAGTCTTAACACCCTGAGTCGACCTACAAGCTCAACACCAATGCCTGAGCTGCAGTGGTAGAGACTGAGGCCGGTATCCCCAATGCCTGAGCTGCAGTGGTAGAGACTGAGGCCGGTATTCCCAAGGACCAGTGCTAACACCCTGAGTCAGGGGCCTGCAACCTCACACTAATACATGAGCTGCAGCATCCTCGGCTGAGGCCGGTATCCCAGAGGACCAGTCCTAGCGCACTAAGTCAGGGTCTTGCACACTCACTTCATTGTCTGAACTGCAGTGTCTTGGAGTGAGGCCAGTATCCAAAAGGACCAGTCCTAACAGCCTGAGTCAAGGGCCTGCAACCTCAACACCAATGCCTGATCTGCAATGTCGTGGAGTGGGGCCGGTATCCCCGAGGACCAGTACTAACACACTGAGTCAGAGGCCTGCAACCAATGCCTGAGCTGCAGTGTTGTGGACTGAGGCCGGTATCCCAGAGGACCAGTACTAACACCCCGAGTCAGGGGCCTGCAACCTCAACACCAATGCCTGAGCTGCACTGTCGTGGACCGAGGCCGGTATCCCCAAGGACCAGTCCTAACACCCTGAGTCAGGGGCCTGAAACCTCAACACCAATGCCTAAACTGCAATGTCCTGGAGTGAGGCCGGTATCCCCAAGGACCAGTCCTAACACCCCGAGTCGGGGACGGCAACCTCAACAGCAATGCCTGAGCTGCAGTGTTGTGGACTGAGGCTGGTACCCCGGAGGACCAGTCCTAACACCTCGAGTCAGGGGCCTGCAACCTCAACACCAATGCCTGAGCTGCAGTGTCATGGATTGAAGGCAGTATCCCCAAAGACCAGTCCTAACACCCTGAGTCGACCTACAACGTCAACACCAATGCCTGAGCTGCATTGCTGTGGACTGAGGCTGGTATCCCCAAGGACCAGTCCTAACACCCTGAGTCAGGGGCCTACAACATCACACTAATGCCTAAGCTGCTGTTTTGTGGACTGAGGCCGGTATCCAGGAGGACCAGTCCTAACACTCCGTGTCAGGAGCCTGAAACCTCAACACCAATGCCTAAGCTGCAATGTCCTGGATTGAGGCCGGTATCCCCAAGGACCAGTCCTAACACCCCGAGTCAGGGGACGGCAACCTCAAGAGCAATGTCTGAGTTGTGGTGTCGTGGACGAGGCTGGTTTCCCAGAGGACCAGTCCTAACACCCTGAGTCAGGGGCCTGCAACCTCAACACCAATGCCTGATGTGCAATGTCGTGGACTGAGGCCGGTATCCTGGAGGACCAGTCCTAACACCCCGAGTAAGGGCCTGCAACCTCAACACCAATGCCTGATCTGCAATGTCATGGAGCGAGGCCGGTATCCCCAAGGACCAGTCCTAACACCCTGAGTCAGGGGCCTGCAACCTCACACTAATACATGAACTGCAGCGTCCTGGGCTGAGGCCGATATCCCAGAGGACCATTCCTAATGAACTAAGTCAGGGGCATGCAACCTCACTTCAATGCCTGAGCTGCAGTGTCTTGGAGTGAGGCCAGTATCCAAAAGGACCAGTCCTAACAGCCTGAGTCAAGGGCCTGCAACCTCAACACCAATGCCTGATCTGCAATGTCGTGGAGTGAGGTCGGTATCCCCGAGGACCAGTCCTAACACCCTGAGTCAGGGGCCTGCAACCTCACACCAATGCCTGAGCTGCAGTGTCGTGGCCGGAGGCCGGTATCCCCGAGGACCAGTCCTAACACTCTGACTCAGGGGCCTGCAGCCTCAACAGCAATGTCTGAGCTGCAGTGTCGTGGACTGAGGCCGGTATTGCCAAAGATCAGTCTTAATAACTTAAGTCATGGGCCTGCAACCTCACACCAATGCCTGAGCTGCAGTGTCCTTGGCTGAGGCCGGTATCCCTGAGGACCAGTCCTAACACCCTGAGTCAGGGGCCTGCAACCTCACACTAATGCCTGAGCTGCAGTGTCGTGGGCTGAGGCCGGTATCCCTGAGGACCAGTCTTAACACCCTGAGTCAGGGGCCTGCAACCTCACACCAATGCTTGAGCTGCAGTGTCCTTGGCTGAGGAAGGTATCCCCGAGGACCAGTCCTAACACACTGAGTTAGGGGCCTGCAACATCACACCAATGCCTGAGCTGCAGTGTTGTGGGCTGAGGCCGGTATCCCTGAGGACCAGTCTTAACACCCTGAGTCAGGGATTGCAAACTCAACACCAGTGCCTCAGCTGCAGTATCGTGGAGTGAGGCCGGTATCCCCAAGGACCAGTCCTAACACCCATAGTGAGGAGCCTGCAACCTCACAGCAATTCCTGAGCTGCAGTGTCGTGGGCTGAGGCCGGTATCCCTGAGGACCAGTCTTAACACCCTGAGTCAGAGGCCTGCAAACTCTTGAGTTGCAGTATCGTGGAGTGAGGCCGATATCCCCAAAGACGAGTCTTAAAACCCTGATATAGGGGCCTGCAACTTCAACACCAATGTCTGATCTGCAATGTCGTGGAGTGAGGCCGGTATCCCCGAGGACCAGTCCTAACACACTGAGTAAGGGGCCTGCAACCTCACACCAATGCCTGAGCTGCAGTGTCGTGGCCGGAGGGTGGTATCCCTGAGGACCAGTCTTAACACCCTGAGTCAGGGATTGCAAACTCAACACCAGTGCCTCAGCTGCAGTATCGTGGACTGAGGCCGGTATCCCCGAGGACCAGTCCTAACACCCCGAGTCAGGGGCCTGCAACCTCACAGCAATTCCTGAGCTGCAGTGTCGTGGGCTGAGGCCGCTATCCCTGAGGACCAGTCTTAACACCCTGAGTCTGTGGCCTGCAAACTTTTGAGTTGCAGTATCGTGGAGTGAGGCCGGTATCCCCAAAGACCAGTCTTAACACCTGCAACCTCAACACCACTGTCTGAGCTGCAGTATCGTGGACTGAGGCCGGTATTCCAAAGGACCAGTCCCAACACCCTGAGTCAGGGTCCTGCAACCTCACACTATTGCATGAGCTGCAGTGTCCAGGGCTGAGGCCGGTATCCCCAAGGACCAGTCCTAATACCCAGAGTCAGGGGCCTGCAACCTCAACAGAAATATCTGAGCTGCAGTATCGTGGAGTGAGGCCGGTATCCCCGAGGACCAGTCCTTACACCCCGAGTCAAGGGCCTGCAACCTCAAAGCAATGCCTGAGCTGCAGTGTCGTGGGCTGAGGCCGGTATCCCCGAGGACCAGTCCTAACACTCTGACTCAGGGGCCTGCAGCCTCAACAGCAATGTCTGAGCTGCAGTGTCGTGGACTGAGGCCGGTATTGCCAAAGATCAGTCTTAATAACTTAAGTCATGGGCCTGCAACCTCACACCAATGCCTGAGCTGCAGTGTCCTTGGCTGAGGCCGGTATCCCTGAGGACCAGTCCTAACACCCTGAGTCAGGGGCCTGCAACCTCACACTAATGCCTGAGCTGCAGTGTCGTGGGCTGAGGCCGGTATCCCTGAGGACCAGTCTTAACACCCTGAGTCAGGGGCCTGCAACCTCACACCAATGCTTGAGCTGCAGTGTCCTTGGCTGAGGAAGGTATCCCCGAGGACCAGTCCTAACACACTGAGTTAGGGGCCTGCAACATCACACCAATGCCTGAGCTGCAGTGTTGTGGGCTGAGGTCGGTATCCCTGAGGACCAGTCTTAACACCCTGAGTCAGGGATTGCAAACTCAACACCAGTGCCTCAGCTGCAGTATCGTGGAGTGAGGCCGGTATCCCCAAGGACCAGTCCTAACACCCATAGTGAGGAGCCTGCAACCTCACAGCAATTCCTGAGCTGCAGTGTCGTGGGCTGAGGCCGGTATCCCTGAGGACCAGTCTTAACACCCTGAGTCAGAGGCCTGCAAACTCTTGAGTTGCAGTATCGTGGAGTGAGGCCGATATCCCCAAAGACGAGTCTTAAAACCCTGATATAGGGGCCTGCAACTTCAACACCAATGTCTGATCTGCAATGTCGTGGAGTGAGGCCGGTATCCCCGAGGACCAGTCCTAACACACTGAGTAAGGGGCCTGCAACCTCACACCAATGCCTGAGCTGCAGTGTCGTGGCCGGAGGGTGGTATCCCTGAGGACCAGTCTTAACACCCTGAGTCAGGGATTGCAAACTCAACACCAGTGCCTCAGCTGCAGTATCGTGGACTGAGGCCGGTATCCCCGAGGACCAGTCCTAACACCCCGAGTCAGGGGCCTGCAACCTCACAGCAATTCCTGAGCTGCAGTGTCGTGGGCTGAGGCCGCTATCCCTGAGGACCAGTCTTAACACCCTGAGTCTGTGGCCTGCAAACTTTTGAGTTGCAGTATCGTGGAGTGAGGCCGGTATCCCCAAAGACCAGTCTTAACACCTGCAACCTCAACACCACTGTCTGAGCTGCAGTATCGTGGACTGAGGCCGGTATTCCAAAGGACCAGTCCCAACACCCTGAGTCAGGGTCCTGCAACCTCACACTATTGCATGAGCTGCAGTGTCCAGGGCTGAGGCCGGTATCCCCAAGGACCAGTCCTAATACCCAGAGTCAGGGGCCTGCAACCTCAACAGAAATATCTGAGCTGCAGTATCGTGGAGTGAGGCCGGTATCCCCGAGGACCAGTCCTTACACCCCGAGTCAAGGGCCTGCAACCTCAAAGCAATGCCTGAGCTGCAGTGTCGTGGGCTGAGGCCGGTATCCCTGAGGACCAGTTTTAACACCCTGAGTCAGGGGCCTGCAAACTCAACACCAATGTCTGAGTTGCAGTATCGTGGGGTGAGGCCGGTATCCCCAATGACCAGTCTTAACACCCTGAAATAGGGGCCTGCAACCTCAACACCAATGTCTGAGCTGCAGTATCGTGGACTGAGACCGGTATCCCGAAGGACCAGTCCTAACACCCTGAGTCGGGGCCTGCAACCTCACACTAATGCATGTGCTGCAGTGTCCTGGGCTGAGGGCGGTATCCCCAAGTACCAGTCCTAATACCCAGAGTCAGGGGCCTGCAACCTCACACTAATGCATGAGCTGCAGTGTCCTGGGCTGAGGCCAGTATCCCTAAGTACCAGTCCTAATACCCAGAGTCAGGGGCCTGCAACCTCAACAGCAATATCTGAGCTGCAGTATCGTGGAGTGAGTCCGCTATCCCCGAGGACCAGTCCTAACACCCTGAGTCAGGGGCCTGAAACCTCAACACTAATGCCTGAGCTGCAATATCCTGGAGTGAGGCCGGTATCCCCAAGGACCACTCCTAACACCCAGAGTCAGGGGACGGCAACCTCAACAGCAATGTCTGAGCTGTGGTGTCGTGGACGAGGCCGGTATCCCAGAGGACCAATCCTAACACCCTGAGTCAGGGGCCTGCAACCTCGCACCAATGCCTGAGATGCAGTTTTGTGGACTGAGGCCGGTATCCCAGAGGACCAGTCCTAACATCCCGAGTCAGGGGCCTGCAACCTCAACACCAATACCTGATCTGCAATGTCATGGAGCGAGGCCGCTATCTCCAAGGACCAGTCCTAACAGCCCGAGTCAGGGGCCTGCAACCTTAACGCCAATGCCTGAGCTGCATTGCTGTGGACTGAGGCCGGTATCCCAAAGGACCAGTCCTAACATACTGAGTCAGGGGCCTGCAACCTCAACAGCAATGTCTGAGCTGCAGTGTCGTGGGCTGAGATCGGTATCCAGGAAGACTAGTCCTAACACCCCGAGTCAGGGACCTGATACCTCAACACCAATGCCTGAGCTGCAAAGTCCTGGAGTGAGGCCGGTATCCCGAAGGACCAGTCCTAACAGCCCGTGTCAGGGGACGGCAACCTCAACAGCAATGTCTGAGCTGTGGTGTCGTGGACGAGGCCAGTGTCCCAGAGGACCAGTCCTAACCCTGAGTCAGGGGCCTGCAACCTCAACACCAATGCCTGAGCTGCGGTGTCGTGGACGAGGCCGGTATCCCAGAGGACCAGTCCTAACCCTGAGTCAGGGGCCTGCAACCTCAACACCAATGCCTGAGCTGCAGTGTCGTGGACGAGGCCGGTATCCCCAGGGACCAGTCCTAACCCTGAGTCAGGGGCCTGCAACCTCAACACCAATGCCTGAGCTGCAGTGTCGTGGACGAGGCCGGTATCCCAGAGGACCAGTCCTAACACACTGAGTCAGGGGCCTGCAACCTCACACCAATGCCTCAGCTGCAGTGTTGTGGACTGAGGCCGGTATCCCAGAGGACCAGTATTAACAACCCGAGTCAAGGGCCTGCAACCTCAACAGCAATCTCTGAGCTGCAGTGTCGTGGACGGAGGGCGGTATCCCCGAGGACCAGTCCTAACACCCTGACTCAGGGGTCTGCAACCTCAACAGCAATGCCTGAGCTGCAGTGTCGTGGGCTGAGGCCGGTATACCAAGGACCAGTCCTAACACCCTGAGTCAGGGCCCTGCAACCTCACACCAATGCCTGAGCTGCAGTGTTGTGGACTGAGGCCGGTATCCCAGAGCACCAGTCCTAACACCCCAAGTCAGGGGTCTGCAGCCTCAACACCAATGGCTGAGCTGCAGTGTCGTAGAGTGAGGCCTGAATCCCCAAGGACCTGTCCTAATACCCAGAGTCTGGTGCCTGCAACCTCAACAGCAATGTCTGAGCTGCAGTGTCGTGGACTGAGGCCGGTATCCCAGAGGACCAGTCCTAACACCCTGAGTCAGGGACCTGCAACCTCAACAGCAATGTCTGAGTGGCAGTGGGGTGGACTGAGCCCGGTATCCCCGAGGATCAGTCTTAACACCCTGAGTCAGGGGCCTGCCACCTCACACCAATGCCTGACCTGCAGGGCTGAGGCCGGTATCCATGAGGACCAGTCCTAACACACTGATACAGGGGCCTGCAACCTCACACCAATGCCTGAGCTGCAGTGTCACGGAGTCATGCCGGTATCCTCAAGGACCAGTCCTAATTCCCAGAGTCAGAGGCCTGCAACCTCAACACCAATGCCTGAGCTGCAGTGTCGTGGAGCTGAGGCCGGTATCTCCAAGGACAAGTCCTAACACCCTGAGTCAGGGCCCTGCCACCTCACACCAATGCCTGACCTGCAGTGTCGTGGGCTGAGGCCGGTATCCATGAGGACCAGTCCTAACACACTGATACAGGGGCCTGCAACCTCACACCAATGCCTGAGCTGCAGTGGCACGGAGTCATGCCGGTATCCTCAAGGACCAGTCCTAATTCCCAGAGTCAGAGGCCTGCAACCTCAACACCAATGCCTGAGCTGCAGTGTCGTGGAGCTGAGGCCGGTATCTCCAAGGACAAGTCCTAACACCCTGAGTCAGGGGCCTGCAACCTCAAAAGCAGTGTCTGAGCTGCAGTGTCATGGACTGAGGCCGTTATCACCAAGGATCAGTCTTAACACCCTGAGTCAGGGGCCTGCAACCTCACACCAATGCCTGATCTGCAATGTCGTGGAGTGGGGCCGGTATCCCCGAGGACCAGTCCTAACACACTGAGTCAGAGGCCTGCAACCTCACACCAATGCCTGAGCTGCAGTGTTGTGGGCTGAGGCCGGTATCCCTGAGGACCAGTCCTAGCAAACTGATACAGGGGCCTGCAACCTCACACCAATGCCTGAGCTGCATTGTCGTGGAGCTGAGGCCGGTATCTCCAAGGACAAGTCCTAACACCCTGAGTCAGGGGCCTGCAACCTCACACCAATGTCTAAGCAGCAGTATCGTGGAGTGAGGCCGGTATCCCCTGAGGACCAGTCTTAACACCCTGAGACAGGGGCCTGCAACCTGTACACCAATGCCTGAGCTACAGTGTCGTGGATTGAAGGCGGTATCCCCAAAGACCAGTCCTAACACCCTGAGTCGACCTACAGCGTCAACACCAATGCCTGAGCTCCAGTGGCAGGGACTGAGGCCGGTATCCCCAAGGACCAGTCCTAACACCCTGAGTCAGGGGCCTACAACATCACACTAATGCCTAAGCTGCTGTTTTGTGGACTGAGGCCGGTATCCAGGAGGACCAGTCCTAACACTCCGAGTCAGGAGCCTGAAACCTCAACACCAATGCCTAAGCTGCAATGTCCTGGATTGAGGCCGGTATCCCCAAGGACCAGTCCTAACACCCCGAGTCAGGGGACGGCAACCTCAACAGCAATGTCTGAGCTGTGGTGTCGTGGACGAGGCTGGTTTCCCAGAGGACCAGTCCTAACACCCTGAGTCAGGGGCCTGCAACCTCAACACCAATGCCTGATGTGCAATGTCGTGGACTGAGGCCGGTATCCTGGAGGACCATTCCTAACACCCCGAGTCAGGGGCCTGCAACCTCAACACCAATGCCTGATCTGCAATGTCATGGAGCGAGGCCGGTATCCCCAAGGACCAGTCCTAACACCCTGAGTCAGGGGCCTGCAACCTCACACTAATGCATGAACTGCAGCGTCCGGGCTGAGGCCGGTATCCCAGAGGACCATTCCTAATGAACTAAGTCAGGGGCCTGCAACCTCACTTCAATGCCTGAGTTGCAGTGTCTTGGAGTGAGGCCAGTATCCAAAAGGACCAGTCCTAACAGCTGAGTCAAGGGCCTGCAACCTCAACACCAATGCCTGATCTGCAATGTCGTGGAGTGAGGTCGGTATCCCCGAGGACCAGTCCTAACACCCTGAGTCAGGGGCCTGCAACCTCACACCAATGCCTGAGCTGCAGTGTCGTGGCCGGAGGCCGGTATCCCCGAGGACCAGTCCTAACACCCTGACTCAGGGGCCTGCAGCCTCAACAGCAATGTCTGAGCTGCAGTGTCGTGGACTGAGGCCGGTATTGCCAAAGATCAGTCTTAATAACTTAAGTCAGGGGCCTGCAACCTCACACCAATGCCTGAGCTGCAGTGTCCTTGGCTGAGGCCGGTATCCCTGAGGACCAGTCCTAACACCCTGAGTCAGGGGCCTGCAACCTCACACTAATGCCTGAGCTGCAGTGTCGTGGGCTGAGGCCGGTATCCCTGAGGACCAGTCCTAACACCCTGAGTCAGGGGCCTGCAACCTCACACTAATGCCTGAGCTGCAGTGTCGTTGGCTGAGGCCGGTATCCCTGAGGACCAGTCTTAACACCCTGAGTCAGGGGCCTGCAACCTCACACCAATGCTTGAGCTGCAGTGTCCTTGGCTGAGGAAGGTATCCTGGAGGACCAGTCCTAACACACTGAGTTAGGGGCCTGCAACATCACACCAATGCCTGAGCTGCAGTGTTGTGGGCTGAGGCCGGTATCCCTGAGGACCAGTCTTAACACCCTGAGTCAGGGATTGCAAACTCAACACCAGTGCCTCAGCTGCAGTATCGTGGAGTGAGGCCGGTATCCCCAAGGACCAGTCCTAACACCCATAGTGAGGAGCCTGCAACCTCACAGCAATTCCTGAGCTGCAGTGTCGTGGGCTGAGGCCGGTATCCCTGAGGACCAGTCTTAACACCCTGAGTCAGAGGCCTGCAAACTCTTGAGTTGCAGTATCGTGGAGTGAGGCCGATATCCCCAAAGACGAGTCTTAAAACCCTGATATAGGGGCCTGCAACTTCAACACCAATGTCTGAGCTGCAGTTTCGTGGACTGAGGCCGGTATTCCGAAGGACCAGTCCTAACACCCTGAGTCAGGGGCCTGCAACCTCACACCAATGCCTGAGCTGCTGTTTTGTGGACTGAGGCCGGTATCCAGGAGGACCAGTCCTAACACCCCGAGTCAGGAGCCTGAAACCTCAACACCAATGCCTAAGCTGCAATGTCATGGAGTGAGGCCGGTATCCCCAAGGACCAGTCCTAACACCCTGAGTCAGGGGCCTGCAACCTCACACTAATGCATGAGCTGCAGCGTCCTGGGCTGAGGCCGGTATCCCAGAGGACCTGTCCTAATGAACTAAGTCAGGGGCCTGCAACCTCACTTCAATGCCGGAGCTGCAGTGTCTTGGAGTGAGGCCAGTATCCAAAAGGACCAGTCCTAACAGCCTGTGTCAAGGTCCTGCAACCTCAACACCAATGCCTGATCTGCAATGTCGTGGAGTGAGGTCGGTATCCCCGAGGACCAGTCCTAACACCCAAGTCAGGGGCCTGCAACCTCACAGCAATTCCTGAGCTGCAGTGTCGTGGGCTGAGGCCGGTATCCCTGAGGACCAGTCTTAACACCCTGAGTCAGGTGCCTGCAAACTCTTGAGTTGCAGTATCGTGGAGTGAGGCCGGTATCCCCAAAGACCAGTCTTAACACCCTGATATAGGGGCCTGCAACCTCAACACCAATGTCTGAGCTGCAGTATCGTGGACTGAGGCCGGTATTCCGAAGGACCAGTCCTAACACCCTGAGTCAGGGGCCTGCAACCTCACACTAATTCATGAGCTGCAGTGGACTGGGCTGAGGCCGGTATCCCCAAGGACCAGTCCTAATACCCAGAGTCAGGGGCCTGCAACCTCAACAGCAATAACTGAGCTGCAGTATCGTGGAGTGAGGCCGGTATCCCTGAGGACCTGTCTTAACACCCTGAGTTAGGGGCCTGCAAACTCAACACCAATGTCTGAGTTGCAGTATCGTTGGGTGAGTCCGGGACCCCCAAAGACCAGTCTTAACACCCTGCTATAGGGGCCTGCAACCTCAACACCAATGTCTGAGCTGCAGTATCGTGGACTGAGGCCGGTATTCCGAAGGACCAGTCCTAACAACCTGAGTCAGGGGCCTGCAACCTCACACTAGTGCCTCAGTTGCAGTGTCGTGGAGTGAGGCCGGTATCCCTGCGGACCAGTCCTAACTCCCCGAGTCAGAGGCCTGCAACCTCACACTAGTGCCTGAGTTGCAGTGTCCTGGAGTGAGGCCTGTATCGCCGAGGACCAGTCCTAACTCCCCAAGTCAGGGGCCTGCAACCTCACACTAGTGCCTGAGTTGCAGTGTCGTGGAGTGAGGCCGGTATTCCCGAGGACCAGTCCTAAATCCCCGAGTCAGGGGCCTGCAGCCTCACACTAGTGCCTGAGTTGCTGTGTCCTGGAGTGAGGCCGGTATCCCCAAGGACCAGTCCTAACACCCTGAGTCAGGGGCCTGCAACCTCACACTAATGCATGAGCTGCAGAGTACTGGGCTGAGGCCGGTATCCCAGAGGACCTGTCCTAATGAACTAAGTCAGGGGCCTGCAACCTCACTTCAATGCCGGAGCTGCAGTGTCTTGGAGTGAGGCCAGTATCCAAAAGGACCAGTCCTAACAGCCTGAGTCAAGGTCCTGCAACCTCAACACCAATGCCTGATCTGCAATGTCGTGGAGTGAGGTCGGTATCCCCGAGGACCAGTCCTAACACCCATAGTCAGGGGCCTGCAACCTCACAGCAATTCCTGAGCTGCAGTGTCGTGGGCTGAGGCCGGTATCCCTGAGGACCAGTCTTAACACCCTGATATAGGGGCCTGCAACCTCAACACCAATGTCTGAGCTGCAGTATCGTGGACTGAGGCCGGTATTCCGAAGGACCAGTCCTAACACCCTGAGTCAGGGGCCTGCAACCTCACACTAATGCATGAGCTGCAGTGGACTGGGCTGAGGCCGGTATCCCCAAGGACCAGTCCTAATACCCAGAGTCAGGGGCCTGCAACCTCAACAGCAATAACTGAGCTGCAGTATCGTGGAGTGAGGCAGGTATCCCTGAGGACCTGTCTTAACACCCTGAGTCAGGGGCCTGCAAACTCAACACCAATGTCTGAGTTGCAGTATCGTTGGGTGAGTCCGGGATCCCCAAAGACCAGTCTTAACACCCTGATATAGGGGCCTGCAACCTCAACACCAATGTCTGAGCTGCAGTATCGTGGACTGAGGCCGGTATTCCGAAGGACCAGTCCTAACAACCTGAGTCAGGGGCCTGCAACCTCACACTACTACATGAGCTGCAGTGTCCTGGGCTGAGAGCAGTATCCCCAAGTACCAGTCCTAATACCCAGAGTCAGGGGCCTGCAACCTCAACAGCAATATCTGAGCTGCAGTATCGTGGAGTGAGGCCGATATCCCTGAGGACCAGTCTTAAGACCCTGAGTCAGGGGCCTGCAAATCAACACCAATGTCTGAGTTGCAGTATCGTGGGGTGAGGCCGGTATCCCCAAAGACCAGTCTTAACACCGTGATATAGGGGCCTGTAACCTCAACACCAATATCTGAGCTGCAGTATCGTGGAGTGAGGCCGGTATCCTCAAGGACCAGTCCTAACACCCCTAGTCAGGGGCCTGCAACCTCACACTAGTGCCTCAGTTGCAGTGTCGTGGAGTGAGGCCGGTATCCCTGCGGACCAGTCCTAACTCCCCGAGTCAGAGGCCTGCAACCTCACACTAGTGCCTGAGTTGCAGTGTCCTGGAGTGAGGGCTGTATCCCCGAGGACCAGTCCTAACTCCCCGAGTCAGGGGCCTGCAACCTCACACTAGTGCCTGAGTTGCAGTGTCGTGGAGTGAGGCCGGTATCCCCGAGGACCAGTCCTAAATCCCCGAGTCAGGGGCCTGCAGCCTCACACTAGTGCCTGAGTTGCTGTGTCCTGGAGTGAGGCCGGTATCCCCGAGGACCATTCCTAACACCCCGAGTCAGGGGCCTGCAACCTCAACACCAATGCCTGATCTGCAATGTCATGGAGGGAGGCCGGTATCCCCAAGGACCAGTCCTAACACCCTGAGTCAGGGGCCTGCAACCTCACACTAATGCATGAACTGCAGCGTCCTGGGCTGAGGCCGGTATCCCAGAGGACCATTCCTAATGAACTAAGTCAGGGGCCTGCAACCTCACTTCAATGCCTGAGTTGCAGTGTCTTGGAGTGAGGCCAGTATCCAAAAGGACCAGTCCTAACAGCTGAGTCAAGGGCCTGCAACCTCAACACCAATGCCTGATCTGCAATGTCGTGGAGTGAGGTCGGTATCCCCGAGGACCAGTCCTAACACCCTGAGTCAGGGGCCTGCAACCTCAACACCAATGCCTGATCTGCAATGTCGTGGAGTGAGGTCGGTATCCCCGAGGACCAGTCCTAACACCCTGACTCAGGGGCCTGCAGCCTCAACAGCAATGTCTGAGCTGCAGTGTCGTGGACTGAGGCCGGTATTGCCAAAGATCAGTCTTAATAACTTAAGTCAGGGGCCTGCAACCTCACACCAATGCCTGAGCTGCAGTGTCCTTGGCTGAGGCCGGTATCCCTGAGGAACAGTCCTAACACCCTGAGTCAGGGGCCTGCAACCTCACACTAATGCCTGAGCTGCAGTGTCGTGGGCTGAGGCCGGTAATCCTGAGGACCAGTCCTAACACCCTGAGTCAGGGGCCTGCAACCTCACACTAATGCCTGAGCTGCAGTGTCGTTGGCTGAGGCCGGTATCCCTGAGGACCAGTCTTAACACCCTGAGTCAGGGGCCTGCAACCTCACACCAATGCTTGAGCTGCGGTGTCCTTGGCTGAGGAAGGTATCCTGGAGGACCAGTCCTAACACACTGAGTTAGGGGCCTGCAACATCACACCAATGCCTGAGCTGCAGTGTTGTGGGCTGAGGCCGGTATCCCTGAGGACCAGTCTTAACACCCTGAGTCAGGGATTGCAAACTCAACACCATTGCCTCAGCTGCAGTATCGTGGAGTGAGGCCGGTATCCCCAAGGACCAGTCCTAACACCCATAGTGAGGAGCCTGCAACCTCACAGCAATTCCTGAGCTGCAGTGTCGTGGGCTGAGGCCGGTATCCCTGAGGACCAGTCTTAACACCCTGAGTCAGAGGCCTGCAAACTCTTGAGTTGCAGTATCGTGGAGTGAGGCCGATATCCCCAAAGACGAGTCTTAAAACCCTGATATAGGGGCCTGCAACTTCAACACCAATGTCTGATCTGCAATGTCGTGGAGTGAGGCCGGTATCCCCGAGGACCAGTCCTAACACACTGAGTAAGGGGCCTGCAACCTCACACCAATGCCTGAGCTGCAGTGTCGTGGCCGGAGGGTGGTATCCCCGAGGACCAGTCCTAACACCCTGACTCAGGGGCCTGCAGCCTCAACATCAATGTCTGAGCTGCAGTGTTGTGGACTGAGGCCGGTATCCCTGAGGACCAGTCCTAACACCCCGACTCAGGGGCCTGCAACCTCAACACCAATGCCTGATCTGCAATGCCGTGGAGTGAGGCCGGTATCCCCGAGGACCAGTCCTAACACACTGAGTAAGGGGCCTGCAACCTCACACCAATGCCTGAGCTGCAGTGTCGTGGCCGGAGGGTGGTATCCCCGAGGACCAGTCCTAACACCCTGACTCAGGGGCCTGCAGCCTCAACATCAATGTCTGAGCTGCAGTGTCGTGGACTGAAGCCTGTATTGCCAAAGATCAGTCTTAATAACTTAAGTCAGGGGCCTGCAACCTCACACCAATGCCTGAGCTGCAGTGTCGTGGGCTGAGGCTGGTATCCCCGAGGACCATTCCTAACACCCCGAGTCAGGGGCCTGCAACCTCACACTAATGCCTGAGCTGCAGTGTCGTGTGCTGAGGCCGGTATCCCTGAGGACCAGTCTTAACACCCTGATATAGGAGCCTGCAACCTCAACACAACTGTCTGAGCTGCAGTATCGTGGACTGAGGCCGGTATTCCAAAGGACCAGTCCCAACACCCTGTAACAGGGGCCTGCAACCTCACACTATTGCATAAGCTGCAGTGTCCTGGGCTGAGGCCGGTATCCCCAAGGACAAGTCCTAATACCCAGAGTCAGGGGCCTGCAACCTCAACAGCAATATCTGAGCTGCAGTATCGTGGAGTGAGGCCGGTATCCCCGAGGACCAGTCCTTACACCCCGAGTCAAGGGCCTGCAACCTCAAAGCAATGCCTGAGCTGCAGTGTCGTGGGCTAAGGCCGGTATCCCTGAGGACCAGTCTTAACACCCTGAGTCAGGGGCCTGCAAACTCAACACCAATGTCTGAGTTGCAGTATCGTGGGGTGAGGCCGGTATCCCCAATGACCAGTCTTAACACCCTGAAATAGGGGCCTGCAACCTCAACACCAATGTCTGAGCTGCAGTATCGTGGACTGAGACCGGTATCCCGAATGAAGGTACGCATACATATGTAATGTTGTGCTCACACTTGGAGTTTGTACTAGTCACCATATGTGTTAAAAGAATGTACCCTTTGTTAAAAGAAGAGGCCTTCTCTTTATACAGCGACATTTAAGACCTGCTGACCTGGCAAGAACTTGTTTTTAACAGAAGAATTGTGTTTGGTCACTGTACGTCGAAGCATGCTGAGCCTGCTAAAACTATCTGCAGATTACGGGTGGGGAAGGAATGAGTAAGCACAGCCTCGTGCACAGAGATAAGGACACAGAAGGGCACGAGAGAGAGCGAATAACAGATAACAGGAAACCACAATAGCAGATGTTGAACTGTTGACCGTTGATGCAAAGTCATGACTGGGAGGAACCGCCTTGTGGTGGACATAATCTATGTGCAGCAATGTATGACAATGTAAAACAGATGGGTATAAAAGGACCACGATGTGCAGGGCAAATGGCGGCACTTTGACGACTTGCTTTGCGAGACGGTTGAACTTGTGGCCCATTCGCGAATGCTTGTGTGTTAATAAAGCAATGTTTACTCAACTCTTTTCTGTTTGAGTTTTTATAGGGTCCCTTTTGTACTGGTTTTGGTGACGGCGAGAAATCGCACCCACAATTTTGGTGTCAGAAGTGGGACGCGAAGGAGCGACAGTCCGTCACTGGGTGAGGAACGCCGCGGCGGAACCGGAGAAGGAATTGATCACGGGGCCCCAACAACTGAATCCGCACCTTTGATTGCAACCAACGCGTCATCCTTGTTTTTCCGGCTCCGTTGGCGGTGGAACAGCAGGCTGTCGCCCTTCGGGTCCGGAACACTCTGGCGGGACCCTTAAGATAAGTGGTATGGACGGATGCATGATGGAATAAGGAAATAATGATTCAGGGTTTGTGAAGAGGACGGTGGTAAGCCCGTCTATGAAGAAGTAATGTTGAAATGATGATATGATATGTTAGATACGCCAGGAGGATGTATTATTATTGTTAGCCAATAGGTGCATATTTGGGAAAGGTGAGTGTTTTAGGCAATTGTGGTATACCAACAAAATGGGTCAAGCGGCTTCCAGCAAGAGTGGTATAGGCAAGAGACACTATGCCCCTCTTGAAGGAACCCCTGCATTTGATATGTTGATTAAACATGGATTGAATTCAACATTGTTCTTAAAAGAATGGTCCGAATACACAAAAGATTTGATTGAGCATAAATGGCCAGACACCGGGTCCTTTGATGTGGACCGCATATCCAAAGTAGAAATAGAATTAGTAAAAAGACGGGTTAGACCCGCACAGTTTGAGGCTATACGACTATGGAGGGTAGAAGCAATGCGCAGGCGCAATGCTCAGAATAAACAAAAAGCAAAGGAGCAGAAGAGAACGGTAAATCAAAAATTACATGATCTAGAGATAAAAGAGAAGGGTGAGAGGCTAGATCAGTTGGATAGACATATGATGATTAAGAACAGTGGGGGTATGTATCCTGCCGTGCCGGTGCCTCGATATGAAGATGTGATAGGGCTAGAAGCAGAACAAACAACGACTGAATTATTGTTTCCAGGAGCTACAGCTCCACCGGCAGACAGTGAGGGTGAAAGGGTGGAATTCCCAATGAAGTATGGAGACCCAGATAGATTGATAGACCATAGGAGAACGACTACTGTAGAAAAGGATAGAGATGGAGACTTGCAAATCCTTATGACCGGGCTGTATGGCACACCCCTCAATGACAGCCTACGGGACCAATTGGGGCGTTTGACACCTTTGGAATTTAGGACAGTGGCCACTAAACTATATACCTTTTATGAGGGTAACTGTAAATTGAGAGGACAGAGTACTGCGGATCTGCCCTCAGCATATCAGGACGCTGTCGCGTTACTACCAGTGACTGCGTCCAGTGTTCAGTTATGGGGATGTATGTCCGACATAATAGCGGAAGTCATAAGGGGCGGTGTTGAATGGGAGAAGGAAAAGAGGGCATGGGAAAGAGAGGTGAGGGAAAGAGAGGCTAAACTCAAAGATGCAGACCAGGCGGGCCAAAACGTAGCTAATCGTATGATAGCATCCATACACTCGCAGTCCATGTCCACCCTGGTGAGTCTGATGGAGGGCCTTGGCTGGCCTATACAAGTAAACGTAATTAAATATCTTCTTATTAGGGTGGATGATATAGAAGAGGAAAAGGAGCCTAGGTATGTGTCCCAGTGGAATAGGATTAGGACTGAATTGGATAAGAAACTGCTATCTAATATAAGAGTGGATGATTCAGGGGCGGAAGAATGGAGGATGGCTAAGGTGGAGAAACTATTAAAAGATTATAAAAAAATAAAAGAGAAAGCTCTTAGTCATCAATCCTCTGTTTCGCCACCAGCGCAGGCCCTTGTAAGTGAACAAACAGACATGGAAAAGTTACTATTAATGCCAATGAGAGAGTGCCAACCCACCATAGAGGCAGCCACTGGTAACATGATGCGCACCTATGTGTATGTCCCTTTATCCCGAATTGAATTAATGCATATCA
This sequence comes from Ambystoma mexicanum, assembly GCF_040938575.1. NCBI lineage: Eukaryota > Metazoa > Chordata > Amphibia > Caudata > Ambystomatidae > Ambystoma > Ambystoma mexicanum. Next base: position 89,626,170 of record NC_090929.1, on the reverse strand, counting down.
CCAAGTCCATCCCCGACCCCCGTATAGACCCAGCAGGATTCTACAAGGAAGTAGGAAAGTTATTCAGACCAGGGTTATTTACCGTAGAGGATGTAGATAACATATTGTTAGCCATTGTCCCAGAAGAAATATGGACCCCCTTTCGTGCCAAAGACAATGAAACAATAAAATGGAAAGATGTAATGGATGCGAGCAAAAATAGAAAACTGCATGAGGAATATCCTGAACCCCTAAGGGGGCATGGCATGGCAGTCCTGAGGGCTCTAGAAAAGGTGTTACCCCCATTTGATGTGAATGTGGAGAAACTGTCCGCTGTGATACAGGGTGCAAGTGAGGAGGTAGCACAGTACTTTCTGCGTTATGAAGCAGCATTCAAAGCGCACAGTGGGCTAGAGATAGGGTCTGAAACGGGCCAACGGTACTTTGCCACAAACTTTGTAGAGGGGCTCCACGGGCCAATTCAGGAGAACATTAGGAGGGCAGAAAGTACATGGATGACTAGGAACCCCCGGGATCTCCTCGAAATGGCTAGGTATTACGAAAGAGGGGAAAGAGTGAAGGGACAACAAAAGGCACGACAAGAGAAGGATTTAAAAACCAAAGTGTTGATGCAACAGTTGCATCAAGGGCCCCAAGGCAGGTATAACTACAATTATAACGGCCCGTCACAGGGCTATAGTAGCGACATGATAGGGGGCCAAGGGACAGGAAGAGGTACAGTGCAAGGAGGTGCGCTATATGGGAGGAGGGATGGGCTACCCCAAGATGTATGTGCCTTCTGCAAGATACCCGGACACTGGAAATCCCAGTGTCCCCAGAGTGGTGGGAGAGGAAGGGGCGTACGGCCCCCTTCACAGACAACATTTGCCCCAGGAAATAGGACTGGTGGGTACGGCAACCAAGACAATAGAATGTTTAAACCCCCTCAACCCAATGCCTTTGACGGACAAGCAAGAGGGGATGTTCCCTGGCCGGCCCCGCCTCCCCCCGATCTACTGTATCAGCCACAACAAACGACACAAGTACAAGGTGTATGCCAGGGTGAAGAATGTGGAGAAGGGGTATACTATAACGATGATTTTCAGGATAACACAAGCGATATGTCCTGAGGATGCCGGAATGAGAAAGCGGGAGTGGTGCAGGTTCCTATAGACCAAAGGGGGCCTTATGCCTCTATTAGGATCGGCCCCCACCGAAACTTGAGATGTCTGGTAGACACGGGAGCTGGAAACAGTTCCGTGAATATCAGAGCCGTCCCCGCTGTCCCATTATCGGATAAAAGCAAGGTATCAGTTGGATTTGGGGGAAATCCAATAAAGACTCCTGTAAGTGAAATAGTAGAAGCGGAACTTCATGGGGTAAAATGGGAGAATGGGTGGCTATTGACCAATCACTGCCCAGAAAACTTGTTAGGTATTGATGCATTAAAAACGCTAGGGGCCACAATATATTGCTCCCCCCAGGGAGTGAGAATGACCATAAGCAAACCTATGAGTATGATAGGAGTAATGCAAACCCTGCCCCCGGAACTCCAAGACATCCCGAATGAACTATGGGCCACTCATGGGAATGATGTAGGAGTGTTGGATGTTTCCCCAGTAGTAATCAAACTAAAGCCTGGTGCCAGGTTGCCCAGGATAAAACAATATCGCATATCACACGAGGGAGAGCAGGCACTATATCAAATAGTACAGGACATGATACGATTAGGGGTGGTAGAGCCAACAAATGATAGCCCTTGTAACTCTCCGATCCTTCCAGTACACAAGAAAGGTGATGAAGCGGTACCCTATCGTTTCATTATTGATTTGAGAGAAATAAACAAAATAGTAGAACCCAGATATCCAGTTGTCCCTAATATTTCAAGTGTACTCACTTTAATTCCCAAAACAGCGAAATGGTTTACGGTAATTGATTTGAAAAATGCCTTCTTCAGCATTCCTATTGCCGAAGAAAGCAGGTACCTGTTTAGTTTCACTCTTCGAGATAGACAGTATCGATTTACTAGAGCCCCGCAGGGATATACAGAAAGTCCCGCCATATTCAGCCAAGCACTAAAAACACAGATGGATAACCTAGCCCTACCCGCTAACACTGCTCTGATACAATATGTTGATGATTTGCTATTATGTGCAGCCACCGAAGAGGAATGCCATTATGTGACCAGATTGGTGCTAATGCACTTAGCAGAGAATAAGCACAAGGTAGCCCTAGCCAAAATGCAGTATGTAAAACAAAAGGTCCATTATTTAGGCTTTGAGCTGTCCGAAGAGGGGCGAACCCTGTCTACTGATCGCATTGCTTTGATACAGTCCATAAAAGGTCCAGACACGGCAAAGGGTCTCCGAAGGGTAATTGGTGTTTTATCCTACTGTAGACACTGGATTCCTGAATTCTCTGTATTGATCCAGCCCATGCTAAAAGCCTTAAAAGAAGTACAAGAAAACGGCCCATTAGAATGGACACCTGAGATGGAAAAAGCCCTGACAGCTATGAAAGATGTTCTATGCCACGCACCAGCCTTAGGCACACCTGATTATACTAAGAGATTTTGCCTTTTTGTTGATGAACAGGAAGGTTGCGCTGTGTCAGTCTTGACACAGGAACAAGGGGGTAAACAGAGACCATGTGCATATTTTTCTAGCACTCTGGACTCAGTAGCTCGAGGCCTACCCCCATGCATGAGAGCAGTAGCTGCAGCAGCGACAGCCCTAAAACAAAGTGCAGGTATCATCCTAGGGAGTGAAGTAACAGTAAAGGTTCCACATACGGTAGATGTTCTTCTGAATAGAGTGCATACACAGCATTTGACTACAGCTAGACTCACACAGTATGAGATGATCCTGTTTGCCAGTAATGTAAAAATTGAACGGTGTAACACTTTGAATCCAGCGACACTGCTTCCTTTGCCCACCTCACCTGATGACATTAGGCATGATTGTGTGATTCAAATGGAAGAACACACTAAGGGTAGAGCAGACCTGCAAGACACCCCGCTGGTTGATAATGAGGGTATATTATTCTGTGATGGTTCCTGTTTCAAACTGCCAAATGGGGAGACAACAGCAGGGTATGCAGTAACTACAGGGGAACGGTTGATTGAGAGTGGGAAAGTGTGTGAAAAATCGGCCCAGGCAGCAGAATTAATTGCGCTAACAAGAGCATTAGTGTTAAGCAGCGGTATGAAAGTGACAATTTATACTGATTCAGCCTACGCTCATGGGGTGGTTTCCAGTTTTGGTAAACTCTGGGGAGAGCGTGGGTTTTTAACCTCCCAAGGTGATACTATTAAACATGCCCGATTGATTGCTGAATTATTGCAAGCCCTTACGCTGCCCAAAATGGTGGCCGTAGTGAAGTGCTCAGCGCATAAAAAAACACTGGATTATGTCACGCAGGGAAATTCTTTGGCTGACCAGATGGCTAAACTAGCTGCCACAAGGGACACTCGGTGGGAAGCCCGACAGCTCATAGTGGGGAGGGATGCGACTATGGAAGGGACGAAGGAGCGCGTAAAGGAAATCCAAGCAGATGCAACCATTGAAGAAAGACTATCTTGGCACAAGGATGATCAATATGAGGAGACGGTAGATGGGCTATGGGCACATACCAAAACGAACACCTGGGTACTACCTGACGCATACTTACCTGTGATAGTGAGCGTGGCTCATGGTCCAACCCACGTTAACGCAAGAACTATGGAAGAAGTTTTAAGTACTGTGTGGTACAACAAAAGATTGGGAATGTATTGTCGCCAATGGGCAAAACAATGTGAAATATGTGTTTTATATAATGTGGGGAAAGGTGTACCGGCCCCGGCGGGCCACAGTAAGTTACCCACCTGCCCTTTTGAGGTGGTGTATATGGACTTTATACAGCTGGAGCCTGTAAATAAACATTCCTACTGTTTGGTGATGAAATGTGGGTTCTCAGGATGGGTGGAAGCATATCCCCTGCGGGACAATAGTGCCACCTCCACAGCACAATGCATATTGAAACACTGGGTGCCCTTGCATACGGTCCCCAGATATCTATGGTCTGACAATGGGACTCATTTTACTGGTGAAGTAGTACGCAAAGTTTGCAAGGCCCTTGGTATTGATCAACGTTTCCACGCAGTTTTTCATCCTCAATCAGCTGGGATTATAGAGGGCACAAATAAGGTACTGAAGAACAAACTGGCAAAGGCTTGTGCTGAAACGGGACTGAAATGGCCGGATGCATTGCCTATTGCATTATTGAGTATGCGTACTATGCCTAAGCGTACACATGGTTTATCTCCTTTCGAAATTGTTATGGGGCGCCCACCAAGTATTGGGACCCCCATATCACCTAAGAGATTGTCTGAGCAAGCATGGCCTGCATTACAACAGTACTGTATTGGGTTAACTAATAGACTGATTTCTATTAATGCACAGGTGAACGCAGTAGCTCCATCTCCTCTGATAGGAGAAGGTCACGACGTGCAGCCCGGTGACTGGGTTGTTATAAAAGCCTTCGATCGCACCAGCGGACTGCAACCCAGATGGAGGGGCCCGTTTCAGGTTCTCCTCGCAACACAAACTGCGGTAAAAGTTGATGGCAAACCGCACTGGTACCACGTGAATCACGTCAAGAAGACGCTTCCATTACTGATTCCTCCGGAAAAGGGAACCAACCAACCCCAGGTTGCAACAGTACTGCCAGACGCCATTAGTAGGTGTGCCCATCGTCTCCGATCCCGTGACGTGTATGTGCCAAGCAACGTGTAAGGACACTGTTTTGAACTTTGATCATTAGGGAGATGAACATTTGGACTCTCTTGTTGGTTTTAGCAGAATTGTGCCTTACTGAAGACGACGGGCTTGTAGCCTGAAGGGCCTTCGGCGTTCCCCTCCTGGGACAGGCACTACGAGACGTGGGACAGATCGGATGAAGGTTTTCAGTGAGACCTACCACTATTAGAGTAATAAGGACACTGGTGCTTTAAATAGGGGATATTGCTATATCGCTAGGTTGCAACTGATATACGCTGTATACTGAGCCATATACTGAACTATGTCTACACCCGTCTATGCTGGTTTAGTCCCTGAACGGATAAGTGTATGCTCCTCAAACACAGAAGGTAAGAGGAAAATACCAGTTTGTACCACAAGAGGCAAAATTTTGTTTTCTGTATGCACGATAGTAGTACTAATAGCATTTGCCATAATATTCTGGTATCTGGAACATCCATCTAGATATGAATTAAAGAACCTGTTGCCCGAGTCAAATGAAACAGGGAGAACAGATTGGGTCAAGTGCAGGAATCGAGATGCCTATGACCAACACGACCCGGAAGACTATGCTAAAAATGAATACGTGAAGATAATAAACACAACATATGGGGTAGTGAATAAAACTGATTGCTGGATCTGCACCCACATGCCCCGACATAGCAGTGAAGGCATCCCAGTGTACGCATCGCCAGTTACTGAGGATGCCGGGTGTACATTAATTTACATGAGAATAGTGTCAGCACAGCAATACATGATACCGAATACCGCTTGTTATGTTAGAGGAGAGAACAAAACCCTTCTAAAGGAAAAGATATGCTATAAAATCAAAACTGAGGGAATCGGGCTTGCACCTGCTATGGTACAGATAGTAAGAGAACCTCCTCCCCCTATCACCATCACACAAGAGTTTAGGCCAAAGAATATATGTTTTAAGAGGAGCGCAAGAGGTAATCAAAGAATGATCTCGGGGTGCAGTCAAATGGTGAATCTAAATAACTACACGAAGGGATTGTTACAGATTGAAGGACATGCCTACGTCTGTAACAAGAGGGCTTATTTGTGGTTAGCCAAAGATTTTGTTGGGGTATGTTACATAGCCAGAATAATGCCGGCTGTGATGGTATATGCCCCGTCTACTCTGCATAAAGAAATACACAGCAGAAATAAACGAGCAGTAAACCCAAAAATTCCTACGTATCAACCTACAGGATGGGAAACGTTTATAGATCTGATGGGGGTCCTGGTTCCTCCAGCGGGCATCTTTATGAACAGTCAAAAAATCCAAAAGCTAAACAGGGCCCTTGAGTTCGTAATCGAAGAATCTGCAGACCTAATGGAAAACATTACTTATGAAATGAAAGCAATTCGGCTAGTGGCTCTCCAAAATAGGTATGTCTTAGACATACTCACTGCAGAAAGGGGCGGAGTCTGTTTTTTGGTGGGATCCCAATGCTGTGTTTACATACCAGAAGGGAGTACAGGAATCCTGGATGGAGTAAACAAACTGCATAAAGTGGCGGATAGCATCCACCAGGAGGAAGGGTCAGGAGATAGCTGGTGGATGAAGCTCCTGAAAGAAATTGGATGGCAACTTCTTACGCCTATACTGGTTCTAGCGGCAATAGTTGTAGGAATTTGTCTCTGCATCCAATGTTTCCCGGTATGTGTGTCGTGCTGTGTTTCCATGTGTTCTTCCAGCATAACGCGCCTAAATCCAATGGATAAAAGCCATGTACAACAGGAATTTTTTGACATGGGAGGCCTGGAGAAGATTATGGTACATACAGTATGTGATGATGTTGCTTTCCTGCCATCTGCTTATGCTAGGACTGTTTAGATTGATGCTCAAGTGTGAGCAAAGGGTGGATTGAAGGTACGCATACATATGTAATGTTGTGCTCACACTTGGAGTTTGTACTAGTCACCATATGTGTTAAAAGAATGTACCCTTTGTTAAAAGAAGAGGCCTTCTCTTTATACAGCGACATTTAAGACCTGCTGACCTGGCAAGAACTTGTTTTTAACAGAAGAATTGTGTTTGGTCACTGTACGTCGAAGCATGCTGAGCCTGCTAAAACTATCTGCAGATTACGGGTGGGGAAGGAATGAGTAAGCACAGCCTCGTGCACAGAGATAAGGACACAGAAGGGCACGAGAGAGAGCGAATAACAGATAACAGGAAACCACAATAGCAGATGTTGAACTGTTGACCGTTGATGCAAAGTCATGACTGGGAGGAACCGCCTTGTGGTGGACATAATCTATGTGCAGCAATGTATGACAATGTAAAACAGATGGGTATAAAAGGACCACGATGTGCAGGGCAAAGGGCGGCACTTTGACGACTTGCTTTGCGAGACGGTTGAACTTGTGGCCCATTCGCGAATGCTTGTGTGTTAATAAAGCAATGTTTACTCAACTCTTTTCTGTTTGAGTTTTTATAGGGTCCCTTTTGTACTGGTTTTGGTGACGGCGAGAAATCGCACCCACACGAAGGACCAGTCCTAACACCCTGAGTCGGGGCCTGCAACCTCACACTAATGCATGTGCTGCAGTGTCCTGGGCTGAGGCCGGTATCCCCAAGTACCAGTCCTAATACCCAGAGTCAGGGGCCTGCAACCTCACACTAATGCATGAGCTGCAGTGTCCTGGGCTGAGGCCGGTATCCCCAAGTACCAGTCCTAATACCCAGAGTCAGGGGCCTGCAACCTCAACAGCAATATCTGAGCTGCAGTATCGTGGAGTGAGGCCGCTATCCCCAAGGACCAGTCCTAACACCCTGAGTCAGGGGCCTGAAACCTCAACACCAATGCCTGAGCTGCAATGGCCTGGAGTGAGGCCGGTATCCCCAAGGACCAGTCCAAACACCCAGAGTCAGGGGCCTGCAACCTCGCACTAATGCCTGAGCTGCAGTTTTGTGGACTGAGGCCGGTATCCCAGAGGACCAGTCCTAACACCCCGAGTCAGGGGCCTGCAACCTCAACACCAATACCTGATCTGCAATGTCATGGAGCGAGGCCGCTATCCCCAAGGACCAGTCCTAACACCCCGAGTCAGGGGCCTGCAACCTTAACGCCAATGCCTGAGCTGCATTGCTGTGGACTGAGGCCGGTATCCCAAAGGACCAGTCCTAACATACTGAGTCAGGGGCCTGCAACCTCAACAGCAATGTCTGAGCTGCAGTGTCGTGGGCTGAGACCAGTATCCAGGAAGACCAGTCCTAACACCCCGAGTCAGGGGCCTGCAACCTCAACACCAATACCTGATCTGCAATGTCATGGAGCGAGGCCGCTATCCCCAAGGACCAGTCCTAACACCCCGAGTCAGGGGCCTGCAACCTTAACGCCAATGCCTGAGCTGCATTGCTGTGGACTGAGGCCGGTATCCCAAAGGACCAGTCCTAACATACTGAGTCAGGGGCCTGCAACCTCAACAGCAATGTCTGAGCTGCAGTGTCGTGGGCTGAGACCGGTATCCAGGAAGACTAGTCCTAACACCCCTAGTCAGGGACCTGATACCTCAACACCAATGCCTGAGCTGCAAAGTCCTGGAGTGAGGCCGGTATCCCAAAGGACCAGTCCTAACACCCCGAGTCAGGGGACGGCAACCTCAACAGCAATGTCTGAGCTGTGGTGTCGTGGACGAGGCCGGTATCCCAGAGGACCAGTCCTAACACACTGATACAGGGGCCTGCAACCTCAACACCAATGCCTGAGCTGCAGTATCGTGGACTGAGGCCTGTATCCCAAGGGACCAGTCCTAACACCCTGAATCGACCTACAACCTCAACACAAATGCCTGAGCTGCAGTGACGTGGACTGAGGCTGGTATCCCGGAAGACCAGTCCTAACACCCCGAGTCAGGGGGCTGCAACCTCAACACCAATGCCTGATCTGCAATGTCGTGGAGTGAGGCCTGTATCCCCGAGGACCAGTCCTAACACACTGAGTCAGGGGCCTGCAACCTCACACCAATGCCTCAGCTGCAGTGTTGTGGACTGAGGCCGGAATCCCAGAGGACCAGTACTAACACCCCGAGTCAAGGGCCTGCAACCTCAACAGCAATCTCTGAGCTGCAGTGTCGTGGACGGAGGGCGCTATCCCCGAGGACCAGTCCTAACACCCTGACTCAGGGGTCTGCAACCTCAACAGCAATGCCTGAGCTGCAGTGTCGTGGGCTGAGGCCGGTATACCAAGGACCAGTCCTAACACCCTGAGTCAGGGCCCTGCAACCTCACACCAATGCCTGAGCTGCAGTGTTGTGGACTGAGGCCGGTATCCCAGAGCACCAGTCCTAACACCCCGAGTCAGGGGTCTGCAGCCTCAACACCAATGGCTGAGCTGCAGTGTCGTAGAGTGAGGCCTGTATCCCCAAGGACCTGTCCTAATACCCAGAGTCTGGTGCCTGCAACCTCAACAGCAATGTCTGAGCTGCAGTGTCGTGGACTGAGGCCGGTATCCCAGAGGACCAGTCCTAACACCCTGAGTCAGGGGCCTGCAACCTCAACAGCAATGTCTGAGCTGCAGTGTCGTGGGCTGAGGCCGGTATCCCTGAGGACCAGTCCTAACACACTGATACAGGGGCCTGCAACCTCACACCAATGCCTGAGCTGCAGTGTCACGGAGTCATGCCGGTATCCTCAAGGACCAGTCCTAATTCCCAGAGTCAGAGGCCTGCAACCTCAACACCAATGCCTGAGCTGCAGTGTCGTGGAGCTGAGGCCGGTATCTCCAAGGACAAGTCCTAACACCTTGAGTCAGGGGCCTGCAACGTCAAAAGCAGTGTCTGAGCGGCAGTGTCATGGACTGAGGCCGTTATCAACCTCACACCAATGTCTGAGCTGCAGTATCGTGGAGTGAGGCCGGTATTCCCTAAGGACCAGTCTTAACACGCTGAGACAGGGGCCTGCAACCTGTACACCAATGCCTGAGCTACAGTGTTGTGGATTGAATCCGGTAACCCCAAAGACCAGTCTTAACACCCTGAGTCGACCTACAAGCTCAACACCAATGCCTGAGCTGCAGTGGTAGAGACTGAGGCCGGTATCCCCAATGCCTGAGCTGCAGTGGTAGAGACTGAGGCCGGTATCCCCAAGGACCAGTGCTAACACCCTGAGTCAGGGGCCTGCAACCTCACACTAATACATGAGCTGCAGCATCCTCGGCTGAGGCCGGTATCCCAGAGGACCAGTCCTAGCGCACTAAGTCAGGGTCTTGCAAACTCACTTCATTGTCTGAACTGCAGTGTCTTGGAGTGAGGCCAGTATCCAAAAGGACCAGTCCTAACAGCCTGAGTCAAGGGCCTGCAACCTCAACACCAATGCCTGATCTGCAATGTCGTGGAGTGGGGCCGGTATCCCCGAGGACCAGTACTAACACACTGAGTCAGAGGCCTGCAACCAATGCCTGAGCTGCAGGGTTGTGGACTGAGGCCGGTATCCCAGAGGACAAGTACTAACACCCCGAGTCAGGGGCCTGCAACCTCAACACCAATGCCTGAGCTGCACTGTCGTGGACCGAGGCCGGTATCCCCAAGGACCAGTCCTAACACCCTGAGTCAGGGGCCTGAAACCTCAACACCAATGCCTAAACTGCAATGTCCTGGAGTGAGGCCGGTATCCCCAAGGACCAGTCCTAACACCCCGAGTCGGGGACGGCAACCTCAACAGCAATGTCTGAGCTGTGGTGTCGTGGACGAGGCCGGTATCCCAGAGGACCAGTCCTAACACCCTGAGTCAGGGGCCTGCAACCTCACACCAATGCCTGAGCTGCAGTGTTGTGGACTGAGGCTGGTACCCCGGAGGACCAGTCCTAACACCTCGAGTCAGGGGCCTGCAACCTCAACACCAATGCCTGAGCTGCAGTGTCATGGATTGAAGGCAGTATCCCCAAAGACCAGTCCTAACACCCTGAGTCGACCTACAACGTCAACACCAATGCCTGAGCTGCAGTGGCAGGGACTGAGGCTGGTATCCCCAAGGACCAGCCCTAACACCCTGAGTCAGGGGCCTACAACATCACACTAATGCCTAAGCTGCTGTTTTGTGGACTGAGGCCGGTATCCAGGAGGACCAGTCCTAACACTCCGTGTCAGGAGCCTGAAACCTCAACACCAATGCCTAAGCTGCAATGTCCTGGATTGAGGCCGGTATCCCCAAGGACCAGTCCTAACACCCCGAGTCAGGGGACGGCAACCTCAACACCAATGCCTGAGTTGTGGTGTCGTGGACTGAGGCCGGTATCCTGGAGGACCAGTCCTAACACCCCGAGTAAGGGCCTGCAACCTCAACACCAATGCCTGATCTGCAATGTCATGGAGCGAGGCCGGTATCCCCAAGGACCAGTCCTAACACCCTGAGTCAGGGGCCTGCAACCTCACACTAATACATGAACTGCAGCGTCCTGGGCTGAGGCCGATATCCCAGAGGACCATTCCTAATGAACTAAGTCAGGGGCATGCAACCTCACTTCAATGCCTGAGCTGCAGTGTCTTGGAGTGAGGCCAGTATCCAAAAGGACCAGTCCTAACAGCCTGAGTCAAGGGCCTGCAACCTCAACACCAATGCCTGATCTGCAATGTCGTGGAGTGAGGTCGGTATCCCCGAGGACCAGTCCTAACACCCTGAGTCAGGGGCCTGCAACCTCACACCAATGCCTGAGCTGCAGTGTCGTGGCCGGAGGCCGGTATCCCCGAGGACCAGTCCTAACACTCTGACTCAGGGGCCTGCAGCCTCAACAGCAATGTCTGAGCTGCAGTGTCGTGGACTGAGGCCGGTATTGCCAAAGATCAGTCTTAATAACTTAAGTCATGGGCCTGCAACCTCACACCAATGCCTGAGCTGCAGTGTCCTTGGCTGAGGCCGGTATCCCTGAGGACCAGTCCTAACACCCTGAGTCAGGGGCCTGCAACCTCACACTAATGCCTGAGCTGCAGTGTCGTGGGCTGAGGCCGGTATCCCTGAGGACCAGTCTTAACACCCTGAGTCAGGGGCCTGCAACCTCACACCAATGCTTGAGCTGCAGTGTCCTTGGCTGAGGAAGGTATCCCCGAGGACCAGTCCTAACACACTGAGTTAGGGGCCTGCAACATCACACCAATGCCTGAGCTGCAGTGTTGTGGGCTGAGGCCGGTATCCCTGAGGACCAGTCTTAACACCCTGAGTCAGGGATTGCAAACTCAACACCAGTGCCTCAGCTGCAGTATCGTGGAGTGAGGCCGGTATCCCCAAGGACCAGTCCTAACACCCATAGTGAGGAGCCTGCAACCTCACAGCAATTCCTGAGCTGCAGTGTCGTGGGCTGAGGCCGGTATCCCTGAGGACCAGTCTTAACACCCTGAGTCAGAGGCCTGCAAACTCTTGAGTTGCAGTATCGTGGAGTGAGGCCGATATCCCCAAAGACGAGTCTTAAAACCCTGATATAGGGGCCTGCAACTTCAACACCAATGTCTGATCTGCAATGTCGTGGAGTGAGGCCGGTATCCCCGAGGACCAGTCCTAACACACTGAGTAAGGGGCCTGCAACCTCACACCAATGCCTGAGCTGCAGTGTCGTGGCCGGAGGGTGGTATCCCTGAGGACCAGTCTTAACACCCTGAGTCAGGGATTGCAAACTCAACACCAGTGCCTCAGCTGCAGTATCGTGGACTGAGGCCGGTATCCCCGAGGACCAGTCCTAACACCCCGAGTCAGGGGCCTGCAACCTCACAGCAATTCCTGAGCTGCAGTGTCGTGGGCTGAGGCCGCTATCCCTGAGGACCAGTCTTAACACCCTGAGTCTGTGGCCTGCAAACTTTTGAGTTGCAGTATCGTGGAGTGAGGCCGGTATCCCCAAAGACCAGTCTTAACACCTGCAACCCCAACACCACTGTCTGAGCTGCAGTATCGTGGACTGAGGCCGGTATTCCAAAGGACCAGTCCCAACACCCTGAGTCAGGGTCCTGCAACCTCACACTATTGCATGAGCTGCAGTGTCCAGGGCTGAGGCCGGTATCCCCAAGGATCAGTCCTAATACCCAGAGTCAGGGGCCTGCAACCTCAACAGCAATATCTGAGCTGCAGTATCGTGGAGTGAGGCCGGTATCCCCGAGGACCAGTCCTTACACCCCGAGTCAAGGGCCTGCAACCTCAAAGCAATGCCTGAGCTGCAGTGTCGTGGGCTGAGGCCGGTATCCCTGAGGACCAGTTTTAACACCCTGAGTCAGGGGCCTGCAAACTCAACACCAATGTCTGAGTTGCAGTATCGTGGGGTGAGGCCGGTATCCCCAATGACCAGTCTTAACACCCTGAAATAGGGGCCTGCAACCTCAACACCAATGTCTGAGCTGCAGTATCGTGGACTGAGACCGTTATCCCGAAGGACCAGTCCTAACACCCTGAGTCGGGGCCTGCAACCTCACACTAATGCATGTGCTGCAGTGTCCTGGGCTGAGGGCGGTATCCCCAAGTACCAGTCCTAATACCCAGAGTCAGGGGCCTGCAACCTCACACTAATGCATGAGCTGCAGTGTCCTGGGCTGAGGCCGGTATCCCTAAGTACCAGTCCTAATACCCAGAGTCAGGGGCCTGCAACCTCAACAGCAATATCTGAGCTGCAGTATCGTGGAGTGAGGCCGCTATCCCCAAGGACCAGTCCTAACACCCTGAGTCAGGGGCCTGAAACCTCAACACTAATGCCTGAGCTGCAATATCCTGGAGTGAGGCCGGTATCCCCAAGGACCACTCCTAACACCCAGAGTCAGGGGACGGCAACCTCAACAGCAATGTCTGAGCTGTGGTGTCGTGGACGAGGCCGGTATCCCAGAGGACCAATCCTAACACCGTGAGTCAGGGGCCTGCAACCTCGCACCAATGCCTGAGATGCAGTTTTGTGGACTGAGGCCGGTATCCCAGAGGACCAGTCCTAACATCCCGAGTCAGGGGCCTGCAACCTCAACACCAATACCTGATCTGCAATGTCATGGAGCGAGGCCGCTATCTCCAAGGACCAGTCCTAACACCCCGAGTCAGGGGCCTGCAACCTTAACGCCAATGCCTGAGCTGCATTGCTGTGGACTGAGGCCGGTATCCCAAAGGACCAGTCCTAACATACTGAGTCAGGGGCCTGCAACCTCAACAGCAATGTCTGAGCTGCAGTGTCGTGGGCTGAGACCGGTATCCAGGAAGACTAGTCCTAACACCCCGAGTCAGGGACCTGATACCTCAACACCAATGCCTGAGCTGCAAAGTCCTGGAGTGAGGCCGGTATCCCGAAGGACCAGTCCTAACAGCCCGTGTCAGGGGACGGCAACCTCAACAGCAATGTCTGAGCTGTGGTGTCGTGGACGAGGCCAGTGTCCCAGAGGACCAGTCCTAACCCTGAGTCAGGGGCCTGCAACCTCAACACCAATGCCTGAGCTGCGGTGTCGTGGACGAGGCCGGTATCCCAGAGGACCAGTCCTAACCCTGAGTCAGGGGCCTGCAACCTCAACACCAATGCCTGAGCTGCAGTGTCGTGGACGAGGCCGGTATCCCCAGGGACCAGTCCTAACCCTGAGTCAGGGGCCTGCAACCTCAACACCAATGCCTGAGCTGCAGTGTCGTGGACGAGGCCGGTATCCCAGAGGACCAGTCCTAACACACTGAGTCAGGGGCCTGCAACCTCACACCAATGCCTCAGCTGCAGTGTTGTGGACTGAGGCCGGTATCCCAGAGGACCAGTATTAACAACCCGAGTCAAGGGCCTGCAACCTCAACAGCAATCTCTGAGCTGCAGTGTCGTGGACGGAGGGCGGTATCCCCGAGGACCAGTCCTAACACCCTGACTCAGGGGTCTGCAACCTCAACAGCAATGCCTGAGCTGCAGTGTCGTGGGCTGAGGCCGGTATACCAAGGACCAGTCCTAACACCCTGAGTCAGGGCCCTGCAACCTCACACCAATGCCTGAGCTGCAGTGTTGTGGACTGAGGCCGGTATCCCAGAGCACCAGTCCTAACACCCCAAGTCAGGGGTCTGCAGCCTCAACACCAATGGCTGAGCTGCAGTGTCGTAGAGTGAGGCCTGAATCCCCAAGGACCTGTCCTAATACCCAGAGTCTGGTGCCTGCAACCTCAACAGCAATGTCTGAGCTGCAGTGTCGTGGACTGAGGCCGGTATCCCAGAGGACCAGTCCTAACACCCTGAGTCAGGGACCTGCAACCTCAACAGCAATGTCTGAGTGGCAGTGGGGTGGACTGAGCCCGGTATCCCCGAGGATCAGTCTTAACACCCTGAGTCAGGGGCCTGCCACCTCACACCAATGCCTGACCTGCAGGGCTGAGGCCGGTATCCATGAGGACCAGTCCTAACACACTGATACAGGGGCCTGCAACCTCACACCAATGCCTGAGCTGCAGTGTCACGGAGTCATGCCGGTATCCTCAAGGACCAGTCCTAATTCCCAGAGTCAGAGGCCTGCAACCTCAACACCAATGCCTGAGCTGCAGTGTCGTGGAGCTGAGGCCGGTATCTCCAAGGACAAGTCCTAACACCCTGAGTCAGGGCCCTGCCACCTCACACCAATGCCTGACCTGCAGTGTCGTGGGCTGAGGCCGGTATCCATGAGGACCAGTCCTAACACACTGATACAGGGGCCTGCAACCTCACACCAATGCCTGAGCTGCAGTGGCACGGAGTCATGCCGGTATCCTCAAGGACCAGTCCTAATTCCCAGAGTCAGAGGCCTGCAACCTCAACACCAATGCCTGAGCTGCAGTGTCGTGGAGCTGAGGCCGGTATCTCCAAGGACAAGTCCTAACACCCTGAGTCAGGGGCCTGCAACCTCAAAAGCAGTGTCTGAGCTGCAGTGTCATGGACTGAGGCCGTTATCACCAAGGATCAGTCTTAACACCCTGAGTCAGGGGCCTGCAACCTCACACCAATGCCTGATCTGCAATGTCGTGGAGTGGGGCCGGTATCCCCGAGGACCAGTCCTAACACACTGAGTCAGAGGCCTGCAACCTCACACCAATGCCTGAGCTGCAGTGTCGTGGGCTGAGGCCGGTATCCCTGAGGACCAGTCCTAGCAAACTGATACAGGGGCCTGCAACCTCACACCAATGCCTGAGCTGCATTGTCGTGGAGCTGAGGCCGGTATCTCCAAGGACAAGTCCTAACACCCTGAGTCAGGGGCCTGCAACCTCACACCAATGTCTAAGCAGCAGTATCGTGGAGTGAGGCCGGTATCCCCTGAGGACCAGTCTTAACACCCTGAGACAGGGGCCTGCAACCTGTACACCAATGCCTGAGCTACAGTGTCGTGGATTGAAGGCGGTATCCCCAAAGACCAGTCCTAACACCCTGAGTCGACCTACAGCGTCAACACCAATGCCTGAGCTCCAGTGGCAGGGACTGAGGCCGGTATCCCCAAGGACCAGTCCTAACACCCTGAGTCAGGGGCCTACAACATCACACTAATGCCTAAGCTGCTGTTTTGTGGACTGAGGCCGGTATCCAGGAGGACCAGTCCTAACACTCCGAGTCAGGAGCCTGAAACCTCAACACCAATGCCTAAGCTGCAATGTCCTGGATTGAGGCCGGTATCCCCAAGGACCAGTCCTAACACCCCGAGTCAGGGGACGGCAACCTCAACAGCAATGTTTGAGCTGTGGTGTCGTGGACGAGGCTGGTTTCCCAGAGGACCAGTCCTAACACCCTGAGTCAGGGGCCTGCAACCTCAACACCAATGCCTGATGTGCAATGTCGTGGACTGAGGCCGGTATCCTGGAGGACCATTCCTAACACCCCGAGTCAGGGGCCTGCAACCTCAACACCAATGCCTGATCTGCAATGTCATGGAGCGAGGCCGGTATCCCCAAGGACCAGTCCTAACACCCTGAGTCAGGGGCCTGCAACCTCACACTAATGCATGAACTGCAGCGTCCTGGGCTGAGGCCGGTATCCCAGAGGACCATTCCTAATGAACTAAGTCAGGGGCCTGCAACCTCACTTCAATGCCTGAGTTGCAGTGTCTTGGAGTGAGGCCAGTATCCAAAAGGACCAGTCCTAACAGCTGAGTCAAGGGCCTGCCACCTCAACACCAATGCCTGATCTGCAATGTCGTGGAGTGAGGTCGGTATCCCCGAGGACCAGTCCTAACACCCTGAGTCAGGGGCCTGCAACCTCACACCAATGCCTGAGCTGCAGTGTCGTGGCCGGAGGCCGGTATCCCCGAGGACCAGTCCTAACACCCTGACTCAGGGGCCTGCAGCCTCAACAGCAATGTCTGAGCTGCAGTGTCGTGGACTGAGGCCGGTATTGCCAAAGATCAGTCTTAATAACTTAAGTCAGGGGCCTGCAACCTCACACCAATGCCTGAGCTGCAGTGTCCTTGGCTGAGGCCGGTATCCCTGAGGACCAGTCCTAACACCCTGAGTCAGGGGCCTGCAACCTCACACTAATGCCTGAGCTGCAGTGTCGTGGGCTGAGGCCGGTATCCCTGAGGACCAGTCCTAACACCCTGAGTCAGGGGCCTGCAACCTCACACTAATGCCTGAGCTGCAGTGTCGTTGGCTGAGGCCGGTATCCCTGAGGACCAGTCTTAACACCCTGAGTCAGGGGCCTGCAACCTCACACCAATGCTTGAGCTGCAGTGTCCTTGGCTGAGGAAGGTATCCTGGAGCACCAGTCCTAACACACTGAGTTAGGGGCCTGCAACATCACACCAATGCCTGAGCTGCAGTGTTGTGGGCTGAGGCCGGTATCCCTGAGGACCAGTCTTAACACCCTGAGTCAGGGATTACAAACTCAACACCAGTGCCTCAGCTGCAGTATCGTGGAGTGAGGCCGGTATCCCCAAGGACCAGTCCTAACACCCATAGTGAGGAGCCTGCAACCTCACAGCAATTCCTGAGCTGCAGTGTCGTGGGCTGAGGCCGGTATCCCTGAGGACCAGTCTTAACACCCTGAGTCAGAGGCCTGCAAACTCTTGAGTTGCAGTATCGTGGAGTGAGGCCGATATCCCCAAAGACGAGTCTTAAAACCCTGATATAGGGGCCTGCAACTTCAACACCAATGTCTGAGCTGCAGTTTCGTGGACTGAGGCCGGTATTCCGAAGGACCAGTCCTAACACCCTGAGTCAGGGGCCTGCAACCTCACACCAATGCCTGAGCTGCTGTTTTGTGGACTGAGGCCGGTATCCAGGAGGACCAGTCCTAACACCCCGAGTCAGGAGCCTGAAACCTCAACACCAATGCCTAAGCTGCAATGTCATGGAGCGAGGCCGGTATCCCCAAGGACCAGTCCTAACACCCTGAGTCAGGGGCCTGCAACCTCACACTAATGCATGAGCTGCAGCGTCCTGGGCTGAGGCCGGTATCCCAGAGGACCTGTCCTAATGAACTAAGTCAGGGGCCTGCAACCTCACTTCAATGCCGGAGCTGCAGTGTCTTGGAGTGAGGCCAGTATCCAAAAGGACCAGTCCTAACAGCCTGAGTCAAGGTCCTGCAACCTCAACACCAATGCCTGATCTGCAATGTCGTGGAGTGAGGTCGGTATCCCCGAGGACCAGTCCTAACACCCATAGTCAGGGGCCTGCAACCTCACAGCAATTCCTGAGCTGCAGTGTCGTGGGCTGAGGCCGGTATCCCTGAGGACCAGTCTTAACACCCTGAGTCAGGTGCCTGCAAACTCTTGAGTTGCAGTATCGTGGAGTGAGGCCGGTATCCCCAAAGACCAGTCTTAACACCCTGATATAGGGGCCTGCAACCTCAACACCAATGTCTGAGCTGCAGTATCGTGGACTGAGGCCGGTATTCCGAAGGACCAGTCCTAACACCCTGAGTCAGGGGCCTGCAACCTCACACTAATTCATGAGCTGCAGTGGACTGGGCTGAGGCCGGTATCCCCAAGGACCAGTCCTAATACCCAGAGTCAGGGGCCTGCAACCTCAACAGCAATAACTGAGCTGCAGTATCGTGGAGTGAGGCCGGTATCCCTGAGGACCTGTCTTAACACCCTGAGTTAGGGGCCTGCAAACTCAACACCAATGTCTGAGTTGCAGTATCGTTGGGTGAGTCCGGGACCCCCAAAGACCAGTCTTAACACCCTGCTATAGGGGCCTGCAACCTCAACACCAATGTCTGAGCTGCAGTATCGTGGACTGAGGCCGGTATTCCGAAGGACCAGTCCTAACAACCTGAGTCAGGGGCCTGCAACCTCACACTAGTGCCTCAGTTGCAGTGTCGTGGAGTGAGGCCGGTATCCCTGCGGACCAGTCCTAACTCCCCGAGTCAGAGGCCTGCAACCTCACACTAGTGCCTGAGTTGCAGTGTCCTGGAGTGAGGCCTGTATCGCCGAGGACCAGTCCTAACTCCCCGAGTCAGGGGCCTGCAACCTCACACTACTGCCTGAGTTGCAGTGTCGTGGAGTGAGGCCGGTATTCCCGAGGACCAGTCCTAAATCCCCGAGTCAGGGGCCTGCAGCCTCACACTAGTGCCTGAGTTGCTGTGTCCTGGAGTGAGGCCGGTATCCCCAAGGACCAGTCCTAACACCCTGAGTCAGGGGCCTGCAACCTCACACTAATGCATGAGCTGCAGAGTCCTGGGCTGAGGCCGGTATCCCAGAGGACCTGTCCTAATGAACTAAGTCAGGGGC
Source organism: Ambystoma mexicanum (assembly GCF_040938575.1). NCBI lineage: Eukaryota > Metazoa > Chordata > Amphibia > Caudata > Ambystomatidae > Ambystoma > Ambystoma mexicanum. The sequence goes on along the minus strand of NC_090929.1, from coordinate 89,606,804 downwards.
CTGCAACCTCACTTCAATGCCGGAGCTGCAGTGTCTTGGAGTGAGGCCAGTATCCAAAAGGACCAGTCCTAACAGCCTGAGTCAAGGTCCTGCAACCTCAACACCAATGCCTGATCTGCAATGTCGTGGAGTGAGGTCGGTATCCCCGAGGACCAGTCCTAACACCCATAGTCAGGGGCCTGCAACCTCACAGCAATTCCTGAGCTGCAGTGTCGTGGGCTGAGGCCGGTATCCCTGAGGACCAGTCTTAACACCCTGATATAGGGGCCTGCAACCTCAACACCAATGTCTGAGCTGCAGTATCGTGGACTGAGGCCGGTATTCCGAAGGACCAGTCCTAACACCCTGAGTCAGGGGCCTGCAACCTCACACTAATGCATGAGCTGCAGTGGACTGGGCTGAGGCCGGTATCCCCAAGGACCAGTCCTAATACCCAGAGTCAGGGGCCTGCAACCTCAACAGCAATAACTGAGCTGCAGTATCGTGGAGTGAGGCAGGTATCCCTGAGGACCTGTCTTAACACCCTGAGTCAGGGGCCTGCAAACTCAACACCAATGTCTGAGTTGCAGTATCGTTGGGTGAGTCCGGGATCCCCAAAGACCAGTCTTAACACCCTGATATAGGGGCCTGCAACCTCAACACCAATGTCTGAGCTGCAGTATCGTGGACTGAGGCCGGTATTCCGAAGGACCAGTCCTAACAACCTGAGTCAGGGGCCTGCAACCTCACACTACTACATGAGCTGCAGTGTCCTGGGCTGAGAGCAGTATCCCCAAGTACCAGTCCTAATACCCAGAGTCAGGGGCCTGCAACCTCAACAGCAATATCTGAGCTGCAGTATCGTGGAGTGAGGCCGATATCCCTGAGGACCAGTCTTAAGACCCTGAGTCAGGGGCCTGCAAATCAACACCAATGTCTGAGTTGCAGTATCGTGGGGTGAGGCCGATATCCCCAAAGACCAGTCTTAACACCGTGATATAGGGGCCTGTAACCTCAACACCAATATCTGAGCTGCAGTATCGTGGAGTGAGGCCGGTATCCTCAAGGACCAGTCCTAACACCCCTAGTCAGGGGCCTGCAACCTCACACTAGTGCCTCAGTTGCAGTGTCGTGGAGTGAGGCCGGTATCCCTGCGGACCAGTCCTAACTCCCCGAGTCAGAGGCCTGCAACCTCACACTAGTGCCTGAGTTGCAGTGTCCTGGAGTGAGGGCTGTATCCCCGAGGACCAGTCCTAACTCCCCGAGTCAGGGGCCTGCAACCTCACACTAGTGCCTGAGTTGCAGTGTCGTGGAGTGAGGGCGGTATCCCCGAGGACCAGTCCTAAATCCCGAGTCAGGGGCCTGCAGCCTCACACTAGTGCCTGAGTTGCTGTGTCCTGGAGTGAGGCCGGTATCCCCGAGGACCAGTCCTAACTCCCCGAGTCAGGGGCCTGCAACCTCACACTAGTGCCTGAGTTGCAGTGTCCTGGAGTGAGGCCTGTATCCCCGAGGACCAGTCCTAACTCCCCGAGTCAGGGGCCTGCAACTTCACACTAGTGCCTGAGTTGCAGTGTCGTGGAGTGAGGCCGGTATCCCCGAGGACCAGTCCTAAATCCCCGAGTCAGGGGCCTGCAGCCTTAGTCTCCCCTGGTGATTTGGCTAGCACTGCAGCCACTGCCCTGTGTAGTCAGTGGGGTTGGATACAGGGGGGCCATAGGTCTAAGCATCTGGAGAGCCCCTGCCTTAGCCTGCAGATCCCTGTCCTGAGGGAAGGCCTGTCCCAGTTAAACCGTCTGATTCAGGAATCATTCACTTTAGGTGAAATGAAGGCGTGTGTTACAAATGGATAACTAAAAATAAAAGTGACAATGACGCAGTGGCAGGAACTAAATCAGCCCCTTTGATGAAAAATGGCGTGTGGCCTCCCTGATACAATCTCTTTGAGTTACCCTTTATATCTACGGTTTCCACCACTCTCTGGAACAGCAAATAACTATTTTGTCTGCCCCCCGAATAGCTGTTGAAGTTCTCCCCTAGTTCAGGGGTTGCAACCTGGGGTCCTCCAATTGTTGTTGACTGCAACACCCGTGAACTCTTAGCATTGACTTTGCTAGCTAGGGCCGATGGGAGTTGTAGTCCAATGCACCTGGAGAGCCACGGGTTGCACGCCTCTGCTAAAGGGAGCGGGGGCACCTGCTGGGGACTGCAACATAAGAACTTTAACGTGCCGAGTAGGAAAACCCTGGACAATTGTGTGCAACATGAACAGTTGCACTGAATGGAGCTGCAGTGATGGAGAAAAGGGACAGGGCTGCTCTGTTACCAAGTTAGGTGAGCCTCAGCCCTTCTGCCCTTCTGCCCTTCTGCCCCAGGTATGTATGCATATTGGATGTACACCAAAGACGTAGGTATTCATTGGCTCTCAGCATACACGGGGGTGGAGTGCTGGAGCTGGCTGATGCCAGCCGTAGCCCCCCCAACCCCGCCCCCTCCCCCAGCATGGGTACACAATACAGCTTGGTAGTCTTTAGTGGGTCCATCATTCAGAATTCCAAATGTAAATTGAATGCAAGTCGAACCCTACAAAAGGGGAAGAAAATGTAGCATAGCAGGGGTTAATAACACTGTTGGCCAAAATGGCAGCAATATCGAGATGGGTCAGCAATGATCCTTCTGTGGATTACACATTCCCTTACATCTATTCAAACAGGGTCAAGTGAAAGTCACGCCTGTTGCCCGCATGTATTGGTGCATGCCAGTCATGTGTTCTAACACATGTACGGCCACTGTCTCCATCTGCCATCCTGTCATGAAGCTGAGCGGGAGGTACATACACAGACACCACTCGGGGTCTCTGTAGCTTATCTTTATTCGTGGGGGAGGGAGGTTCAAAGAATAATGGGCAAAATCCTTTTGTCAAGACAAACTATCCTGCCCCTCTTCCTACCCCAATTATCCCCCCTCTCCTCCGGTGAAGAGCAACCAGGACCCTTTAAGGTCCTGGCACAAGGGCTTCCAGTTCGGTGGACGGGGTCTCTTGAAATGGGGAAAAGTCTCTGTATTCTTTTCCAGGGTCATCAGATTTAACTTCCCCTCTTCCCGCATTCGTAAAAGGGTTACCAAATAACAGGATGCCTTTTCCTGGGTTTAGTCTCTGGAGTCTAACAGTCCTGCAACCCTGGCTCTGTCTCGGAGGCCTTGGGAGTTGCAGGCACTCCCATTCTGTCGTGTTTTTCGTGTCTCCTGCACTTCTTTCATTGTTTTCGGTCTTGGTTCCTTTTGGTTTCCTTCCGGTTTGCTTCGAAGCTTCCCTGAGAGGCCCGTCCATATGGGTCTCTGTGCCCAATTGTACCTGCAGAACATGCCTTGGCAGTGGCTGGTGGCTGGAATATTTGCAAACGGACAGGAGCCCAGAGTTTCCACTCAGAACCGGGTAAATGGAGCTGGTAAACAGGCAAAGGGAGTAGCGTATTCGCTCTCCCAGTGCATGTGACCTGTGTGTACCACCCACCTCTCTCTGCCACCCGCTGTACCAGGACAATCTCTTTCTCAAGGGCCTTCTGACTGCACCTTGACTTCTCTCCCTGTTTCTCTCTGCACTGCTTGACGCTTTGCTGCATGCTCATTACTCCTCCCCTGCTTATCTCTGCATTGCTTGATGGTTCACCATATGCTCGTAACTCCTCCCCTGCTTCTCTCGGCACTGCTTGATGCTTTGCTGCATGCTTGTTACTCCTCCCCCGCTTCTCTCTGCACTGCGTGATGCTTTGTTGCATGCTCGTTACTCCTCCCCTGCTTATCTCTGCATTGCTTGATGGTTCAACACATGCTCGTAACTCCTGCCCTGCTTCTCTCTGCACTGCTTGATGCTTCGCTGCATGCTCGTAACTGCTCCCCTGCTTCTCCCTGCACTGCTTGATGCTTCACTGCATGCTTGTTACTCCTCCCCTGCTTATCTCTGCACTGCTTGATGCTTTGTTGCATACTCTTTACTCATCCCCTGCTTATCTCTGCATTGCTTGATGGTTCAAGACATGCTCGTAACTCCTCCCCTGCTTCTCTCTGCACTGCTTGATGCTTCACTGCATGCTTGTTACTCCTCCCTGCTTATCTCTGCACTGCTTGACGCTTCGCTGCATGCTTGTTACTCCTCCCCTGCTTATCTCTGCACTGCTTGATGCTTCGCTGCATGCTCGTAACTGCTCCCCTGCTTCTCCCTGCACTGCTTGATGCTTCACTGCATGCTTGTTACTCCTCCCCTGCTTATCTCTGCACTGCTTGATGCTTTGTTGCATACTCTTTACTCATCCCCTGCTTATCTCTGCATTGCTTGATGGTTCAACACATGCTCGTAACTCCTCCCCTGCTTCTCTCTGCACTGTTTGATGCTTCACTGCATGCTTGTTACTCCTCCCTGCTTATCTCTGCACTGCTTGATGCTTCGCTGCATGCTTGTTACTACTCCCCTGCTTCTCTCTGCACTGCTTGATGATTCTCTGCATGCTTGTTACTCCTCCCCTGCTTCTCTCTGCACTGCTTGATGATTCTCTGCATGCGTGTTACTCCTCCCCTGCTTCTCTCTGCACTGCTTGATGATTCTCTGCATGCTTGTTACTCCTCCCCTGCTTCTCTCTGCACTGCTTGATGATTCTCTGCATGCGTGTTACTCCTCCCTTGCTTCTCTCTGCACGGCGTGATGCTTTGCCACATTGAACCCATAGACCTGAGTCCTTTAAGACGAGGTAGCAATACATAGTACTGTTTTATTTGCAATGATCTAAAACCGGGAATTAGAATGGACATCAACGGACGTCGCAAAGCACGATCTCAGTGAATTTCGTAAAAAACACAACTTGAATTCTCCTTCGCCATTAGCTGTTTTCCAACTGCGCCACACTGAAACCCTTCCCATTCACGGGGTTCAAGCTTTGCTGAAGTGCATCGTGGAACATCCATGTTCTATACAGTCCTATGTATATACATTGGCGCATTGCCGCAATTTATTCACTACGTAGCCAGCCTCAAGATCACTTTTTCTACTTGCGTTACTGCATCTATACAAATGTAAACTGACTTTGCATTTTCTTCAGCGCTTCCTTGCATGAGCATCTTCATTTCAAGCCCGAAATGTTGCTCATCTTTAACACCTCCTCTTCAGATCTTATAGCTTGCCTGTGTTCTTTCGTCTTGTACATCTTTTCAGGGTGTGTCAGTTGTGGTCCGCATGACGTCACCAGTCTTCTTTCTCGCTCATTTTCACACTTCTTCTGGGACTCTATCTAGAAGGACATCATATCTTCGCGAATGTATAAAGGGTTTTCTCAATGGATACCTGGTTTCCAGGATTCTCTGTGGTACAGGCATCCTCACTTGCACTGCACGTGTCGCAACTTCCAGTTTCCAACATACAGGCAACATGGGGGTGGAGCTTTTAGTAGGGGCTTTTGACTCTTCCTCTACAACATGATTGTTACTCCTCCCCTGCTTCTCTCTGCAGATGCCTGATGCTTCGTCACATGCTCTTTACTCATACCCTGCTTCTCTCTGCACATGCCTGATGCTTCGTCACATGCTCTTTACTCATATCCTGCTTCTCTCTGCACATGCCTGATGCTTCGTCACGTGCTCGTTACTCGTACCCTGCTTCTCTCTGCCCATGCCTGATGCTTCGTCACATGCTCGTTACTCATATCCTGCTTCTCTCTGCACATGCCTGATGCTTCGTCACATGCTCTTTACTCATACCCTGCTTCTCTCTGCACATGCTTGATGCTTCGCCATATGCCTGTTACTCCTCTGCTGCTTCACTCTGATACTCCAGTTGTTTAACCCACCTGGGGATCCTCCGTTCCCTACTTAGGCACTGCCATGCTATTCTTTGTCTTCTCATGTAAAAACGCCTTTCATTCCTTCATCTCTCCCTCCTCCTATTGTTTCTACACCTTTTCCTCGTCTGGCTGCAACTCCTGATGTCTCACCACCAATCCCTCCTCTGGTTTTACTTCCTCCTCCTCTACCTCGTCTATCTTTACTTCCTTCTCCTGCTATCGCACCACCGCTTCCTCCTCTGACTTCTCCTTCTGCTGATATCTCCATATCACCTCCTCCACCCTCCAACCTTCTTCACACCAGTCTCCTCCTCACCTTTCCAGATCCTTCCACCACCAAATGACTAATTCCTGCTTACTCTGTACACTTCCACCCCTTATATAAGAGCCTGGCAACACTCCCTAAGACTGCCCCTCTCTCAGGTGTTTGCATTTGAGCTTGTTTAGCTTTAGCAAATTAGATTGGTTCTTGCAGGTAATTATGCGTTATTTGCTCCTCCCTTCCTATCCGGTCCATAGGTTGCACCAACATGTGTGACTAGCGCCATCTTGAAACTTCTGTTTGTGCATTTGGGCTCGGGATCGAGTGGAATGGTGCTACCGCTCCGCGGTTCATCCACTCGCAACCTACTAATGATATTAACAGGTTTCTTTGACCCGGGAGTCAAGTGCACCATTAAGATTGGTGTCTACACCAGCTCGCGGCCTTTCTATGTTGTAATTAAGCTGCATTGGTATAGCCGGCATCTGTCATGTCTGAGCGTGGTAGGGTAGACCCAAGAATCCTCTACATTCCTCGCTCAGGACCTAGTGTGTGGCGAAACCCAGGGCCACCATGGTCACCCCACCCATTACCCTGGACGCAAGACAGGGAACTTCACCTTAATACACATTTGATTTTAGCACAGCATATTTTTTCATACACCGGTGCATGCGTGATATTTTGTGACCCAACCATTGGCGCTGCTGCAGGCTCTGTTCATAAATTGATAATCCACTCTTTTGGTTTTAGCTTTTCTTAAAATAGTCCTTCCAGCTTCCAGTCATCATCCAAATTTAGACATGAAAAATGTCCTCCAAAGACGGTTCTCTATCTCTGCTCCTCTCACTTTTTTGATTGACAGCACTGCTCGGTCTTATATAGGTGCAACAGCAATGGCACATCCCAAGGGGATGTAGTGCCGCAGTCATGAAGCAATCTTGCCTGTCTTCCCTGTGCACTGTGCAGGCTGCATCCAGAGGATTCCTAGCCCTGCACCCAGCATGGGCCCATTCTTCTCTTAAGCTCATGTTGGGGTGTGGTTGGTGCCTCCCATGTTATTTTGCCCTTAGCTGGTTTCTTCCTTTAATATTCATTACACTCTCCCTATTGCACCTGAACTTTTCTTCGTCCAGTCACATTGCAATTTCCCCATCTCATAGGTCAAACACTCTTGCTTCTAATGCACGTTGCTGCGCGTTCGCTCAGTGCATGCTTCATTCCCTCCCTTGGTCCACAATGCATAACTGAGTGCATCCAGATCCTCGCCCCAAAGGTTTCTTATAACTGCACTTGTCTTGCCCCTGTGCCATCATTGAATCTCTGCTCTGACGTCGGCACAGCACCCGCCATTTTATACATCTATGCAGTTCCGACCAATCCCCAACACATATTTGATTCTCCTGAGGTCTCCCACAAACATGCATAATTCTTCCCACCCCCAAAGTGTTGACCCTCTTAAACTCTCGTTCTGTATGTGTTCCAGGAAAAGTGGAGATGTTCCGGTACTGGAGCCAGCATAGCCATGTTATGATGTTTCAGAACTAGCGCCAGTCTAGCCGTTGGTCACACCATTTTAGATCTGCTTCTGATTATCTGTCTATCTCATTGGCCATCAATTCTTTTCTTCTTTGCTTTGATTCTGTCTTGTTACGCGTCTGAGGCTTGTCGTATTTGGAGCCCACGCAATCGTTTCCACGTAAGGAGAAGTGGGGCGGTGGGCATCGGACTCTGAACCCGCGAAAACCTTTGGAAGATAGACTGACGATCTCCAGGTGCTCTTTTCCAGCCAGCGTAGAAGTATTTTGGCAGTGGTGTTTTACATGTGCTAAAGATCCATGACGTAGTCTTTCGCGGCAGATGTTCTTCGCTTAGGCGGATGCCCAGCTGTTGAGTTATCTGGATAACATTTAGGAATATGTTATATGTCTTATGTCTTCTAACTCACTGATACGCTGTGCATAGTTTTGGCAAAGAAATGTAAATAATAATATCCATATGTAGCCAGGGAATTTAAAAAGAGTTGTAATCCATTCCTTCGGATTCGCTCCAGCGTAGGCTCTGGTATGAAAGTCTGTGAAATGGAGGACCCCCCACTGTTAAAGCTGACATGTTGCTTTATTGTTGAAATCAATTACTTTGATGATGCTAGAAGTCCGCTACATCGCAGAGGGAGCTACATTCGGGCATGAAATTTAGGGAAGGAGGGGAGGAAGCTGGAAGGAACTGATGCATTAGAAGAGCAGTCAGTCCTGTGAGGAGAGGATTCAGTTTAGAAGATACTTGAGTTTGGGACGAGCAAGATAAAAATATGTATTGTGGCAACGCAAGAACCAGGGCCTTCAGGTGCTTGAAGATGATTGGATACTTGAAAAAGTGGAAGAAGGTCAACACTGGCAGAGGGGTGTGGAATAATTCCTTAGAACTTAAATTGAACATCTCAAACATTGATAAATAGGTGTGTGGATAAATGGAAAACCTTCACAGAATCACAGAAGAGCAGTGCTCTTTAATCCTCAGTGCTACCCTCTGTGACTGATCATGGCTTAGAGGCAGAGTATGATGTCTTGTTAGGACCTCCGGCTCATGTTGCCCTACTTCCTGTGACTGATCATGATTTAGAGGCCGAGTGTGATGTCAGGTTAGGACCTGCGGGTCCATATGTTGCACTTCCTCCTGTGACTGATCATGGCTTAGAGTCAGAGTGTGATGTCTGGTTAGGACCTCCAGCTCCATATGTTGCCCTACTTCCTGTGACTGATTATGATTTAGAGGCAGAGTGTGATGCCAGGTTAGGACCTCCAGCTCCATATCTTGCCGTACCTCCTGCGACTGATCATGGCTTAGAGGCCGAGTGTGATGTCAGGTTAGAACCTCAGGTCCATATGTTGCACTACCTCCTGTGACTGATTATGATTTAGAGGCAGGGGGTGATATCAGGTTAGGACCTCGGCGTCCATACGTTGTACTACCTCCTGCGACTGTTCATGATTTAGAGGCAGAGTGTGATGTCATGTTAGGGCCTCCGGGTCTATATGTTGCACTACCTCCTGTGACTGATCATCGCTTAGAGGCAGGGTGTGATGTCAGGTTAGGACCTCCGGGTCCATATGTTGCACTACCTCCTGTGACTGATCATGGCTTAGAGGCAGAGTGTGAGGTCAGGTTAGGACTTCCTGGTCCATATCTTGCATTACTTCCTGCGACTGATAATGGCTCAGAGGCAGAGTGTGAGGTCAGGTGAGGACCTCCGGGTCCATATTTGTGGCTGTTTCTTTTGTTTCTCATGTCAAAAAGACCACAGTCTCCCAATTTAGATGTGCTTTCTTAGTAGCTACCATGTGTTTTTCTAAATTCATTTTTTGTGCTAAATTAGTTATTAAATGAGCTGCTATTTAGGTCTGCCCCACTACTCCCGGGCGTTTATTGACGCAGTGAAATGCATTTTCTGGGTAAACCTATTTCAGAATTTTACTCTGGAGACGTTCTACCTCGTTCTCATATTTTAACCTCTTGTTCTAGGAGCAAGAACTCTGTTAAATTTCTTTTTCCCTCCCTTGTTTTTCATTTCTTTAGAAACGTGGACATCTTAATTAAATCGCCATTGCCCCTGCCCTCTTCCTAGGGCAGTTTCTAGTCCATTTGGTGCCCAGGGCGAAACACTTGATTGCTCCTGCCCCCCGCCCCGGCGTGAGCGCCACTCCCAAACTACACCCTGCGGTTAAGTAACTCATACCCAACGAATGTGTTTTTGTACGATGAATGTGCTGCACACTGTTTTGCCCAATGTGGGCCAGCTTGATGAGTTACTTCACTATGTAGGTATGAGGTATGCAGCCCACTATGTACACTTTGATTTACACAGGGGTCTCTGATAGGTTTCAACAGGTGCAGGACACCATGTAGTAAAGAGGGTAGATGTACAGCGCTTCAGGTTATTAGCACAGAGGCCTGTGACTTATATCAAGGCCGAGCACATGGTCTTTTGGGTCTAATGATGTTGAAAATCTGCTGCCTATATTTCAATTTCTATATGAGATGTTCGGTTGAGCGTTTATTTTGCATGGGAAAGAACCATGACGGTGCTGTAAGAAAACATTTGTGAAAGTGCAAATGCTGTTTGCACATGCAGAAATAGGTACATATGTAGGTTCAAATACACAAACAGCGTTTTCAAACACAGTAATGAGATTTTAGCATCCATGAGTTTATTTTTATTTATTTGATTAGCTGTTTTATAAAGTGCCACATTGCAACGGGCAGCTTCAGTGTACCAAAGGTTGAAGATGGGTAGACCGGCTATCTGGCCCGTCACCTCTCTGATCCGCTCCTTATCTGCTCATCTAGCCAGTCAACTCTCTGATCCGCTGCTCATCTGGCCAGTCAACTCTCTGATCCGCTGCTCATCTGGTCAGTCAACTCTCTGATCCGCTGCTCATCTGACCAGTCACCTCTCTGATCCGCTGCTCATCTGGCCAGTCACCTCTCTGATCCGCTGCTCATCTGGCCAGTCAACTCTCTGATCCGCTGCTCATCTGGCTAGTCAACTCTCTGATCCGCTGCTCTTCTGGCCAGTCACCTTTCTGATCCGCTGCTCATCTGGCCAGTCACCTCTGATCTGCTGCTCATCTGGCCAGTCACCTCTCTGATCCGCTGCTTATCTGGCCAGTCACCTCTCTGATCCGCTGCTCATCTGGTCTGGCACCTCTCCCAGTCACCTCTCTGATCCGCTGCTCATCTGGTCTGACACCTCTCTGATCCGCTGCTCATCTGGGCCAGTCACCTCTCTGATCCGCTGCTCATCTGGCCAGTCACCTCTCTGATCCGCTGCTCATCTGGCCAGTCACCTCTCTGATCCGCTGCTCATCTGGCCAGTCACCTCTCTGATCCGCTGCTCATCTGGTCTGGCACCTCTCTGATCCGCTGCTCATCTGGCCAGTCACCTCTCTGATCTGCTGCTCATCTGGCCAGTCACCTCTCTGATCTGCTCATCTGGCCAGTCACCTCTCTGATCCGCTGCTCATCTGGCCAGGCACCTCTCTGTCCGCGGTTCATCTGGTCCTCTGGCCCCACAAGCTCTCCAGGTAGCACGAGGTTTGGCATGCAATCCAGTCTTTTCAACATTACATACACCAAGGGCAAGAAAAGAAAAGGTTGTGATAGGGCATTCAGACTTGTGTGAAATGAATGCCCTTGTCTAAACCACTTGACGGATCTCTAAAAGTATGTAGCATGCGTGGTTCGTTTGATCAGTTACTTCAGCATGCAGATAGTAGTTTGGATCAGTGTTACTGAGTAAATATTCTTTAAAATGCAGAATTTGCATCACAGTCTATCAGCCCCCCACCGTTTGGTACTGTTCAAAGAGTCTGTCACACAAGCAATGAATTGCCATTTGCAACGGTGGGCCACTTTTTAATTAGTGCCCAAGACAATGTTATGCCCCAGTCCCACTTAGGCTGCAGGCAATGAGGACTGGGCACACCAAGGGACTATGATTATGGCACAGGATGCAGTATATACAACCAACAAAGAACAAACGATATCCACTGGAGCATGTATGGCCCGGGCCATAAGGGCTGCATTATATGCTCATGGGCATACGAGGGCTGACCGTGCCCCTTACCAGGCATTGTGGAAACTGGAGATCAGGTGACGGAACAAGAGGACATGCCATGTCTGTGATCCCCAATTATCTCATTATCAGGTGCATAGTTGCAGTATCTGGGCCTCAACGTTAGCCCGAGTCACTCCCAGCTCAGTTTTTCAGAGCCGCTTGCCCACTTGCCTCCCCGGGCTGTTGGGGCTGAGATCCAGCGCCTTGCAGAATGCAGCCATGCCGCGTCACCCTCTCCGCAATTAAAGGCAGAAGATTCATAAACCATGCCAAACCTCCTCTTTCTAAAACAAACAGTCATCCACCTACAGGCTCAGACTGGCCTACAGGGCAATAGGCCAAAGGCCGAACCAAAATCACAATTGGTGTGGGACAGGTTTTTTGGTCAAAGTGGGCCACTTTTTTGACCCATGTGGGCCTGTTTGATGAGTTACTTCTCTATGCGGATAATAGTTTTTACCAGTGTTGGTAGTTAAATATTCTTTAAAATGCACAATTTGCATCCCATTTTATTAAAAAAATTCCCCCTTGAGTACTATTCAAACAGGGTCAGAAAAGGAATAGCCATTTACAACTATGCGCCACTTTTTCATTGGTGGTCAAGACATTCTATGGCCCAGTCCGACTCTGCTCAGTCCACAGGATGATTGGCAGCCAGTGTAGTAACTTTGCTGAAAATGTTGGGGCATGACAACTGAAGGAAAGGGGTGGTGTGAAGGGAGGGCGGATGGTGGCTCTGAGGGATCGTTTCGGCCAAATTGTTAAGGATTTGGTCGAATGGTAGATTTGACCGAATTGGGTCACCACCATTAGTTCGAAGCCGAAGATACCGAACATGAAGAGCAGTGGTTGCAGGGGTTGCCCCCTGAGCCCATGTTCGGTATTTTTGGCTTCAGTGGTTGCGGGGGTGTCCCCTGCTTTCTCAGCATTGGTGGCAGGGGACCCAAAAAAAAAAGAAGAAAAGGGAGGCTGCAGCGTGAGATCCGACCTGCGTTAAAGGGATGGATCTGACGCTGCAGGTTACAAGAGAGGCAGCGGATGGAGAAAAGGTAAGTGGGGGGGTTATGGGTGTACTGGCAGTTTGAGGGGACATGGTTTGGTTTTTTGTACCAAGGTAAAACCGTATTCACAGCGAAAATGACTGGTTAATTCCGCCATGATTTTGTACGTCAGTCAAACAACCTAAATCTCTGAGAGATCACACTAAACTACTACACCACAAGAGTGCATTGCTGACGCTTTGTTATAACTTTCATAAGACTGGTGGCACATCTTTAAAATTCAATTGAGCCCTTGCACTTCTCCAGCCAGCCTGCCATGCACCCAGTGACACGACATAACATTCACAAACTTAATTCCACTAGAACATACAAACAATGCATTATTTATCATTCATTCATTCAGTCATAAAAGTGAACACACATATGCTTGAACACACTCACTCACACACAAATGCACCCAGCACCTCCACTGACATACACTGTGTGCACCCAACTTTTATATGTGCATTTACAATAACACATGGAAACAGTGGCGCAACATCCATTGAGCAGAGCAGACTTCATCACCCCCTGATCCCTGAAATTTTGAGCTATGTTGACTTGACCTAGCTGAACTATAAAGCCATGGCCGAAAGGATCAGATTCACTGGAATGTCAGCAATGTGCCTGATTTTTCCTTTCATTCAAAGGCAAATGCCATTGGTTAATGCAGTGCAGTGGGTGACCGAGTATAATTGGTATAGCTTTATAAAGGCCATATATCTCCAAACTTGGGTTCTCCACAGCACCTTATATGTGTATGTGCTGATAGATTGTTCCTACAAGATTCTAGCTGATTAAAATTAAGGTATATTTTCCTGTGTTTAAATGGCTCCAAGCAGTGGAGTACCGAGCGGGTGAGTCGCAAGGGGGTGGTCAAGCTACCCCCTCTCATCCCCCAGTAGCTCTTTTAAGAGCCAGACCGGGACATTTGTCATTGGGACACCTCTCCCATTTGGCGCCTTAAAGAGGGTGCCCAACGGCAAAAGTGTCCCGCAAGCAGGACAATGCAGGTAAGTGAATACCGGTAACGCTAAATTTCCTATCCAATTACGACCCGGACTTGCCTCTATTAGCGCCATCGTTCAGTACGGTGGCACTAATAGTGGCAAGTCCGTGGGCGCGCGACCCCCACATCGGAAATAGCGGCATGTCGATAATAGCATCCTATCACAAGGTAGGCGGACATGGTAATAGCGGCATGGTAAAGACCCCAAAACACCCTACCGCCATGGCGCTAATACCGGCATCTTGAACTACCCGTTAAGAGACCTGAGCAGTCCACCTGCCACAGGTGGACACATCCAGCACAGGTGTAGGGGATGGAGACTGTGGCAGCACAAAAGGGCACACCACACCCCTTCCCACACCCCTTCCCACACAAAAATGCCTCCAATACTGCCCGCATTACATGGGCTGGAGGATGTGATTGTAGTGTGCCACCATCAACAGCACGAAGCACAGAGGAGACGCAGGAGGAGTAGGAGTAGGAGTAGGGCAAGACAGGCGCAGCAAGCACCAGCAGGGCACCCAGAAATACCACAGAACCAGCAGGAAGAGGACAAGAAAATTGCACATAGCCGTACCTGCGCTGTGATGGAGCAGGCATCCGGCCTCTACAACACACAGCACCGTTCCCTAAGCGTGTTGGGTGAAGCCCTCCTGTACGGCCATGACAAAGTGCCGAAGTAAACCATGGCATGTGTGTTGCGGGACTGAAATTACATGAGGCGGGATGTGACTATGCCACCTGACATGCAAGCACAAGATGAGGATGATGTGGATGGTGATGAGGATGGCGCAAAAGGCTCGCAGGGACATGCAAGTGGCAATGTCCAGGCAGGACACGATGTGCGTCAGCATCTGATGCATCAGATTGCATGTCATACAAGGTATGACTGTAATGGATAAAGATGGGTATTACTGCCCTGATGCATGTGTTCAGTCCCACAAAGAACCATCTCCCCAATACAGTACCCACACACAATGATGAATGCCAAGCCAGTGTAAACTTTCAAACAGTGTATTGTGAACAAAAGACAACAATAAGTGCAGGGCCCCAACTGTGAAAACACCCTTACCCCCCTCCCCCCACAACACTCCCAAAATCACCCTTACCCCCCCTGCCCCCACAACACTCCCAAAATCACCCTTACCCCCCTCTCCCCACAACACTCCCAAAACACCCTTACCCCCCTCCCCCCACAACACCCCCATTTGAGCCTCATGGCGTGAATGTATCCCTCTCCACATGTGGCACCCAGTCCTTGCTGGCCCTAATTGCCAGTGCCTGCTCCGTCATCTAGTGGTTGTGAAGTGGTGCGCCGCAGGTTCCGCAGAGACCGGCGTAGGGGGCTACTTTGCCGTGAACTCCCAGAGGAGGTTGGGCCTGGTTCTTCCTGGGTTGGGAGGGGGCATCGGCGCTCAATTGCGTCTGCTATGCGGTTCATGGCCTCCCTGAGTTGGGCCATTTCATTGCAGATTCGGTTGGTGCATGACTCCATGGCCTCCCTCGTCTGCTGTGCAAATGTACCAATGTCCTCCCTCAGGCGGCCTGTCTCAGCCACATGCTGCCCTACTAGACCAGTCATCTCGGTCTGCCTCTGAAATATGGATGATAGGTCATGTCGCATGGTGGTGTTAAGAAAGGAAGAAGGCCTTGCCTATGGCAAGAGGTAAAGTGCACAGAATTGCACAGGGAACAACTTAGGATCTAACAACGTGCATAAAATACCCAAGGCTTGTGTATGTATAACCCAGGAGTGCAAATAAAGTATTACCAATATACAATAAAGGAATGTAGGGTAAACACTTAAGACCTCCTTATAACTGAAAGGAAAGTCTGCAAACTCTTTACCCACTATGCTCTTACAGATACTGACAGCGCTAAACCCACGTAGCGGGCAAGCAAGTACAGATTCTGTGAACTGACACTCTGTAAAGTACTGAATAAGGAACATTCAAACAGTACTCACGAGGACCGGAAAGACCACTAGAATGTCAGTAATATCACGAACCCTGTAGATCAAACAGGAACCCAGAAGGCTGTAAAAGCAAAGGGTTAAAGATAACAAAATACATAAAACCGTAGTCAGGGGAAAGTATGAATTGTGATGTTAACTTGTGAGGAAAACAAAAGGGGATACACACTGGAACATGTTACAACAACACCCACACCTAATATACGATGGAAAGTAAATGCAGAGGTGCAATGGAAAATATGGAATGGACTCTGAATGAAGTAGGATCAGGAGCAGGGGAAACGCTATTACAAAAGGAAACCTATCCCACCCAACCAAGGGAAAAAGGTAGTAAATAAATACTAACAAGGTAAGATTAATGCATCAAGCTTTTCAGTAACCAGGACAGCATAAAGAGACAGAACGCACCGGAAACCTGGGCTGCAACTAAGAGTTAAGCACAGAGAAAGGCTGTCTGCAGACAGAGGAAGACAGAAAGGAAAAAGCATAAATCAATTAGCACATAATCCGAAATCCAGGGCAGAGGAACAAGATACAGGAGCTAAGGAACTGGGCACAAAAGCTAGGGACTGGAACTAGGTACAAGGCACAGAAATCAGGAACAAGGAACAGGAGACTAGTCACAACAGGAACACTGCTACAATGACCAGCGCCGGACTGAAGCAAACTGAGGCTTTTAAAGCTGCTAAACGAGCACACCCCTCAGGCGTGCCGCCTGCTGCACCTGCAGCCAAAGGTGTTGCCTATCCTCCACCCAGCCTTGTGCTGCAAGGGAGGAGACGAAGCAGTGAGCCAGGCATTCTGGGAAGCAGGAGGTGAAGCAGTGAGCCAAGGCATTCTGGGAAACATAGTCATTTGATTTAAGTAACATGCTGGCTGCCAGAGAGGAGATGAAGCAGTGAGCCAGGCATTCTGGGAAGCAGGAGGTGAAGCAGTGAGCCAAGGCATTCTGGGAAACATAGTCATTTGATTTAAGTAACATGCTGGCTGCCAAAAACCTGGAATGGATCCGGAAGGGAAGTAACTTGGATTATAAGGGTTTAACGTTCCCAATTCATCAGAACACTGTAGCATAGGGTTCGAAGGAAATGTCCAGTAGGGAATAAACCCCAAAACATGCCCCCAAGTGGCGGGAACGGGAGCGAAGGGAGCGAGCCGTGACACTACACCCCCTCCCACGGCCGACTCCAGGCGGCCGTTACTTGCACAAAACGTCCTCTGTCCACGACAGGAGCGCTTCGTCTTTAGAAGTGGCACTGACGGAGACGATGACCCACGGGCAGAAGCAGAAGGACTGGAGTGAATAGAATCAGGCCGCAGTCTAAAAGAGCCATAGGGGAGTTTTCGGTGAGGAAGAGACTCATGGATCGAAGAAAGGCATGAAGGACTTGCAGGACCTGAAGCAGATTTGGAAGGTCCAGGAAGCTCAGTCTCTGGAAGCGAACACTTATACCACATTGAGGAGGGAGGCAGGCTGGTGCGACATGCTTTGGACAATGATTGATGCTCTGGTAGCCCCCCTGCTGTGAGCGGACACACAGGAGGTGAGAAATCAGCAGGTTTCAGGAAACGTTCATGTTCAGACAAAGAAGGTGGCGGCCGAGGTAGAGGTTCGGATCTTCTCCCATCATCCATTTGAGTAAAGGCCTGTGGTTGAGGGTGACCAAGGTTCGACGGCATCTGTCCCACGCCTTGGGGACCTGGAAGTCCAATGGGTAGTACGAGGTTGGCACTCCTGATGTCAGTCATGTAGCCACCTTGTTGCTCATGGAACACAACCGCAGGAACGTTTGGCATACCGATAGGAGTGATAGACGCAGTACGTGGCACATCAGGCACATTCGCAGCAGGAGTAATAACGGGCACATTTTGAACTGCAGCAGTAATGTCCTTCCTTTGGCTGCTAGCACCCGAATGGTGCAGCAGTTGGGGGGCCGTGCCCGTCCCTTCCTTCAGGCTCATGTGTGATCCGGCAACAAAAAGGCTGTCAAACGGCTGATCCAAACCGGTCCCCAAATGTGAACGGTCCAGCCCGTTATCCTGGTTGGCTACTTGTTCGACGTCTGGGCCATGGCGGATGGTATCCGTCTCCCAATTGTAACACTCCAGGCAAGACCAACGGCCTTGTATGTAAGACCCTCCCGAGTCGTGATCCAGCTTGATGTTTCTGGCAGAAGATTCAGACTCAGATGTAGCATATGCGGGAGGTGCTGATTCTACAGTCAAGCAGTTGGGAGTATTAACTTGTGTAAGAGGCAGGCCTTCTGGTGATCCTCCTGAAGCATAAGAAGGGCAGATTGGACATTCATCCGTAAATGGTTGTGATTTAGGAGGTGGCTCTGAAGTAGATGTATCTGCAACACGATCAAACAGAGCAGACAGGTGCACCTCCGATGTTGGCAGCGAGGCTGAACAGGATACAGGTTTTTCATGAGCTGGAGCCAAACTAGCAGTAGGCTCAGGGACCGAAGACAGGCACTCAGGATGTGCTACCAGAGGCTCCGTGGCTAATGGATAATCTGCTGGATGAGTCACTGTAGCCGAAAACAGGCATGCCAGAGGAAATTCAGAGGCTGAGGGCATGCAAGCTGGAGCCGTTACGTTAGCTGATGACAAACTTGTCAAAGTCTTTGACTCTGACCACGTACATGGTGAAGGCTCTTGAGTGATTGGCAGACATAGCAATTGTTCATTGATTGAAGACACGTTAGACAAAGATGACTGCAGAGCCGTGGACTGAATAATCGAAGAGTCAATGGTTGTAGGAGGACAAACAGAAGTCCCAGAAGTCAACAAACACATTTGTGGCTCAGGAATGGAATGCACCTCTAGGGCGGTTGACTCCTTGGCACCAATAACCAAAGACTGAGCTGTAACCATGCCGTCCCTCTCCTTAGTGGATGACAGAGAGTCTCTTCCTTTGTAAGAATCAAATTCAACCAGAGGGATCACCGTAGTAAAGTCTCTGTTAATCAGGATTTCGTCAAATGTCCATTCCTTTGTCTCAACTTCTGAAGGTGGCAGATTATCAATCAACAGTTCAGGAATCGCCTGCCGGGTCTTTGTTTTAGTATACTGTGGAATGAGTTCATCAAAACAAGAATTATGTACTGTCTTTGATTGTTCATTGTGACATAATGTGGCAGAAGAAGGAATGAACACAGAGGTAGCATCGTTTTCCACATCAGCTTGAATGTTTACTTCAGTCTCAGCAGCTAGATCAAGGGCAGAACCTAAGCCTACGGTAGTGACTGATTCTGTGTATGCCACCATTGTGGATAATGTTTGGGAACCAGAAGCATGTATGTGTTCAGACTCTGAATTATGACTGACTGCTACAGAGGAAATCTTAGGTAAAGGAGTGACTTGTAAATCCTCAACTGATAGCAATTCCTGACAAACGGTAGAACAATTGTCTGAGTCTGTGCTCTGAATAAGTGCTGTGCAAGAAAGAGGACTTTCACTTCCAATAGATTTTTTATATTGACAAGTATCATGACCTACTAAAACCCCCTCACTCAGAGATTGAACAGTCTTCACTTCATCAACGGATAAAGTTTGAGGTGTAGTCAGAAAAAATCGTAAAGTTTTATTCTCCTCTAGTAAACTGATGTATTCTCGTTTTAACTCCTCAAATTCAGCTTTTAGCATGCCCAGGCTTAACTGTACATCCCTATCAGTAGGCACAAGGGAAGGCATGGTGACATCAGGGCTGGATCCTACCCTAGTCATACGGACGTTTACTGATTGTACATTGTCATTTACTGCTTGCAAGTCTTGTGATCTATACTCTCTCCTACCGACTTGGTCTGTGTTACCCTCAAGTAAACTACTGACATCAGACCTCTTGACATTAGGGACTACAGTAAGTACTTGTGCAGAGGAGTAAGCAGTTGACTGAGGGCTGAAAACTGAAGATATGTAATGAACCCCTTCATTCTTTATGTTTGAATCATGAAACTGTTCAATCTGAGGTAAAGCACAACCGGAATCATGGGGTTCAACAACAGATGTACTCGTATTTAGTAAATCTAACAGTGTTTTATTTTCCGCTGCTAAGGCTTGTGCGGACATATCTGGATCGAAATTAAAGACAGAACTAGGATCAGGCAATGTACGATGGGCCATCCTATGGAAAAAATACTCAGCACGTAAATACCCATTTGTATCAAGGAGTTCCTTTAAGTCAGGATCAATGATTTGATTGTCACAGGAAGACTTAGGGGAAGCCTTCTGTACTAGCTTGTTAGTGACCTTGCTGCCTTTCTTTCTTAAACTGGCCCTATTCAGACGGGAATAATGGCTGGTCATTCTGTTAAGAAAGGAAGAAGGCCTTGCCTATGGCAAGAGGTAAAGTGCACAGAATTGCACAGGGAACAACTTAGGATCTAACAACGTGCATAAAATACCCAAGGCTTGTGTATGTATAACCCTGGAGTGCAAATAAAGTATTACCAATATACAATAAAGGAATGTAGGGTAAACACTTAAGACCTCCTTATAACTGAAAGGAAAGTCTGCAAACTCTTTACCCACTATGCTCTTACAGATACTGACAGCGCTAAACCCACGTAGCGGGCAAGCAAGTACAGATTCTGTGAACTGACACTCTGTAAAGTACTGAATAAGGAACATTCAAACAGTACTCACGAGGACCGGAAAGACCACTAGAATGTCAGTAATATCACGAACCCTGTAGATCAAACAGGAACCCAGAAGGCTGTAAAAGCAAAGGGTTAAAGATAACAAAATACATAAAACCGTAGTCAGGGGAAAGTATGAATTGTGATGTTAACTTGTGAGGAAAACAAAAGGGGATACACACTGGAACATGTTACAACAACACCCACACCTAATATACGATGGAAAGTAAATGCAGAGGTGCAATGGAAAATATGGAATGGACTCTGAATGAAGTAGGATCAGGAGCAGGGGAAACGCTATTACAAAAGGAAACCTATCCCACCCAACCAAGGGAAAAAGGTAGTAAATAAATACTAACAAGGTAAGATTAATGCATCAAGCTTTTCAGTAACCAGGACAGCATAAAGAGACAGAACGCACCGGAAACCTGGGCTGCAACTAAGAGTTAAGCACAGAGAAAGGCTGTCTGCAGACAGAGGAAGACAGAAAGGAAAAAGCATAAATCAATTAGCACATAATCCGAAATCCAGGGCAGAGGAACAAGATACAGGAGCTAAGGAACTGGGCACAAAAGCTAGGGACTGGAACTAGGTACAAGGCACAGAAATCAGGAACAAGGAACAGGAGACTAGTCACAACAGGAACACTGCTACAATGACCAGCGCCGGACTGAAGCAAACTGAGGCTTTTAAAGCTGCTAAACGAGCACACCCCTCAGGCGTGCCGCCTGCTGCACCTGCAGCCACAGGTGTTGCCTATCCTCCACCCAGCCTTGTGCTGCAAGGGAGGAGACGAAGCAGTGAGCCAGGCATTCTGGGAAGCAGGAGGTGAAGCAGTGAGCCAAGGCATTCTGGGAAACATAGTCATTTGATTTAAGTAACATGCTGGCTGCCAGAGAGGAGATAAAGCAGTGAGCCAGGCATTCTGGGAAGCAGGAGGTGAAGCAGTGAGCCAAGGCATTCTGGGAAACATAGTCATTTGATTTAAGTAACATGCTGGCTGCCAGAGAGGAGATAAAGCAGTGAGCCAGGCATTCTGGGAAGCAGGAGGTGAAGCAGTGAGCCAAGGCATTCTGGGAAACATAGTCATTTGATTTAAGTAACATGCTGGCTGCCAAAAACCTGGAATGGATCCGGAAGGGAAGTAACTTGGATTATAAGGGTTTAACGTTCCCAATTCATCAGAACACTGTAGCATAGGGTTCGAAGGAAATGTCCAGTAGGGAATAAACCCCAAAACATGCCCCCAAGTGGCGGGAACGGGAGCGAAGGGAGCGAGCCGTGACAGGTGGGTGCTGGTGCGATGGCTGATGTGCCTGGATCCATGGCACTTGCATCAGGTGAGAATACCTGGGGGCTCCATGGCCCTTCAAGGGTGGGGGTGGGTGATTCTCCTTGGCTACCCGGACCTGATGACAGCCTCAGGCTTGACAGTAAGGGGCGTGTTGGTCTGGGGCTCTGGCTTAGATCCTCAATGCCAGGTGCTTCCTCCTCATCCGAAAGTGGGGCAGTGGCCGCTGCCTCACCCGTTGAGCTGGTGGCAGCCGAGTGCATTCCCTCAATGCTGCCTTCACTTGCTGGGAGACACACTCCCGTGGGTGCCATGACGGCAGCAGGCATGGCCTGTGGCTGCGTGCAACTGGTGCTCCTGCTGCCTTTGTCCCTGTGGTCATGGTCACTCCTCCTGGCTGCCCTTGAGGATGTGGCGGTGTCCCCTGTGGCATCCCTCCTGGGTTTCTTGCTGGATGTGGGAGCAGGTGTGGAAGTGCGTGCCTCCTCAGTTTCTGTGTGTGATCCTGTACGGGCGAGAAATGTGGAAAATCATCAATAATGGGTCGACCTGTCTTATGCTGAATGAATACGTCATGCCGTTCTATGCATTTAGGGCTCTTTAGTGTGGATGCAGGTAATGGGGATGTTGGGTGGGTCATGCATGAATGGCTCTGTGTTGAACGGGTATGTGGTGATGCATGCATGTTTGTTTGTGGCTTGATCCACGGCATTCATATGGACACAGGATTGGGGGGACCATCACACTTCACTGTGCATTGTTTGATGCATACACTCACCTCCATCAGACAAAATGGCCACGCCATGCTCCATTTGTCCAACTCCCTCGATGGATTCCACGCCGATTGTCGATGCACAGGTCTCCTCCCACTCACTGAGCTTAATCAGCGATTCGCTGCCTCCTCCTGTGCCCGTAGCCAGGTTGCGGTTTACGGATAGGATGTTCCTTACACGTAGCCGGAGGTCGTCCCACCTCTTTCGACAGTCTTTAACTGTGCGGGTGGTGGTGCCTACCGCGCTGACCTTGTGGGCTACCTCTTCCCAGATGGCCTTCTTCTTCAGGATGGTCTCCCGCCGCATGTCGTTGCAGAAGACCACCTGTGCATTTTCTGCTAGTGTCTGAGTGAGCATTATGAGCTCCTCCTTGCTGAACTTCGCCTTGCGTTGCCGCTCTGACGATTTTTTAATGGCCTTGGGCATCTTTACAGTGTCCTGGAAGGATTTCCGAACGTGTTTCTTGGTAAGGTGTCTTGGATAAGGAGGATGGCATTGGATTGTGTTTTTAAAGATGGCCGCCGTGCTGTTTCCCGTTCCTGTGCGATGACGCTGTTTCCGGTTCCGCAAAATAACGGTCACCGCTATTAGCGGTGACCGCTAATGCCGATGTCCGCTAATTGCGGTGACCGCTATTTGCATGAGGCAGCAGGTCGGAAGTGCTAACAGCACTTTCAAGGATACCGTTAAGGGACTTTTTGGGAACTTTTGCGGCATCGCGGTAGGATCATTACCAGCATGGCGCTATGCTCGTGCCCGCGAACTCGTAATGGCAGGCAAATGGCGGCCTCTTGCGAAGGCGGGCACCAAATTACACCATGCCGGTAAAATCCTATTTTTACCGCACAACGTGTAATGAGGCCCATAGTGTATGGTTAGTTTACTATGACAGGCTAGTTTATTATGTAATGTGGTTTGTTTCCAATGCATTGCTATAAATAATTATGTTATATGTATTATATAAATAATAAGCACATGAAATTTTAAGCAAAACCTTAATAAATATCTATATCAACTAAGCCTGGAAAGATGTGCATGGTTGCCTAAGTTGTCCACATCCCAGTTTCACCATTTAACCAAGTGTGTGATAATGAGCAAATCATTTAATCACATTGTGCCTTATCTGCAGCTCTGAAAGTGACTCTGAATCACTTCAGAGCTTATGTTAATGTATCATGGTATTATAATGGAAAAGCCTAATGACTATAGAGTTTCTCCACTTATTACAAAAGTGCAATTTAGGTAGCTTGCACCACAAAGTTATTTGTCACTTGGCTTATTCGTGGCCACTTATTATAAAGTCACTTCAATGGTGCCTCCAAGTATCGAGGACTGATGATGCGCCTTGCAATGTCCTTTTCTGTGAAGTCACTTCTGTTGGTGCAATCCATATAATAATTAGGAAGTTTGCATGTATTTTGCTTCAGAGGGCTTGGGCATAGCTCCCCAACAAACATACACAAGCACAATAAACAGTTTTTTTTTTTAAAGTACTTCTATTCTGCTTTCTGCTTTCAAATGCTGCCCGGCCCAAGTCTCATGCTGCACCACCTAACCTCTTCACACTCACGCACCTCCAGACAGAAACCAGGAAGCTGAATGAGCTTCCTAGTTCCTGTCTGTGTGTCGCACGAACACGAAGCCGGAAAGCGATGCTCTGTGCCGCTGGCCCCCGGAAGTGCTGCTGCTAGCGTGACAGCACAGGCGCCAGGCCCAGCAACTCCCAGTTCAGCACCCTGTTTGCTGACTTTGAGTCAGGCCACCCAAGGTGAGGGACTGAGCCACGCAGGGCATCCCAGCACTGAATGTGCTGCAGCGCGGCTGCCAGGCATCTCTGCATTATGTAATGAGACAGCGCAAGCCTTGTTGAGCACCCAAGCCAGGATCGCGCTGTCCAATTACATAATTAATGATTGCAGCCCCCCTGCCATCCCTCCAAAAGATGAAGGGGACAAAAAGGCATGCCACAGAAGTTGGGGGGACAAAACCCCCAGTGCCCCCCTAAAATTACACCCATGTCGGCAGCACATGTGCATGGGAGCAAACGGTACCAGGCATCTGTGCACCTAAACTAGCAACAGCAATGTTAGTCCGCACTTCGATCTGAGCTCATGCAGAGGAAGGCTGTGAAAGAATCATCAAGAAGAGCAATGTCTCTAGCTAATGGTGAAAGAGCAGATCATCTGTGGGGAAATCCTGGTTTAAACCGAGGGATTGTCCTGCAACCTCATTCTTAAAACCTGCAGATTTCTGTTCGCCATAAGCAACGTTGTCCTTTACTTGAACCACACTCGGCACAGCTCCTACAGCTCCCCTCTGAAAGCAATTGGGCGGCTGCATTGTGTGGGATAGTTTCAATGTTAATAGGGGTATTTATTTATTCATGCAATGTTTGTCAGATACCTGTATATTTATTTATTTATGCCATGTTTGTCTATCTGACAAACATGGCATAAATAAATAATCCAGGTCCATGTATCCAACAAACATGGCATAAATAAATAAATAAATAAATAACCCAGGTTGTGGCTGAGAACTCTAACTTCCTCTGGTGACCTCTTGCACAGGGTCACCAGAGGAAGTTACAGTTTGCTTTTTCTGCAGAAGTGCCAGCCACAGCGTTGCGCTCGGGCTTTTTTCAGTCACAGCTGCTCCGCCCTATCTTCATTATGGTGGCGGGCAAATGTCCTGTCGAGGTGGCAGCCATGGCAGGGCCAGGGGGCCCCGGCTGGGCTCCACTTTTTGGAGACTGGCTCACTTAAAGCACTGCCCCCAACTATGAGACTGCAGCTGCCGTGCACAAAGACTCATCTCTCGGCACTCCCCA
Organism: Ambystoma mexicanum; assembly: GCF_040938575.1. NCBI lineage: Eukaryota > Metazoa > Chordata > Amphibia > Caudata > Ambystomatidae > Ambystoma > Ambystoma mexicanum. Next base: position 89,581,566 of record NC_090929.1, on the reverse strand, counting down.
GGACCCTTCTGTTACCCCTCCAATCCTCGGACACACGCACACCTGCAGAGAGGAAAAGCGGCCTCCTATGCACACCCACTACCCACACCCCAGTGCACCTCCCCTCCCATCAGAATGCAAGCACAAAAACATTCAGTGACTAATGGCCCATGATTAGCAGTTTTGTGCACTACATTCTGATGGGGGGTGAGGGCTGGTCTTAGCTGCAGGGGCAACTGAACTGTTTTTATTGTTATGCTTATGAGGAAACAAGCGCAACAATAAGCGGCCACGAACACCAGGCACCCTTCTATACACCCAAGCAGTGGACGAAAGCTGCGAGTATGGTGACCTGAAGCACACACGTAACGTGAGCACATCAGAGGCAGTGCCAGCACCTGCTACCTCTACTCTACTCGAGCAATCGTGCACAGCACAAGACAATGGTGCCTGCCTGAAGGTAAATGCATGCCCAGGGTCATTCGAGACCTCACCAGGGTGGGCCATTGCGCCCCCGGGGCGATTGCACTGGGGCCGGTCACCCGCTTCACCCGGGCCAAGAAACGGGCCTGCCTGTTCCCCCCAAGTGTCTTCAGCTTCTCCGCAGGAGACTTGCCTTTCTAACCAGGTATGATCTTAGTCACCTAATTTTCAATTATCTGGTTTAATCTTTCTGGAATGGTTGTGTCCAGAAATATATAATGTACCCTGGAATCAGATTGACCAATTCTTTGTTCCGTGGCACCACCGACCCATTTTATGCTGATTATGCCTTTCATATGAACCCAATTTCCCCGTCAACAGGTGAGGCCAACATGTTTTTATTTGAAGTGCATGATATAGCACAGCTCTACCTCTGAAGAAAAGTGACACACTTTACCAAGAACATTTGTTTTAGTCAGAGCATCGCGATCGTAATGTGCTGTAAAAAAGGATCACAACTGTATAGTCTTACATCTAGTGGGATGCGCCAAACGGCAAGTGACCACCAAGGACCACCAAGGACGATGCTCACAGTCAGACCCAGAACCTCTCCGCAGATAAGAAATCTTACAATAAGGAAAAAGTCCTTGATCCAAGAAATGTGCTGATGAGTAAGGTGGAAAAGCAAATGCAAAGAAAGAATTGATGCCTTAAAGAATACCATCTGGACGGCTAAAAAGGGTGTTGAAGGATCAATAATGAGTCCAATATCTAATTGTCACGGAGGACCAGAACAGCAGATTTGGCTGGACATAGCGATCCTAGTGACTAGTGACCCTATTTCGCAGAGGCCTCTCGGAAGAACTGAAGGATGAGCTTGCTAAGGTTCCCAGACCTGCTAATCTAGCAGAAATGATTACCCTAGCTATGCAGATTGACTATCGGGTTCAAGAAAGAAGCCATGAAAGGAAGAGATCTAAGGGCTATCGCCCTCAGACAGATTCAGTTCCTTCCATGAATAAGCCAACGACAACTGAGGAACCTATGCAGATCGGCTCTGTGAAAGGACCATTATCAAGTATTGAAAGAGAGCGAAGGAAGTCCCTAGGATTGTGCATGTATTGTGGCTCCTCGTCACATATTTTGCGTGATTGTCCCATTGTCCCTCCTCGCAGGCCTTGACTAATTTCGTCGGGAAACGCCAAGTCCCTGCCGTAGAGGGAACTGTGGCAAGGGACCCCTCCAAGAGTTCCCCCCAGAGATTAGGGTTGTCTCTAGACCCAGCAGATCACAACCATTCTATGGTAATCCTTTCTTTGACGCTTCGACTACCTGATCGGGTAATTCCAGGTATTCCAGCCTTGCTTGATTGTGGCGCCGCTGGAAATTTTTTGGATGATCAATGGGTGGCTACAAATGGGATAGCGAGGATTGCCAAGTCCTGCACCACTCAAATCCAAGGCGTGGATGGCAATCCTTTAATTTCTGGACCTATACGAGACAGACCCAACCAGTGACATGCTTGATTGCATCCCACCAGGAACAACTGGTGTTCAACCTGATAAGAGCAGCCCATTTCCCGGTGATTTTAGGACTCCCTTGGCTCCGTACTCATAATCCGTTCATTAATTGGATGGCAGGAACACTCTTCTTGGGCTCTGAGTACTGCATTAGTCATTGCCTATCTCAAAACGCGGTCGGATTGCAGATCCCTTCGGAGAATCCTAAGATTCCAGATGTCTCCTCTGTCAACCAGTTGCAACTGATCCCACCATGTCATCAACAATTTTGCAAGGTGTTCTCAAGTCCTCTCTTTCCAACTTTACCGCCACGCCGCAGGGATGACTGTCATATCTCTTTACTTCCAGACCAGTCTCTTCCCTTCGGGCAGATGTATGTTTTGTCCCAAAAAGAAGAGGCAGCTCATAAAGACTATCTCCACTCCAACTTACAGAACGGATTGATCACTGAGTCCAAATCGCCTGTCGGCTCCTCTCTATTTTCTATTCCAAAGAAAGACACTGAGGAACTCCGTCCTTGTATCGACTATCGGGGACTTAATAAGGTCACTATCCCTGACAAATACCCCATGCCCTTAATCAAGGACATTTTGGAAGCAGTTCGAGGAGCCGCGGGGTACACCAAGTTAGACCTTAGTGGGGCGATCATTTGATCCGGATTGCAGCAGGAGATGGGTGGAAGGCAGCTTTTCGTACTCCTTTCGGCCATTTCCAATACCAAGTCATGCCCTTTGGATTAGTCAACGCCCCTGCGGTGTTCCAACAAATCATGGACCATTTGTTTTCCGATATTCTTTTGCATTTTGTTATTATCTATTAAGATGATATTCTGATATTCTCTGCAAAAAAGAGTGATCACATACGTCATGTCAATATTGTCCTGGATCGGTTACAAATTAACCAGCTATATAGCAAACCCGAAAAGTGTGTATTCCATCAAACTCAAGTCCCCTATCTGGGATTCATTTTATCAGCTCACGGCATATCCATGGATCCCAGAAAGGTGTCAGCCGTTGTAGACTGGCCTCCCCCAACGACCGCTAAAGAGATTCAGCGCTTTTTAGGGTTTGCAAATTTTTATCGCGAATTCATCCCTGATTATTCTGAAACCATCCTGCCAATAACCAAGCTTCTAAAGAAGGGAGCCACATTCCATTGGGATTTGCCTGCCCAACAAGCTTTTGATACCTTGAAAGGGTTGTTCACTTCTGCTTCGATTTTGATGAATCCCAATCAGACATGGCCCTTCATTGTGGAAACAGATGCCTCACATCAGACATTAGGGGCGGTTCTTCTACAAAGAATGGAACAAGGAGAAGAAAGACCGGTCGCATATCTCTCCAAGACTTTCACCATGTCAGAAGAATATTATTCTGTACTCGAAAAGGAACTTTTGGCGATCAAGAGAGCCTTTGAAGAGTGGAGACATCTTCTGTTGGGATCTTCCTTTCCAATAGAGGTACGCACGGACCATCAGAACCTCAAAGTCCTACAACAAGCCCAGACTACTAACAGCAGACAAGCACGGTGGGCCCATTTCTTTTTACCCTACAATATCGAGTTCACTTTTGTACCTGGGAAATAAACCTAAGAGCAGACGCTTTGTCACGCAAGAACCCTCAGATGTCTAGATTCTGTTCGGAGAAGATGTTCCCTCATGCCCGATTCATTTCCATTATCTCGGATTTCCTTCAGAATCTCAGACATGAAACCACTCGCCGCCTTCAACAATGCGAAGAACTAGCGGTTACTTATCATCTGAGAAAAGACCAGGATTTATACTTCCGTGCAGAACAGGTATTGGTTACCACATCTGCCCTACAGTTGGAAGTGCTCAAAATGTGCCATGACTCCCCAGCAGCCGGTCATCGAGGTATGCAAACAACTCTCGACCTTATCAAACGACACTTCTGGCGGCCCACTCTCCAGTCAGATGTCATCGACTATGTCAAGGCTTGTGGCATATGCCTTCAATCCAAAACTATACGTGCTCCTCCTTTAGGACTACTTGCCCATATGCCCATCCCTGAGAGACCATGGCAAATAATATCTACGGGCTTCATAGTGGAGCTTCCACCCTCATCACACAATACTACCATCATAGTTACCATAGACTACTTCACCAAATATGCCCACTTTACTCCACTGATCAAGATACCTGGAACAGACCAAATGTCCAAGGTTTTCATTTCTGAAAAATTCTCTCGACATGGACTTCCTGACGTCATTGTCTCTGACAGGGGCCCTCAGTACTCCTCGCTATTTTGGAAGAACGTATGCCACGTTCTCGGAATCAAGAGGGCTCTTAGCTCTGGGTTTCATCCCCAAACCAACGGGTAGACAGAGCGCCTGAACCAGACCTTGGAGTGCTATTCACAATGTTTTGTTTTGGCAGCCCAGGACAATTGGTCTGAACTCTTACCTTTAGCGGAATTTTCCTATAACAATGCCAAACACTCTGCTCTGAATACAAGCCCCTTTCATTGCTCCTATGGATATCATCCTTCCTTTATCCCTACCATTTCCTCCATCACTTCAAGATTTCCCAGAGTGGAACACCTCCTAGCCGATATCCAGGAGGGTCATAAGAAGGCCCTTCTAGCCCTTCAAGCAGCACAAGACCGAGCCAAGAAGTATGCAGGTAAACACCGCCGAGCCTCCCCACCAGTCGGCAGAGGTGACAAAGTGTGGTTGTCATCTCGGTTTTTTCCGAAACATCTAGTTCCTTCTAAATTAGCCCCCAGATTCTTTGGACCCCTCACAGTGATAGAGCAGGTGGGCAAGTTGGCAGTCCGGTTGTCCTTACCTCCTTCATGGAGCCGAATTCATCCAGTTTTTCATCTATCACAAATTAAGTTGGCAGTCTCAGATCGCTTTCATCGATCTTCCAAACCTGTTCCCCCTCCTGTTCTGACTAATTCTGGGACCGAACATGAGGTGGCCGGCATTTGTGACTCCCAGTACCACCGGGGCCGTCTCCAGTTCCTGATTGACTGGAAAGGCTACTCCCCAGTGTACAGGACTTGGGAACCTGCCTCGGGGGTACACGCGCCTTGTTTGGTGCGGCGGTTTTTTCGCCTTCACCCGGGCAAGCCGGGATCGCCTCCTCTGAGGAGGGGGCATACTGTTCCACCTTTCCAACGATGGCAGTCTAGACGGCATTGGTCGTTATACAGATCCGCACTTCGCAGGAATTCCAAGATGGCGGGGAATCACGGGAGGATTAACAGTCTAGTTGCTGCACGTCTTTCACTCACGCGATCAAACGATCACGTGACTGCTTTAAAAGACCAGAAACCTTCCCTTCAGTGCGTCGCATCTGCTCAGTGCGATGCTTCATAAGTTCGCTATTTGCTTTTCGAAAAGATTCCTAATTATATCCATCGATATTACCTTAATTTCTTTTCTACTTTCATCCCAGTCAGTATTTCAGCGCCTCCTGTCTTTCCCGCAAGAACCCCTTTCCCGCTCTTCAGGTTTCGCCTTCCCGTGCAGAATCCCTCTTGGGGCAGCCTTCTTTCTCAAAACAGTGAGTTACCTTTTCTACAGAACCAGGACTTGTCTCTTTCCCCTTCATTTCATCTATCACTTACCTTGTGCTTCATCCGTAATCTCCAGGTCTTTTCGGAGCCCACTCTCCCGACACCATCTCCCACCTAAAGAATAGATCAGTGAAAAGGTTACACCAGTAAGTGGGGACTACTTCCAATAGAATACAATCACACTTTATCCACTCTCATACTCACCTTCTCTCCTTTCTTCTGTAGAGAACTCCGCTTCTGCTGCTACAAACTTGCGCAAAAGAAGAGATTGCTACCCAGAAGCACTCGTCAAGACCACCCAGGGTTTTCTTCCCCAGAGGGTTTCCCTGGGGCTCCTGTCTCTCCCTCTCTGGTATTCAAATGCCCCGAGATTTGGGGAAGACAGGGGTCTCCGGGAGATTCTCTCTAGCTGCTCCAGGAGATTGCCATCAGAACAGGTTAGTGACCATATTTGATGGACTGCCTTTAATTGTGACACACGGAACGTCATCTATTTAACAACTTTCCGACCGGGAGCCGATCTCCAAAATACTCGTGTGCTCAACGCACGCAAAGACTTAGCAGAGCACACCTTACTTCAAACAGAATATGAGGAGCGCAACTCCAACGTATTCAAATGTCTCAGCGTACGTATAAGCTTAGCGAAGCACATTCCACTCGAGCCGAAATGCAAAGACAACCAATGCCTCTGTTCAATCCTAAATGCGGCTTACCTCGTGTATGCGAAATCCTCAGTTACAAACGAAAGGCGGCATCCAAACGGTCGCGCTTCTCGCGTTCGAGGAGAAACTTCGCTTTTTAACCCTAACTTGACGGTCATGTGACATGGACCACGTGGTAAGCTAGCTGCTGATTTAAAGGGGCCAAAACATTTATTTGTTGTGCAAAATCCCGCTATGTAGAGAAACACCATCTATGGTGGTATCATGTGGATGGTTTTTTACCGGAGGGATTACTAATGATGCACTCTATGTAATTCCATAAAGGCCAGCGAAAAACATTTTATTTTTGTATTGCATCGCAGATACACAAGATCACGAATGCAAGTATATAACGCAGACAGATGCCCTTATTTCAAGTTGAGCAGACCAGATCAATCCGCTCCCTCATACCATCGTGATAAGGGAATTCCATTCCACAGCTGTATTTAACCGTGTGGTACCTGTATTCAAAAAATAAATCCATCGTTGTTCGCTTAAGCTCAGAGGCTTTTCTCTATTACCCCCTCTTTCAGTCGCAGGGATGGTTTGTAAACCGAACCAAAAAATGACGGTGTACTTATGTTTTTTTAATTCATAATGTGCAACTAGGGGTTTGTTGGCTACCTTGTTCTTCAAACATGATTTATGTTCACAAATACGTTGTTTTATACATCTTTTGGTCTTACCTACATAGATCAAATTACACGGGGACTTTATTCCATAAATTACCCTTGATGATCCGCAGTTAGAAAAAGAGCGAAAAACCCAATCTTTACCGTTGAGGTCAATCGATTTCAAATTCTTTGTTAATGGACAGATTACACACCTGCCACATTTAAAATGACCAATCACCGGCGGAAGGTGCCATAGACAAGTTTGATCGGGTATCACTTCTTTTTTTCGGATACGTGTGAACTACCAAGTCTCTGACGTTCTTTTGTCTCTTAAAAGCAAAGCGTGGTGTACTAGGTTCAAAGTCAGGAGTATGAAGGATTTGCCAATTCTTTTTTATACTTCTTCTGAGTTTGTTACTGATTGGACTGAACGTTGTCACACATGTGATTTTTTCTTGTTGTACCTTAGGTTCCAGATGTAAACATCTGTCTCTGTTCGAGTGTTTAGCTCGCTTAAATGCAGCATGCACTATTTTTTTAGGATAACCTCTTGTTTTATGCCTCTCTTTCAAATCCTTTCCTTCTTTCACATAATCTGACATATCCGAACAGTTTTTCCTGATATGCAGGAACTGTCCTATCGGAAGGTTTTCCCGCAGTGCCAGGGGATGGAAACTGTTAAATGGAAGGAGAGTATTTTTATCAGTGGGTTTGCGAAACAAACTAGTAGACAACAAACCACGCTCAGATTTTCGAATTCATAGATCAAGAAAAGGAATTGAAGAGGGATACCAGGACATAGTACATTTTATGTACGTGTTCTGGTTGTTAAGCCACGTGAGGAAGTCCTGCAACATAGCAACATCCCCTTTCCAAACCATGAAAACATCATCTATGTACCAATACCACTGTCCTATATGTTCTTTAAATGGGTTGTTAGTATGGTATATAGACGTGCTTTCATAATAATCCATGTACGATTTGCTAAACCGGGGGCAAAAGTTGCCCCCATACTCGTACCATGGATTTGGCAGAAAAAAACTCCATTGCACAGAAAAAAATTCTCTGTGAGTGCTAGGCGAATACACTCAAGAATAAAGGCAGTAGGAACTAGCTCAAGGGTGGTTGGACGTTTGTTAAGAAAATCTTCCATGATTTTCAAACACTCTCCTTGGGGTATACTAGTGTATAAAGCTGTAACATCTAATGTCACCAAAATCGAATTATTTTGACAAGGGAGCTCATTAATGATGTTTGCCATGCTCGTAGTGTCTTTAACAAAAGATTTCATGGTCCTAACAAAAGGTCTCAAAAACCAGTCTGAGCACACTGAAAGGGGCTCTAAAACTGAATTAATAGCAGACACGATAGGTCTGCCAGGAGGGGTGACTGCATTTTTATGGACTTTGGGTAACAAATAGAAAGCAGGAATAGTTGCATCATTCTTGATCACAAAAACTATGCTCATCTGCTTCAATCCACCCTTCAGATAAAGCATGGTCCATCAAGCTCTTAATCTCTTCTTTGAGACGTGATGTGGGATCTCTATCTAGCTTTCGATAAAAATGTGGCTTCTGAAGGTGTATACCATGTTCTTTATTATAAAGGGTTTTATCCCAAAGGACATTCCCTCCCCCTTTATCGGCAGGTTTTATATGGAAGGTCTGGTTTTGCTGTAATGATAACAAGGCCTTCCTTTCCTCTAGGTTCATGTTATCTTTGTGATGATTGTTTGATAATATCAGCTTTTTACTCTCATTGATGATTTTATTTTCAAAGGCTATTATGGCCGGAGATACCATATTATTCAAGGGAGTAAAATTGGAGGGTGATTTTAACCCTTTGACACTAAGTTTCTTATTTGATACTGGTGCATCTTTAAATAAATATATACTAAGATGACATTACATATCACCAGCCCAATCCCGGTTCGACAATGAGGGGGTAGTCATGGATTCACATGCTCATGAATATTCCCCGTCGTCAGGCTGGGAATCCTCGGTACAGAAAAAATCAGTTTCAGTTTCGTTTCTGAACTGTCTTTCTACTAGTAACCAATCACTGGTCTCTGGGTCATACTGCCCCCAGTCAATGACTGCCCTCTACCTAAGCCCCTCCTCTGGCAGCCATCTTCAGATTTTTACCACACGTTTAAGTGTTGGGAGTTCTCGTGCTATACCTCTCGAGCTTTTACTGCGTTTTGCGATTTTTCAAAGAGTTTACTCTATTTTTTTCAGTCAATGAAGCCTCAGGCTCCACTGTTTCTACTTCCGATCAACGGGGACCCATTTCAGATTTTCCTACGCACCTCAAGGGCGAGTTTTTGTCGAGTTTCGCTCCTTGGAGGATTCCGGAAGATCTTTGAGGCCTACCCCGTATGGACATGGCGCAGGACAAAGGAAACACGACACCCGGATCCAAGCTTTTCAGGAGCTGCCCTGGATGTTGATTACATAATGTCATCAAGGAAGATGAGCACTCTCGGTGCCTCTACTGCCTTCATGACAACAAATCTCACGTGGAAAAGGACTGTACGTTTTGTAAAAATATGTCCGAACGGACAATGAGAGATTGTCGTACTCAACTCACCAACTGGCTGGACGGGAAGAGCCCAGCAGTAGGTGAGAAGAAGAAGTCTGAGCGGTCTTCTAAGACCTTTGAGGGCACTCCGGTGACGGGGGCCCAGCACAGCCAGTCCACGGGCACTGGGAGCGCCAATGGGTCGGGCTCTTTGGCTGCCAGGCAGGGCGCGATGTCACCGATGCCATCAACCACGAGCCAACGCTCTGGCTCGGGGAAAAGGAAGTCGGAGAACCTGGGTAAGATTCGGGAGAAGTCCTGGTCGATCCCGACGGCAGCCGAGGGGGTGCGAGGCGGCGACCCTCCCCCCAAGGTGAAGGCCTCAGGCGCGCCCAAAGTCGTGAAGGCCCTGATTCACCCGGCGTAGGCCTCCATCGAGGGAGTCGTGGTGGCCCTGGCGAAGCCTGCAGAGGCTATTCCTATGGAGGTGACCTCCGGGCGTAGAGTTTCCCTGCCACCACAGAGGGAATCCTCTTTTCAGCCTATCAATAAGACCCCCGTGAAACCCCGGGCAGAGAAAGAGGGGGTGGGGGCACGATAGACATTACGGACACAGATACCACCTCTGAAGATGAGCTGGCTGGTGTTGCAAAGATCCTGGACAAGAAGTTTGAGGAGGTCCAGTCCTATGGGAGGGATCCCGACGAGGCGGACGAAGAAAGCAACGGTGGTGCCGACGAGGAGCCTCGGACCGTGGAGGAGACGGAGGATCCTCCTCCCCAACCGTCGCTCCCGTTGCAACCGGTGCCTATGCCACAAGACAAGTCAGGAGCGATCTTGATGGCTATTCATGCCTTGTGTACGAAGATAAGGACAAGGTTGCCCTTACTCCCAGCGGATGATCCAGCGGAGCCTGGACCATCAGGAAGCCCACCGAGCAAGCAGAGGCGAATCCATCCCCCTCCTCCTGTCCAGCCTTCACAACCTTCTCAGCCTTCACCTCCTTCCCCTCCACCGAAGGATGAGATGGGAACCGAGACAGCGACGACGTGGACAGACGACGACGGTGGTGACGACGGAATGGACCTCCTGTAACAATACTAGTTAGTTTGAAGTACTCACGGAACTTCTGACAATATAAGTTTGCTTCTTTTGAAGAAAATGATATGCCTCCCTCGAGTCTCTAATGAGGCTAATGATTGAACTCACAGAGACCGGAGGGAGGCATCCACGGGAAACCCTCCGGGGAAAAAAACCCGTCTGTGAGATGCCGTCACGGAGTCCAAGGATTTTCGGTGGGGATGCAGGTAAGACTTCCGATGGTGTTGTTTCCACAATAGCAGCAACTGCAGCAATGGAGAGTAGCCAAATTCCTTCCCGTAATCCGCAGCAGTGAACAGCAACAAGGAAGGGGAAAGGTAGCTACAAATTTGAACCGCAAGAAGGCAAGCGGAAAGCAGCAAGGCGAGACAGGAGCAAAACGGTACCGGAGCACCGAAGGGGAAGAGCAGGGAGCGCTGCGAGAAGCGCAAGGCAAGGGATGATATAACGGAGGAGAAAAGGTAAGAAAAGAAATAATAAGCGGAGCGTAGCGTAGAAGCAAGCAATTAGCAAGTAGCGACGCACCTACCCGAAGCTGCAGAAGGAACTAAATAGCTCCGGGTAGATGGCGGTCGCCATCTTGAAAAGAACTAGACCGTTGCACTGGAGTTGGAAGAACGGAACAAAAGAGGTGCCATCTTGGTTTCTTCCGAGAATACGTGGGATGATGCCTCTTCCACTGCAACCATAAGGATCTCCTAGTGGTTCTGACAGTATACCCTCCCCACGGGGTAGTAAGTCCCGGCTTCCATGGGTGCATACGGTGGAATTTGCTTAAGAGTTTTGGAGCGTGTACCGATGAAGCCGGTTCCCAGGAACGATCAAATGGAGCATAACCTTTCCAATCAATAAAGTATTGTAGAAAACCTCTGTAGTACCTAGAATCACATATCGCAGCAACTTTGTATTCTGGTCCGTCAGAGGTTAATTGTAGCGGAGGATGAGTGTTCTGCCGCCTTTGAAAAGTGTCTACAATGTTCTTTCTTCAGTTGAGACACATGGGCCCTCATTAGGACCCAGGCGTTAAGGGGTTTACGGCGCCGTAAACGGCGCCGACCCTTAACGCCTGTTTCCAAGGTCCCTTTGCGGGATGGTGATTTTAACGCCTGCTTTTTGCAGGCGTTAAAACCCATGCCGCAAAGGGACCTTGGTGCTAATTACGTCACCGTAATTTACGGTGGCGTAATTAGCGCCTTTCCCCATTCCCATTATGCCCTATGGGGCAAAAATGGGAATGGGGAAGGGTAAAATGGGAAATGGGGATTTACCGCCCCACTCACCTTGGAATGGTACGAGTACGACCCAGGCGGTAACTTACCGCCTGGGTCGTAATGAGGGCCATGGAATACGTTATGTATCCGATGCCAAGTTTTGGGTAGTCGAATCGTATAGGCCTCAGGTCCTACTGCCTTGAGAACTAGAAAAGGCCCAAAATAGCGTGGTGAGAGTTTAGTGGGGGCCAGATGTTTTGGTAAGTATTTAGAAGAAAGCCACACTTGATCACCAGGTTTAAAATTGGATTCCTGGGAACGTTTTCTGTCCGCTTGTCGCTTGACTTTGGCCCTGGTATCTTTAAGGGTGGAAATGGCCTTCATATGATTCTCTTGAATTTCTTTTACCAAAGAATCCACTGAAGGGATTTTTGTAGAGGAAGGAATGTTAGTAGGGAAGACAGAAGGATGGAATCCGTAGGAACAGTAGAATGGTGACATTTGAATGGCTGAATGAGATGCGTTATTGTATGCAAATTCTGCATAGGGCAGCAGGGTACTCCAATTGTCTTGGGATGCGGACACAAAACAGCGGAGGTAATGTTCCAAGGATTGGTTGAGTCTCTCTGTTTGCCCATTAGATTGGGGATGGTAGCCAGATGTTAGATTCCGCTGTATACCCAAGGAGCGACATAGACATTTCCAGAAGGCTGAGATGTATTGTGGTCCTCGATCTGACAAAATACTCTTGGGTAATCTGTGCAAACAAAAAATAGTTTGCAAAAAACAGGAAGCCATTTGTGCTGAAGAAGGTAGTTTTGTTAACGGAATGAAGTGTGCCATCTTCGTCATGGAATCTATTGTCACCATTATGGTAGTGTATTGAGAAGAAGGAGGTAGGTCCGTAATGAAATCCGTGGATATTTTTTCCCAAGGCTGGGATGGTAATGACGGTTGCATTAGCTTCCCCATGGGTCGAGTATGAAGGCTTTTTGATTGGATACAAATGGCACAGGATGCTATGGCCCTCATTACAACCCTGGCGTTAAGGGGTTAACAGCGCTGTAAAAGGTGGCAGCGCCGTTAACCCCTTAACGCCTGATTACGATGTCCCTTTGCGGGTTGGAGATTTTTACTCCTGCTTTTTGCAGGCGTTAAAAACCAACCCGCAAAGGGACCTTGGTGCGAAGTACGGTGCCGCAATTTGCGGCACCGTGCTTAGCGCCTTCCCCATTCCCATTGAGCCCTATGTGGCAAAAATGGGAATGGGTAAGGGCCATGGCGGCATGGGGAATTACCGCCCGCCAACCTCGGAATGGGGCGGTAATTCCCCATTCCGCCATGGCGGAGTCGGTAAGTTACCGGCATGGACCATGGTGCTATTAGCACCATGGTCCAATGCCAGGATCGTAATGAGGGCCTATGTAATCTTTTATTTCTTTGTGCATAAGAGGCCACCAGAAATATTGATGGATTAACTCGTAAGTGGTTGTCTGTCCGCGATGCCCCGCTGTTTTGTGGTCGTGACAAAGTTGAAGAATATGTGACCGTAGGCCTTTGGATGGTATGTACAATTTTCCTGAATGATAACAAAGCTCCTTTTCTTGTACCAGTTGATATTGCTTTGTCTCTTCGGGAGTGACGTTTTTGCTGTTCTTCTTAACCTCTTGGAAGAAGGAGGAGATGTAGTAAATGAAAGGCGTCTGAGGTAACACCTTTTCACTCGCAGAAAGAGATCTGTCTTCAGATAGACTACGTGACAACGCATCCGCGATCTGATCACTAGTTCCTGGGATAAAAGTAATGACCATGTCATAGGAAGAAAAACAATGAGCCCACCTAGCCTGGCGTGGTTCTGACATTCAAAGTTTTGTAGAGATTTTAGGTTTCGGTGGTCTCTTCTGACTAGAACGGGGTGCCAAGCTCCTAGTAGCAAATGTCTCCATTCTGAACATGCTTTCTTCATGGCCAATAGCTCCTTCTCCAGTACAGTATAATTACATTCGGCTGGAGTGAGGGTTTTTGACATATAGGCAACTGGGTGTTTTGTACCATTGGATGATGTCTGTTTAAGTACACCTTCTATAGCTGAAAACGAGGCGCCTGTCTCCAGTATGAAGGGTCTACTTTGGTCTGGCAACCTTAGGATAGGAGCCGTTGAAAAGGCGGTTTTGAGGGTCTCAAAGGCATGTTGTGCTTCAGGACTCCAACAATATTTCTTCCCTTTTTACAATAATGTCGTGAAGGGTTTGATTACTGCACAGAATCTTGGAATTAATTTCCGGTAAAAATTTGAAAATCCCAGAAATCTCTGTATTTCTTTGGTATTATGAGGGGATTTCCAGTCAAGAATAGCCTTAACCTTTCTGGGATCCATTGCAGCTCCTTCTGACGAAAGGATGAAACCTAAGTAAGGGATACTGGATTGATGGAAAGAACACTTTTCGATCTTGGCAAAAAGATGATTCTTTTGTAATCTTCGCAAAACTTCTGTCACATGTTTAACATGTTCGTGAGGGTCTTTTGAAAAGATGAGTATAACGTCAAGATAGACTATGAGAGAATGTAACAAAAGATCTGAGAATATGTGGTCGACAAAGCGTTGAAATATGGAAGGAGCATTAGCTAGCCCGAAGGGCATTACTCGATACTCGTAATGTCCAAATGGCGTATGAAAGGCGGTTTTCCATTCGTCACCAGGTTTAATTGTGATCAGAGGATACGCCCCTCTAAGGCCCAATTTGGTGAATATAGTGGCCCCTCTGACAGCTTCCAAAATGTCTTGGATTAATGGAAGAAGGTAGCGGTCTTTGCAAGTGATCTTATTCAGCCCTCTATAGTCAATACATGGTCTTAATTCCTTGCTGTCCTTCTTTGGAATAAAGAACAATGAAGATCCAGCTGGACTCTTGGATTCAGTAATAAGTCTATGGCTTGAAGGTAGTCTTTCAATGCTTCCTTTTCTGGTTCAGAGAGGATATACATCTGCCCGAACGTTACTTGTGCCTCAGGAAAAATGCCAATAGAACAATCATCTTGATGATGAGGAGGAAGTTCTTTGAAATCTTTGTCAGAAAATACGTCTTGGAAGTCATGATAACATTCTGGTAATAGATTGAGATTTGATATCACTGATGTGTCAGAAGAAGTACTTTCTTTAGATGAGGAAGTGAATAACCCTATAGCTCCTTGGTGAAGGCAGTTGGTCAAACAATGTTCAGACCCCAAAAAGAGAGTTCCTGCAGTCCAATTTATGAAGGGATTATGTTTAACTAGCCAGGGAAGTCCAAGGATGAGAGGATAATGAGCAGCCTTAATCAGGTCAAAAACAATCTTTTCTTGATGGGAATTGACCTTTAGAATGACTTCCTCTGAGTTCTCCTTTATAGGACCAGACAGAGGCGTTCCATCCACTCCTTCAACAGGAACGGCCACCTCCTTGGTTCTCCTGGGAATGGAATGTTGGGTAGCCCATTCTGCATCCATAAATACTCCTGCAGCCCCGCAATCAAAAAGTGCCGGGATCCCAGGAAAGCTCTTGTCATGAAGTACTAGAGTTACTGGGAGTACAATCATGTTTTGAGAAGTGGGAAGACATCCAAGGGAACTACTGGTGCGATACCCGCTCATGGTCCCTTTCATGGGCGAGTATGGGCGTTTCCCGAGCGTTTTGGAAGAATCAGAAAGCACTCTGTGATCATGTGTTTGTCCAAACTGCAGTACATGCAAAGACCTAAGGCCTTGCGTCGAAGCCTTTCTTCCGAGGACAGTGGACCTCTAGTTGCTCCCAATTGCATAGGTTCTCCATCTTCTGATCCTCGAGAAGGTCTTTCAGGACGAATTGGCTGAGAAGCTTGATGACTTCGAGATTTTCGTTTCTCGTTATTTCTCTCCTGTACACGGTAATCCATCTGCAGTACAAGTGAAATCATTTCTGCGAGGTTAGGGGGTTGTGGTACCCGGGAAAGTTCATCCTTAAGTTCATCACACAGGTTTCTCCATAATATGGTAATTAAGGCATCGTCAGACCATGCAGTTTCTGCTGCTAATTGTTTGAATTGCGTAATGAAGGAGAGAATCTCGGTGTTGCCTTGGTGTAGGTCGAGTAACTGTTCTTGAGCCGTGACCACCAATTCTCGTCTTCCAAACATTGCTTGTACACTATTTGTGAATCCAGCAAGTGAATCCATCAACTGGTTGTTTGTGGTGGCCAGGGGCGTAGCCCATGCAAGAGCATTACCCGACATGTTTGATATCATATAACTAACCTTTGCTCTGTCTGTAGGAAAAAATGTAGGTTTGAGAGAAAACTGCACGGTGCAGGAGTGCAGGTATTCCTTAAATTTCTTGGGATTACCATCGTATTTGCCCATAGGTAATGCCCTGGGGGGTATTTCACAGCGTGAGGTAACCAATTGTCGCAACAGTTGGTTTTCATTCTTTAGAGTCTGCATCTCTGTATTCAAGGTTTGGACTGCCGATATCAGCTGTTGTACTTGTTGATCCATCTTCTTAAGGCGTTGCTATCTGTAACAATACTAGATAGTTTGAACTACTCACGGAACTTCTGACGATATAAGTTTGCTTCTTTTAAAGAAAATGGTATGCCTCCCTCGAGTCTCTAATGAGGCCAATAATTGGACTCACAAAGACCGGAGGGCGGCATCCACGGGAAACCCTCTGGGGAAAAAAACCTGTTCCTTCCCGTAATCCACAGCAACAAGGAAGGGGAAAGGTAGCTACAAATTTGAACCGCAAGAAGGCAAGCGGAAAGCAGCAAGGCGAGACAGGAGCAAAACGGTACCGGAGCACCGAAGGGGAAGAGCAGGGAGCGCTGCGAGAAGTGCAAGGCAAGGGATGATATAACGGAGGAGAAAAGGTAAGAAAAGAAATAATAAGCGGAGCATATTGTAGAAGCAAGCAAGTAGCAAGTAGCGACGCACAAACCCAAAGCTGCAGAAGGAACTAAATAGCTCGGGGTTGATGGTGGTCGCCATCTTGAAAAGAACTAGACCGCTGCGCTGGAGTTGGAAGAACGGAACGAAAGAGGCGCCATCTTGGTTTCTTCCGAGAATACGTGGGATGATGCCTCTTCCACTGCAACCATAAGGATCTCCTAGTGGTTCTGACACCTGCCATCAGCACCTGCTCGGGCCTCCCCCCCCCGACGAAATTGGCTCCTTCCACACCATGATCGCCAGGGCATGTGAGCTCTTCCAGCTCTGTCCAGAAGAACAGAAGAAGGATGGCTTCCTCTACCAACGTCGAGAGGCCAAGAGGAAGACTGTTCTCGCAATCCCGTTAATGGACGACATCTGGGACGAGGGGCTGTTGCTTCTGAAGAACCCGTCCACGGCCCCTGCTAAGAGAGACTGGTATGAGAAGAAGTACCGGGTCCTAGACTCCGCCCCTATGTGCCTCAGGGCACAGCCGTACCCGGATTCAGTGGTCTCCGCGGCGGCCAAGAAGAAAGCGGCGGGGGGAACGGCTTCAACTTCGACATCCCCGCTGGACGGTGAGAGGAAGAAGCTGGACGCCATGGGACGACGCGTCATCTCGTCGGCGGCGACAACTATTAAAGCAGCCAATGCCCTTGCGATCGTTGCATGCTATGACAGGGAGCTGTGGTTCAAGATCGTTCCCCTGATGGACTTCCTCTCAGAGGACAAGAGGGCTGAGGCCCTAGAGATCCTACAGGAAGGCGAGGTGGGTCAGACCATGCCATTATGGTGGCCACAGACATCACCGACACCGGCTTTCGTCAGATGGGAAACAGCGTTTGCCTTCGCCAGCGCAGAGCAGGGTTCTGGACATGCCTTTCGACGGAAACTACCTGTTCAGCAATTCAGTGGATGAGTCACTGCAGGCCATCAAGGCGGACACCGAGACGGCTCGGGCCTTGGGTGTTCTTCAACAACGACGGCCGCCCTTTCGGAACTCCGGAGGCAAGCAAGGTGCCTCCAAAGGATTTGGCGGTGGTTCCTCATCGTACCACCAAGCGGCCCGCTCCTCATCACAGGAAGCAAAACAGGAGGATTGCGTCGTCGTTGCCAGGGAGACCAAGGCGGCAAGGCCACGATCAAACAGGACTGAGCGGGCCGTTGCATCGGCCCCCACCCGAGCACCCCGGTGGGTTGCCAGCTGGTGAAATTCGTCAGCGTGTGGTAGTCCATCTCCACCGACCGTTGGGTGCTGGATGCCCTGGCCGCGGGCACACCCTGGAATTTCAGAAAAGGTGTCCCCACATACCTCCCGTGGCCAGGAAGGAAAATCATGACCCACAACTACTTCTGGAGGTATGAGCGATGCTAGTAAAGGGAGCCATAGAACTCGTCCCAAAAAGGCTCCGGGGCTCCGGAGTGTACTCGTGGTACTTCCTCATCCGGAAGAAGACCAGTGGTTGGCGACCCATCCTGGACCGTCGGCGTCTAAACAAGTACATCAAGTCGCAGAAATTCCAGGTGGTCACCCTCCAACACGTGCTGGGACAGCTGGAGGAAGGAGATTTCCTATCGTCGCTGGACTTGGAGGATGCCTACTTCCACATCCCATTCTAAAGGGATGCCGCAAATTCCTACGATTCGTGGTCCAGGGGCGGCACTCACAGTTCAAGGCCCTTCCCTTCGGATTGAAGTCGGCGCCCCGGGTGTTCACCAAGTGCCTGGCACCAGTGGCGGCGGGGCTGCGCCTGCAGGGGATCCACGTCTACCCCTACCTGGACGATTGGCTCATCCGAGCAAAGTCAAGGGAACTAGCCGTCGATCACACAGAAAAGACCGTCCAGCTGCTCACGGACCTGGGATTCTCAATCAACTTCATGAAATCCCACTTGGTACTGTCGCAAGTCGCCCTGTTCCTGGGATCCAGAATCGACACAGTGGCGTGATTGGCTGCACCGTCGGAGGAAAGGATGAAGGCCATCCTGGGCAAGGTACAACAGCTCTTGAGCATGGAGGCGACCAGGGTGAGGTCCATCAAGTCCCTACTTGGCATGATGTCCTTGTGCATCTACCTCGTACACCTATGCAGGCTGCGTATGCAACCACTGCAAGAGTTCCTCAACACCCGTTGGATGCAAACAGCGGGCAGTTTCGTAGACAGGATTTCACTCAACGAGACATTCCGCCAAGCGATCCGGTGGTGGGGCACCCGCGCGCACCTTGCGGTGGGTATGGACTTCCAGACCCCGGCACATCAGGAAACGGTGACGACAGACGCCTCCCTGGAGGGATGGAGAGCGCACACCGGAGATCTCCACGCAAGAGGCCTTTGGCTCCCAGAGTAGAGGTCACTACAAATCAATGTCCTGGAGTTCCGAGCCATGTTCTGGGCCCTCAGGTCATTCCTTCCGTCCCCCAAGGGCAAGGTGGTGAGGGTCTTCACCGACAACACCACCACGATGTTCTACATCCGGAAGCAGGGGGGCACCAGATCCCCAGCCCTATCCAAGGACCTTGTGGGACGAGGATGATTACTACAATTATTATATTTGCTTTTCGCACTTTGCCGGGTCTGAGCATGCTCTGAGCATGCCAATCATTATAGGTGCCTTTCTCCCCGGGTCTCCCACTTTCTTCCTTACCTTCTCTGCAGAGGGGCTGCGTCACCAGGTTAGCGTTCTCTTTCTCAATTGGTCTCCATGTCAGAATGTCTCTTGTACTCGATTCGCTTTCTTCTGGAAGTACCTTCCAATGTAGCTCTGCATGAGTAGTCCCAGCTTCGGATGGGGTTTTCTTGCTTTCCCCATTCCAGCCACCACTCTGGCTTCTTGTGTACCTCCTGGGACAGTACTTAAGGCTCCCAAGGCTCTTCCCAGGCTTTCGTTATCCCGTCCTCTTGTCGGCTTCCCTGTGTGTCCCTCCCGGGATAGGAGACCGTCGTGCAGGCTACTTTTAGCCTGCTGTTTCTCTGATTCTCCCGTGTTTCCCTCCTGGGACTAGGGTTAGCTCTGCAGCTTTCAGCAGTCCTGCCTCTCAAGCAGGTAGGTGTAAGGCTTGGCTTCTAACGGTTTCCCTCTTTCAGGGGGAAACAGCCTTCATCCTGGTACATGAGCTTCCTTTTCACAGCTGATTTTCAACTTCTGGGCTTTTCTCTCTACCTCTCTCGCCTCCCACTTTTATGACAAGGGCCTGGGATTTCCCCAGCAGCTTGAGGGAGTCAATTTTTTGTTTCTGGTCTATATTCATCATAACTCCACTGATCTTCTTCTTCTCAGTATGTTCTTGGGTTGCACTCATTATAACTGCTTTGGGTTTACTCGTCCCAGAAGTTAACAAGTCCTTACTCTTTATGACTCCTATATTCTTACTCTTCTCAGTATCCAGTAGGTACTTCTCTCCAGTAAAGATGGCACCATAGCAGACGTAGAGGGAGTTTGCCTTTCTGTCAACTGGTATGGTCTTAGTGATTTCATGATGTGGTGAAAAGGGAATTCTTTAAGGAAAGGGAGTGTGTATCTCCATGCGGGGAGTCCCTCCCTGTGAGGTCCTGCTTGCTGCCACCCCTAGAAGGAATATTGTGTAGTGGGCTCACCTCCCTAGCCTCATAAGGAAAGCCCTCCCCAGTCCCCCCACCCCCCTGGGGAGAAATGTCTGAATCCCTTGATTCGTCACATCAGGTATGAAAAACCAGCCCACTCCTGGTGTGTTTTTTAAGAAGTGTTATTCTAATTCTTAACGGTCACTACACAAAGAAAACCGACAAATACTCTGCAATTTGGAATGTTTTTAATGAGTTAATAACTTAAGGATTCTTCCCCCCTGTTTCTTTTTGGTTTTTTTCCTTTCTTTTCTTTCTCTCTTCCTTTCTCTTTTCTGTATGCCTCTTCTCTTTTTTCTCACTGTTTTCTGTTATCTGTCCCTTGTAAATATGACTTGTCTACTTTTAGTATGAACTAATTTGATTATATTTGTTACTAGTTTAACTTTTATTACACTTGGTCTGATGAAAAATCTTAACAAAATAAATTAAAAGAAAACGAACTAGAAAGAAAAACATGAAAACAAAAGAAAACAAATAACTAAACAACTTCAGCAGAACCCATCCTAATACCCCTGACAAGCAGCAAAATTGATACACAGGGCCTCATTACGGGTCCAGCGGTAGCGGTGCCGGTAACACGTGCAGGTAGCCGCCAGACCTGTAATGAATTACCGGCGCCAGACTTCCCGGTGCCACCAGGCGATTCCAAGTCCGGTGGCCGGGAAGTCAGGCGCCGGTAATATTGTTAGTCCTCATTCCCATGGAGTCCCGTAGGACTCCATGGGAATGGGGACACGGGAGCACCATCAACGTTAACAACAGTGCTGGTGCTCCTGTGAGAACTCTGCGAGTGGGTGCTGTCCCGCCCAGCATGTCACACCCTGGTGGGCGAGACGGCACACCCGCCCGCAGAGTCGTACTCTGCCGGTCCGGTAACAACGGTGCCGGTAAGCTTACCAGAACCGTTGTGTCCAGACCGGCACAGTCATAATGAGGCCCACAGTGTGATAAAGTGATTTTACCGTGATCACACATGTGGTCGGCCCAGGTACACTTATTCGTCCAAACCCAGACCCCCCGAATGATCATGGAGCTCACAGTTTAGACACACTTCTCAGGTTTGGGTTCTAGTTAAGTACATGACAGATTGAGAGTGATGGAAGCTTCTGCAAGCAGGATGTTGAAATGGTCACACCACTGTCAGCAGAAGTTCACAGGAAACCAAGTGTTAGCTTGCAATACTAATAGACACCAGCTTCTGTCGACGTTCATTTCCAACAGAAGGCAAAATTAGCTTTTTGTTTTCAGCTGGCAAGAAAGTAATCATAAAAAGACTCACTGCAGAGCTGTTGCTGTATTTGTCATTTCCATCTAAATGGTATTAAATTAGGCAATGTTCACCGGTATGAATGACTGCATCATACTAACTTGGAATGTGACTGGCTCTGCCACAGCATGCAAGACTTGTATTGGGGCAAATGCCTATCAAAAACTTTCCTAGCTGGAATGTCCTTTTTGTATTATACCACTAAACTCAGTGGTGCGTAATGTAAACACCATGAACAGGAGAAATGACAGCAAGAGACACTTTGGACTAGTAACTGACTCTGTCCAAACAGTATTTTAATTTCAGGGGTAATTGTCAACCATGAGGACTCCCCTGTTAGAAAATGGCCAACCTCGATGGCACTCCTTTAGATTAGCTCATTAGAGTGAAAATACCACACTGTGAAAACATAGTATTTGTCCCAGTGAAGAAGTGACACCATTCAGGAAATTTCAGGTAATACTTCTACTCCACCGGCTCCGTTATCTCCACTAAAGCCCTCTCCATTTTCGCATTCTGCATTCCAGCATGGCACGTCATGCTGGAATGCCTCACACCTGCTTTCCTCATAATAATATGCACAGCAATCTATAAAAAATCATGAACTTATTCTAACTAAGCAACACAACTATGAACAAGTTGCATGCACCATTGATAACTATATACAATAAAACCAGCCATCAGATAATCATAGATCCATAGATCTTACCCATCAATTTACATACTCAAATACTTTGGTTTGTAGCATTGTCTCTTTGGTCTGTCTTTTGACAACTCACCCATTTTACATTCCGCGATCCACACTGAATCCCCTGCTCACTTTGTTCATGTTCCACACTCTTCCATCAGATGTCTTGACTACACCATGTAGACACTTTGTTACCGTTATTGGTGTAGGCCACTAACCTGCCTCCTTTTTCCCCACAGGAGTCTTAACACGCACCCTCTTCCATTCTGTTCCCTTTAGTAGCCTTACACATATCAAATCATAGTTTGTTTCCTACCTGTCTCTTTTTGATTCTCACTCGCACCACATTCATATCTACTTTGCTCCAACTTGCTCTGCCTACCCAGGGTGGACATACCCTGGTATTGGGTTTCCTACCTCTGAGAATTTCAAACTGTGACACCCCTGTGCTAGTATGAGGAGTAAACGTATGTGCTACCACAGTCTCTTGAACAACTCTCTTCCAATCTCCACCCATTGCGATTGCTCCACAGATACTGTTCTTGATCACACGATTTAACCTCTCCACTAAACCATTTGTTTCTGGATGGTATATGGAACTGGTGCAGTGTTCAATGCCATACTTTTTCAAGAATGGCTCCATTTTCGCTTACACTAATTGCACCCCATTGTCTGTTATTATTACAGATGGATATTCCTCTCTCCAATAATGTAATAATAGCCTAAGTACATATGTTTTGAACCCAACCTACTTCTACCCACTTAGATATCATATCTACCAAAACAATGCAAAATGTCAACATTCCCTAAATCCTTAGAGGACCTCTTATATCTAACCCTACACATTCCCAGGGAATAGTGGGAATCGTCATCTAAGTCACAGGTGGAGTCGTACTGACACACGCCTTCCCCGAATCCTCACATCTTGTCCACTCTCTAACCATCCTATCCACATGTAAATCCATGCCTGGCCGCCAATAATCTTGTCGCAGTAACTGCTTCACCTTTGACATTCATTGATGTCCCTCATGCGCTAATGCCAAAATTGTACTCCTCACACCTTCTGGAGGAATAATCTTGTCTCCTCTCAACACTAGTCCATTTTCTGAATGCAGCTCACCACAAACCATCTTGAATCCCTCACATGTTTTCTCTCTCTGAAGAGCTTCTAATCTCTCTTTCATGCCCATCAAAGTGACAGCAGACACCGGGGCTGCACTCTATTCCTCCTTGGACACTTTTCCTTGACAGAAATTTGATCATCAGTCTCATCCTGCTAAGTTCAGAATCTGAGATAGAGAATCTGCTGCATTGTTCCTTACTCCAGGCACATATTCTACATCATACGTGTATTCTTGCAAATCCGTGACCCACTTTCTTACTCTAAAAAACACCTTATCTAGTCCTTTAGTTGTAACTATTTCCTTAAGCGGTTTATGATCCGAGCGAAGTATGACATTCGTCCCCCACACAAATGGTCTTAATTTATCACTTGCCCATTTCACAGCCAGGAGTTCTTTCTCTATGATGGGGTCATTGTTCTCAGCCACCCTAAGTACTCTAGAAGCAAGCCCTATGGTATATTCCTTCCAGTTGCCATTAGACTGTGATAATACCACTCCTAAACCATAATTACTGGCATCGGTGGTGACAATAGCTTTCTTTGTAACATCAAATTTGCACAAGGCAGGTGCTCCAGACAATGTCTGCTTGACCTCTCGACATTCTGTTACACATTTCAAGTCCGAGTGAAAGTTAACCCCTTTTTAAACCAACTTCCTCATATTATGACTCTTGCTTGCAAAACCGGGTACACATCTGAAGTAATACTCTGCCATCCCTAAAAACGAGGCTATCTGTTCTTTGTCACTAGGACTAGGGATGCTCACTTTGCTATTCATCAAATCCTCTTTAGGTTCTATTCCCTTTTTTGAAATCACATGTGCCAGGTATTGTTTACTTTTCCTACAAAACCTACATTTCTCCTTGCTCAAAGTCATTAGAGCAGACTTTAATATATCCAACACTCTGCTCAACCTCTTGTCATGCATATTCTCATCCTTTCCATATATCAATGCATCATTCTGGAAACATGGCACACCCTTCTCGTCATGAAACAGTTGGTACATAACTCGCTGAAAAACTGCTGCCGCACACTCTAAGCCAAATGGCATCCTAACACATTGGAATACACCCTCCATTGTTCTAAACTCCGTCAGATATTTTGAAGAGGGATGTAGTTTAATCTGATGACTGCTAGGAAAGATTTCCCTTAAGTGCTATTTTCCCTCCATTTATGGACCCCCAAACGTTTTACGTTTGTTTTACTTACCTAACCTGACTTTTTCCAGTGTAGCACAGACTTCAGCTGCACTCCTCTGGGCTTTTGCTAATTTGTTATGGGGAAACTGACATATGCTTCAGGCTGTCAGTACTGGCAAACTATGTTTCCCTTAGTCTTTGACTATATGGCCATTTCTTGGTAACGTTTTATCTCTGTGCCAGGTACCATACAGTATGGGCATAAGGGTCTTTTTGTTTTATGGCCCTAGCCTTCATCTTAGAATTTTTTGGTGACTGTACAAGTGTGCCTAGGAGGAAATGGTGGAAGCAGTTTACTTTTAAAGCATTTTTACTTCTTTTTGATAGACTGTTTCGCGTTTACTGTGTTTGGCCCAAGACTGTGGCCAGTGCCGAAAATGGCTATACCACAAATTATTTTGTTCTGTCCTTTTGCAGTTTTGCCACTTTTCCTTCCCCCAGGTTGAGTATCCCGCGAAAACCACATCTTTCGCGGGCTCCTGCATGTCACATGTGCAAGTGCCCAGGCAGAGGGTGGGGACTGTCTGGTCCCAATCCACACTGCTGGTGCCAGTATGTCTGGTAGGCCTGAATTACTGGAACCACCATGGGCCACGATTGGCCCACACCTGGCATGCATGCAAGAGAGCAGATCTTCCATTGGCTAACATTGAGCGCAAAACAAATCTTGGATAAGGGATCTGCATCCATTCCAGGTCGATCAACTGAAGTTCACACCGAACTACAGAAAGAGCAAAGTATCCTGAAATGAAAGAGCAAATGCGTGGCTACTCTCTGCACCGCCTGCTTACCCTCGAAAGAGTCTCTTTGGAAGCGGAAGTGTTCCTGGGCCTTTCAGCATACTGACTAGCTCAAACCTGGGGTATCATATAGGAGCGCTGCTGTCCCGAGTTGACACTCAAGACTTTGGGAATCCCTTACTTGTGGCCCTGGACTGTCTCCCGCCAAAGCTCCTCTGGGTCACGATTTATGAGAGTGCACCACACCACAAGCATTTGTGGTCCCTGTGTCACCCTGCTGTGGTGACAGTCACAGTAGGAGCCTTGCATACCTGCCCCCCTGTGCCCTGAGATGCGCTGCACTGAAACTATTCCTTTCTTCTTTGAGAGCAGAGAAAAGGCTACTGTCGCGCCACAGATGATCATCCCGTCCCGCAGCCGCTGAGAGCCAGAGTGACGTGTAACTGCAGGGGTTAAACCTGCAAGGGTCCTGTACTAGACTGGCAAAGTTGGGCCCAGACTGTGTCAAGGGTCGATGAGTACTTGCATCACTTACCGGTGGCCCCTGGCGCAGCCATTTGTTTTTATGCACAAGAATCCCTGAAATACTCACTGGCTAGCCTGCCCTCCGCAGCTATTCCTGAAAACCTAAAGTCGATCTACCTGCAAGGCTAGACCCTCTTGAATAATAGGACTTTATTCTTCATCCCCTCAAGCCCCTTCCTGAACTTCTACAGCTTCCTGAAGAGTACCCACTTTTGCTCTTACGCATGACCGTACATGTTTAACACACTGCTGTACTTTTGAGAACAAGGCTCCCCATTTCGTAGGGCTGAACTGCATACGTTAGGGATTGACTTTGAAGAACGGCCTAATGTGATAATTGTATTTACTTATTTCTTCTGTTACAGGTTGTGGTTGTGTTCTCCCCGTTAACTTCATTAGGTGAAATGCAATTGTATGTATGGTAAATAGTGTAAGGCGTGTGTGGTAACTGCTTTATTATTACTGGGGTTTATTCGTGTTTGGTTATAAGGACTATAATAAATGTATTTTTGATATACACTTGTCTAAGAGTATTCTGTGAAGTTTTACTGTGTTTGCTCATTGTGGGCTTCCGATCACTCTCACCCTTCCTGAGACTTAGGGCCTCATTAGGACCCTGGCGGCCGCAGAATTAACAGTGCCGTTCATTCTGGGCCTCCTCATTACGAGGTCTGCTGCAGGTCCCGCTCAGGACGCCAGACCAGGCGTCCTTAGCGGGAACCGCTAGCCGACCAGGATGCTAACAATGGGCCTGTCATTAACGGGCCCGTTGTAAGCATCCTCCCCATTCCCATTGAGCCCTACGGGTTTCAAATGGGAATGGGGATTCATTTTTACCGGAGCCCAGAAAAGGGCAATTACCGGGTCCGCCAAGTTCGGCATGACCCGGTTATTGCCCTTTTCTGGGCTCCAGTAAAAAATAATTACCGGCCGTAGCCGTGCCCTTAATAAGGGCACGGCTACCGCCAGGATTGTAATGAGGCCCTTAGTCTTGACCCCCTGCCGAGCTACCGTCGATTGGTCTGGTTTGTTCAGAAGGTTCCCCTGTTCCACTAAACTAGGGTGGCCTCCTAAACTCCTGCCCACCAGGTCAAAGTTTAGAAATCCATCTTAACAATGACATACTGATTTTTTGTCTAATACAGAGAAAAAGTCACCTTCACTTATCTCCTAACATCTCAGTGATGTTCGGTAAAGGATGCCTGTCTGGTACTATGCATCTGTTCAATTACCTCAAGTCTATGCATAGTCTCAAGTTCCCATTTGGCTTATGCACCACTACCAATGGTGACCCCCATTCCGAAGGTTCCACTCTTTCTATAATCCCTTGTCTCTCCATCTCATTTTAAGAGAGGGTCCCTGGAATGTATTTATTTTTATTTTTTACATTTATATAGCGCACAAGCAGCCCAAGGGCATCGTGACGCTGTTACAAGCAGGCTTACATAGTTATAATACGATAAAGGGGGGGAACAGGGGAGAAGAAGGAGGAACATTCTGACAGAGGTTTGTGGTTACAGTTCAAAACGATGCTGCGCCTTGCGTGTGAGATGTGATCTCTTTTGGGGATGTTTAATGCGGCTCTGAGAGCATTGTTTTGAATGACCTGGAGTATGTTCAGGTTTTTTGCCAAAGTGCCGGCCAGGAGGAGATTACAGTAATCTAATTTGGCCCCAATGGTGGGTCTGGCGATTGAGAGGCAGTTTTGCTTGGACAGGTAGGGTTTAATTGCATTTATGAGTTTGGTTGTGAATGAGGCAGAAGAGGCAATAGCACTCACCTGGTGTGACATGGAGAGCGTGGCATCCAGGTATAACCGTAGGGTCTTTACTGAAGGTGAGACAGTGATAATTGTGTTATATATGGTGAAAGCGCTATATTGCTTACTAAGTTTGCTGAGAGTTTCTTTAGGGCCAACCATGGGAATCTCTGTTTTGTCTTCATTGAGACAGAGCACATTTGCTGCCATCCATGCTTGAATGGTGGTGTAAATCTTGTGGAGAGACTTGGCGTCTTGTTCGTAAGAGCCTGAGAGAGATATGATGACCTGAGTGTCGTCGGCATAGTTTGTGTAAGCTATGCCGAGTGTGTCCAGATTGTCGAAGAGAGGTTTAGTAAATAGGTTGTACAGGGTTAGTGCTGTACAGGAACCCTGGAAGACTACGCAGTGAATGGTAGTTGGTGCTGCACGAGCCTGGTTGGAGAAGACCTTCATGGCTCTTCCTTCCAGGAAGGAGCTGATCCAAGTTGTGGCTCCTGGAAAGAACTGAGCTGCATTGGTAAGATGTTTGCTGAGAGTCTTGTGATGAACAAGATAAAACGCAGCAGATAGGTCCAGAAGGAGAAGTGCTGTTTTGCCTTCGTCCATGATTTCTGTTAATTGATTTTTAAGGTCGAGCAGCGCAGATTCCGTACCGTGGCCTTGGTGGAAGCCTGATTGCCTCTTGCCAAGGATGTGATTAGATTCTAGGAAGTGCTGGATTTGAATGTGAGCTGGATTGTCGAGGATTTTGAGGAGAAACGGGAACGTAGTAATAGGGCTGTAGTTATTCGGGGAGGCACAGTCTACAGATATTTATTAGGAGGAGGCGTACCCATGCTTCTTTAAGATCAGGTGGGACAAGGCCGGATGCGAATGAGGCGTAAATGGAAGCTGTTAGAAACGGTGCAATGGAGTGAGCACATTATTTAATGATATTGGCTGGACAAATGTTACCTTTGCAGATGAAGGGTTTAAAGTGTTTCAGGAGCTCAAGGACTTCTGTTTCAGTAACTTCTCTTAAAGAGAAGAGACTCTTGTCTTGGGCAGTAGTATTTTTGATGGGCGAGCACGGTGGGCTGGGCTTGGGCAGGGCTTTGTGGTGAGCTCTAATTTTGTTCTTTTAAGGTCTATTTTGTTTAGCCTGGCTGTTTGGATAGTTGAACACCATGCTTCATCTTTCACAATGGCATTTGAGCTGGTGGCTGGAGTGACTAGATCTCTGAAGATGGCAAACATTTCTTTGGAATGGGATTTGGCGTTTGTTATTCTAGTGTTGAAGGAATTGGCCTTTGCTTGGAAAATGGCTTTTTTTATTGGGCAGATAGCTTTTTGAATTCATCCTTAGAGGAGTCACTGGGATTAGTTTGCCAGTAGGTCAAAGCGTTATGTTTGATGGTGCGTAGCACTTGGAGTTCTGCCATGAACCAAGAATCAACGTGCAGTTTTTTTGGCTTTTTTTTGTTCTAGAGGGGTGATGGCATCTATTTCTATTTTTGAGAGTGTCATTATACAGTTCCACTAGCAAGCCAGCCCCTCTTGAGCACTATAAGCATGACAGCCCGAAGAGTCAGAGATGCAAGATGCCAGTCACTGTTTGGACAGCCCCCAGGAGGGCCAGTGACAAATACATATGCAAACAGATATTCTCTCAGACAGCCATCCAATCCTTATCCAACTAACGTGATCATGGATACAGGTGCACCAACACTGATTATGGATCCAGATGCCTCAATGGACATGAATGACTAATTACAAATATCCTACGGTGCTGACGTCATTAGAGACACCACGACATAGTAACGTTAGCCATGAAGCACACTTGCATCCGCACAAAGTTACATGGGCACACATGTGCACACACAAAGAACATGCTTACACAGTTCTGTAGATAGAAGACAGACACATATACATTCTGTCAAAAGCTTTAACTATTTTTTCTCATTAGCCAAATGCAGAAATACAGAAACACAAGGCAACAAGAGATCCTGAGCAAGCTTACAGATGCTTATTGCAACTAACCACATGGAACTACAGGATCATATAAAGGAGCTGGAGGAGCCATGATACTACTAACCTATAAGAAGAATAGCACAATATAGACATATAGCAATTATATCATAACTATAATAGAGTTACATGAAGCCACACGCCTCAGAACAAAAAGCAAAGCAGAATTAGGCTGCACGCAGCACCAAGCCATGGCTCGCAGCACATTCCTAAACTCAGAGACAAGGAGCCACCTGCAAAACAGCAGAATAAATCCTCACTAATTACCGAGCAGAAGGCTAATTTTGCTGTCTTCACCCATGTGGTGCAGCCGAGCCGAACAAAGACCATTTACCCGTGGTGAGAAGAGGAGCAGTTCCCAGCGAAGCAGACACGAAATGAAACATATATTGTTTCACAAGGTTGCAACTCTGAAGGCACTCTCAAAGGCAAAGTTTTAATGCTGATGGCTACAATGGGAACACATAATCCTTCTCATCACCTTGAGAAGGTGCTCTGAGCGCTGAGATCAGAGTTGGGTCCCAGGCCTGGGGAGACCAGATCCAGCCAATCAAGGAACATAATTCCAGGGATGGATGGCAGAGGGCAAGGACCAATGGTAATCCTGTGACCTTGCAACAATGTAATAGATAGTTTTTGGGGAAGGGTCAGGCAAGCCACCTGAAATGCGAGGGCCAGTAGAATAACTTCTATAGGTGCCAGCCATAGGTAATACCACCCCAATCACCCAATCATGCGGGCTCTTAGGTTTTTGGAGAAGAGCCCTGATTTGTGATGACAGAATGGCACAAAAAATCCTGACATGAGCTCAGGAGCTGTGATTATTGGAGAATTCCTTCCTGTATAATCCCTGTCTGTTATGCAAAATAAACGACAGTTCGAACTTGCCCTTAGCTGCGTCTTCCATTTGTATGCCGGGGGAGAGTTTGTTGGGCCCTGGGTGCTCTGAACGGTGACTGCATACTGTGCACCGTGGTCCTCTCTGGCATACCCATACACATTCAATTCGGGCTTCAGTCCTTCTCTGAGAGAAATGGGAACATGTCTTACTTTATGCACAACAGGAACTGCATTCATTCTCATCCTGATTTGATGCACACAATCCTTCATGAATCCCGTCACATCCTTAAGAACTTCATGTCTTATCACTCTCTCACAGTCCATGCTGGCTTTAACCATCACAGAAGTAGACAGCTTCATCGGCATTGGGATCTAGTTTTTATTCAGTCTCTTTTGATGGGGCCAACTAAGAGGTGGATAGGACCCTTTCACTGATACATAAACCTTTCCTTTCGCTTTCCTATCTTTGAACTGCACCATAGTCCAGAACCATCAAATCAGTGCTAAGGTCTTTCCCTCATACACTGGTGGATTGATGTTGATATCATTTACTGGTGTCTTGTCAAAGATATGAGCTTCAAAAATCTTGTTGGGCATCAGTGTATACTTTGCCTCTGGCTCTATCATCATATCGATTTCTTTTCCTTCGATTTTGATCATAGCCATCAGTTTCTCAGTGTCGGCATCTTCATCTTCAACAGTCCTCATTATATCAAACAAGTCATCAACTACACAGGTGCACTCTTCCATCTCTTCACAAAGTTCATCAACATATTCCGTATTGGCCACTTTACTTCTGCAACAATTCATGAAATGTCCCCTCTTGTTGCACTTTTTGCATCACTCTTTTAAACCGGGACATTTTTCACTGTTGGTAAAAGGAAAGTAACTGTCATAGCAACCGCATTTTTTCCTCTCTTCCCCCTCCACTTTGTCTTTGCATAAGGTTCACTTCTTTGTGAACGCTTTCTTTTTTTCCACTTTCTTGTTTTGGAATGTCAGTATTTCTGAAGGGATAGGAGCATCTAACTTCTTAACATCAGCTTCAACTTTTTTCTCAAGTTCTTTGACGCACTTATGTCTGTTCACAACCATGATGACTTTTTCTAGAGACGGGTTTCTTTTAGCCAACAATGCCTTTCACGCTTTGCCGTCATAAACTGATCATGTATCCTTTCATCTTTGTTACCTCCAAACTCAAAGGTTGATTCTAGACCTTTGAGGGCTGTCAAGTAATGTTCTACTGTCTCGCTTGAATCTTGTTTCCTCTTGACAATATTATATCTTTCTAGAATAATGCTAACCTTCTTCTCAAACTATTTGTCCAGCATTTAAATACATTTCTCATAAATATATAGCTTGTTATTAAAGTCTCAATGCAAAGTTCTAAAATGCAGAAATTAAAAAGGAATAAAGTTCCACCAGGAAAGGGGGGTTCCCTTCGCCTATCTTCCTTCTAGTGTTTTTATAAATATGGTTGTATCACAGTTCCAATTTATCCACAGGGGAAAGACTCTTCCCTTGAATCTTCTCCACAGTATGCAGTTCCATGATTCCAAAAAGGGGGTTCTGACGCCTGAGCTTTCTTTGCGTCTTCTTCTCTCCCTGGTGCACTCTCCAGCCAGGGTATTATGCTTTATCCTTACAAAGGGGTATGGATCTTCCCTTTTAAATATTGCTTTATACTTTCAAGGTGGGGTTCTTAGCCTCTTTGTTTCTTCCTACTTGTTTCCTTCTCCTGTCACCTCTGGTTTACTCTCCTGCCAGGGTGTCACCCATTTCTTCTTTGGGTGTGAGTCGCAGACTCACTTGGGTGCCTGGTTCAGTATCCTGCCAGGGCTTTTTTGCTTTCTTTTCAGTCTTTCTTGTATCCAAGAAATAGCAATTATCCAGAACTGGATCACTGGCCCTTTTGTTATAAACGTTGTGTAAAGTATATTCTCTTTATTTATGCTTTCAACACTGTTTGCTTCTCTATTCGTTTCACAGCCTTCATTTAGGCTTTCATTGTATCAATTCTGTGGCCTCCACTTTGGCTATGTGCACTCTTTGTATCCGCATCAATTATATTGCCTCTTCTTAGGTTGTTTCCAATGTTTGCTTCAATTTGGTTGATTTCATCAAGGCAGTGCACAACATTTGTATCTGTATCAATTGTATGGCTTTTCTCTTAGCAATATTCGTGTCTATTCTATTGCCTTCACTTAGACATCTTACAATGCTCGTGTCTGTATCAATTATGTTGCTTTCCCGCATTGGGCCAGCATGCAACATTCGACCTGAAGCGCCCCGAGAACACATGTGTCTTCCCTGGGCTTACCAGTGTTTCTCAGCGTATTCAGTGTTCGTTGTGCTTCTCGGTCTTCTCTGCATTTCACCAGCTGACTGTCTCTCTCTCTCTCTCGCTGGTCCTTCAGCTGTGTATCCTTTGAATATCCCGGTCTCGCGTAGTAGGTTCCAACAACTAGACTGCGATGCTGGCTTGATGTGCTTAGTCATCTGTATTACTCCGTCCCTCTTCCTCGTCTCAGTATTAGAAAGGGGGAAAGAGGTGCACAATACTGTTGGCTAGGAAAGCCTGGGAATACAGCATCCACATTACAATAAACCTTACAGGAGTGTGGTATACGTCCTTGGGTGTTACTAGGATTCACAGCAGAAGGGTTGTTTGAATATAATATTGTCTTGTCTCTCTGAAGTTTGTCTTCCCCTATGTGATCCTCTCGCAGATAACCACCCCCAGGGTAAGTGTGAGGTAGTTTCTGCCTTTACTAGGCCACATAGGAGAAACTTCCCACCAGAGAATCAGTGACGATTGTGACAAATCAACTTCCGGGGCACCAGTGGTCCAGGGATGAATAACATTTTCTAAACCATCAATCAGCCCACACCTCTAGTACACCAAAAGGGATCCAAACAGATTTGAAACACAAGCAAATTATAAACCTCCTTGTCCAATTTTGATAATGTGGACAGAACGGCAGGCTTATTTCTACAAGGTTGTGGATTGTTGTTAGTTGCAACACTGAGGAAATACAATTATTTCCTAATGATAAAAGGGACTGTCCAGTCAAGGTTGTATAAAAATATGTACTTTATTATTATCACAACAGATAGTTCTAGCACACTACAAAATACAACCCACCCTGTAAAGGAATGCAGAGGACAAACAGCTTCAAAGAAGGAAAAGGGATGCACTCTGGATCCTGACAGGAGGGTAGTCAGTATAGTAATTAATCTCAATAGTTCAGGGATACTTGGTTTCAACACAAAGGGAGCAATGGGTTGTAAAATGTCACTAGGGGCCTTTGGAGAAGGAACCACCATGTACCTTGTGTTTGTAGAAGTTCTTGGTGCTCGACTGGGTCGAGTCGGTTTCCTGGAACTTTGCAGCTTCTGTGACAGAATTCAAGATGGGCGACAGCTGCGGGAATCAGGAAGTAGGCAGTTTGGTGAGAGATGCTGGACGGACAGCTGCAGGCTGGCCTACATGGCAGCTTGGGGTCAGGGATCGTTGTCTCATTGCTGGTCAGCGGGTCTGAAGCCCTGGTCGAGGTGTCTCGAACGTGTTAACGACTGCAGCATAACAACAATCAGTGGTGTAGTTGCTTGCAGCTCTAGGGGCTTGACTGTCTCGAAAATGTCCTTTAAGGGAGATGTTGGTGGATGCTTGTCGGTGCACCCCTCCTACCACCTGGCTTCTTAACTGGGCGTGTGTCATCCTTTAAGGCAGAGGGCCCAAAGCTGAGGAGAGGGTT
Source organism: Ambystoma mexicanum (assembly GCF_040938575.1). Classification (NCBI taxonomy): domain Eukaryota; kingdom Metazoa; phylum Chordata; class Amphibia; order Caudata; family Ambystomatidae; genus Ambystoma; species Ambystoma mexicanum. The sequence continues at coordinate 89,547,505 of NC_090929.1, read as the reverse complement.
GCAGGCAACTGCCTTGTCCTTGGTTTGGTTCAGAGACTCTCTGGATCTTCCCACCTAGGAAGCTTGCTGCAGAGCCTAGCAGGGCATGCTATGTGCTGGCTGGGTACTAGTTCCGGAGCTGCTTGAGGGTCCTCTGGATTCACTATCTCACTCTGTTCCCTGGGAGATGTTTAGGGGAGGGATCTTGCTTCCCTCATTGGAAATCCTGGGCTTCCGTCACTGGCAGAAGCTGTAAATCAGACTGTACCTTTAGCTATCTTCAGCCAGGGTCCCATGCTTAGTTCTTCGTGTTACTCCTGGCAAAGTCTTCAGATGATCTGCTCAAAAAAGGGGCTTGTCCATATTTTAAAGCCGAATGGGCCACAGTGATTGGTGTAGTCTAGGCCTCCCTTAATGAACCACTCCTGGCTGCCCACCAACAATCTCATAACCAGAGTGCTTTGCAACAGAAAAGGTAAAGGGGTGAAAACATGTAATACTAAGTCCCACCCTTCTTCCTGTCTGTTGTGGATCAGAGGGTCTCTGGTTGGTGGAGCTCTCTGTGGTTCCTGATTAAAGCAGCAGGTCTCCTTTGAAGCTGCAGCGAGAACAGACTTTCTGTATCCTGCAAACCACATTCTCGTACCTTCTGAATGGGGTCCCCTGCAGGGGTTCCCTACTGTAAACATACAGTACCAGACATGATAGCTCACTGTCATTGATACTTTAGGGTGGGAGCTGGCTTCAGGTTGACACAGTTCATGAAAGGGGTTTTGGGGTTTCATGTCTCCTTTGTTTAGCCTCTGTAGCCAGGCCCTATGTGTGCCTGTTTGAATTAAACTTTGATTAGTATGCAAGGCTGCCACCAGCAGCAGAGCTTAAACAAAGAGAAAGGACGGATCCATGGAGCCTTGTTAGTTAATTAGGATGGCCATGGCAGGGGCAAGGTTTTGCCTTCTCCCTTCTGAGATGCCTTGATGTACTCTTGGCTGTCATATTCCAAATAAATATGACAGGGGGGACGGCGCCTGTAGGCTGTATCCATCCAGGGTGCACAGGTCTATGTGCATGACTTGCAGTGAGCATAAGAAAATGTGTGCAGATTAGCCCCCCCACCCGTTTTTTGGAGGTTCATCTACAATCATTCAATTTCTTTTAAAAGTTCAAAAAAGCTCTAGCGAGCGCATACCCACTGTGCGGATGGTGAAATTCCTCACAATGGTGTTGCTAGATTCATCAAACCACCCTGCCACAGGGCGAGCTAGAAGACACCCGGAAAGCCTGTGTCTAGCTTGGAGGCACAAGGGGCATCTGGATCTCCAACCGAGATTCTGCACCGGTCCGGATGAGAGTTCAGCATCAGCAATACACATGGATTCCACAGGACAGCCTGCTACTCAGTGGGGCCTCCGTGCCATACAGCTCGTCCTCAGTGAAGAAGTGACACCATTCAGGAATTGCAGGTAATCTTTTTATTAGTATTATAGTTCTGCCCCATCGGCTCAATGCAACCGCTCCTCTCCGTTATCTCCACTGAAGCTCTGCCCGCTCCCGCATTCTACATTCTGGCATTGCACGTCATACTGGAATGCTACACCCAGTCAATAGGTAGTCCAAAATATTAGCCGGTCAAGTGGCACAGCGAGTAGAGCGCCCGCTTTGACACCCGTGCAGAGCCTGTTAACGCAGGTTCGAATCCCGGCGGGGCCAAACTCAGCCTTTCATCCTTCCGAGGTCGATAAATGAGCACCACACACCGTGGGTAATAATAAGCAGCGCTCAGATACCTGAGGGTTTGTAGCGCTATATAAAAGCCTAATTATTATTATTATTATAACTGTGAACACCTCAATTATAATTACTTTCCTGTCCTCAGAAGAATGAAATGTACACCCAGGTGAGTCTGTCCTGGAGTTGATGCTGCTCAGGGCTGCATAGGTTCAGGTCTGCTATGAAATCTCACAATGAGCCAGTTGGACAGTATTTATTTAATGAACTTGATATGGAAGAAAGTCCATTTGATCAACGCAGATGGACACCCTTCGACTGTATGCTGCACGTCAATTTTACCCGTGGGTTCATCAACCTTTCTGAGGGATCAGACAGCATAACTCAATGTGCTGTCATTTCTGGATAACATTCAATGATGCACAGAAGTGTTGGTCCTTCTTATAATCCCCTGTCTGGGTTCATCATCACGAAGCCCTTCCATTCCTGCAATCTTTCCTTTCCTTGGGTTATCAGTCCCCTGTAATTCCCCTGCAGCTTCATGTCTTTAAAAGGAGACTCAGGCAGATTTGGGATGCAATTAAAGATTGCGGGTACCTACAAACCCATGGTAATTTCACTTAAGATAAGAGTATGGTGGAAGACCACAACCAACATTTTTCAAAACCTTAGATAAAGTAATGTGGTCTTTTATAGTGCACTTCCGCCATTTTTGTTTGCCTCGCTAACAAAGGCATTGGATTTAGCCAAGTAGAAAATGTAGGGTCAAAAAGTGAGGAATCTTTGTTCCGTACTCTAGAACTTAGAAACTTGACCTGCTCTTACCATAAAGCTCCTATAACACGTTTAAGTCGACAATCAATCATTGAAGAAAGCAGCCATCTTGATGCTACCAATTGGCATGACATTTTCTGGGTTGCTAATGCCTTTCCAAAAATGGCTGCCCACTGAATATGTATACGCCATCAATTATGCATAGTCATATTGACTGTCAGTGAAGGGGTCAAATTAGAGGACTGTACAGCTAGCCACTGAAAACATGCAGCTCCTATTTGTGGGTAAATGAACTTCACATAATCTGTGGCCGTAGATTATGATTGCATGGAAACCAAGTCAACGCGGGACTGACCGGAATTGACTGCAGATCTTTAAAAGGCCTTAAAGTATCTCAAACAGGAATGGACAGCATGGCAGCTTCACAATCGTAGGCCCCAAGGGTACCCACAACCGATACCGTGGATGATGTCCATAGTGGAGAATTTCACTTTCCTACGACTGATTTCCATCACCTCAACAAGCTAAATATCTCCCATAGAGTTCAATGTGAACACCCTTCGAGGAGAAATGTCTAGCTCCAATCACTTCAATGGGATGGGACCCCAGAAATGTCACAAGCCACCCTCCTTCGGGAGTGATCGGGTTTAGAGGTGGATGACTGTGCTGTGTAGCCAGATTCCCTTGCAGGGGTGTTGCCAGGTCTAGAAAAGATTTGGGGCAACGCTTATGTGGGGACTCAGGGCTAGCTAGCCTTTTGGTTGTAGCCCCTAAGCTTCTATCCGGGGCTACAACCAAAAGACCCAGGCCTATATATCCCCTCCAACGCCTCTGATCCCTTGCCTTGCACCTCTAGTTTAAAGCCAGCCCTACCAATGACATCTGCACTTGATAAGGCAAATCCAGGCTGATGAACCCACATGATCATCCCCTTGCCCGGCTGCCCCCCCCTTTCTCTTCACGCCACACACGCTCGCAGGCCAACCCATTCACAGGGGTAGGTAGCCCTGCTTGCATCCATTCATTTCCTGAAACCCCACGACCGCTGACCGCAGATAGCTTCTCTCTACGTGTGACTTCATTTTTGGGAAGAGGCTCCCGCTATGTGTCGAGGCGGCGCTGCCAAGGTATCGGATTGTGTGTCGAGTCGCACATCATTATTGTGTGCGTTGCTCCACGGCCCCATTGTTTTTGGCAGGGCCTGCGTCGAAACCCATGCCATGCGCGCCGCGTCACGTGACGCCTCCACGTCTCCTTGGTGATCACAGCCTGCGCGCCATTCTGGACCAACACAAACAAACGCGGGCTTGCGCCCCAGGAATGAGCACGCCTGACACCCAGAGACTCTGGGCGGCCTTCGAGGGCCAGCAAGCTGCATTCTCGGCCTCTTTGCACGAACGAGGCATGAACACGTATTTCCAGGCATGCGAACTGATCTGTTGGCAGAAGAAGGAGGAATTCCTTCATCACGTGCAAAATAAATAGGCTTCTGGCACGTCTTCCAAGCTATGGGGAGGTGGGCGGGCGCTGTGGAGTCACTGCACGTGCCACCACCAAAGTATTGTCAAATATGAGCTATTGCATGCCATCAGCAGCAGCAAGAGGGCTGCCCAGGGGAAAGAGTCTGCTGCTGGCACCCTGTACCCAGAGCCTGGCCCCAGTAGCACAGGCAGCCTGCCACTGAACTCACTGGGCACCAGAGAACGATTTACTGAAATAGGCATGTCCTGGAACTTAACCCCAAAGCAGAGCAAGCCTCCCCCACTGGGATTAAAAGCTAGCACTCTGGTGGAATGCTCATATTAACAGCAAGAGCCTGGAACCCACCAGCCAAGAAGAAAGCATTCCAGTGTTACTCCAAAAGGGTCACGCGTTGCGCCTTGGCGCTTATTCTGCTTGGGCTTTTCCCATTGTCTTTGGCTCAAATCCTTTCACGTGTATATTTTTGGGAATGGACGCAAGGGAGTGACCGAGCCATTTTGGGCTGGAAATAATACTGTTAATGTTAAAGGATATTTATACTGCGCACTGTCACCACCGGAGTGGTCCCCTGGTGCTCTGGCAGCTCTGAAAGGCAAGAGGGTAGGGTAAGTTAGTAGGACAGTGCAGGAGAAAGAACAAGAGAGCTGTGACATGATATTGGCAGCTACAGTTCTTTTTACACCGTTCACTGAGCTTAGGTGTATTTTTCGGTTGATAGCTTTCATGTGCTGTTGTGCAAGGCTATGTGTGGTTGGTTTTGTTGTTGTGTTGTGTAGTGAAGTGCTTGCGGTTTGTTGTGCTTTGGAGGTATGGTTGTGTTTAGTTCAGGGTTTGAGAGGTGTAAGCAAAGGGATGTAGGGTTGGTTATAAACATTACTATCTAGACAGGACGCATAATGATATCTACAATTCCGTCCAGATGTGACGACGTCTAATATTCACATTCCTGTCTAGATGTGATGTTAGCTAATAATTACAATTTTGTGTAGATGTGACGCAAGCTAACATTAAAATGTATGTCTAGATGTGACGCAAGCTAACATTCAAATTTCTGTCTCGATGTGATCAAGCTAATAATCACAATTTTGTGTAGATGTAAAGCAAGCTAAGATTAAAAAGTATGTCTAGATGTGACACAAGCTAAGATTCAAATTTCTGTCTAGATGTGACGCAAGCTAACATTCAAATTTCTGTCTAGATGTGATGCAAGCTAACATTAAAATTTCTGTCTCGATGTGATGAATAATCACAATTCTGTCTAGATGTGACGCAAGCTAATGATCACATTTCAGAGTACAGTCCACCTAGATGTGAGATATCGCTAACTAACAGTTCTCCTAGATGTGATACATGGCTAGGCATCACAGTTCACAACTCAGTGTATATGGGGCAACAGTTGTAAATAGAAATGGCTATGTTCAGGCGACAAACTGTGGCTGACTAACACAATTGGCATGATGCAAAGTGTGGTTAATTTACACAGTAAGGCTGGTTTCAGGATGGATACCCCGCACCAGTTAGGTAAATGCTGACTATAACTGACAGGGATAGGAAGGCTGAGTGCCTGGGGGAGCAGGATAATTAGCCAATGTGACAGGTGGGTAGTTAGATGGGTTATCCAGGATGGTTAACTGACATAATGGCTTTAGGGAAAGATATGACCTCCAAACCATCACAGGCCACGGGCATCAGACTAAAAGCCATTGGTAACAAGAACAGCGTAGTAGCCCAAAGAGGAGAAGGGATGGGTGTTCTCCCTGCCTGGACCAGATGTGAGATATTAGCAGTTGGCACAGTTGGAACACTGTTCACCTAGATTTGAGAGGTGGCCAAGCTACACCATCTGCCTAGATGTGGGAGGCTAACACAGAGTATCTGTATGCGAGCTTTAGGGTGGTAGTGAACTAAGTGAGATAGGAGTAATACGAGAGGTTGGGCAGTTTAGTGGGATGCAGTGATTGCTGCGCCACCTGTCCACATCACACTCATCTTGTCAGTTGCAGCTGGTTGAAGGCTGCTGGCTACTTGCTTCCCCAGCTGACACTGGCAGACACGATCTGGAGCTGCTTCTGCAGGAGCTGTCCTTTGCCTTGGGATCCTACTCCGAGGGGGCTGCATGGGCAGTGGGGCTAGCCTGGGAGCTGTACTAATGAGGTTGGCAGCCAATGGGGAGGCAGAGGGGGAGGAAAATGAAAGAAAAAGGGGAGAGAGGAAACAGGACTGGAGTGGGAGAAAGAGTGCAAGGGCCCAAGAAATGCAAAGAAACGACCAGGAAAGAAGGACGAAAGAATGGGGGAGAGGGGACACAAGGGAAGGGGGTCACTGCCGCACACCTGCAACTCTGAGATGGAAGTTAAGAGCAGGTGGGCCTGCAGGAAGGTAGACCCTCGCAGAGGGGAGGTCGGCAGCCAATGGAGTGTGGGGGGAACAAAAGAAACAGGAGAGAGGAAACCGGACAGGAGGGAGAGAAGGTGTGCAGTCATAAAATCGAATAAATAATGTTGAATTACAAAAAATTCGAAACAATAATGTCGAAAAAGAAGTTGAATGTTTTCTTTTTTTATTTATATATTTTTTTGTGGGTTCCGCATGTAAAGGTAAAAAAAAAAGGGGGCGTTAGGGGGAACCCCCCATTTCGAATAAAAAACATAATAAAAATATATATTTTTTTTTCGACATTATTTTTTCGATTTTTTGACTTTCGACATTATTGTATTCGATTATATGACTATAAACCGGGAGAGAAAGAGCACTGGGGTGTGAACAATGCAAAGAAAAAACCAGGAAAGAAGGATGAAAGAATGGGGGAGAGGGGACACAAGGGAAGGGTGTCACTGTTGCTCACCTGCAACTCTGAGATGGAAGTGGAGTGCAGGTGGGCCTGCAGGTATCCAGACCCTCACAGAGGTGACGTTGGCAGCCAATGGGAATGAGGGGGAATGAAAGAAACCGGAGAGAAAGGAAACAGGACAGGAGGGGGGAGAAAGAGTGCATGGGGTGCAAAAAATGCAAAGAAACAACCAGGAAAGAAGGATAGAAGAATGTGGGAGAAAATATTGCTAATATTTTAAACCACAAGCTGTCTCATTGAGTTTGTGTTTTATTTATTATACAACACCATCCAGGACACACCTGTTCTGCTGTACAAAAGCAATAGAAATATGATGTAATCCAATTTTAAACTATTACCTTAAAAATATCTTAGGAACAGCGTTAAAAGACTTCTCTACAAAAAGCAACCTGCGGCTCTCCAGATGGTTTTTGACGGCAGCTAAGGTGATTCCTAACCTTTCACAATGATGGCTAAGGTAGATGGGAATTGTAGTCCAATACATCTTGAGAGCCATCAGACCTCTAAACCAGCATTTTAATAAAGTGTGCAAATTCAGTTGCGCCTCCTCACATCTGCACGGCAACTATGTACCCTGCCTCTTTACGGAACACCCACCCGGGAGTCATGTTTTCATAATATAGGCTTTGGGTTAAGGGGTTCTTAATGCAATCATTTTACTGATTGAGGAATATTTTCTCCCAGGGGCCACTCTCACTTTATTTAGCCTGCCACAGCTATTGTCATTGCTTTGTTTACATTCCTGGGCACAAAGAATTGGACATCAATGTTTGAAGATGGGCTTTCTCTTTGTAATATGGCCACTGCCAGAAAGTTCCCTGCCTCATTCTGGCGTCATATACTGGGGGACTAATGGGCACGAGGACCACCCAGAGCTAGGGCATGACAACCAGGGGCAAGCGGGAGGGGTGCATTCACTAGACACCTTCAAGTGATCCCTGACCTTGGGCAGGGGACAACCACATGCACAACCACAATGCCACTGACCCTCAAGGGATTTGCAGTTGTGAGGGAATGATTAGTAGCTCAGCAATGTAGTCTGACAGCGTCCCATGAACCAACATCCGCGAGCAGAGAAATACAAATATGGCAAAATCATTCTAGATTAGAGCGCCCAGAGGCGTAGCCAGGATTGTCTAATAAGTGCGGTCTGATGCTAATGCAGTTAGGCCCACTGCAGTGACATTCATATCTGTAAATGCCCACATAGTGCTGCTCAGTGGGCATTTACAGATTTTGGTTGAGCCTTGCCAGCTCAGGCCCTACCCTTTCTATGCCTCTGATAGCACCCCATGAACGTTCACTGTGCATAGGAAAGCAGATGAGGCTCTGCTTCAGGCGCCAAGCACCTGAATGCATATGCAGAAAGATGTGCTGTCCCATTTCAAGATGTCAGACCTGGCTTTTAAAGCTATTTACCACTTGCCGATGAAAGAAAGCTCTAACAAATCTGACACAGCTGATCCAGGTACCGTAATTACATGGAGTCAGTCCAAATTACTGTGTAATCATTCTGCACAGCTCCAGACCCTCGACCCAAGCCCAACACGGGGTCAGAGGTGGCAGGGTTTTTAAGTTCAGAAGAGTGGGGGGTGGGTGTTGGGAGGGTAGAGGATATGGCAAGAGTTTGGCGCGTTGGCGATTCAGGAAGGAGATGGAGGTAGGTAAGACATGGGGTGAATGGAAAAATAGGATGGAAACATCAGGGTGTGGTTGGGAAAGAGACTAGGAGGTGGAAGGAGAAACATCATTAGTTGGTTGGGAACAAGGCTGCTCAATGGCAGGAGAAATATCAGGAGGTGGTTGGGAAACTGACTACTGGGTGGTAGGAGGAACATCAGCAGATGGTTGGGAAAGAGATTGCAAGATGTTAGGCGAAATATCACAAGGTGTTTGGTAAAGAGACTACCGGGTGGTAGGAGAAGAATCAGGAGGTGGTTGGGATAGAGACTGGGAGGTGGTAGGGGAAACATCAGGATGTGGGTGGGTGAGAGACTAGGAGGTAGTAGGAGAAACATCAATAGTTGGTTGAGAAAGAGACGGCTGGGAAGGAGACTGCAGGATGGTAGGAGAAATATCAGAAGATTGTTGGGACAGAGACTGGGAGGTGGTAGGGGAAACATCGGGATGTGGTTGAGAAAGAGATTGAGGGTGGTAGGAGAAACATTAATTGGTGGTTGGAACAGAGACTGGGAGGTTCAGGAGAAACATCAGATGGTGGTTGAGAAAGAGACTAGGGGGTGGTAGAAGAAACAGTATGTGCTTTGGAAAGAGACTGTGGGTGGTAGGAGAAATGTCAGGCAATGGTTGGGACAGAGGCTGTGCGGTGGTAGGGGAAACATCAGGATGTGAGTGGGAAAGAGACTAGAAGGTAGTAGGAGAAACATCAGGAGGTGTTGAAAAAGAGTCTAAGGGGTGGTAGGAGAAACATCCAGAGATGGTTGAGAAAGAGACTAGGGGGTGGTAAGAGAAAGAGAGTAGGGTGTGGTAGGAAAAGCATCTAGTGGTGTTTGAGAAAGAGGCTAGGGGGTGGTAGGAGAAACATTGGGTGGTTGAGAAAGAGACTTCAGGATGGTAGGGGAAATAACAGGAGATGATTGGGACAGAGACTAAGAGGTGTTATGTTATGTATATTTATAGAGTGCCCGTCCACCAAAAGGCATCTTGGCGCTATGCAGCGTCCACTCAATAGCTCTTACCCTCTGTTACCCCTTAGACAAACAGAAACATCTTTAAAGATTGGCAGAAGACTAAGTAATCCGCCATCGCCCGAAGGCGTAGTGGAAGGGAATTCCAACACCTAGCTGCAGCGACAGAAAAAGCATGCCCCCCAAATCAAGAGGGACATACACATGGAGCAAAAATGGTTTATGACTCAATGGAATGAAGCGGCCGGTTGGGGACATACGGGCGAAACTTACTCCGCAGATATTCTGCGCATTGGGTATAGAAGGCTGGATGCACAATGTACATGGATTTAAATGGAACTTTCTGAGCCAACGGGAGCCAGTGAAGCTGCTGTGGGGCTAGAGAGATAGACACATGGTAGGGAGTACCTACCACCAGTCTGGCTGCCGCATTCTGCAGTACTTGCAGGCGGTGGCATTCTGCAGTACTTGCAGGCGGTGGATCAGATATGTAGGCTGAGCTTAATATAACGAGTTACAGTAGTCCAATATACTCAGCATCCGTGCAGCTACCACTGGCACATGAAACTGCAAGGGGAGAAATCACAACACCCTATGCAGAACTCTCAATTTATAGTGACCAGATTGACAGGCGGCCACCTGAGCCTCCAGAAGAAGTGAAGCAGAGAATTTCACACCCAGATCTTTCACCACCGAGACTGGAGTGGGAAAGGGACCCAGAGTGGAAGGCCAAAAAGCAGAAGTCCACATTGAAGGTGTAGACATGTGGCCCACCACCAGGATCTCAGCCTTGTCCCCATTCAATTTAAGCCAGTTGCAGATCATCCACCTCCCCACGTCCTCCAAGCAATACTGAGATGCCGGATCAGGGTGGGAACGATCAAGCCGCAGAATAATCTGGGTGTCATCAGGATAGGAGTGGCACTGGAGGCCGTGGGAGTGGATGAGCCTAACCAACTAATGGATGTAGAGATTGAATAACGTAGGGGACAGAGCGGAGCCCTGGGGGATGCCACAAGTCAAAGGAACAGACACAGAGTGAAAAGAAGGAAGAGAAAGAGTTTGGGCCTCATTACAACTCAGGCGTTAAGGGTAAACGCCGTCGTTAACCCTTAACGCCTGATTCCGATTTTAACGGCTGCTTTTAGCAGCCGTTAAAAACCATGGCGCTAAACCGCCTTGGTGCTAATTACGCCACCGTAATTTACGGTGGCGTAATTAGCGCCTTCCCCACTCCCATTATGCCCTATGGGGCAAAAATGGGAATGGGGAAGGGTAAAATGGGAAATGGGGATTTACCGCCCCACTCACCTTGGAATGGGGCGCTAAATCCGCCATCCACCATGGTGTAAACGTAGTTTACACCATGGTGATAAAGTTGGCGTACTTACCGCCTGGGTCGTAATGACCCACTTTGTGTTTGATCAGCGAGGAAAGCAGAGTACCAGGAAAGTACTTGCCTGGATATGCCTGCCCCGGCCAGGCTGGCGAGCAGGATGGGGTGGTCAACAGTATCACACGCTGCTGATAGGTCTAATAAGACCAACACACCCTGTAACCTCCCTGGTCGTAGAACCGTGCAAGGTCATCCACTACTGAGACCAGTACGCTCTCCGTACCACAGCCAGGACGGAAACCAGACTGAAAGAGATCAAAGAAGGCAGAGGTTTCCAAGTAGGAACTAAGAAGAGGAGCCATTAAAGACTCCAGAAGCTTCATAAAGGAAGGGGAGCAGAGAAATAGTGCAGAAGTTAGAGGGGTAAGCAGGATCCAGTGAAGGTTTTTTCAGAAGTGGGGTCACCATTTCATGTTTCAGCTGCGAAGAAATAATCCCCAACTGACAAGAGTGATTAATAGCTTGGGCTACCCACGGTGCGATGGCCAGCATTATATCCTTACACACCGCTAATGGAATAGCATTCAAAGCTGACGAAGATTTAAGCCGAGAAGTGGCCTTTAAGGTCTCCTCCACAGAAAACACAGGTGGTAGGGGAAACATCAGGATGTGGTTGGGAAGGAAACTGGGGGTGGTAGGAGAAACATCCAGAGGTGGTTGAGAAAGAGAATAGGAGGTGGTAGGAAAAACATCAGAAGACGATTGAGAAAGACACTAGGGAGTGTTAGGTGGTTGGAAAGAGATCTGGGGATGGTAGGAGGAAAGATCAGGATGTGGTTAGAAAATCATGAGGAGTTGGTTTGAGGAGCAGAGAAACATCAGGTAATGGCTGGGACAGAGATCAGGACACGGAAGGAGGGAAGCATCAGGCAGTGGTGGTTAGGGAGGAATGTATCCAATGGGTCACCCCTATTTTTTGGTAGCCTACAACAACTAGGGATAGGAATCTGTAAAATCTCGCAAAAGAGTAGGTAACCCCACCCTCACATGTTTCTATGAATGCAGTCCATGAAGAAGAAGATGTGTGTACCTCTGACGTAATGGCCGAAACATTGAGTGCTGACATATTGTAGAACGATAGACCCCTGATATTGGACAATTGAAAGCCAATGAGGTTAAACCCAACGTCGCAGGATGAAAAGAGACGCTCCTGTTGACATGGCACACAGGTAAATGAGTTATGAAAGGTTTTAGTAAACTGATTCCAAAAGGATTGCCTTTAAATTAGGAGAGATTTCTGTGACTTGATCATACGTTTTCCTCATGTAGTCCAACACTGAAAAATGGTTTGTACTTTAACATAAACACCCACGTACTAACCCGTATGATCTTTGCTGCTATGAACTGTATTCACTATTTTGTTGGAAATGTGTTTTAATTACTTTTGCTATGTATGTGAATAATGAAAAAAGGTGTTGTGGAAATGGAAATAAAATATTTTTGTAGACTTATCTAGTCAAATCATTTTTTGAATACCTCTCGAGAGAGATCTGGTCAACATTCAATGCGGAGGATGTCTAGTCTGGAATCTCCCGCCCACCAAGAGTTGATTATATATATATATAAACATGCATATGTGAGGGTGGGGGTTGCCTACTCTTTTGTGAGATGGTAGGGGTTACAGAGAGATGACAAGAGGTGGTGGAAGAGAAACATCACAAGATGATTGGAGAAATACCTCAGACGGTTTGAGTTGAAAAACACCTGGAGGAAATTGGGAACCGAGCAAAGAGACAAAGCAACATTATGGATAGCGAGAGCAGGAACGCATAAGAGGTTGCACTAAGACCGATGTAGGGGGTGGTGTTGAGACACCAATCATAAGGGGTCAAGCACATGGAGGGTAGCGGTGCAATCACATGGCATTACGTCCAGGAGGGCCAGGAACAAAACTGGAGGCCCGCCTGCTGCAAATTCGGTCCTCCGATCACGGTCACCCCTGCCAATCCATGTGATCCTCCATCTCACTTGGCCCCTTGATACATATTGCACGTAAGTGGTTCTCTTGCCCCTCCTTCATCCATTTCTATCTTCCTCCTACTCTCCTAGCACAAATTGGTGTCTTTCCCTCTGTTACTCGCCGTTCCTCTTGTCCTGCACCTACGAATTGCAAGGCCTTACCCGTTGGCCTTGTTCATGTTTCCCCCTCGCTCTGCCCTCTGCCTTCCTCGCCTCACTTCCTTTAACCTCTACCTTCGCTGCTCCTCTATCTGGCCGCATCTGTCTGCGACACTCCTTGGCTTTGTTGACCATCGCCCGGCCTTGGTGCTGCTTGACAGTTCGGAGACCTCACTACCATAATGCTGCTGGCTCCCCAGTTAGCCTCATCATCACTCATCCCACCTGTAATCATGTCTGAGTACTGTAATTCCTCTCGCTTGCAGTAGTTAAGGTCCGCTGTAGCCCCTCTGCCGTTATTCTCGGCATAATCATGTCCCTTATGTTGTGGTCCTGCCGCTCCATTTTGGCTTGCCCATATAGCAGCTGGCTCTCTTCCTTTACTCCCTTGTGGTCTGCTCAAATGGTGCCTTAGTCGCTCTTGTCTGCTCTTTCTCTCCCCCTGCGCTTGCCTCTCTACTTCTATTCCTTGTACCTCTGTTACCTATCTCTACCACCTGGTGCAGCCGTAGCCTCCACGGGCTATCAGAAACGTGCTGAGGGTAGATTAATAAAAAGAAAAAAAAAGATCTTCCTCTTTGCTTCTGCCTTCTCTCCTCTTCTCCCCCGTTGATCTGTTCTGCTTATGCATCGTGCACCTGGTTACCTTCTGATTTGGGGCCCATGTACCTGCCCCCCTGCCACCCACCGCCACTGCCTCCTGGCAACCCTCGCACTTTGGGTCTGTATCTGTAACCCTACAGTCCCGCCCTTTTCCCTGCACTTATCAGACACCCCCTGTCTGTACCTTAAACCTAGCACTTTTCATTCCTATGCTCAGCACTTTCCACTTCCCCAATGCCCCTGCACTTCTCCCTCTCCCATGCACTTGCGTGATCTCAATGTCACTGGGCCTAGGAAGATCGTTGTTTTTGTTCTCCCTTGTTCCCCTCCCTTGGATCGTCGCGCTCTGAAGTACATGTGTATGAGCGCAATACAAATAAAATATCAATATCAATATCCTCCTGCAACCAGCGATTGACTTTTCAAACCCTTGCTGTGTTTTGCATTTATCCTCCTGCAACCAGCGATTGACTTTTCAAACCCTTGCTGTGTTTTGCATTCATCCTCCTGCAACCAGCGATTGACTTTTCAAACCCTTGCTGTGTTTTGCATTTATCCTCCTGCAACCAGCGATTGACTTTCCAAACCCTTGCTGTGTTTTGCATTTATCCTCCTGCAACCAGCGATTGACTTTCCAAACCCTTGCTGTGTTTTGCATTTATCCTCCTGCAACCAGCGATTGACTTTCCAAACCCTTGCTGTGTTTTGCATTTATCCTCCTGCAACCAGCGATTGACTTTTCAAACCCTTGCTGTGTTTTGCATTTATCCTCCTGCAACCACCGATGACTTTCCAAACCCTTGCTGTGTTTTGCATTTATCCTCCTGCAACCAGCGATTGACTTTTGAAACCCTTGCTGTGTTTTGCATTTATCCTCCTGCAACCACCGATGACTTTTGAAACCCTTGCTGTGTTTTGCATTTATCCTCCTGCAACCACCGATAGACTTTTGAAACCCTTGCTGTGTTTTGCATTTATCCTCCTGCAACCACCTATTGACTTTTGAAACCCTGGCTGTGTTTTGCATTTCTTCTGCGTGCCTGATGTGCCCCTCTTTCTGTCGGGAGTGGCTTTTCCAGGATGCAGTCATTGTTACATGTTGTTGTAATTGCATGTCTGGTCTTCCTTAATGCAGTTTACCTACTTGCCCCTGCACTTTATTTTAGGTTGTTTCCCCCTGCACTTCCCTTCCTCCCCTTGTCCCCCTCTTCCTTCATGTTTCAGCACTTGCCCGTTCCAAATCGTCTGAGGACCTAGTGAGAACGTTTTGTTTGTTCTCTTCCCCCTACTCCCCTCCTCCCTCTCTCCCCTGCTCTCATACCTTTTTCCTCACCCCTATTCCCACCCTCTTGTCTTGAAGCACCTTGAAACACAATTTGCTGTATAGTGCGCATTACAAATAACCAATAAATAAATAAATAAATGCTGCAGAGAGTAGAAATGCGGACCCCTGTAAAGGGAGGTGATAAGCCTCTCTCAAACTCCTCTGTGAAAACTGGGATAAGCAAAGCTTGTAGGCTCTGTCATAAGGTCAAGAGAAGCTGGCCCCTGTCTTTGCAACGTGTGACAAAGACACAGCAATGTGTTCCGGGGCAGTCAGGGGAGTGTAGGTGGCATGAGAGCTCTCAATAGACTCACAGAGACTGTTAATGTGCCCCAAGATATTCTGAACGTTTCTTGTAGACACTTGAGAGCAGAATCTTTTCTTCTGAACTACACATTTGGGACTGAGAAAGCTGTACTCCAGAGCGAGAGCGCGCTGGTCACGCCTTTGATTCGAAACAGAGCTGGAAAGGAAAAGCCAACATAAGCATTAGTGATGTAGCGCAGTATTTGATTGTTACCCCGTTCCCCACTCAGCAGACTTAGACACCAATCCGGCTGCCCTCTAGATGCACTCACAATCATCTAGAGAGAAGGGCCCTGTTGTGTCGGCCTCCACACAGTGCTATTTTCTGTGTTGTGCTTCTTCCTGGAGACGTTCAGACACTAATGAGGACCAGGTGTATCGTCCTTCATGCTGGCAGGGCGCAATTAATTTGTTCTTGCTGAGACATTGAATGCTTCTGTGAGTGCCTGATTGTCCTCCCCGGCACTTTCCCCCACCACCTTTCCCCTGTCACTTACTTGACCTGAACCTTAACAAGGCTGCAAAGGTTTGATATGATATGATATGATAGGTCATTTCTAACACGCCTGTACACAAGTGTTTGTTGCATCCCCTCTCCCCTTACTACTTGCAATTGAGGTGATTGACATTTACCATCAACTAAAAATAAATAAATAATGGAGCATTTTGTCAGTCCTGGAATCAGGGCCCTTGTTGTCTCTGCACTTGGACACAATATCACTTACTTCGACTTAATTTCCCATTGCAAAGCTTCCAGAGGGATGCCTGTACCCAGATAACTCTGTTTTCCTTTGGGTATGTCTGCAGCAATCCTGGTGCTAATCTGATTGCTTGGCAACAGTGCTTCCCACATGTTTCAGCCCTAATATGAAGCTCCCAATGCCGTAGAATAACATTGTTTAGAGGGAACACGTCCCTTTATTCTGCCAGGCAAGTGAAAGCTAAGTGACCAATGGTATACAGGACAAAAGATAGGTTTGGGTCAACCAGTGTGTGTTATTCTGTGCTACGTCGGTCGAGGGGCTGAAGCAAATGCCTATAGGAGCAAGGTGAGGATCTAAAAAAGGTTGAGGAGGACCCTAATGAAACCAGGGTCCAGATGGGACAATACAAAGTGGGATATCCCTTGTGTGTTCAACGCCAGCAGTGGCGTTTCTCCAAATGATAAAGTCTGTAACCTATTCTTTAGAGTCCGTCTACCTCCAGTCACACCCAACTCCAAAGTATGCACCAAAAGAAAGATCCACAGCCTAGTCTTGACAAGTCCTTAGCCTTCTGGCAAATGCCTAAACTAAAAAAGAACTGTTCAAATCCTTGGCCAACAGAAGAATTCACCCATCCTGTTGTTGAAGTCCAGCCCCAGTCCATACACAGAGTACAGAAAAAAATCCCTTCTGTCTTTTTTGTGCACAGTGCACCATTTAGATCTTCACCAGATTTTGGGGTTCACACGCTTCATTCTCAGGCTTCTTCTCAACCACTTGTCTCTCGGATTGTATTAGGTGTTACTTCGGCTCTTCATGTGACGCTGTTTGGCCCCTTACAGACCTTGTGATGTTTATCTATCAGGGCACGTCTCTTCTAGACCTCAGGTTTCACATTATTCAGTATTCAGGTCTTTCCCAGAACTCTGGTTTCTCAGCATTCACTTTTTTCAAGTCTTTCAGAGATCTCTATATATCTCAGTGTTCACTTGTTCAGGTCTCGCCTCGACCTCTGGTTCGTCAACATTCACTTGTTCAGATCTTTCAGAGGCCTCTGGGTTTCTCAGCGTTCACTTGTTAATTTCTTTCATAGACCTCTGGTTTCTCAGCATTTACTTTTTCCCGTCCCGCCTGGACCTCTGGTTTCTCAGCATTTACTTTTTCCCGTCCCTCCTGGACCTCTGATTTCTCAGGGTTCACTTTTTCAGGTCTATCCTAGACCTCTGGAATTTTAGCCTTCACTTGTTCAGATCTTTCAGAAACCTCTGGGTTTCTCTGCATTAACTTGTTAATTTCTCTCACAGACCTCCGATTTCTCAGCGTTTAGTTTGTCAGGTCTTTCTCAGACCTCTGTTTATTTAGGATTTGCTTGTTCAGCTCTCTCTCCTAGACCTCTGGTTTCTCAGCATTTACTTATCAGGTCTCTTCTAGACCTCTGGTTTCTCAAGATTCACTTGTTCAGGTCTCTCCTAGACCTCTGATTTCTCAGCATTTACTTGTTCAGGTCTCTCGTGGATGTCTAGTTTCTCACCATTCCCTTGTTCAGGTCTTTCTTATACCTCAGTTTATTTAGGATTTGCTTGTTCAGGTCTCTCCTAGACCTCTGGTTTCTCAGCATTCCCTTATTCAGGTCTCTCATAGACCTCTGGTTTCTCAGCATTCCCTTATTCAGGTCTCTCCTGGACCTGTGGTTTCTCAGCATGCACTTTTGCAGGTCTCTCCTGGCTGTCTAGTTTCTCAGCATTCCCTTGTTCAGGTCTCTGCTAGAACTGTTTTCTCAGCACTCACTTGTGCAGGTCCCTCCTAGACCTCTAGCTTCTCAGCATTCATTTGTTCAGGTCTCTCCTCGACCTCTGGTTTTTTAGCCTTCACTTGTTCAGATCTTTCAGGAACCGCTGGGTTTCTCTGCATTAACTTGTTAATTTCTCTCACAGACCTCTGATTTCTCAGCGTTCACTTTGTCAGGTCCTTCTTAGACCTCTGTTTATTTAGGATGTGCTTGTTCAGCTCTCTCTTACACCTCTGGTTTCTCAGCATTCACTTGTTCAGGTCTCTCCTAGACCTCTGGTTTCTCAGCATTCACTTGTTCAAGTCTCTCCTGGACGTGTAGTTTCTCACCATTCAATTGTTCAGGTCTTTCTTAGACCTCTGTTTATTTAGGATTTGCTCGTTCAGGTCTCTCCTAGACCTCTGGTTTTTTAGCCTTCACTTGTTCAGATCTTTCAGGAACCGCTGGGTTTCTCTGCATTAACTTGTTAATTTCTCTCACAGCCCTCTGATTTCTCAGCGTTCACTTTGTCAGGTCTTTCTTAGACCTCTGTTTATTTAGGATTCACTTGTTCAGCTCTCTCCTAGTCCTCTGGTTTCTCAGCATGTACTTGTTCAGGTCTATCCTAGACCTCTGGTTTCTCAAGATTCACTTGTTCAGCTCTCTCTTAGACCTCTGGTATCTCAGCATTTCTTTTGTTCGGGTCTCTCATAAATCTTTGGTTTCTCAGAATTCTCTTGTTCAGGTCTCTCCTAGACCTGGTTTATCAGCATTTCTCTTGTTCAGGTCTCTCCTAGATGTCTGGTTTCTCAGCATTTTATTGTTCAGGTATCTCCTAGACCTCTGGTTTCTCAGAATTCACTTGTTCAGGTCTCTCCTAGACCTCTGGTTTCTCAGAATTCACTTGTTCAGATCTCTCCTACACCTCTGGTTTCTCAGCATTCCTTTTTCAGGTCTCTCCTACACCTCAGGGTTCTCAGCATTCCCTTGTTCAGGTTTCTCCTAGACCTCTGGTTTCTCAGCATTCCTTTTTCAGGTCTCTCCTACACCTCTGGTTTCTCAGCATTCCCTTGTTCAGGTCTCTCCTAGACCTCTGGTTTCTCAGCATTCCCTTGTTCAGGTCTCTCCTAGACCTCTGGTTTCTCAGCATTCCCTTGTTCGGGTCTCTCCTAGACCTCTGGTTTCTCAGCATTCCCTTGTTCAGGTTTCTCCTAGACCTCTGGTTTCTCAGACTTCCCTTGTTCAGTTCCCTCCTAGACCTCTGGTTTCTCAGACTTACCTTGTTCAGGTCTCTCCTAGACCTCTGGTTTCTCATCATTCCCTTGTTCAGGTCTCTCCTAGACCTCTGGTTTCTCAGACTTACCTTGGTCAGGTTTCTCCTAGACCTCTGGTTTCTCAGCATTCCCTTGTTCAGGTCTCTCCTAGACCTCTGGTTTCTCAGCATTCCCTTGTTCAGGTCTCTCCTAGACCTCTGGTTTCTCAGCATTCCCTTGTGTAGGTCTCTCCTAGACCTCTGGTTTCTCAGACTTACCTTGTCCAGGTCTCTCCTAGACCTCTGGTTTCTCAGCATTCCCTTGTTCAGGTCTCTCCTAGACCTCTGGTTTCTCAGCATTCCCTTGTTCAGGTCTCCTAGACCTCTGGTTTCTCAGACTTCCCTTGTTCAGTTCTCTCCTAGACCTCTGGTTTCTCAGCATTCCCTTGTTCAGGTCTCTCCTAGACCTCTGGTTTCTCAGACTTACCTTGTTCAGGTCTCCTAGACCTCTGGTTTCTCAGCATTCCCTTGTTCAGGTCTCTCCTAGACCTCTGGTTTCTCAGACTTCCCTTGTTCAGTTCTCTCCTAGACCTCTGGTTTCTCAGCATTCCCTTGTTCAGGTCTCTCCTAGACCTCTGGTTTCTCAGCATTCCCTTGTTCAGGTCTCCTAGACCTCTGGTTTCTCAGACTTCCCTTGTTCAGTTCTCTCCTAGACCTCTGGTTTCTCAGCATTCCCTTGTTCAGGTCTCTCCTAGACCTCTGGTTACTCAGACTTACCTTGTTCAGGTCTCCTAGACCTCTGGTTTCTCAGCATTCCCTTGTTCAGGTCTCTCCTAGACCTCTGGTTTCTCAGCATTCCCTTGTTCAGGTCTCCTAGACCTCTGGTTTCTCAGACTTCCCTTGTTCAGTTCTCTCCTAGACCTCTGGTTTCTCAGCATTCCCTTGATCAGGTCTCTCCTAGACCTCTGGTTTCTCAGACTTCCCTTGTTCAGTTCTCTCCTAGACCTCTGGTTTCTCAGCATTTCTCTTGTTCATTTCTCTCTTAGTCTTCTGGCTTTTCAGCATTCCCTTGTGTAGGTCTCTCCTAGACCTCTAGTTTCTCACCATTTCTTTGTTTTTTGTTTATTGTTATATGGTTAAAAGATTAACCTTTAACACATTCTTAAAACAATTGATAACACAATTATTTAGAATAACTCACTTCTTGGTTAGGGCAAATCAAAAATCCATCAAGAATCACAAATAAAAGAAGCAGAATAACATCAAAATCATACAGTACACAAACAACCAAAATGACGCGAACAACCACCAATTATGTTAAATTCAGAATCTCTTTTAAAAAATGCATTGCTGCCGTC
The DNA here is from genome assembly GCF_040938575.1 of Ambystoma mexicanum. Taxonomy (NCBI): domain Eukaryota; kingdom Metazoa; phylum Chordata; class Amphibia; order Caudata; family Ambystomatidae; genus Ambystoma; species Ambystoma mexicanum. Next base: position 89,527,214 of record NC_090929.1, on the reverse strand, counting down.
AACCAGTGATTTTGTCCATAGCAGCTCATAACTCATTGCCACACTATTCCAGCTCCTCCAACAGTGCACTTTTCCATCAGGTGGTCAAAATAATGGTGGCACCAGTCATTTAAAGCCCCACAGTACAGCAAAAGGTACTTCAATGACTCAACTTGGCCCTGATCCAAACAATAATAGCGGCAGGTCCTCAAGTCCGTTGGAGTCCCAGCTTCGGTGCCCTCAATTTCATTAGTTGGCAGTAAATTGAGCCTCAGCCTCATAGCCAATCTACGCCATGTCAAGCTAGGTGATTTGCCTAGATAGGTCAGTGACACCTCCACAAACCTTAGATCAATTAGCAAATCTTTAAACCTTTTGTGGGATCTTACTTTTTCAATCGTATACATCCAATCCCTTTCTTTTAGTTTTCTCTTAGCTTTTAGGGTAGAGTTCAAGATCATATGTCTTGAGATGTCACTTTCCTCAAGGATTGAATAACATTCCTGCTCCCATTTATTGAAGCAGGGCCAAGTTTTAGAGTCCAAAAGTAGCTTTGATTCCCACCAGATGAACCCTGCTCAGTGCACCAGATGCTTTTTAGTAGTGCCAGCTTTTTAGTTCTATATTCTTTGGCAGAATATAGAACTTAATGGAAGGCAGGCCCAGTTCGTAGCGAATCACCGCCATTGGGACACCATTTGGGAGTAACAGAACTTTCCTCCAAAATAAGTCCTCGATTTCTTCCCAGTACATTGTAGTGGAAGCCCCTGATTTTCCCCACCATAGACCAAACAGGGGACGACTTTTAATTTGTAATATTCAAGGACAGGTGTTAGTGAAAAAAAGCCAAATCTTCTATTAATTGCAGAAGCCTGTGCCACCAACATTCTAGCCTTAGAGGACAGATGGGTCTGTAGTTCGGAGCTACTCTGAAAAGTCTGCAATTGGACACCCAGATAAACAAAAGTTTGGACTTTCTCCAGCACCTTTCAATTCAGACACCAGCGAAAAGTCTTATATTTTTGCTTCATGCCCGGGCGAAGAATCAAGATCTTCGATTTCTTCAAGTTGCTGGTAAGTTTGTTGACGCTAGCATATGCTACCAGTGCGTACAGCTGGTGCTGGAGCCCAATTGGTGTATAATCAAATAACACCAAGTTATCAGTGTAAACCAAATAGTCAAGCTTTAGTCTGGAAAGGTAAGGAGAGAAACTACGGATGTTTTCAAAGGTTTTGCTGATGACAGAGGTAAAGAAGGTGAAAAGGAGCCGGTCCAAGGTACAGCCTTGCTTTAAGCCTCTGGTAGTCTCAAAGGCAGCTGACAATTTGCCCTGGGTGTTCAACCGGACCCTGATGGACGTGTCTGCATAGAGGGCCACAATCATATTCAAAAGTACGTCCGGGCAGCTCTACGCCCGACGTACTTGGAGGTGCCTGTCAACACTTTCAAAGGCCATGGAGAAGTCAATAAAAGCCACATATACCGGTTTAGATCCCTCCATGGCCTCCATTTTTAACAGACACAGCAGAAAGATGTTAGCATTTGTACCCACTCCCTTACGGAAGCCAGTCTGTGGTTTCTTAGCATTCATTTGTTCAGGTCTCTCCTAGCACCCTTTGCAGGCTTCAGACTCTTGCATCAGGGTCCAGGTAACAAACAGCTTCCCCAGCAAAGTTGCCTCCTTGTACCAAGTCTCTCTGTCTGGGATGGGAGAGGCACAGCACAAATGCGTCTGCTACAGACCTACTGCTACCTCTGCTAAGTTCGCCTAGCCTCTTTTATAGTTCTTTGTGCATCTGTATCGGCCCTTGGGATTGACTGTGGCTACTAGGGTTTGGTATCTTGTGTTTGGATTGGACTTTTCCTCTGTTTGCTTTGAATTGGCCCTTACGTTTGTAACAGAGTCTCTCTGTATTGGTTGATTTTAGTACTGGGCTCACCTGGTGGTTCCACAATTTTATAGGAGTTGTGCGCCATCTTGGATTCTCGCCTGTAGCAGCTCCTCTGACCACGTCATCCTGTGACCTCCCATGTTCGAGAAGCAGAGACTGTTGCGATGTCTCCGACCGACCGTGCAGTGTATACTCGTAATACTCCTAAAATTAAATAGATAAACAATCACCTTTAGCCACTTTTCCTGGCCTCAGTGGGTTGGTTAGGGACCGTTATAATCAGCCTCGGTGGACTCCGTGATTTCGTGACGGGATGCTTGGCATTCCCCTGTTCCATTATCTGGAATGTTTGGGCAGAGGATGAATGGGTCTTCAAATTACAGTCCCTGTTTCGTTTGGGGTCTTGATTGTCCCAGGTGGCATAGTACCACGCCATGGTGGAGGTGGTGAACCTAGGGGATCCCGCTCCATCCACCCTCTCTGAGGTACATCGGGTAGCAGCCAGACAGTCCCCTAAGCCCCCGACACATAAAAAGACGGGGCATTCTATCGACTCCCCACAACCCTTGATGGGCTGTAACCCTGACTTTGAGCATCTCGGATTTGTGTTAAGAGATCATTTAATGCAAAGGCTCACTTCCTAGAGCTGAGTATTTTCTAATCTATCAAAAAGAGCCAAAGGACAGATTGCCTGTGATGGGTGATCTAAGCTGTGTCCTCTACCGCCAAAATGCCTTTCGCTCCCATGAAGACTGTCCAGTTGTGCATACGAAATTGTTTGAAAACCCTCTTCTCCAAGAAGTATCTGACAGGTAGAGTCAACTTCACCGCCATTACCAAAGGCCCTTTCTTCCTGTACCTTAAATGCAGTAATTCTGAACCAGTCTCTGTCCAGTTTTATTCCCTTAGTTTGCATCAACCCCTCCTCGCCTTTTTCCCCACTCACCACCTCCGAATTCCATTTCACTTACTCACACTCTCCTCTCTAGTTCATAATTCAGGAAGTTCTGTACACCTTTAGTTTTAAAGCTAACTATGCAGTGCAAAAAAGAGCACCTTTTCTAGAAACTACTCAACTGTAGCATGCCGGAGTGCACCCCACACCTTTCATACCCTCTCTGCTTTTGCATTGCACCGCCATTGAGCTAATGTGAGAAGTTCTTGCCCTTGCTCTGTCATGTTTACATGACACATGGCCCTGCGTGATGTTACTCTTCATTAGCCAGTACCGTGTCATCTATAAGTCAGTACTCTTCCTCAACAACCTGTAGTTACTGGGACCAGTCCAGTTACTCCATCCCATCCACACCTCTCCATTGGCCATTCTGATCCCGGTGCCCTTATTAGTCCGTCACAAGGAGATGCGACCTCGAGAGTCTATCGCTGGAGAAGACCTTCATCCAATTCAAGCTACTACTGAGAATCTACTTCTTGCAGCCAATCAAGACATGGTTGCCAAGGAAAGCCATGTTCAATGGGACGCTGATGTATTCTTCAGCAAACCTGTAAACAAAGAGCATGTAGCTTTTGTTGTCTACTAAAAAGTCTAAACTATGAAATCTGCTCTGACACAATCTTGAATTTAGTTTGCGCTGTATAAAACTGCACACATTATACACAATGGTGTTGTGGAGGTTTCTGAGCACTCTATATAATTCAGGAGTGGTGCAATTGAGCAATGTTCACGCATAGACTGGATTATGTCAAAGGATGCGTGTATTGACAATCCAGGATTGCCCTTTTTTTGTAAAGGATCTGGTACCCAGTTTAAGTGTGGTGCACCCTCTCGTAATACTCCTAAAATTAAATAGATAATCACCTTTACCCATCCTTAAAAGGGAGGCAGAACCCCTGTAGAGATGGTGGGAGGTGGGACAGAGTTAGATGATGGAGGCCACACTAATAGCCATCAGAAGCCCTGTAGAGATGGTGGGAGGAGGGACAGAGGTAGACGATGAAGGCTACACTAAGAGTTATTAGAAGCCCTGTAGAGAGGGTGGGAGGTGGGACAGAGGTAGATGATGGAGGCCACACTAATAGCCACCAGAAGCTCTGTAGAGATGGTGGGAGGTGGCACAGAGGTAGATGATGGAGGCCACACTAATAGCCATCAGAAGCCCTGTAGAGATGGTAGGAGGTGGGGCAGAGGTTGATGACGGAGGCTACACTAACAGTCATCAGAAGCCCTGTAGAGAGGGTGGGACAGAAGTAGTTGATGGAAGCTACACCAAGAGTAATCAGAAGCCCCGTAGAGAAGGTGGGACAGAGGTAGATGATGGAGGCTACACTAACAGTCATCAGAAGCCCTGTAGAGAGAGTGTGAGGTGGGACAGAGATAAATGATGGAGGCTACACTAACAGTCATCAGAAGCCCTGTAGAGAGGGTGGAGGTGGGACAGAGGTAGACAATGGAGGCTACACTAAGAGTCATCAGAAGCCCTGTAGAGAGGGTGGGAGGAGGGACAGAGGTAGACGATGAAGGCTACACTAAGAGTTATTAGAAGCCCTGTAGAGGGGGTGGGAGGTGGGACAGAGGTAGATGATGGAGGCTACACTAACAGTCATTAGAAGCCCTGTAGAGAGGGCGGGAGGTGGGACAGAGGTAGATGATGGAGGCTATGCTAAGGCTACACTAACAGTGATCAGAAGCCCTGTAGAGAGGGTGGTAGATGGGATTGTGACAGCACAGCTGCAGAAGGATCCATTAAGAGCCAACGGCCCCCTCCCCCATGGAGTGTGTTGGAGGAGGGATTGAGACAGCTGATGGGATCTACACGAAGTGCCATTAGTACATCCGAAGATAAGATGGGAGATGGGATTGAGACAGTTCATCAAGGCTGCACTAAGAGCCCACAGAACCCCCGTAGAAAAGGTCAGGGGTTCCAATGAGACATATGATGAGGCTACACGGCAGCCATCAGAACACCTGTAGAGTAGGTGGGAGATCGGATTGAGACATCTGACAGAGGCTACATTAAGTGCCACTAGAATCTCTGCAGGAAGGTGGGCGGTTGGAATGAGACAGCTGATGAGGCTACACTTAGAACCAGAGTAACTCCTGTAAAGAGGACAGGAGGTGGAATTGAGATGATGGATGCTATACCCTTAGCCAAAAGAACCCCTGTAGAGAGGGAAGGAGGCGGGATTGAGATATCAAGATAAGGGCTAAACTAAGAGTCAGCAGAGCCCATGTAAAGAGTGTGTGGGATGGACTGAGACAGACAATGGCGGCCCTGTAGAGAGGGTGGGAGGTGGGACTGAAACTCCCAAGAGAGACTACACCAAGTTCCAGCAGAACCCCGTAGAAAGGGTGGGAGGTATGATTGAGACAGTCAATGAAGGCTACATGAAGATCCAGCAGCAGAGGGTATGTGTGGGATATGTGCAGCCAATGAACACTGCACCAAGAGCCAATAAAACCCTGGTAGAGAGGGTGGAAAGTGGAATTGAGACAGCGGATGGAGGGAACACTAAGAGCCATCAGAACATCTGTAGAGAAGGTGGGATATGGGATTGAAACAACTGCTGAAGGTTTCATTAAGAGACAGCAGATCCCTGGTAGAGAGTGTGGTAGGAGGGATTGAAGTATCAGATGGAGGCTAAATTAGGTGCCTCTAGAACCTCTGCAGAGAAGGTGGGGGGTTAGTATGAGACATCTGATGGAGGTTATACTAAGAGCCAAAGAACCCATGTAAAGAGGCTGGGATTAATTAATCTGATGAGACTACACTCAAAGCCAGCGGAAACCCCTGTAGCGAGGATAGGATTGAATCATCTGATGGAGGCTATACTCAGAGCCAGCAGAACCACTGTATTCAGGATGGGATTGAGTCATCTGATGGGGGCTACACACCGAGCCAGCAGAACCCCTGTAGTGAGGATGGGATTGAATCATTTGATAGAGGGTGCACTCAGAGCCAGAAGAACCCCTGTAGACAGGATGGTTTTGAGTCATCTGATGGAGGCTACAGGACGAGCCAGAATAACCCCTGTCGATACAATGGGATTGAATCATCTGATGAAGGGTGCACTCAGAGCCAGCAGAACCCCTATAGAGAGGATGGGATATGGGATTGAGTCATCTGATGGAGGCTACACACCGAGCCAGCAGAACCCCTGTAGAGAGGATGGGATTGAATCATCTGATAGAGGGTGCACTCAGAGCCAGAAGAACCCCTGTAGACAGGATGGTTTTGAGTCATCTGATGGAGGCTACACGACGAGCCAGAATAACCCCTGTCGATACAATGGGATTGAATCATCTGATGAAGGGTGCACTCAGAGCCAGCAGAACCCCTATAGAGAGGATGGGATATGGGATTGAGTCATCTGATGGAGGCTACACACCGAGCCAGCAGAACCCCTGTAGTGAGGATGGGATTGAATCATCTGATAGAGGGTGCACTCAGAGCCAGAAGAACCCATGTAGAGAGGATGGTTTTGAGTCATCTGATGGAGGCTACACGACGAGCCAGCAGAACGCCTGCAGAGGGGATGGGGTTGAATCATCTGATGGAGGGTGCTGATGGAGGGTGCAGTCAGAGCCAGCAGAACCCCTTTAGAGAGGATGGGATAGAGGCATCTGATAGAGACTACACTCAGAGTCAGCAGAGCCCATGTAAAGAGGCTGGCATTGAATCATCGGATGGAGGCTATACTCAGAGCCAGCTGAATCCTTGTAGAGAGGATGCGTTCGAATCATTTTATGGGGCTACGCTCAGAGCTAGCAGAACAACTGTAGAGAGGATGGAATCGAGTAATCTGATGGAGGCTACACCAGGAGCCTGCAGAACCCCTGTAGAGAGGATGGGATTGAATCATATGTTGGAGTCTACACCAGGAGCCTGCATAACCCCTGTAGAGAGGATGGGATTGAATCATCTGTTGGAGGCTACACCAGGAGCCTGCAAAACCCCTGTAGAGAGGATGGGATTGAATCATCTGTTGGAGGCTACTCAGAGCTAGTAGAAGCCCTGGAGAGAGGATGGAATTGGATCATCTTATGGAGGCTACACTCAGAGCCAGCGGAACCCATGTAAAGAGATTGGGAGGTGAGATTGAGACTTCCAATGGACAGACCATTAAGAGCCAACAGAACCCCGTAGGAAGTGTGTGTGAGACAGCCAATGGAGCCTACACTAAGAGCCAGCAAAACCACTCTAAAAGGGGCATTAGGTGCGATTGAGACCGTTTGGGAGGCTACTTTAAGAGCCCAATATGGGCCTGATTCTGATGGAGAATGTGTGCTGTTTCTGGTTTTGTTTTTAAAAAGATTCTTTTTTTAGTAATCAATTACTATCATTTGCAAAAGTGCCATTAAAACCGGTGCAGCACAAAGATATTTGCTTTGCATTGCCCCTCTTAATTTCCTAGCAATGGCCCACAACATCTCCTGATGGCCCTGAGCCTATAGCTGAGATATGGGTAGACCTCAGCTCATTGAGCATCTGGCATATGGTTACAGAGGCCGATGGACGAGTAGCGTGTTACAAAAATTAAATAATAATAATGCTATATTTAACATATTCACAAAACAGCCGACCAGCGACTTATGGTGGTCCTTTGTCATTGTGCTAAATGTGCTAGCGTTCTCTCTTTTGAAATCGATGACATTGACGGCTCAATGGGCCTCATTAAGAGTCCAACCGTGCTGTAAAAAATGGCGGAAACATGACGGTTAACCCGGTTCTGCCGCATTACTGCACCGCCGTACTACAGGTATGGCGGTGAGGTGGAGGACTTTCCATCAGCAAAAGGCCGCAGGAAAATCCACAGCCTTACCACCAAAGAATCGCAAACATCTGCGTAATTATCGCCAGCGTTAATTCTGTCGAAATCCCCATAGAGTCCAAGGGCTTCCAAAATACAGGAATTTACACCACCTATCGCCACCTGTAATCTGGCAGTAAATCTGCCACACCAAATGGCGGTAACTGAAATTCTGTTTCACAGTATTCCCACAGATTTACCACCGGAATACCGCCAAACTAGTAATGCGGCCCAATGAGCCAAGAACTCGTCTGGTTGCCAACTGGTTTAAATCACAGCTGCACATTTATTTGACCATATACATGTTTTGTTTATTCACCTGAAACCCAGAGATTTGTATCTGTACAGCTCTTTCATGCAGTCCCCACAGCATTGGTTCCAATGGGACTTCGGCATCGGCATTCAAAGCTGAAGAGCTTTGGGACATAATGGACGCGCTGACTAAAGAATGCTGTAACGGACTGTTAATCCCCATTTCCCCCTAAGCTTCGGCGTGAGTTACGGTAACATGAAATCCTGCCACAACTAAAGCCCTGGTGCGCAGATACAGTCCCCTGTTCCCGAAACGCAGCACGTGGGCCCGATCAAAATTGGACCCCAAGGCCTGATTTTGATAGGAGCATTGTGTGGCTTTACGAACCAGAAGGCAATAGGGTGCAAACTTGCACGGAAAGGGCTTCTGGTATGGCACATTTTCACACCACAACTATTTCATGCTGTAATATTTCATACATTCCACGTATGTAGAGTGCTGACTTTCACCCAAAGGTATCTTGGCACTGTAGAAGGCAGGGCGCATGAACAGCATGACATTGGTGAGTTAGAGGTGATCACGTCTGATTAAAGAGGAAGGTTTTAAGCCATTTCCTAAAACGTTACATGCATGATTCGGTACAGAGGGGTAAAGGAATGGGGTTCCACCATTTTGTGGAAGGTACTGAGAAGGAATGCCCTCTGTTCCTTTCTCTCTTGTATGTAAGTGTGACAAAATGACTACTGCTCTGCAGGAGTACAAGGACAAGTAGTGACTAAATCTCCTAGGCATCCCTACACTGCTACTAAGCACTTAACAAGCAGTGCCTCTGATCATTAGGTGAAGCAGGCTGTGAGGAATTTGACCATCCGCATGGGGAAAGTGCTTTCGCTGGGGCTTTTTTGTTTGTTTTAAAAAGAATGAATGATGGGGCCATTCCTGCACACATTTTCCACACTCACCGTACAGCAGAAAAATAGTCATGTGCTCTGGGAGGACACACCTTACCAGCGCCGCCCTCCCCCGTCATATGTAGCTGACACCTGACAGCCGTGGGTACATCAAAAGCCTTTGGCTATGGGCAGCCTGATTAGAATTTCAAGGCCCCCATAGATTTGCATCTCCATTGTGAAACCTTGTTGGTGGCGGCGAATACTCAAGAATGTTTATTAGCAGGCCTCAGGGAAGGCCTGGGTGCAGGGAGTGACAATGGAGACAAAACACCAGACACCTCTTTGTAATGCAATGTATCAACTTGGTACTAACACCCCTCCTTGGTATGAAATGGCAGGGAATGTCCTGTCTGGAACCACTCCTTTCAGAGCAGGGAAGTATGTGAATTGTAGGAGACAAAAGTCTGCCTGCAACCCCCTACATCAACAGAGGCCCATGTCGTGATCAAGTGCTGCATAGGCCTCAGGTAATTAGGGAGACACTTTGATGTACAGCAGACAGGAAGATGGGTGGGACTTAGAAGTATATGTAGTCATCCTTCTCCTGTCTGTTGCCAAGCGCCCTGGTTCTGACCTGAAGCATCACTGAAGATTGTTGGAGGGGACCCAGGATTGGTTCATTAAGGTGGGCTTAGCCTACACCAATCACTGGGGCCCATTTGGCTTTAAGAGAGGGCTGAGCCCCTCACTGATCCGATCATCCGAAGTCTCTGCAAGGAGTAAGAAGAAGGACCCATTGCACACAAGCTGAAGGTACAGTCTACCTTATATCTTCCACCAGTGATGGAAGGCCAGGAGTTCCAAGAGAGAAGCAGGTTCCTGCCCCTAAACATCTCCCAGGGCATAGAGGGAGATACCGGACTCAGAGGACCCGTCCAGCAGCTCCAGAACTGGAACCCAGCCAGCACACAGCTTGCCCTACTATTTTCTGAGAGCAAACTTCCTAGGTGGCAAGTGCCGGAGAGTCTCTGGAGAAAGGACAAGGCTGTTGTCTGCTAACACCCTCCTGAGCTTTGGGTGGTCCGCCTTGAAAGGATACAAGTGCTGCGAAGAAGCTAAGAGGAGTGCCACCCAAGCATCATCCAGCATCAATCTTTTTAAGGACAATTTCAAGACTGTCGAGTCCTCGAACCGCATCCGGCGGCACCGCTGACTATTGTCACGCCACAGTTGCCAGAGCCTTCTGAGATGCCTCAACCAGCATTCCAGATTCACCAACCAGCACAGAGACAAAGATTCTTGGCCTCACTTGCCGAACTTCCTGCCGCCTGGTACCTGCTGCTGTCTCCCACCACTAACTCTGTCTCAAGGGCTGCAAAGTGCCCTGGAACCGCCTTGACGCTGTCGAGCACCAAGAACTTCTTCAGCACCAGGTACATTGTGGTTCTGCCCCCCTGGTCCTTCTCTGAAGGCTGAAGGCCCATAGAGACAGTTACGACCCTTTGCCCCTTTGGTGTTGAAACCAAATAACCTTGAACAGTACGACTGATTGCTTAACCAACTACCGTCCTGTCAGTATCCAGAGTGCATCCCTTTCCTTTGTGAAACTGTCTGTCCTCTGCATTCCTTTACAGTGTGGGATACAGTGTGGGATGTAATTGTAGTGTGCTAGAACCGTCTGTTGTAGTAATAATAAAGTAAATATTTGTATACAACCTTGACTGGACAGTCCATTTTATCATTGGGTAATAATTGTATTTTTGCTGTGTTGCAACTAACCAACGATCCATGACCTTGCAGAGATAAGCCTGCCGTTCCGTCCATGTTACCAAAATTGGACAAGGAGGTCTTATAATTCACTTGTATTGCAATCTGTTTGGATCCCTTCTGGTGTACTAGAGGAGTGGGGTTGATTTATGGTTTAGAAACCGATATTCATCCCTGGACCACTGGTGCCCGGAAGTTGATTCGTCACACAGGCACAGCCCGGCACTTGTACCTCCTTCGCTCCTTTTGTTGACATGAGCCAGAGGAAGGCTATACTCTTCAGGATGAGTGGGAGCTGGTACAGAATAAATCCAACCAACAATAGTACTGTGGTACCAACATAAGATAATGGACAAAAATTGGATCTGGAATTAAACTAACAAAAATGTACATAAACTAATAAAAACTCTCCTGGCCCACTCCTACGAGGGAAAACATGGAGAAAGCAGACTGTAAGATAAAGGGGCGCGCCGGGTTTATAGAAATGGGTGCTCAGGGAGAGATTTCAGCAAAATGTCAATGCTATTAAACAGGTCTTTCAGAAGGCAGAAAAGGGAGCTTATGAGTCAGTAGGTACTTTAAAGTGAACCAGGGACAGGGCCTCCTCCGATACTTTTGGTTCTGGGTTTTAGGGATCAACAGATTCAAATCAGGCTGTTCGATGTTGAACTGTAAATCTAGGTGCTTTTGGCACTTACGCGTGTTGAGTTGGGTAGTGGTGACGATGATCTCCAATGATGCTGTGCTGTTTGGGTGCAGGGAAAGAGTGTGGGTCGTAGAGGCTTAGATGGCAGGCGGTGTCAGAGTGCGTCGAGTGCAGAGAAGCCAGCTTGACTGTCTCAACACGCCATTGTTGTATTGCAGCAGTGACAACTTGGACTCAAAGTAGCTAGTATCCAGTAAGGCAGTGCCAGATTGGGGATGCTAGAAGACTCTGCAGTTCTAGAGACGGCAGAAGCTTATCATTGGTGTCAAGCGAAACTCAGAGTTGTGGAGGTGAACGATCGTCAAGGTTGGAGATGATGCAAGAGGTTTTCTTGCAGCAGCCTGGAAGGCATCAAAAGTTCACAACTGGCGTTGTGGCAGTTCAGAGACACAGGGAGAGCCTGGGGTCACTTCATTGGTTCTGTGGTTTCAGGGAGACCCAGTCCAAGATTTCATGGGCAAGGAAAGTATTTCAACTGCCCTTTACAATAAGGAAGGTTCATAGATAGCACCTAAATGGCTTTGTCACCTCTAGTAAGCAGGGTCTTGGGTACCAATGTCTTTCTTGCAGTATGCCTTGTCCAGTGAACTGGCCATCCCAAGCAGGCCCTTTTATTGATTAGTGAAAAGAGCCCTTCTTTTCCTCGGCAGAGAATTTTAGAGTAGTCTTTATTTCTAATCAGGTTCCAGTGAACCCTTCTTCAAACGTGTTCCATAGATGAGTCAACTAAGAGGGCCCGCCCTCACCCGGCCACTATTATATAGGATAAAGGCTACAGAGGATTGGTCCACAGCAAGCCTGGTCTTATGGGTCCAATCCTTGCAGATGTAACAAGTGTCCTTTGCCTTCTGATGTCATACCCAGAGTGCCTTGCATGCTGTGACTGGGTAAGGGGGGAAGGGTACGGGACATATGGGAGCCCTAGCAAGACATACGCTAGTGCGACACCTTTGTGGATTGAGGCTCTATTCTTTGCTCGTCTTACTCCACCTCTTCGTCTGCCTGTCTCGTCAAAAGTACTCAAGTGATCCATACCCTGGTGTGAGGTGGCCATTTTAATGGCAGGACTGTCTTTGAAGCACTGGTCCCCAGGGGACCTCCCGGGGAGGGTTTCTGTTCCAGGAGAAACATATCAAACCTCTCCAGGAGGACCAAAGAGAGGGTTTCTGGGCTGGATCCAAAATGGTTGACACGGGTTCACCCAGGCTAGACGGCTAAAACAGAACAGGCCCTGTCATGAATGATTCACTGTCCACCACACTGACAATAATATGACATTCACAGCTTATTGCTGTATATGTGTAAACGCATTAGGTAGTATGTGATAACTAGACATGGCTTAGTTGTAGATATTAGTTTGCCACCAGGCCGCTCGGGTACACAATGATGAAGTGTTGAATCACAGGTGCAGATAGTTAAAGAGCCGCCTCTGCCTGTTGGAACTTGTAGTTCAAGCAGCTTTGTTTAAGAATGCACATATATGACGAAATGACTCTGCCCTGCAGGAGTACAAGGATGAGTAGTGGCTAAGCCAACTAATCAGCCCTCACACTTCTACAAACCAACAGTGATCCCAATCATAAAGGTGAAACAGGCACAATTAAGAGATATACCTCCTTCGCCGTTTGTGGTAACATGAGTGGAGGGCAGGCTCCACTCTCCAGAGGGGTAGGAAGGTGATCCAGTAGCAACTCAAACGGAAAAGTACAACAGTCCAAAATAAAAAGAATGTCCAGTCAAGGTTCATAAAAATATACATCAAACACACCATATGCAAAAATAACTACAAAAACCCACCCCTGTGGAAAGAACACGGAATATGCAAAGATAGAAAGATGCAGCCATCTCAGTAATGAAACAGGGGCGATTGGCAATCAAAACACACAATTTTCTTAAAAAGATATGTTATTGTGTGAAAAGGGAATTAAAGGTGATCTAATCTGTCTGTAGGGCAGTGATCTTCAAACTGTGGGGATGGGCCCCCTAAGAGGGCTCAAAGGATGTCCAGGGGGATGCAAGGCTCTTCAAAATGGGGGTACAGTGACTGCTTTTAATAGGGAATATAAGCAGATATGGCATCTTAGGGGACAGCAACAATATTTATACTCGAGCAGGGTTTTGGCAGCAATATTTATACTCAAGGGGAAGGGATCAGCTGGAAAAGGATTGAATGCCATTGCCGTAGGGCCCAAAGAAGATCCAGGGGGCAGTTAGCAGTCAATGGGCCTCATTACAACTTTGCCGGTCCAGTAACAACAGTGCCGGTAAGCTACCGGCACCGATGTTACTGGACCGGCAAACTACAAGGTCTGCGAGTGGGTGCCTTTCCGCCCGTCAGGTCTGACCTGGCAGGCGGAACAGCACCCGCTCGCAGACCATATCGGATGCACCGGCACCATTCACGAATGGTGCCGGTGCATCCAACCTCACCATTCCCATTGAGTCCAATGGGACTCAAATGGGAATGGGGAGTAATATTTCCGGCGTCCGGGAATGGGCAATTACCGGGTCCATCGGGGTTGTAATGCCCTGGTTCTTGCCCATGCCCAGGCGCCGGAAAAAAAATGACTCTGGCGGCAGCCGTGCCGTTTTTACCGGCACGGCTACCACCAGACTCATAATGAGGGCCAATATTACTGTTCTGCTGTTCTTGGCTGCTGAGCCAGGCTTCTTGGTGCAATGTGAGTAGTTTGAATCAGGCTCGAATGCGGCAGTGATGTTGACCCACACATGGAGCAGCTGTCGAGCTGGGGTTGAGCTGAAGATTGCGGTGGTTAAAAGCGTTGTGCGAAGAAGTGTAGATTGTGAGGACCAGCAGGGTCAGTTTGACCGATGGTTTGATGCCTAAGATGTTGGTGACTTGAGGCATAGTTCAGTTTGGGCAGTGCAATGCAGCATTTGAGGGGTGTGTTTTGATGAGGCTAGCAGGGTCGGTTCGACCGTCGGTTTGGGTCGGCGACGAAATGGCTAGCTATTCGAAAAGTGGTTCAAACAAAGCATTTGCAGCAATGATATTCTAGTTTCAGCTGGTTCCGTGATGTGCTAGGCTAGCATGGTGCAGCAGTGATATTCTAGTTTCAGCTGGTTCCGTGATGTGCTAGGCTAGCATGGTGCAGCAGTGATATTCTAGTTTCAGCTGGTTCCGTGAAGTGCTAGGCTAGCATGGTGCAGCAGTGATATTCTAGTTTCAGCTGGTTCCGTGATGTGCTAGGCTAGCATGGTGCAGCAGTGATATTCTAGTTTCAGCTGGTTCCGTGATGTGGTAGGCTAGCATGGTATTCTAGTTTCAGCTGGTTCAGTGATGTGCTAGGCTAGCATGGTGCAGCAGTGATATTCTAGTTTCAGCTGGTTCCGTGATGTGCTAGGCTAGCATGGTGCAGCAGTGATATTCTAGTTTCAGCTGGTTCCGTGATGTGCTAGGCTAGCATGGTGCAGCAGTTATATTCTAGTTTCAGCTGGTTCAGTGATGTGCTAGGCTAGCATGGTGCAGCAGTGATATTCTAGTTTCAGCTGGTTCAGTGATGTGCTAGGCTAGCATGGTGCAGCAGTGATATTCTAGTTTCAGCTGGTTCAGTGATGTGCTAGGCTAGCATGGTGCAGCAGTGATATTCTAGTTTCAGCTGGTTCAGTGATGTGCTAGGCTAGCATGGTGCAGCAGTGATATTCTAGTTTCAGCTGGTTCCGTGATGTGCTAGGCTAGCATGGTGCAGCAGTGATATTCTAGTTTCAGCTGGTTCCGTGATGTGCTAGGCTAGCATGGTGCAGCAGTGATATTCTAGTTTCAGCTGGTTCCGTGATGTGCTAGGCTAGCATGGTGCAGCAGTGATATTCTAGTTTCAGCTGGTTCCGTGATGTGCTAGGCTAGCATGGTGCAGCAGTGATATTCTAGTTTCAGCTGGTTCCGTGATGTGCTAGGCTAGCATGGTGCAGCAGTGATATTCTAGTTTCAGCTGGTTCCGTGATGTGCTAGGCTAGCATGGTGCAGCAGTGATATTCTAGTTTCAGCTGGTTCCGTGATGTGCTAGGCTAGCATGGTGCAGCAGTGATATTCTAGTTTCAGCTGGTTCCGTGATGTGCTAGGCTAGCATGGTGCAGCAGTGATATTCTAGTTTCAGCTGGTTCCGTGATGTGCTAGGCTAGCATGGTGCAGCAGTGATATTCTAGTTTCAGCTGGTTCCGTGATGTGCTAGGCTAGCATGGTGCAGCAGTGATATTCTAGTTTCAGCTGGTTCCGTGATGTGCTAGGCTAGCATGGTGCAGCAGTGATATTCTAGTTTCAGCTGGTTCCGTGATGTGCTAGGCTAGCATGGTGCAGCAGTGATATTCTAGTTTCAGCTGGTTCCGTGATGTGCTAGGCTAGCATGGTGCAGCAGTGATATTCTAGTTTCAGCTGGTTCCGTGATGTGCTAGGCTAGCATGGTGCAGCAGTGATATTCTAGTTTCAGCTGGTTCCTAGGCTAGCATGGTGCAGCAGTGATATTCTAGTTTCAGCTGGTTCCTAGGCTAGCATGGTGCAGCAGTGATATTCTAGTTTCAGCTGGTTCCTAGGCTAGCATGGTGCAGCAGTGATATTCTAGTTTCAGCTGGTTCCGTGATGTGCTAGGCTAGCATGGTGCAGCAGTGATATTCTAGTTTCAGCTGGTTCCGTGATGTGCTAGGCTAGCATGGTGCAGCAGTGATATTCTAGTTTCAGCTGGTTCCGTGATGTGCTAGGCTAGCATGGTGCAGCAGTGATATTCTAGTTTCAGCTGGTTCCGTGATGTGCTAGGCTAGCATGGTGCAGCAGTGATATTCTAGTTTCAGCTGGTTCCGTGATGTGCTAGGCTAGCATGGTGCAGCAGTGATATTCTAGTTTCAGCTGGTTCCGTGATGTGCTAGGCTAGCATGGTGCAGCAGTGATATTCTAGTTTCAGCTGGTTCCGTGATGTGCTAGGCTAGCATGGTGCAGCAGTGATATTCTAGTTTCAGCTGGTTCCGTGATGTGCTAGGCTAGCATGGTGCAGCAGTGATATTCTAGTTTCAGCTGGTTCCGTGATGTGCTAGGCTAGCATGGTGCAGCAGTGATATTCTAGTTTCAGCTGGTTCCGTGATGTGCTAGGCTAGCATGGTGCAGCAGTGATATTCTAGTTTCAGCTGGTTCCGTGATGTGCTAGGCTAGCATGGTGCAGCAGTGATATTCTAGTTTCAGCTGGTTCCGTGATGTGCTAGGCTAGCATGGTGCAGCAGTGATATTCTAGTTTCAGCTGGTTCAGTGATGTGCTAGGCTAGCATGGTGCAGCAGTGATATTCTAGTTTCAGCTGGTTCCGTGATGTGCTAGGCTAGCATGGTGCAGCAGTGATATTCTAGTTTCAGCTGGTTCCGTGATGTGCTAGGCTAGCATGGTGCAGCAGTGATATTCTAGTTTCAGCTGGTTCCGTGATGTGCTAGGCTAGCATGGTGCAGCAGTGATATTCTAGTTTCATCTGGTTCCGTGATGTGCTAGGCTAGCATGGTGCAGCAGTGATATTCTAGTTTCAGCTGGTTCCGTGATGTGCTAGGCTAGCATGGTGCAGCAGTGATATTCTAGTTTCAGCTGGTTCCGTGATGTGCTAGGCTAGCATGGTGCAGCAGGGATATTCTAGTTTCAGCTGGTTCCGTGATGTGCTAGGCTAGCATGGTGCAGCAGTGATATTCTAGTTTCAGCTGGTTCTGTGATGTGCTAGGCTAGCATGGTGCAGCAGTGATATTCTAGTTTCAGCTGGTTCCGTGATGTGCTAGGCTAGCATGGTGCAGCAGTGATATTCTAGTTTCAGCTGGTTCCGTGATGTGCTAGGCTAGCATGGTGCAGCAGTGATATTCTAGTTTCAGCTGGTTCCGTGATGTGCTAGGCTAGCATGGTGCAGCAGTGATATTCTAGTTTCAGCTGGTTCCGTGATGTGCTAGGCTAGCATGGTGCAGCAGTGATATTCTAGTTTCAGCTGGTTCCGTGATGTGCTAGGCTAGCATGGTGCAGCAGTGATATTCTAGTTTCAGCTGGTTCCGTGATGTGCTAGGCTAGCATGGTGCAGCAGTGATATTCTAGTTTCAGCTGGTTCCGTGATGTGCTAGGCTAGCATGGTGCAGCAGTGATATTCTAGTTTCAGCTGGTTCCGTGATGTGCTAGGCTAGCATGGTGCAGCAGTGATATTCTAGTTTCAGCTGGTTCAGTGATGTGCTAGGCTAGCATGGTGCAGCAGTGATATTCTAGTTTCAGCTGGTTCAGTGATGTGCTAGGCTAGCATGGTGCAGCAGTGATATTCTAGTTTCAGCTGGTTCAGTGATGTGCTAGGCTAGCATGGTGCAGCAGTGATATTCTAGTTTCAGCTGGTTCAGTGATGTGCTAGGCTAGCATGGTGCAGCAGTGATATTCTAGTTTCAGCTGGTTCAGTGATGTGCTAGGCTAGCATGGTGCAGCAGTGATATTCTAGTTTCAGCTGGTTCAGTGATGTGCTAGGCTAGCATGGTGCAGCAGTGATATTCTAGTTTCAGCTGGTTCAGTGATGTGCTAGGCTAGCATGGTGCAGCAGTGATATTCTAGTTTCAGCTGGTTCCGTGATGTGCTAGGCTAGCATGGTGCAGCAGTGATATTCTAGTTTCAGCTGGTTCAGTGATGTGCTAGGCTAGCATGTTGCAGCAGTGATATTCTAGTTTCAGCTGGTTCCGTGATGTGCTAGGCTAGCATGGTGCAGCAGTGATATTCTAGTTTCAGCTGGTTCCGTGATGTGCTAGGCTAGCATGGTGCAGCAGTGATATTCTAGTTTCAGCTGGTTCCGTGATGTGCTAGGCTAGCATGGTGCAGCAGTGATATTCTAGTTTCAGCCGGTTCCGTGATGTGCTAGGCTAGCATGGTGCAGCAGTGATATTCTAGTTTCAGCCGGTTCCGTGATGTGCTAGGCTAGCATGGTGCAGCAGTGATATTCTAGTTTCAGCCGGTTCCGTGATGTGCTAGGCTAGCATGGTGCAGCAGTGATATTCTAGTTTCAGCCGGTTCCGTGATGTGCTAGGCTAGCATGGTGCAGCAGTGATATTCTAGTTTCAGCCGGTTCCGTGATGTGCTAGGCTAGCATGGTGCAGCAGTGATATTCTAGTTTCAGCCGGTTCCGTGATGTGCTAGGCTAGCATGGTGCAGCAGTGATATTCTAGTTTCAGCCGGTTCCGTGATGTGCTAGGCTAGCATGGTGCAGCAGTGATATTCTAGTTTCAGCCGGTTCAGTGATGTGCTAGGCTAGCATGGTGCAGCAGTGATATTCTAGTTTCAGCTGCATGGTGCAGCAGTGATATTCTAGTTTCAGCTGGTTCCGTGATGTGCTAGGCTAGCATGGTGCAGCAGTGATATTCTAGTTTCAGCTGGTTCAGTGATGTGCTAGGCTAGCATGGTGCAGCAGTGATATTCTAGTTTCAGCTGCATGGTGCAGCAGTGATATTCTAGTTTCAGCTGCATGGTGCAGCAGTGAACTGGTTTGAATGTGCGGCAAAGCATCGCGAAGATCAAGCAAGTGCCAAAGGCAGTTTCCAAGGGTCCTTTGGATTCATCTGTCTTGAACTGGTTTTAATCATGACTCGAAGTAGTTTGACCGCAAGAACATAGGGATCCTGGCTGCTCTGGCTCTCAGGGTGCTCTGAAGCTCAATCCAGGCGCTCAGGGAAAAGATAGGTCCTTGTTCCCATGCTCCTAAACACAGTGGAGGCTGGGAAACACCTGCAGGAGTCCTCCATCTTCACTGAGGTCCTGGGTACCGGTGTAACTGGCAGAGAGGCAGGTGTTGCTCTAGCAGCAGGTCACCCCCAATGTGCCCTGGTTAGGGGGCCAAGTTTGCCTCTGCCTTGGAAACTAAATCGTCACCTCACTGGCAGAGGTCTTTGGAAAGTCAACATCCCAAAAAGAGGTCTGTGGTAGTCTGTGTCAGGAAACATCAGAGACAAACTAGATAAGGTAGGAGCTTCTTTATTTCCTTTCATAACATCCATGCCTTCCGCTGCAGTGGGATAACTCACTCCAACCCTGCTCTCATTCCACATTCCAGGCTGCAAGTTCTATGTCAACCCATTACACACACCCCACCTAC
The DNA here is from genome assembly GCF_040938575.1 of Ambystoma mexicanum. Classification (NCBI taxonomy): domain Eukaryota; kingdom Metazoa; phylum Chordata; class Amphibia; order Caudata; family Ambystomatidae; genus Ambystoma; species Ambystoma mexicanum. The sequence goes on along the minus strand of NC_090929.1, from coordinate 89,507,869 downwards.
ACAATGATTTATTAATAACCTAACCACAGGGAATGAACAACAGCATTGGATAAAACAACCTTTATGACGAATGACTGCTACAGAATGCTTAAATTAATAACTCAACATGTGTGTGTGTGTGATATTAAACCATATACAACTGAACTGAAAGTTTTATGTGAGAAAGACAATCTGTCAGTACATGAAGCACCTACGTGATGTTCCTGCTCTAGTTACAGAATGTTAATGAGACATGCTATAATCCCTTGTCCACCCAGGTCCTTTTCTGACTCTCTTGTTACAACTTATTGAAATGTCCTGCAGTTCGCTCCTGCCACTTCTTTCACTCACTACCTCCTTCAGCAAACTGCCACTACCTTCTTGGTCCCACATCCAACTGCCCCCTTCATTGGCCTGAGCTTCCTTCTTATTTCCCGTACCCGTTACTGAGCATTTGGCAACTCTATTTACATTGCAGATGGATCCAGCTCCTACCCTCACAGCATTTGACCACATCTCTCTTGCTTGAATAGGATCCACACATGTAGACAATCCCTTACCAGTGGTCACACCTTTCTTTATTGTTATCCATTCATCAGGCACACTACTCCCCATGTATTTTGAAGCCTTGGCATCTTAATTCATCTTGCATTTACTCTGTGCAGCTCTAATACACTTTTCCACCTCCTCACTTCCTGCCTCATTCCTCCTTGTTCTCACATTCACCCCTCCAGAATTTGATTTAGAATTCAGTTCTCTCCATTTCATTAATAGCAGAGGGAAAATCTCTGTCAGAGCATTTGGTAGTTGTTGATATGGCTCTAGATGCATGAAGTATGATTATTTTGGTTCCGTCAACAACATGTGACATGACAACTCCCAGACCTTTCCCATTGACATCAACTGTTAACTTTATTGGTCTCCCTATGACACATCCTCCTAAACAAGGGTCTTCACAAATCCTTTCTTTAATTTGATTCAGTGCAAACTCACATTCTTTGCCCCACTCAAACTAGCTGCCATTTTTTCAATAATGACCTAAATGGTTGTGTTAATTCCTCAAAATTTTTATAAAACTCTACAAAACCTAGGAATTACCTCACTTCATCCTTATTTCTTGGAATATGTGCCTTCCCGAATGCATCTATTGAATCACGTTTGGGTCTGTACCCTCCTCCAATTAACACATGTTCCAAATAGACCTCTTCCGTTTCTCTAAATTTACACTTTGATATTTCAATTGTCAATCCTTTTGCTTTCAATCTCTCTAAAATGCCCATTTCTCTAAAATGGGGCACTTTCAGCAGAATTACTGCGGCAGTAATTCTGCTGCGGTAATTGTGCCAGAAATGGGAGAAAAGTTATTGAATTTGCCTCAAGCTCAGAGCTGGAGGTGAATCCTCCAACTTACTGCCCAACTGATAGTTGGGTGGTGCGGTAATGCAGTGTTAATGCTATTACCACCACATTGTTACTGCTCTGCCCAATTCATGATGAGGCTCCTATTCTCTTTGCATCATATTGTCATGACTCTCTCATCTTCTTCTTGTACTCGCACAACCTTCTTTGTGTTCCTGCACACAACTGCAAAGTGCCCTTTCATGCCACAATTTGCACATTTGAGATTTAGTGCTGAGACAAAACTTTGAATTAGCATAATGTCCACTTCTTCCACAACAAAAACATCTATTTCTTTCTCCATCCTTCTGATGCCAACTCTTCTTGACACTTTGCTCTCTATTTCCATCGTTTGGGGCACGAATTCTTACTCTCCTTATTTTCTTTTCTTTTTCCTTCACATTACCTTTCTGTTCTCTTTTTCACTACATTAACTTGTGTATTATTTGCAACTTCACCTTCTTTCTCAGGCTTCGCTTGCAGGGCCTCCCTCTTCTTTTCTTTGAGTATGATTGTGTGTGCTCAATGTGTTTCGCTGTTGCAATAGTCTCTGCTTAAGTGGGATCTTCACACATGCACAACCTCCCCTGTATCATTGTGTTATTTGTGTGTATTATTATCTGATCCCTGATCATTTCTTCCATTCGTATCCCCATTGCACACTTGTAGGAGATGTATTCTTCTGTAGATTCATCCACCCTTTGAACTCTAGAATAAAATTGGAATCTTTTTGTAGCCACATTCATTTCAGGTGCATAGTGCAGATCTAATTGTCTCAAGGCTTTTTCATACATTTCTATATCTCCTGCTTCAGTATCAGGCAAAGGGGCCAATTTCCTGTATCTACGTTGTCCTTCTTGTCCAATTGCATGTAAGAGTAACCATCTCTTTTTTTCTGAGGTTAACCTTTCATGTTCTACTGTTTTCATGTAATTTCCCCAAAACTCCATTCTGTCCATGAAATTTTCGATTCTCCGCCAGTGAATGTAATGGCCTCCATTTAATTTTTGTATCTGTATTTATTAATGTGTATTACTTCATTTAAATCAATATGTATTTACATCAACTCCACTACTCCGTTGTGCTGTCCCCTTTTTTCTTAAATTTAAATCATTACAATGTTCCTCTCTTTCGCGCAACCACTCCATATGCGATTGTTAGAGCATTGCCATGGCTCCAACCTGCTGCATTATTCCTTCTGTCTCAGTCCTTTCTCTTTTTCTGCTGAGGTCATTGCACGTAGTATGTTGCTTTCCTCTAACTTCACGTGCATCCTCTTGCGCTTTTCAGTTGAGCACGGAACTCCCTTGCGCTTCGTTCCATCTTTGCTTCACGTTTATCTTCTCACTGCACAATCTTCTTCTAAATTAACTTAAATCATATTTCCTTACTGTGCGCTGTCGCCAACTACCATAGCATCGGTACCTTCCACTGCAGTGGGATAACTCCCTCACTGCTGCTGTCCTTTCCAAGAGCCTCTTTATTTCTTTTCATAACATTGATACTTTCCACTGCAGCAGGATAACTCATTCAGTGCTGCCGTCCTTTCCAACCATCCTCACATTACACATTTCACCCCCACATTCCAAACTCCAAGTTCTATGTCAACCCATTACAAGGTCCATGTGAATTCTTCCTTCTGCCTGAATGGTCCAAAAGTGAATCAAAGAAAGAGTGTGCGACCCCCTCTTTTATAGGCAAAGGTCCAAGCGAACATCCTTTAAGGGGTCCAATCCCTGTCCTTGGTACCAGCGGTCTTTGCCTTCTGACATCAAACCCAAAGTGCTTTCTGCTCGAGGAAGCGGAGGGGACAGTAAGGAAAGGGAGGTATAGAGAGAAGCAAGATGTTTGACCCCCCTCCTACTATGATGCATCAAAGGCCCTTTGGTGTGCAACACCCTGGCATGAGGCTAGTCTTTTTGGAAAGGCTGTGTCCTTTGGTTCCTGTTTCTCAGGACAGCTCCTGCTGGGAGCCTGCCCTGTTGGAGAGAGGTGTTACTAGACCTCATAAAGGATCAAAGGAGAGGCACAATCTTTCAGTCTCTTGCCCTGCAGGCTGGCAGGGTGAGGCTGTCTGACTAGAATATACACCATCCTTCCACAGCTAACCTGGGCTCACAGTGCTGACACATGTAGGATATCAACCACATATGGCTTCTTATAGTTATGCAAATTACTATTTACCATACCCTAAACTCAGGTATGACTTTATGTTTAAATATTAAACTAACACCAGAATGGTAATGCCTCATGACTATGTGTTGTTGGAAGAGAGCTGCAGACTTGGCTGTCACAGCAGCTGTGAAAAGGGCACCTGTGACCTCTGAGCCTGCTGTGCGCCACTGGAGAGCAGACGTTGCAGCTCAGGGGACTGATGCAACAGGGCACAGGCTTTGGCATGGAGCTTATGAAAGGGGGATCTGATTAGCAGATCACGCACTCTGAGATGGAAAACAAAATCTCAGCCCCTTTTTTGCAGCACCACCGAACTCATAATGAGGCCCAGTAGCCCTCAGAAAAGGGGACTAATTGTGCACAGTCCTTTGTTGAACTGAACTTTAGATGATTACTCTCTTAATATGTGCACCATGGAACACGCACTGGTCCTGGCCACTGTGTGATCGTCTGTGATCTTTGAAATCCTACACACAGGAACACAACAGTGTTGTACTGGGACCGGCACCAACAAGAAAGCGGCCGACAAACGCAAATGTCAATTTATCACATTTTGTGACAGACTGAGTTCTTCCTAAGATTGCATTTTTAAGCATGTTTTTTGTAAATGGTGCATTTCAAAGCACATTTGGTCAGTAACATTGGTAAAAACAGCCAGCTGAACACTGTAGTATCTCATCCAACTGTCCCTTTCCTGCATGTTGGGCCCCAAGGAGCACCCCGGCCTGTGAGACACCCGATTAAAGATGAGGCAGTGTGCACCAGGCCGAGCAGTGTTGAGCAACAGGACCCCTCTTGCGTGCAGCCCGAGCATTTGTGCCCCAGCATCTCTGCATGGCCCGTGTCTGGCCGCCATTATTGCTGCCTCCCCGACAGGGACGTCATTTAGGGGTCACCAGAGGTCGCAAATGTGACCTCTGAGGTCTCCCTTGCGACCTCTGTGGTCTCCCCTGCGCCCTCTAAAAAGAAATAAAAATACTTCTTTTTTTTTGGAATGCAAGCTCCTGGGCTGTGGCCAGCACCACGTGGCTCTTTACTTCTGGAGTGGCTGGCTTTCTTGTTCAGGGCCCTTAAACAAATAAGAACAATTAGAAGAGGAGTACCACAAGTCTAACACTTTCAGCACTGACCCTAAATAAGAAAGAATAGGAATGCCAAATAATGTGTCTTTCTGGAATTCTATACAATAATTGCTAGACTCATTAAAGGTTTACTTCAGGCACACTTCAGGGGGTAAGTCACTGATTTAGTCGGTTCTTAAACGCCTCAACTCAGCCTTTCATCCTTATGAGGTCGATAAATGAGTACCAACACAGGTGGGTGATATTGGGTGTATATTTTTTTCTATTTAAAGCGCTTAAGCGTAAGTGCTATATAATAGCACATCATTATCATTTGGTCATGGACGTCTGCTTGCATTCACAGTAATTTGGTAATATGGGCCTATACACACTGATCTTAACGATACATAAGGCGATCCATTCTTGTATGAAATGTACATCACATTATAGTGATATCGTAAACATATTTTTCGTAGTGTACAATGCTATGTGATGCCACTTCCTGTTTTGTCAATGGGTGAAAGGTCGTGTTCCATCGCTTCCTGTGATATCACTTTGGGGTGGGGTCAAATAGCATCACTTCCTGTGATGTCATCAGGGTTCAAGGGTCATGTGGTGTCACTTCCGCTACCCTGGCATTTTGGTGAAATGACGTCCCTGCTCCCCGACTGTGAGCGCTTCCTTCCTCCGAGACAGAACTTGAACTGACACGTGTGTGATTAAGAGTGATCTTAAACGAGTGAGGCAATCAGTGATCTGAGAAAACATCTCTGGGGTGATCCCTGGCTTTACACCCGTGTGTTATGAATCAGATAATTAAATGCTTTTCATAATTACTAACAGATGTTTTAAAGCATGTAGTCCTAGTGTCATTAATGCATTGTTGTGAATGCAAATTAAAGTCGACCTCTTTATGTTTCAGAGTCAGATCACATTAATGGACGTGCCAGTGTTCAAAGCTATACAGCCAGAAGTAAGTGTATTCTTTCATAATTACTTATCCCGTGCACGTGCGTGCATAGAAAGAGTGCATGCAGAACATGTCTATATCACCATCTTTAAGTGTGAAGCAGTGTCTACTCACAAACACATTCATCCTGCTTGTTTTGAAGGGTTATCTCCAATGCTCAATGTGTAAGAAAATAAGTGCCAGGGCCCAAATATTTTTCTAGCACGCTTGTGACACTGCAGGCCGGCAGTTCTGCACCATTGCTGCCACCACCCACAGCTTCTCCCCACAGTGTAGACACATGTGGGGTTAAACTTCAGCTCGCACCTTCTCATTGGGGTTGATGGATGCTCTGACCATCATTACTTCATAATCAGTCTGAGTCTGAGACAGTGGGCCTCATTACGAGTCAGCCGGTCCGGAAAGAACGATGGTGGTAAATCTGCCACCACCGTTCTTTCCGGACCGGCTGATCTCGAGTTCTGCCGGCGGGAGGTGTCACTCCTGCCAGGTCTGACCTGGCGGGTTTAACACCACCCGCCTGCAGGCGGACATGGAAACACCGGCACCATTCCAACCTGGTGCCAGTGTTTCCACTTCCCCACTCCCATGGAGTCCTATTGGACTCCATGGGAATGGGGATTTACAGAATTCCGCCTCCAGAATTCCCGGGTCACCGGGTTCGTAATGCCCCGGTAATTTCGGGAATCACGGAGGCGGAATGGTAATACGAGTCCGGCGGTAACCTGCCGTTTTTTTCCCGCTTGGTTACCGCCGGACTCGTAATGAGGCCCAATAAGTGCTGGGGCTCAGAAATAAGTGCTGGGACCGAGCCCTGAAAAACCCCCAGAGACATTAAGTACTAGCTATCTCTCATTCTTACTGCAGAATGGTTCACATTGCATACACTGTCATCCTATTGCATGCCGATTTAATATGGATCTTTCACTTGGTAATGGGGTCGAAGAGTACCTAGTGAATACATAGAATAGGGCCTTTATTCAGAAACTATAAAGCAGCGAAACGATGGAGCTGTGCAACTTTGGTGCTGTGAACATCATCTGCAATGGCACTGCAGAAATACATTTAAACCAAAATGCATGACGGGGTCAGGCCATGTCAAAGATTGCGCATCTCAATGCATCTATTCCAAATAGGCCAAGGGGGGAATGTTTTTAATCTGTGCGCATTTCAATACACCTCCCATTTCTAAATTTGGGATGCATTGTATTGTATTGTATTGTTTATTTATATAGCGCCTATACACAGGAAAGTGTTTCAAGCGCTTCAACGTGCATTGAAATGTGCAGAGCCCACTTACTTGCGAAAATGTGCAATGGGAGTGGGAAAGGGGCACCAGGATGTTCAAATGCCCTTTCAGAATACAGTAGAGTATTCCTTTGGCACAAGTGATGAGATGCACTTGCACCAAAGGCAACATTGCCAATCTGTCCTATTATGCTTGTGGTTGCTGCGCTCAGCTAGTTTAAGTAGATCCTTGCAATTGCTCTCTGTGTCTGGGTTCTTGAAAAGGCAGGCCTCAGGGCCTTACTGGACGCCAACTAGTTTTCTGGTTCACCTGGGCAATCGGGGAGAGCGTTGGAAAGGTTCCCCTGAAGGAGAGGGGTCTGCAACATTTGCTAGCTGACTGAAGACCCTTAGGCAGGAGGGTATTGGTAGAATGGAGCACGAGGGTGGGGTGCAGCTATATACGTGGGACGTTCATGTTGCATTCAGCTTATACATTGCTTGGGTTAATATTCTTCATGGCTTAATGGACGAAATCGATATTCTACGTGTATAAATGCATATTTGACCTTGTGTCTGTGTCTTCATGGTGAGTGCAAATTTGCTTTGTGTCTATTGCATGCACCTGTGTTATTTCACTGTAAGCGTGTTTATTCTCGCCATCTTTAGTTACGTGAGGTCAATTTCCTGCTGTACCTGCCTGGGATAAGGGCGGGACGGTCGCCTTAGTGAGTAACGTGTCCCACCTGTGCGATAATGGTGTGGGGATGGGCCGTAGCTATGAATAACGTATTCATCTGCCTGTCGACAAGTTGCATCCTTCACCATCCTCCTCCAATCACCTGTCCAATCAGTGCTACTACTAACCAGAGGTGTTGCTAGGGGGCGGTTTCAGGGGGCTATAGCCCCGGGTCTTTTGGTTGTAGCCCCGGATCGAATCTCAGTGTCTACAACCAAAAGGCTATAGCTATCCCCGAATCCTGACAATTCCGACATTAGTGTAGCCCTGGATCTTTTCCAGACCTAGCAACACCCCTGCTACTAACATTAAGAAACATTCTCTTTCCTGCCACGTTCCATTAGTAGAGTGACCGACCCACGCAAGTCCGCTTAAGCATCTTTACAGAGTCAACGTAAAATGCTTGTTGATGATTTGGGTTTTAGTGGTGTGAGTTATTTGCCTGTGAGGGCCTTCAAAATGGAAGAGGAGAGACTATCATATTTGTAGCTGGTGGGTGGAAGGTTGCAAGAGTGTTGGTCAGGTCGCCTGGAGTAAGTCTTTTGAATTTGGTCCATCTCTTTATGCTGCAAGCTGGTATGGGTGGGATGTCGGTGGTGAGTCTGGAGCCGTCAATATGGCTTTCACACCACGACGGGCGGGGGGGCGGACATTGCCAGTAATGGCCCGACAGCCCAAGCCATGGTAGGCCTGTACGTACGAAGATGGCGCCTCGGATCAGGCTGTGGGCCAGTTCGTGAAAGCCATTCACACACCAGGCTTAATCCAGGGTGCAAATGTTCTTTTTTCACCCTCGGGAGATTGGCTGTTTGCATAGCCAATCTCTAGAGGGAAGGAAAGAACATGAAAAAAGATGGGCGCTGCCATAGGGAAAAGAGACGTAGCCTCTTTATAATTTCTATGGCGGCAGGGATCGGAGGAGCGTAGGGACCAAAGCTCAAACTCCATTCCGGAGGTAAGTTGGAAGAGGATGAGGTGCTGGGGAAGAGGTTCATTGGTTTTGGAGTTAGGGGCTGAGGTGGGGGGGCAGCACGCTTCAAGACTATAGAACCTCCTCCCCATCAGAATCACTCCCAAACGTCTACAACTCAGACAATACCTCAAGACCCATCTCTTCAAGGAGTCTCTCATCCTCAACACCTAGGCCTTCACATTGCTCCCCGTGCCACCTGGCTCACTAGACGCTGTATGCCCCTCTCCTCCCTGCCACCCTGTACAGCTGTACCCCTCTGTATCCTACCATCTGCTGTATATCTGTTCTGCTGTTAGCTCTGAAAAATGTTCTGTTATGCATCTGTATTGCTGTACCCCTCTGTAAAGCGCTCTGTCATAATAATAATAATTCAAATTTATATAGCGCTACAAACCCTCAGGCATCTGAGCGCTTCTTATAATTGCCCAAAGTGTGTGGTGCTCATTTATCAACCTCGGATGATGAAAGGCTGAGTTATGCCCTGCCGGGTTTCAAACCTGCGTCGGCAGTCTCTGCACGGATGTCAAAACGAGCGCTCTACTCGCTGTGCTATCTGACCGGTTATGCCTCTGTATTGGTGTATACCTCTGTAAAGCACTCCGTTATGCCTCTGTATTGTTGTACAGGTCTGTAAAGTGCTGCGTTATGTATCTGCATTGGTGTATACCTCTGTAAAGCGCTCCGTTATGTATCTGTTTGATTGGATACCTCTGTAAAGCGCTCCAGTGCTTCTCGAAGCTAGTGCTGTTGAACTTGTCTGTAGATTGCGGTATTGTAGGGCCCGCCAGGGAGGTCGATCTATCATTGCTGGCCAGATTGCCATGCTCTTGCTAGATGCTTTCATGATGGTTGTTGCGTCGTAGTTTGCTTTGGCTGTGCTGATGAGCGTCCTCTGTCTTGATCAGAGGGTTCTCAGGCTGATGAGGTGTTCTAGTTGGTGGGCTTTTCTCCAGAACCTTCCTTTTCTGTAGATGGTGTGCTTGCTGTCGATACCTTCCTGTGTGGAGCAAGGCGTCGAGGCTTTAGGTTTCGGGATCCTGAGTTTCAGTGGTGCACGAGTGTCGGCAGTCTCAGTTACGCTGCGGTTGACGCCACCGAGCACAAGATATTAAACTGTAGCGTGTTCAATTAAAGCAATCATTTTGGAGCAGAATTCCTACTTCTGAAGGAAGGACTCCCCGTCAGTTGATATCCCTCAACGCGGACATCGTCGTATTCATCTGCTAACTTATCTGGCACTTTTGCCAACAGTGAGGTAGTTGAATATTTTGGTGATTGTGTTTGCTTTTAATATGTTTTTAGTTTTATTAGACTAGTGTGTGTCTCCAAAGCTGCTTAAGAATTTGGATAAACTGGGGAAATCAAATAGGAAGCCGCGTATACGAGCCCGATGCAGAGCGGCCAATGCCAGAAAAATCTAGAATACACATTAAAGGAATTACTTGCTCTATTGTAACTGGCCTATGTTGGAAGGAATGACCTGTGTGGCTTATTATGCGTATGCAATGTGCTACTGCCTGTGAAGCCAAATTACACCTCACACTCTAATGCCTTCGGATTTCCCACATGTGTTAGATCTTTTTGGTGTGGCTTTTAGTTTTTAAAGTCCACTCCCTTTGTGGAAGTAACACACCAGTGTCTAATTTATGAGCCTTTCGGCCTCAGCATGGTTCTGGCTGACTTTAACAGTCTGATGCTCACATCGGAACCGCCCCTTTTGGACCTGCACAAAGTGTTGTGCCACCCACGTGTAATTCACTTGCTGCTTCCAGCATTTCAGCTGGAGCCCGCTGCCTCCGGTGCCTCCATATTGAAGTAGCCCAATAGGACGGGTGTTGGGGTATGGGGCTGAGTAAGGTGACGTGGGGTAGGGTCTTCAACTATTGGCTCAGCAGATTCTTTGAACCAGCACTCCCTCCAGCTCAAGCCAGCATAGCCAATGCTGAGAGATGACTGAAGCCATAGTCCAAAATATCTGGATAGTCCGCGGTTGCAGACAACCAAGGATGGGGTGGAATCGAACAAACTCCAGACTGCAATTTCGGCTGGCTAAAAGTTAGTTCATTTTTTTTATAGCAATACAAGAAAGCCACCTGACAGGAAGGAGCCTGGCTTCCCTTCCCACGCCTTCCAGGGCTCGTGCCTGGTAGCAGGCGGTCTTTCTTTTCTTCCTAGCACGCACAGAGTGACCGGGAGTCTTTCTTCACTGCCTAGCAGTGGGAGGGACCGGGCACTCTGAGCTCTTAGGCAGAGATGCTCCGTCTACTCGTAGGACATCAGGTATGGCTGGGAGACCAGTCGGGTTTGTTGTTTTTGTTTGGCCATGCACATATTCTGGTGGCCCATTACTGCTGCACTTTTTATTCTTTTCCTTTCATTGCTCGATGAGCGAGGTTGGCGGGGGCGACTGGACCCCTGTTCAGCAATAAAGCTAATGCCATTATTATTTAGTTTTTCATTATTTCTTTTAACTATTAGTGCTACTCTCCTTGTAGCTGGCTTGCCAGCAGGAAGTGGCCTGTATTCCCTTCCCACACCTTCCAGGACTCATGCCTGTAAGCTCGCAGTCTTTCTTTCCTTGCCAGAATGCACAGAGTGACCGGGAGTCTTTCTTCACTGCCTAGCGGTGGGAGGGACTCCGTCTACTGTGATATGTGCTTACTTCCAGGGGTGCGCTAGAAGTGCAGCGGACAGGCGCAGCGGGAACAGGCCTTGCGCGCCGAAGTCGCGCTGACGTCAAGCCCGTCTGTGCCCCTCCGGGCCACAGGTGGCTGCAACGGAAGGAATGATCTTGTTAGTTATACACTTCAGCTCTTAGTGGGTTTAGCCCCCACGGATACATTTCCCAAAGTATTTGGAAAAATTGTAAAAACGCTGCCCAATTACCTAGATGTTAATCACATAGGGAAATTTGCTTTAAATGCCTACCTATTAAAGCCACGCTCTTTAGTAGCTAACACTACTTTTATCTATGAGACCCCCCGGATATACTATGCCTTACCGAAACATGGCTAACTGAGAGCTCTGCGCCTCCTTTCTCGGAGCGATGGCTATAAGATTCTCCATCTTGACCAAGTCGCCCCTCACTCTGGGGGGCATCCTTGGAAGCATCTTTAAATCCAATTTAATATATTCTGTGATTCCATTATCACACAATTTGGGTATGGAAGAGCTTCTTGTAAGTTTGGCAGTGGATGCCTCCTACTCCATACACTTTCTGATTGTATAACGGCCTCCGGGCCCTCCGGGCCCCTACTCCACATTCCTGACCCCATTTCTAGACTGGCCTATCTTAAGGTTAGGGTCGCCAATCTAATGATGTTGGGAGATTGTAACATTAGATATAACGCCCCACTCACTTCTACACTGGCGCAGTTCTTTGAGTCCATCACTGACCTTGGTCTCCATCAATTTGTATCTCAAGTTACCCATGACTTGGGCGGCCTTCTTGATCTCATCTTTTCTGGAGAATCCACCATTACTGTGGCTTCCTGATCTGGTGGCCCCTCTTAAAACGACCCGGCAGGTGACATATCCATCGGCACCTTGGTACACGAATGAGCTCAAAGCAGTGCACCTGAAAGCAAGGCAAACAGAGCGCAAGTGGCACCTGTTTTATGACCATGAAGCAAAACTGCTCTATTGTCAACTCACTTGCGAATATCATGCACTTACCCGTGCCGCAAAACAGTCCTATTTCACGTCTAAAGTGGAACCTGCACTTAACTAATCCAAAGTTCTATTCTCGGTGGTTAAGTCCTTCTCTTCCTACGCTCGCTTTATTCCTACCGCAGCACCCACTCAACAACTCTGCGACTCACTTTCCTCAAGTTCTTTCTCACTAAGATTACGGATATCCGTAATTTTACTGGGTCTTCTGCCCCAACTCTGGCTGACATTACTGCAGTTGATGGTTCCACTTCTGACTCTTCAGCATGGTCTCATTTTCCTGAGTTCTCCATGGAAGATGTCTCTAGGGCAGCTAGCCTACTGAAGCGAGCAGCCCACTCTGATCCGGTTCCTTTGAAGGTACTTAAAGATATTATGCCCTCTGTCATTCCCTGGGTTACCACAGCAGTTAATCTTTCTTGTCAATCTGGCATCATTCCTGACAATCCTAAGTAGGCAATGGTTATCCCCCTACTCAGAAAACAGTCACTGGATGCTTCTGTTCTTGCTGTCGTCCCCTGTTCTCGCTATCGTCCCATCTCACTCCTCCCATTTCTTATCGAACTGTTGGAATCTTTTGTCTCCCCAATACTGTCTCATTTTCTTGAGCTCTCTCTTCTCCTTGACTCCTTTCAGTCAGGCTTCTGACCGGGACGTGGAAGAGAGAGTGTCCTGGTGTTAGTTGTTGACGAGCTTACAATGCTGGTCGACCGGGTGGAGTGGTTGCCCTGATATTGTTTGACTTTTTAGCGGCCTTCGACACTGTCGACCACTCTATCCTTGTGTCCTGCCTCGTGGCCGCAGGCCTCTGTGGGCCAGTCCTGGTGTGGTTCTCATTGTTTCTGTTTGATAGGGGCCAATTCTTTCTCTCGCTCCATTCTACTCTTCTTCCTCTTCTCTTTCCTGTGGAGTCCCTCAGGGCTCTGCCTTGTCCCTTATACTATTCAACATCTATGTTCAGCCATTGATTCATCTCATCCGCTCCCACGGTTTTCGGTGCTACGTGTATGCCGATGACACCCAGATTTTGGTCTATTTAGATCTTGACCAGTCTGAGGTGTCCTCCTGGCTATGGGAGTGCCTACTGGCCATGAGGGGCTGGATGAACAGCAATTGGCTGAAACTTAACAGGGACAAGACTGAGATTCTGGAGGTGTGTTCTTCCCCTGACTCTGATTCTTGGTCTTCCTCTTTTTGGCCCATTGCTTTTGGTGTCTTTCCTACCCCAGTGATGGTGGTTAAGAATCTGGGGGTTTACCTCTCTGCCTCACTCTATATTTCTGCTCAGGTGAATGATGTATGCAAAACCGGGCACTTCTTACTATGTGTACTCCGTGGAGTACTATCGTATCTACCTAGCCCTCTTCGTACTCAGGTTGTTGCCGCTATTGTTATTAGTCAAACTGACTATTGCAATGCCCTGTTTCTGGATCAGTCTCTTGGCCTAATTCATCGGCTACAGCGCCTTCAGAATCTGGCAGCTAGGGTAGCCACCTCTACCCCATAGGCGTCGCACATCAGTCCTGTGCTCTGTTCCCTTCACTGGCTGCCATTAGCAAAAAGGATCAAATTTAAGTCTCTGTGCCTGGTGTACACAGCATTCTACCACCAGGGTGCAGAATACCTTCAGGATATGTTTCAGTTCTATGTGCCTGGTCGGGCCCTTCGTTCCACAACCGCACATTTGGTGACTATCTCCAAATTCTGCCGTTTAAGAACTGGGGGTTGTGCCTTCTCAGTCTCGGTGGCTAAATTATGGAATAACCTACTCGTTGCTCTTAGGCAGGTTGAGAACCACTTACATTTTCGCCATCTTTTAAAAACTTGAATGTTTTATGTTCTTGCTAGCCTTCTGCCGGCTGTGTCCCCCGCGACATGATGCCCTTGGGTCTCCGTGCGCATTACAAATTCTGATAACATAACATAACAGAGTATCCCCATCAGTGAAAGCGAACCCCTGATGGAGTAAAACTGCATTTTCATGTAGACACGCACACACAGGGAATCGTTAATTATGCCACCTTGGTCACGTGGCCCCTCGCTTGCCTTCATATCCACTCTCAACATAGCCACGTAATATATGCCATCTTTTCTTCATCTCCACAGTGTCTTAGGAACCCTGCCGCTTTTCTGGTGGCATTTCTGTTACACTGCCCCCTGCTGGCAAATGTGTAAATGCCTGAAGCAGGTGGTGCATTGCATTGTGCAGTATCTCTGTGTATCATTGCACGTTAGCGCCCCCCTGGCTGCACCCTGGGCATGTATCGTTCCCTTTAGACAACCACAGGTGTTACTCTTGGCAGTGCCATGCCCAGGGAGTGGCCTAAGGTGGCACATGCTGTCCCTGGAATCTGATTGGCCACCCCATTATCCTAAACTACAATCATGATGTGTGTGTACGCTCATACATCATGCCACACCTGCATAAGTCAGTGCCCCCACTTCAGCCACCCCGCTCAAAAGAGTCTGGGCACGCCAATGACCCTTGGGCACACTTTGCCTTAGAACTGGCACAGACAGGCCTGGCCCTGCCTCTAGTACTTTACCCTCATTTAACTAGAGTCCTAAATGTAGAACAGCCAATGGCTGGCCTCAAGGGAGGCCTATAGGTGCCTTGCTAATGATTGTGTCCTTGAGAGTCTATAATTACTATTTCTAGCTTTAAAAGTACAACATCGAACCCAAAAAATACCTAATTTCCAAGTGTGGAACAGCTGCATGAAAGAGGTTTCCTAGAAAAAAAGAATCTTCCATGTTATGTTACGTTCTCTTAAAGTGCCTACATTGTACCCATGCATGGCTTTGTGGCACTTTATTGAGTTGAATCTTGAAGGTAGCCTCATACTGACTTGGGAGAGAAGAAGCTCTTAATGAAGCCCCAACGCAGGAGGATGGTGTGCCTGAGAAATATAGCGGCTGTTTCTGAGAATGCAGCATGGCAGCGCTATATCTGTAGTACCTGAGCACTGACAAAATAAGTTTGGTAGAAGGCTCAAAAGTAGGCCTAGATATGTTGAGAGGATGCCTGGGAAAGAAAAGCAGGGGCCCTTGCTGTTGACTTCTCGATGAACAGGCCGTGAGCCCTACACCCAATGTATGTTCCCTCCAGGTGGGCGTCTGGCTCTGCTAACGCAGGGAAGATGAAGGTTTCGGTTTCTCACCCGGAGCCCAGGCAGACCACGGAATTCTGTAATCCTCAAAGCCCCTCAGTTGGATACTGTGGAAGGTCCAAAAATAGACCACGATTGGACACACCTAGGTGCTGTGAAACTACTTCCGTGGTGATTTGACTCAGTATAAAAGCAGAGTCGCCTCGTCTAATAGCAGGTGAGGCCAAGCGGTCTGAGGCAACTGAGGTCCTCCCAGCCTACAAGACATAGGGCCAAGCTTTCCTGGGCACTTTAGAGGGCAATCAGTGGGTGTTTAGAACAAAGCGGAACTGTATGCATTCTTTCTGTGTAAGATGTTTCCATGTGTTGTGTTATTAGGATGTGTACCGTGCACCACTGCCATTTGCATGGCTTCCAGGCGCTCTGGCAGATAGGGAAGGGAGTGAGTGCTTTTTGTTGCTGGTTGGGAGGACAGGGGGCGGTAAGATTAGCACAGAGCACTTTGACTTTCTCTCATGGGTGATTAGATTGATTATATTTGATTGTTAATCTTTTGCATAATATTCTGCACTTAATCTACATTCTTTTTTTAGATGTATTGTTTTCAATTGTAAAATTACCATGCAATATTTTTTTTTACTTACTGTCATTTATTATTGAAGCTTGTAAGACAAAATGTCGACTGGAAGTATGTTTATTCGACTTCAGGAAACTACCAGGAGTTTTGGTTATTATTTTATTGGATTTTCAAGTAAACAATACATTACATAATAGAGAGGCAATAGGTTTGTGAGACTGTTACAGTAAGTACAAAGTCTCTCACTGAATAAAAGTTGACCAAGTGCTTATAGTATATCTTTTCCTGCGAGACCAAGCTTTGCAATCAGCGAAAAATAACCATAGCACATATAGTCGAATTACATACAAATTCTGCATGTATTAAATATCTCACCCTCAATAAATTCAATACTGGAGACAGATTTCGCCATCTTGGATCAACATAAAAGTGGCAGAAAAACAAGAAATGAGTTTGCTCGGCCCCTCACAGCGTGGGAACGCGCGAAACGAGCTCTATTTGCATAGTTTCAGAAAAGCAGCCAATAGGAGGATATCTAGCCTCAATTAAACAAATCATGTGCATGCAGAGGGAGGTTTAATGAACCTAGGTAATGACCCTGCCATGATTTGCGCCTCCCCTGATGCTCCTGTACTTAACACTCACAGGGGGTACCCCTCGTTTCAGGGCATTTAAAAGCAAATCCAGTTTGTGAATTTGAGATGGACTTTTACATGCCCCCTTATTTGCCCAAATGCACAACAGGGAGAAAAGGGTACCTGAAGGTGCGTATCCAAGATGCTAAATCAGCTAAATGCAATACATTAGCTACACTCCAAAAATCAGCTAAATTCAATACAGTGGCTACACTCAATGATTCAACTAAATTCAATACAGTGCCTACACTCAAAATCAGTTAAATTCAATACAGTGGCTACATTCAAAATTCAATACAGTGGCTACACTCAATAATTCAACTAAATTCAATACAGTGGCTACACTCCTAAATCAGCTACATTCAATACAGTGGCTACACTCAATAATTCAACTAAATTCAATACAGTGGCTACACTCCTAAATCAGCTACATTCAATACAGTGGCTACACTCAATAATTCAACTAAATTCAATACAGTGGCTACACTCCTAAATCAGCTACATTCAATACAGTGGCTACACTCAATAATTCAACTAAATTCAATACAGTGGCTACACTCCTAAATCAGCTACATTCAATACAGTGGCTACACTCAATAATTCAACTAAATTCAATACAGTGGCTACACTCAATAATTCAGCTAAATTCAATAGAGTGTCTACACTAAGATGCGCTCCTTCAGATGCCGTTTGTGAATTGGGCTGCCACTTTCTTTGGCAGAAGTGAGGAGATGCTCACTTGGACCAAAAATGTTTTGAGACTCTTGTTTCTTGCCGGTGTGCCACCTTCCTCCTGGAATACAGAGAATGTCTCATTTTTCTCAAGAAAACTTGCCAAACAGGTAACATACAGGTCAACATCACACAAAGTTACACAATCACACACTGACCTCCCTAAAAAAAAAAAGTTATCTTTTCACCCATGGTTTGATTGACCGTTGTAGTGTTAGACCATGATCCCACCTGGCTGGTGCCAGACAAATTGATTCCCCAGCATTCTGACTAGCCAGGGGCTCAGTACGAGCCTGCGGGAGACTGTGATGTTTGAAACCATGGAGCTATCAGGCATGAGGCCGGCACACAAACTTGTATTCATATAGACTGGAATCCAAATAGGTAGAAAGATGGAGAGCTGCTCAGCAAAGGGACACCACTCTCCAGGTTTACTGGGCGACGTAGACTGCAAGAGAATGATCACTATCCATCTGAAGAATTACAGCTTCTTCTCCTACACCTCTGAATCTGTACCAGCCTCTACAAGACTCTCAGGTTGATCTTCTGGACAAAAAAACCGAGGACCCCCTTCATTGCTCTTCTCTGAAGAAATACCTGCTCAGCCTCTAGAAGATCTCCTTAAGTGATATTCTGCAAAGATCCACTTGGACAGCTTCTGATAAGACCCTCCTGCTCATCCTCTAGGGGACCCCCTTGCTTGATCATCTGCTTGATCCCACTGCGCAACCTCAGAAGATCTGCTTGATGTATGCCTTGCAAAGATCCCCTACCTCAGCTTCTGTAAGATTCCCTTGGTTGATTTTCTATGACAATACCTTTGTCGAGATCCTGGAATATCCCGGTGTTTTGATTCTCTGTGAAGATTCCATGCTTCCTTTAGTTGATCCTCTAGCAAACGTGTAGCTACAGCCACGCATCCACAAGGCATATATTAAAAATAAAACATATATTCATCAAACAATTTGAAGCCACTGAATTAGAGCCTGTGGCAAAGTCGATTCGTCATTGGCAGATCATATCAGACACATCTCATTATTCTTCTATTGCATTAAGATGAAAATAGATCAATGAAGAGGAAGGGACATTGGGTGCTTTGTTTCAGCAAATCATTAAAATAATAATGAAATAGCCTAGCGATTACATAGAAACCTGTGTTGGTGTTATCACATTTCTGAGTGTGCAAAGGTGAAATAATTTGGCCAAAGACATGCAATATGGGTAATTAGTGGTTGACATTATAGCACAAGCTTTTCAGTTCCCCAGCTGGACATGCCAGCCACTGGATCACCTCTCATTCCATATTTCACCATTGGGCACACCTATAGGACTCTATGGGAACAGGGATTAAAGAAATTGCCGGCGCCTGACTTCCCAGTCGTCCGATTTGGAATAGCCCAGTGGCTCCGGGAAGTCAGGCGCCAGTAATTCATTACGGGTCTGGCAGCAACCCGCTGGTAGCACCGGCATGGTTACCACCGGACCTGTAATGAGGCCCATTGTGTTGGTTATAATAATAATAATAATTTAGCATTTATATAGCTACGAACCCTCGGGTATCTGAGCGCTGCTTATTATTACCCATGGTGTGTGCTACTCATTTATCGACCTTGGAAGGATGAAAGGCTGAGTTTGGCCCTGCCGGGATTCGAACATGCATCAGCAGGTGCTGCAAGGATGTCAAAGCGAGCACTCCACTCACTGTGCTATCGGACCGGCATAAGACCTTGGGTATGTCCCTGCAGGAGGAATATGTTTTGAAAGGTTGGTGTATTGCGTACGATTGAGGGTGAGAGTTGAATGGTCAGAGTCACAGAAGTTATACGCGTTTCCCACAGGAGCTTTTTTTGTCTAGATTTCTATCCTGGGTGAAGAAGGCATTAGTCCGGACCTCACCTTTTTCAGGGTATTTGTGCCACAGGATAAATTCAGACGTATGAAGTCCTTAAACATATGTTCTTCAAGCGCTTTATAAAGAGTGAGTATGGTGCATTCTACGGTCCTTCAGTAACAAATGAATTTCTAAAAACGAATGGATGCCGGTGCCATAAGCATGAAGACCCTGCAACGAGAACCTTGGATCAGGCCCTCCAAAGAAATACCCTCACTATGATAGCATACATCCACCTACTCGCCTCCGATCAACCCTAAAGATTGCTATGGTCACTTTATACCTTCTCTAGCAGTTCCCTGCCCATCCATTTCCCTGTCAGAAAACATGTTCACAATGAAGGCCCTGTTCTACCACTAGGGTCATCATTTCTTCCACGTCTAAGCTCAGCTCTCACAGGACTCATTTGCTAAAATCCTTACTATATTTGAAGTGTATGGAGGCCGCCACCTCGATACACAGCTCCTTTCACACGCTTTTTAATAACTACATTGACAAGGATTGCTCCTGGCAAATGCTGAACCTTCACATGCTTTCCATTATGGCATTTTGACTCCCAGGCATATAAGTGTGTGCTCGGTAAGAGGTGTTGACTACCGTCATGCTCATCGGCAAAGCTGATGCAGAAGGTCACCAGAGTAAGCGTCATTTACAAGAACCTTTTGTGTCCTGTCACTTATGCAGTTTGTAACCCATGCCACTGCTCAGGGGCAGTGGGACACAAACCCAGGCTTGCACGCTTGCCTAGGAGTCTTCCTTGTCTGCTTTGATAAGACTTTCATAGATCAGACTTGACTAGAAACATCATCAGGGGTGAACAGGAGAAAGGAGGAGGAGAGACGGCTTCAGATGAGCCAGGAGTGGTAGAGGAGGAAGAAGAGAAGGTAGAGGAAGGAAGGAAGGGTGGATAGGATGTTCCGAGTTTAGTTCAGTTTAGTTCTTTGTCTTCTTTATTCATTTCTCCAACCTCCCTTTGGTCTGACCCTCCTCTCTCTTCCACGTTCCTCCACTCTCTTCTCTTCCACCTCCTCTATATTCTCCTTAATCTCTTCACCTGCTTTCCCCTCTATCCGTTTCGGTGTTCTTCTCCACCTCCATTCTTCATTTTCTCCCTCTCGCCTCCTTGGTGTTCTTCTCAACCTCTTCTCTCCACATTATCCTTCTAGTCTCCTTTGTGCTCTTCTTAATGTCCTCTGTCCATCATTTTCTTCCAATCTTGTCTCTGTTCTTCTCCTACTCTCTCCCCCAATCTTCTCAGCGTTCTTAACATCCTCTTCCCTCCTTCCAATCGCCTCTGTGTACTTCTGTATGCATTTAGTGTATCTGTAATGCGATTGGTGCAGCAGTTTTCCCTCATTTGGTTCAACTGGAGGTAATGGAACTCTGCTGCCATGAGCGTGCCACAAAGCATGCCTATTTCAGGCTTGACTGCCATCTTGAATATCATGTGCAGTGTTTGGGTGCCACTGAAGTGAATGCCAATGCACACTATTGGATAACATGACAGGGGTTGTTGACACTCTACATACCCTGCTTCCAGCAGGCAGACACTGCAGTTCTTGGTGATACTTTTGCCTGAATTTGGGCCACCACAGCAGGGGATGTCACAATATAAAGAAGCATTTGTGTACTTGCTCTCTTTTTCATTTTGGAGACTCCTTAAATGGTTAGAGACGTGATTGGGTGGATTATAATTGCATCCCACTGCCTCATTCCTGGGGTGGTCCAGGGGGTCCCCTGTGTACCTCCTCCGGGCCCAGCTACAGATGGCTAGTGGTGGCACCCAGCCTTCGTGACCCCCGCACTCATCACCCTTAGGCACATACAGTGGACTTTACACGGTACATAATAAAATGGCTAACAGGAGTCCATACACTTCATTTTTCCGAGACATGTGGCTTAAATCTATTAACCACTTAAAGATGGCTGACATTGTCTTCCAGACCGTAAGGACACAGCATTAGGAAGTACTGTAGCGTCTGAAACCACTGAAATTTAAAGGGGTGTGCAGATAACTCTCTGTGTTATGCCTTATGCCAATAGGCTTCCTGAAATGGCTCCATCAGAACAGCTAGGTATTTCTCATAAATAAACTGCTGCCATTGACCCCCGACAACTCCTGAACGACAAATGGCTGTGGCTGTTGTTTTAAGCTTTGCTAAAATGGCGGCAATGGCCCTCATTTCAAGTTTCCCGGTATCCCACCTGTAATACCGGTGGGATACCCGGAAACTGCCCTACCGTTACTGGCGTCTGATATCCTGGTATTACCGGGATATCCCAGGTGCCAGCAATGGCAGGAAATCCCAATCCCATCATGGAGGGGATTGCCTGAATTGCCGGCCTGATTTACCTCCAGCTTTCAGCTTTTAGCTGGAGGTAAATCATTTACCACCACCAGTAAATTTGTGTTTTGCTGGTGAAGGAAAAGTGCTGGTGCTGTAATTACCGGATGTTTTACTAGCATTTTTCTCACACTGAGAACATTTTAATGACTCCTAATGTAGTATAAATAAGAAGTCATCTGGCCCTGGGTAACGGCACAAGTCTCATGGTTCGTGGTTAATCAGAAACCACGAGAGCTGATGTGTAATGGCGCTAATTATGGAGAATGTGTCATTACATGTTTAATTCATTTGCGGGGATGCCGTCATGTCTAAACATTAACAGACATTCTAATTTGTCATTTGACAAGCAATGCCAAACAAATGTGTTAGGATGAATCTTCTTAGTGTTTAAATTGTGCCATTTCATTTTATGATATGTTCAACAAAGAAAAGAGTGGCATTGTGATGTCATGTTGTTCTTATTGGAATGTTATGTTTCACTGTATGTTCTGTGTTTGGTCAGTTGGAGCCTGCCTCTTGCAGGGGTACCTGCTGTCCTAGTATCATACCTAATAAAAGCCAGTGTGATACTCCCTGTCATCGTGTGGATCCCTACTTAACATTGGCGACGAGGATACACTTCACGTGGAACCCGCTGATCTCCGGTCCTTCCCAGAGAATCTCCTCCTCCGACGGTGACAGCAGGTGAGAGGCGGGCAGGAGGCGGAGTGAGGGCCCACAATCAGTAGTGACGGAGCACTGACCGCTACTGTGGGGGGGTCGCAAGTAAGCCCTGAAGGAAGGAGAAGCATTGCCGAGCCCAGCGCAAACTGCTCTCAGTTTCATTACAGCGCTTGGGCAGCGGCTGCCGTGAGCCTAACGCTAGCGCCTCAACGGGCTCTCATTACGCCGCAGGAGCAGTGAGAAGAAGAAGCACCGCCGGGCCCAGCACGAACTGCTGTCAGCTTCATTCAGTGCTGAGGCAGCGGCTGCTGTGGGCCCAACGCGAGCGGCAGCGGGCTTTGAGAAGGGCCGGAGCAGCAAACGCTACCGTAAAGCCCTGCGCGAGCCCTGCAAGCAGCAGGGGCGTCGCGCAGAACGAAGCGTGACCCAGCTGTGATCTCGACGATGAGATTACGTTCACAGCCGTGGAGCTCCAAGCGAGCCCCTTGAGAGCGAGGAGCATCGCACAGATCAAAAGCTAGCCGCAGCCAGCTGGGGAACATAAACTGTGCAGTGTTTACCGTTGTTGAAAGAAAAACAAAAGAGTGGCCATTTGGAACAACTGGCAGCGAGCGCCGACGCTCACGGAGAGTTTCAGCCATGTCACTCAAACATGTTAAGGTTGCAGAAGCCAGAGTATTTCAATGGTAACAGTGTTGTCCAGCAAGATAGTTGCAAGCAGTGATCAGCAGGATATTTAGAGAATATTGCAAACATTGCTTGCAAGTTTATGCAACAGTCTGTTTGAATTGTGAATCGTTCTACAACCATGGCTGCCTCCATCCCACCTCCTTTACCCTTTCTGAGTGAACCAGGCCGACCTTCAATTACATGGGACAGGTGGAAGGACATGTTTGAGAACTACCTGGTAGCCATGGGAGGGGAAAGATTCCCATCTGCGCGAAAAAGGGCCTTACTACTACACAACCTTGGCCTAGAAGGACGCAGAATTTTTGATGGACTCGCCAGACACCATACCCCTGAGGCAGGGGACATGGATGAATATATGTTTGCTCTCAACCAGCTTCGGGACCACTTCGAACCGAAGAAGAATGTCAGCTTTGAAAGGCACAAATTCTTCCAACGAGCCCAGCAGAAGTCAGAGTCAGTGGAGTCCTACATCGCTTGTCTCAGATCCCTGAGTTACACCTGTGAATTTGAACATTTGGCTGATTCCCTTATTAGAGATCAGCTGGTTAGATGCACCAATAACGTGAGAGTACAGGAAAAACTTCTTGCAAAGGATATCGAATTGGATGAGGCCGTAGAATTGGCAAGAAGTATTGAACAGACTTCAGAGTATGTCAAGGAACTTAGGGTTGACAAATCCAATCCTTCTTCGTCCTCGGTTTGTGTCGTCAATCAAAAGAAGAAATTTGGCGTTCCCACTGTCAAGAGAGGAGGAGGTAATGCAAGAAATGCATGTCCTCGCTGCGGCAGTTCAAGACATGGGATGAACTACCCGACCTGCCCTGCAAAATATGCGGAATGTTTCAAGTGTAAAAATAAAGGGCATTTTGCCAATGTCTGCAGGGGTAACGCTGTAAATAGTATTGAGTTCAGCCCAGTGGACAATTACGAGGAAGGCATTGGAAAAGGGTACAATATTCATGAAGTATCCAGCGCTCAAGAACTCACACCAAGACACATATTCGAGATTTCGGAGATGTCTGGGATGACCAAAGGTCCTGTGGACAAGTTCCAAGTAGATGGAATAGAGCTCCTAATGAAAGTGGACACTTGTTCCCCTTGGACCATCATATCCCAAGAAACATTAATCAACAGTCTGGGAAGGAGTAGCAACATTGTACAAGCTACCAATGTTAGGGTGTGTGGATATGCAGAGTCGGATATAAATATCTTAGGTGAATTCCGTGCAGAAATTAAGTACAAGGAAAGAAGGTGCCAAGCCACAATCCTGGTGGCGGAAAAAGGAACCTCTCTGCTAGGCTGGGAGGAGCAGAGGAAGCTAGGTTTAAGAGTACAAGCCAGTGCACCGGACCCGGTCACCATTGCTGAGTTGGGGGACTCGTGGACCAGAGAATTTCCACAAGTGTTTTCTGAGAGTTTGGGAAGACTTAAAGATTTCGAACATCACATCAAGCTTAAGAGAAATGCTCAACCAGTAGTACACAAGGTACGACAGGTACCACTGAAGATGAGAGCACAACTAAAGGAGGAGCTAAAAAGCCTGGTTGACAAAGGGGTGATTGAACCTGTTGTAGCCACGGAATGGTTATCCCCAGTGGTTTTAGTTACCAAGGCCAATGGAAAGATGAGACTGTGTGTTGACCTACGTAGTCTCAATCAGAACATAGTGGTTGAGAGACACCCATTGCCTAATATTTCAGAAGTTTTGTCCACGCTAGGGGAACCCAAGTTATTTTCCATTATAGATCTCTCTGCCGCCTATCATCAGGTTCCGTTATCTAAGGAATGTCAACAAATGACTGCATTCATCACTCCTGAAGGTGTTTTCAAGTACAACCGGATGCCCTTTGGGTTAGCCTCGGCGGCATCTGTGTTTCAGAGAGTGATGGAAACGGTATTGAAAGGTCTTGAGAAAGTAACAGTTTTTCAAGACGACATTTTGATATTTGCAAATGATGGTTCTGAGCATGATAGAATACTCAGATCGGTTTTAGTGAGACTAAAAGAAGCGGGTCTGACTGTTCAAAGGGAAAAGTGCAAAATTGCTGTTACGGAAGTGGATTACTTGGGGCATAAAATTTCCTGTGAGGGTATTGCTCCCAGGAAGTCTTTAGTGGATAGTATTGTGAGTGCTCCTCAACCTCTTGACAAGGAACAACTACGCTCGTTCATGGGGTTGGCGGAGTACTACCACAAATTTGTGGATGGTTTTGCTACAATGTCATCTCCCCTAAGAGATTTATTAAAAAAAGGAACTAAATATGTGTGGTCGGAAGAATGTCAAAGTGCCTTTAGTAAGATTAAAGATAGCATTGTGAAGGCACCCTCGCTAGGAGGGTTTGTGTCTGGCCGACGAACTGTGCTTACTGTAGATGCGAGCACATTAGGTCTAGGTGCTGCTCTTTTTCAATATGATGGCAACATTAAACATGTCATAGCTTTTGCCTCCCGGCCTCTGAGGGGGGCGGAGAGCAATTATTCTGTGGTGGAGAGAGAGGCCCTAGCTGTATCATGGGCTGTTGCTCATTTTAAATTTTTTTATGGGGTCAGTCGTTTGTGGTTAAGACTGATCACAAGCCGTTAGTGCAGTTACTGGGCAGTGCGGAATGGGCCAAAGGCTCACCTAGAATTTCCCGCTGGATGGTTGACCTGTTGGCATATGACTTTAGAGTGGGATATATACCTGGGGGTGAAAATGTGATTGCTGATTGTCTGTCCAGACTTCCTGCACAGAACGAGAGTGTCAAGGATGTGAGTGCTGAAAGTGTGGTAGGTATTTGTGCATTAGTACACAATGCCATAAGCAAAGAGGAGTGGCAGTCAGCTGATGTCATTGATGAGGTCTTGGGGCAAGTAAAAGAGTGGACAAAAAGTGGTTGGCCCAGAAAAGATCTTATTGAAAAGAAATTTGATGTTTATTACTGTATTAAAGAGGAGTTGAACATGTCGGAAGATGGGTCTCAACTGAGGAAAGGAATTAAAATAGTACCCCCATATGAGATCAGGTCCAAATTAGTGGACATAGCCCACCAAGGTCATCTAGGTATGGGAGGTACCAAAAGGCATATCAGAGAATTCTTTTGGTGGCCAGGTATTGATGGTCAGGTTGAGAAATGTGTGAGGAACTGTAAGGAATGTGACAGAAGTGACAAAAGTAAGACCATTAAAGAAGTTCCATTAAGGCCAGTAAGTGTTCCAAGTGAGCCGTGGAAGAAATTAGCAGTTGATTTAATGGGACCCATACAGGAACTGGGAGAGGGTGTTAAATACCTCATTGTTCTGGTGGACTATCATTCAAAATGGGTTGAGTGGAAAGCCATTAGGGAAGCAACAACTTCACAAATGATTGATTTCTTTGAGGAAGTCTTTTATAGGGAAGGATTTCCTTCGGAACTTGTTTCTGATAATGGGGTGCAATTCTTTTCGGATAGGATGGTAGAGTTTCTCAAGAAGTTTGGTATTAAGCACTACAGGACAGCACTATACCAGCCCAGAGTGAATGGTCTCGTTGAGAGAGCAAATAGATTTCTTAAAGGAGGGTTGCAACTAGCGATGGCTTCAGGTTTGAAGTGGCAGACAGCTCTCAGGGAGATGGTCTGGAACTATTGTGTAACTCCTCACTCGGTTACTGGTATTTCACCTTTCATGTCCCTCAAAGGGAGACAACCAGGTACAAAATTGTGTCCGGGTTGGTTGGATTTAGCGAAGAGTGTACATGTTAACAGGGAAAGGATCATGGATCTCATTAGGGAAACACAAGATGAATACAAAGAGAGGTTTGACACAAAAAGGGGTGCCAAGGAGGTGCAATGGTCAGTAGGGGACTGGGTTTATGTTAAGAATCCCAGAGCTTCTCCTAAATGTATTGTGAGCAAGTTTATTGGCCCAAAGCAAATTGCTGTGATAAGAGGTAACGTTGTTATCATGGAAGGTGGAGAATGTTGGTCAATGGCCAAATTGGTTAAATGCAATATGGTGGATAGTGGAGCTGGTGAGGGAACCAGAGAGGAACGAACCGTATGGGAAAATGGAGGGGAAAAACAAATGTATGAACCTAATGTGAGTACAGCCGCCAGCAACAACAGCAGTTTGAATGCCAATAGGGTCAGGAACAAACCGGTCAGGTTAAATGATTATTACCTGAGTTAAACTTGCCACAAAATGAAGGGAGGAGATGTGTTAGGATGAATCTTCTTAGTGTTTAAATTGTGCCATTTCATTTTATGATATGTTCAACAAAGAAAAGAGTGGCATTGTGATGTCATGTTGTTCTTATTGGAATGTTATGTTTCACTGTATGTTCTGTGTTTGGTCAGTTGGAGCCTGCCTCTTGCAGGGGTACCTGCTGTCCTAGTATCATACCTAATAAAAGCCAGTGTGATACTCCCTGTCATCGTGTGGATCCCTACTTAACAAAATGCTAAATGGATTAGTGAGTGTGTCCTCTTCGTACTTCAATCAGAGTTTGAATTGTATGAGTACTAATGTTTGCCTTGTGAGTGGCTCAAAAGGCAAACACCCTCTAATAGATTAATATGTGTTGCACAGCCTTTAGCCACTAACGAGGAGTGGCGCAATGGCATAGTGGTATTGTACGATCGGACTGAAAAAATAGGTCAGACCGTACAATACGCCTGAAAAATGCTACCACCAAAGGTTCGAACACCAAAAGTTTGAACCTTTTGTGGTAGCATTGCAGGTAAGTAAAAAAAAAAAAAGACTGCAGTGGCTGCAGGGGTATCCCCGCAACACCCTGCTCACTATACTGTGTGGTATAGTGAGCGGGATGTTGCGAGGGACACCCCTGCAGCACACCCGCGAAAAAATAAATAAAACGGGGGCTAGTGACCAGGGGATGCGGGGGACACCCCTGCAGCCCACGTAGTATGTAAGTGTGTTTGCATGAGAAAGGTGCAAACGTTTGGTATTTCGCACCTTTCTCATGTGAACTTTGCGGCCGCGGCAAAATCGGCCGTGGTCGGATCACTTAGACTCGGCATAGCAACCCCAAATGCAGCGGGATCAATTTCACAAAGAAGAATGGGCATATCTGCTCAGCATTCAATTCCCTGCCACCATTGCCCAAATCCCCAGTTTACAAAGAGGATTTGTAGTCTGTGGAGATGCATTGGGTGACAAAGTTCAATACATATGTGAGGTGGCCACCACCTCATAAAAATAGCAAACTTTGATTGAACCGTATGTCATGATGGGTAGCTTAGGTCAGTGGCAACGCGATGACGCATAGCAAAACAGATTCGAATCCCGGGTCCGCTTAGAAGCCTCTTCGAAAAACAATTGTAATAATTAAAACTATTAATTCTTCTGTGTCCTCTTCAGTCTGGCTTTAGAACAGAGGGCCGTGGAACACTGATAGAACCGACCCTCTCGGCACCATTGGCCACCATGTCTTGCTCGAGAGGCTGGCAAGGCTTCTTGCCATTGGATGAATTGTACCACGTTGAAACACGTTTTCTGAGCAGCCAGCCAATGAAGTATGAGTGGGCGGACCTTAACTGGAACCAATTCGATCAAGTGCAGCGTCCTCCAAAGATCTGCTCTTCCCCGTTAACACTTTGAAATCATTATGGCCCCATTGGACAAAATCTGATACAAACCACTGCCTCAAAATGGAGGATTTATCTGGGATAAACCCATTAAGTAGCCCAATTCTGGAAAGAAGTACTGAAGTGTCCATACTAGGCTCACTTCTCGTCACCCTCTATCTCCTCCGTAGGTAAACTAGTCTCTTCCCTTTGCTTCAACGATGAACTCTTTGCTGACGATACCAAGGTCTCTTTCTCCTTCTTTCTTCACCTCTGCTATCGCTTCTGCCGCCGGATGGCTCTAGGCTGCTGCATGCTTAACTCCTCTAAAACAGAAGTAATCTTTCTCCTAATGTCCAACATCAACCCCACTCACGCTTCTCAATTCTACTTAACCATTGCCTTCCCTCACCCAAGACTCACATAATAATGTATATAATAATGTTTTTTCATGTAGCGCTTTAATCTAAAGTGCTTTACATAGGACATATTTCCCTTGGGGTCCCCTTTGGTAGCGGCCATGAAACTCTTCAACTTCATCATAGTCACTGCCTCACCAGCCTCGGCTAAAACTGCTCAATGGAAGAAAAAAACTGCCTGCACGACTTGACTATTATTCTCATCTCTACCCGAGTTTCATGAGTCTGTATTACTTCACAAGCTTATTTTTCCTCCCTAATCCTTTTCCCCCCTCGAGAAAGTCCTTAACTTAATTAGGCGCACCCTTTTCAGTATACCCAGATCCTCAATGACCTCAACCAACCATCACTGTGCTTGATGGTTCTCCAAGCAAAATCACTCGCTTTAAATTCCTGCTCTGTTTCTTTAAATCCATCCATGGTTTTAGCCCCCACTACCCTTGCAGACTCTGGTCTCCCTTCGCCCAACAACCTACTGGTTCCCCTCCACCCTCCTCTTACATTTGCTGATTCTCTCCACTTGCACACCCAGGGACGTCAAATTCATTCCATTGGTGGAAATTGACAACAGCTAGCCGGAAACGCCACCTGCGTGCGAGTGAGGGTGCCCTCCCAAAATGTGATCTTCCTTTCGCAACTGACCTCCCAACCCTCCTCTTCTACGAAAGTCCCACAAGGCCCTAAATGTCTATGTTCGTCTATTATCCCTTCATCAACAGGTTTTCTTCATCCATTCCTTCAATGAAACCCATGGAGCCCCCCCCCACACACACCTACTGTAGCACTATACTCTGTACATCCTTTGTGTTCAAAATTGCATCGTGACATTTGATACACACTGGCATGACATTCAAGTGATTTCAGCTCGATTGGGTTTGTCGCAATGGTCAGAAGATGGAGATTCTGCTCAAGGAAGGAACCATCAGGTCATCGCTTTTCTGGTTAGATTGAATGAATTTCAGGCCACCCCTAAACACAGTACAGAGTGTACCCAACGTGTGCGTGTGTACTGGACATACATCGCTCCTTCATGCAATTATATCATCTTTTTATTTTAATTGGTTATTTATAACACGCTTAATACCCAGAGATTCCTAAGCGCGAGCCCAGGGATCGAACCTGTGTTGCTCCGCGTCGTCTTGCTTCCAAGGCGAGTGCGTTGCCCCTGAGTTATCCTCACGAGTCAGCTTCAAGGACTTCTTCACCTATTGCACCTGCATGAAAAAACAAACAACCTCTTGGTTGCTTCTCACCTGGACTGTTCCTCTGTCATTAGAACAGGACTTCCAAAAAAGGAACGTGTCAAGGTCCAAAGAGTCAGGAAGGACTTGAAAATCTAGTCCTGACTCACATTGCATGTCAGACATCGTGGCCGAATCAAGCCCTCACTTGAAATCTAGTCCTGACTCACATTGCATGTCAGGCATCATGACCGGATCAAGCCCTCCCTTGAACATCTACACCGACTCACATTGCATGTCAGGCATCGTGGCCGAATCAAGTCCTCCCTTGAACATCAAGTCCCGACTCACATTGCATGTCAGGCATCGCGGCCGAATCAAGTCCTCCCTTGAACATCTAGTCCCGACTCACATTGCATGTCAGGCATCGCGGCCGAATCAAGTCCTCCCTTGAACATCTAGTCCCGACTCACATTGCATGTCAGGCATCGCGGCCGAATCAAGCGCTCCCTTGAACATCTAGTCCCGACTCACATTGCATGTCAGGCATCGCGGCCGAATCAAGCGCTACCTTGAACATCTAGTCCCGACTCACATTGCATGTCAGGCATCATGACCGGATCAAGCCCTCCCTTGAACATCTACACCGACTCACATTGCATGTCAGGCATCGTGGCCGAATCAAGTCCTCCCTTGAACATCTAGTCCCGACTCACATTGCATGTCAGGCATCATGACCGGATCAAGCCCTCCCTTGAACATCTACACCGACTCACATTGCATGTCAGGCATCGTGGCCGAATCAAGCCCTCCCTTGAACATCTAGTCCCGACTCCCATTGCATGTCAGGCATCATGATCGGATCAAGCCCTCCCTTGAACATCTAGTCCTGACTCCCATTGCATGTCAGGCATTGTGACCAGATCAAACCCTCCCTTGACCATCTGGTCCAGACTTACATTGCATGTCAGGCATCACAGCCGAATCAAGTCCTCCCTTGAACATCTAGTCCCGACTCACATTGCATGTCAAGCATCATGACCGGATCAAGCCCTCCCTTGAACATCTAGTCCTGACTCCCATTGCATGTCAGGCATTGTGACCAGATCAAACCCTCCCTTGACCATCTGGTCCAGACTTACATTGCATGTCAGGCATCACAGCCGAATCAAGCCCTCCCTTGAACATCTAGTCCCGACTCACATTGCATGTCAAGCATCGTGGTATAATCAAGCCCTCCCTTGAACATCTAGTCCCGACTCCCTTTGCATGTCAGGCATCATGACCGGATCAAGCCCTCCCTTGAACATCTAGTCCCGACTCACATTGCATGTCAAGCATCGTGGTATAATCAAGCCCTCCCTTGAACATCTAGTCCCGACTCCCTTTGCATGTCAGGCATCATGACCGGATCAAGCCCTCCCTTGAACATCTAGTCCCGACTCACATTGCATGTCAAGCATCGTGGTATAATCAAGCCCTCCCTTGAACATCTAGACCCAACTCACATTGCATGTCGGGCATCACGGCCAAATCAAGCCCTCCCTTGAACATCTAGTCCCGACTCACACTGCATGTCAAGCATCATGACCGGATCAAGCCCTCCATTGAACATCTAGTCCTGACTCCCATTGCATGTCAGGCATCGTGGCCGAATCAAGCCCTCCCTTGAACATCTAGACCCGACTCACATTGCATGTCAGGCATCATGGCCGAATGAAGCCCTCCCTTGAACATCTAGACCCAACTCACATTGCATGTCAGGCATCGTGGCCGAATGAAGCCCTCCCATGAACATCTAGACACGACTCACATTGCATGTCAGGCATTGTGGCCGAATCAAGCCCTCCCTTGAACATCTAGTCCCGACTCACATTGCATGTCAGGCATCGTGACCGGATCAAGCCCTCCCTTGAAAATCTAGACCCGACTCACATTGCATGTCAGGCATCGTGACCGGATCAAGCCCTCCCTTGAACATCTAGTCCCGACTCACATTGCATGTCAAGCATCGTGGTATAATCAAGCCCTCCCTTGAACATCTAGTCCCGACTCCCTTTGCATGTCAGGCATCATGACCGGATCAAGCCCTCCCTTGAACATCTAGTCCCGACTCACATTGCATGTCAAGCATCGTGGTATAATCAAGCACTCCCTTGAACATCTAGACCCGACTCACATTGCATGTCAGGCATCGTGGCCGAATCAAGCCCTCCCTTGAACATCTAGACCCAACTCACATTGCATGTCGGGCATCACGGCCAAATCAAGCCCTCCCTTGAACATCTAGTCCCGACTCACATTGCATGTCAAGCATCATGACCGGATCAAGCCCTCCCTTGAACATC
This sequence comes from Ambystoma mexicanum, assembly GCF_040938575.1. Taxonomy (NCBI): domain Eukaryota; kingdom Metazoa; phylum Chordata; class Amphibia; order Caudata; family Ambystomatidae; genus Ambystoma; species Ambystoma mexicanum. Next base: position 89,475,538 of record NC_090929.1, on the reverse strand, counting down.
TACTCCCGACTCCCATTGCATGTCAGGCATCATGACCGGATCAAGCCCTCCTTTGAACATCTACTCCCGACTCCCATTGCATGTCAGGCATCATGACCGGATCAAGCCCTCCATTGAACATCTAGTCCTGACTCCCATTGCATGTCAGGCATCGTGGCCGAATCAAGCCCTCCCTTGAACATCTAGACCCGACTCACATTGCATGTCAGGCATCGTGACCGGATCAAGCCCTCCCTTGAACATCTAGACCCGACTCACATTGCATGTCAGGCATCGTGGCCGAATCAAGCCCTCCCTTGAACATCTAGTCCCGACTCACATTGCATGTCGGGCATCACGGCCAAATCAAGCCCTCCCTTGAACATCTAGTCCCGACTCACATTGCATGTCAAGCATCGTGACTGGATCAAGCCCTCCCTTGAACATCTAGACCCAACTCACATTGCATGTCAGGCATCGCGGCCGAATCAAGCGCTCCCTTGAACATCTAGTCCCGACTCACATTGCATGTCAGACATCGTGGCCGAATCAAGCCCTCACTTGAAATCTAGTCCTGACTCACATTGCATGTCAGGCATCATGACCGGATCAAGCCCTCCCTTGAACATCTACACCGACTCACATTGCATGTCAGGCATCATGGCCGAATCAAGTCCTCCCTTGAACATCTAGTCCCGACTCACATTGCATGTCAGGCATCGCGGCCGAATCAAGTCCTCCCTTGAACATCTAGTCCCGACTCACATTGCATGTCAGGCATCGCGGCCGAATCAAGTCCTCCCTTGAACATCTAGTCCCGACTCACATTGCATGTCAGGCATCGCGGCCGAATCAAGCGCTCCCTTGAACATCTAGTCCCGACTCACATTGCATGTCAGGCATCGCGGCCGAATCAAGCGCTACCTTGAACATCTAGTCCCGACTCACATTGCATGTCAGGCATCATGACCGGATCAAGCCCTCCCTTGAACATCTACACCGACTCACATTGCATGTCAGGCATCGTGGCCGAATCAAGTCCTCCCTTGAACATCTAGTCCCGACTCACATTGCATGTCAGGCATCATGACCGGATCAAGCCCTCCCTTGAACATCTACACCGACTCACATTGCATGTCAGGCATCGTGGCCGAATCAAGCCCTCCCTTGAACATCTAGTCCCGACTCCCATTGCATGTTAGGCATCATGATCGGATCAAGCCCTCCCTTGAACATCTAGTCCTGACTCCCATTGCATGTCAGGCATTGTGACCAGATCAAACCCTCCCTTGACCATCTGGTCCAGACTTACATTGCATGTCAGGCATCACAGCCGAATCAAGTCCTCCCTTGAACATCTAGTCCCGACTCACATTGCATGTCAAGCATCATGACCGGATCAAGCCCTCCCTTGAACATCTAGTCCTGACTCCCATTGCATGTCAGGCATTGTGACCAGATCAAACCCTCCCTTGACCATCTGGTCCAGACTTACATTGCATGTCAGGCATCACAGCCGAATCAAGCCCTCCCTTGAACATCTAGTCCCGACTCACATTGCATGTCAAGCATCGTGGTATAATCAAGCCCTCCCTTGAACATCTAGTCCCGACTCCCTTTGCATGTCAGGCATCATGACCGGATCAAGCCCTCCCTTGAACATCTAGTCCCGACTCACATTGCATGTCAAGCATCGTGGTATAATCAAGCCCTCCCTTGAACATCTAGTCCCGACTCCCTTTGCATGTCAGGCATCATGACCGGATCAAGCCCTCCCTTGAACATCTAGTCCCGACTCACATTGCATGTCAAGCATCGTGGTATAATCAAGCCCTCACTTGAACATCTAGACCCAACTCACATTGCATGTCGGGCATCACGGCCAAATCAAGCCCTCCCTTGAACATCTAGTCCCGACTCACACTGCATGTCAAGCATCATGACCGGTTCAAGCCCTCCCTTGAACATCTAGTCCTGACTCACATTGCATGTCAGGCATCATGACCGGATCAAGCCCTCCATTGAACATCTAGTCCTGACTCCCATTGCATGTCAGGCATCGTGGCCGAATCAAGCCCTCCCTTGAACATCTAGACCCGACTCACATTGCATGTCAGGCATCGTGGCCGAATGAAGCCCTCCCTTGAACATCTAGACCCAACTCACATTGCATGTCAGGCATCGTGGCCGAATGAAGCCCTCCCATGAACATCTAGACACGACTCACATTGCATGTCAGGCATTGTGGCCGAATCAAGCCCTCCCTTGAACATCTAGTCCCGACTCACATTGCATGTCAGGCATCGTGACCGGATCAAGCCCTCCCTTGAAAATCTAGACCCGACTCACATTGCATGTCAGGCATCGTGACCGGATCAAGCCCTCCCTTGAACATCTAGTCCCGACTCACATTGCATGTCAAGCATCGTGGTATAATCAAGCCCTCCCTTGAACATCTAGTCCCGACTCCCTTTGCATGTCAGGCATCATGACCGGATCAAGCCCTCCCTTGAACATCTAGTCCCGACTCACATTGCATGTCAAGCATCGTGGTATAATCAAGCCCTCCCTTGAACATCTAGACCCGACTCACATTGCATGTCAGGCATCGTGGCCGAATGAAGCCCTCCCTTGAACATCTAGACCCAACTCACATTGCATGTCGGGCATCACGGCCAAATCAAGCCCTCCCTTGAACATCTAGTCCCGACTCACATTGCATGTCAGGCATCATGACCGGATCAAGCCCTCCCTTGAACATCTACTCCCGACTCCCATTGCATGTCAGGCATCATGACCGGATCAAGCCCTCCATTGAACATCTAGTCCTGACTCCCATTGCATGTCAGGCATCGTGGCCGAATCAAGCCCTCCCTTGAACATCTAGACCCGACTCACATTGCATGTCAGGCATCGTGACCGGATCAAGCCCTCCCTTGAACATCTAGACCCGACTCACATTGCATGTCAGGCATCGTGGCCGAATCAAGCCCTCCCTTGAACATCTAGTCCCGACTCACATTGCATGTCGGGCATCACGGCCAAATCAAGCCCTCCCTTGAACATCTAGTCCCGACTCACATTGCATGTCAAGCATCGTGACCGGATCAAGCCCTCCCTTGAACATCTAGACCCAACTCACATTGCATGTCGGGCATCACGGCCAAATCAAGCCCTCCCTTGAACATCTAGTCCCAACTCACATTGCATGTCGGCATCGTGGCCGAATCAAGCCCTCCCTTGAACATCTAGACCCGACTCACATTGCATGTCAGGCATCGTGACCGGATCAAGCCCTCCCTTGAACATTGAGTCCCGACTCACATTGCATGTCAGGCATCGTGACCGGATCAAGCCCTCCCTTGAACATCTGGTCCCGGCACACATTGCATGTCAGGCATCATGACCGGATCAAGCCCTTCCGAACATCTGGTCCCGGCTCACATTGCATGTCAGGCATCGTGACCGAATCAAGCCCTCCCTGGAACATCTTGTGTTGCACTCCGTCAAAGAAAGATCGCGACTCAGTCCTTCGGGGTTGGTTCACAACGCTCTACATGGTTACGCACAAAAGGAATTCACATAGACATAATTTTAGGGGGTTGCAGGGGAGTTTGCCCCTGCCCAACTTTCGTGGCACACTATTCCCCCCACCCCCCTCATTTGGCAGAGGCCCCTTTCCTTTAGATGTCATATCCCCCCAACATTTTCAGCAAAGTTACTCCACTGGGAATTCAAGATCTTCCAACACTAGCAGACATCCAGAAACTTGAGATCAGAGACCCAGACGGCAGTAGCAACTTGCATTACGAGATTTGAAGATTTGAAGATAGTGATAGCAGTGCGTCCGTCACTCTGGAAAACGACCTCTGTAGGGTCTAGGCTTGAAGGAGGGCTCCAAAAGGGTTCTAGGTTGTTACATCTCCAGTTATTTTTTCGATGATTTTTTTGCTGAAACATATTTTCGAAAAAATCTCACTGACATTTGTGTATTGTATGGGGGGATTCCCCCTAAGCCCACCGCCCCTATTATTTACTCCCTATTCCCCACCCCCACCCATTTTATCCCCTTACCCACCCCATCCCCCTATATTTTTTTATGAGTTTTTTAGTTGAACCATTTTCTGGCAAAAACTCATCGAAAAATGTACTGGCGATGTAACATCGTTGTTCCTCCCAAAGATGTAGAGTGTCTTGAGGACATATTGCTTCTGTTCCCCTACAGCCATGAGGGTCGTTGTCACACTGGTTCCTCTCCCAGTTCAGGGCAACGATGCCCGCTTCAGCTTCCACCAATCACAAGGCCTGCCATTATCCCTCCCAACAGTTAGCAGCATACCCGTTGAGATGTCAGTCTCCCTAAAATAAGGTTTTTTCCATCTACATCACGATGCCCAGGGCTGGACCCCTAGTGGGATCTAAAGGGCAATAATGCCCAATGGCACTGGTGAATGTAAGGGGCACATGCCCCCTTCTGGAATGACGCGTGTGCGAGCCCAGTCCCCCTCTAAGACCACTTTCTAAGTACCTTGAGGAGCTTGTATGGAAAATGCTGCACTTTAGAAAACTCAAACACAAATTTGATGCGTTAATGACCCCAATGGTCTGATTAATGACTCCTGTGATCAGGGCTATCCTGATCCCAATAAAGCCAGCCTCAAGCAAGAGCTTATGGATTTGCATGCGGGAGAGGGGCAGGGTAGGGGGGCTTGGAGGGAAGGTCTTGGTGTACATTATTGCAACCACATCATTCTATGCAAGAAGATGACCTTTGGATGTTCTCACCCAGACTAGCTGGTAACCTGGATACAGCAAAGACTCGGCCTGTTTCATCGTCACGTGCAGTTCAAGATGCCTTGGTTGAGATATGGAACCTATGAAAGGACCACTTGGCATGATGGGAAGATCGCCTGCATTTCCCTTTGCTACCTCAAGGTGGCAGTGTCATTTAATGGTTAACATTGATAAAGTCGCCTAGGAAAAGGTCGACAGTGGGCGACATTTCCCCAAATCTGCACTCCCATGGAAATCAAGCACTTTCCACAAATATTCTAGGACTGGGGTTTGAATAATAGTTAGTACCCAACCTAGAATATGTGGGGGAAGGCTTTTTAGGGTGCAGGGAAATAAAACGCCTACCTGGCAACTTTTTCCCAGGGGGCATTTTCACGTAGAACCCATGCACACATGTATGCACTGAAGTGTCACTTGAAGGAGCTTTCTACTTGTTACTGCCAACCTGTCAGGACGTTGAACCAAGCTTCTGAAAGCAAGTAGACCCCCTCTGTTGAATGTGGATTCTTTGTGCTGTCAGCAGAGATCTCTTCTTAGCCTTGAAAACACAGGGCATTCTGGGCATCTCTGATTCTCGACTGACCCTGCCAAATACCCCAACCATGTTCCACATCCTAGTCAACGAGGCGTTATTGCTGTCTATATAGCCCAACATGGGGGGAGTTGGAGTCATATTTGCTGCTTGCTGCGCCATTTTGCAACCTTCCTGCGGGAGTGCCTCTGGACAACTGCCTTGAATTGCCCTAAAATGGGCTCTCTTCAACGCAGTTCATGTCCTCCCCAAAGGTGGCGCGTGTACTATCACCACCCCTATAGTCTTCTTGTTCACATGCTTTTGGTTATGCTACGTTGATTTATACCGCGCGCCGCTACCACTCAAGGGCAGTCTCCAGGCGCTCACATGGCTCTGCACTAGAAGAGGATGGGGTGTGTTGGTGACGGTAGGATGATAGGATAGGTTCAGAACCAGGAGGAACTGGCGTCTGTGAGCGTTGTTTTGCATGCGGGAGTTGGTTGTGAGGCTGCGCAATTTGTGGCACATTGAGCATTGCATCTGGTAAGGTGTGAACCGATGCCCGCAGTCCTTCAGACTTGTGTGAACATTTCTCATCTCTTTAAGTAAAAACAAGCATTGGCAAAGCCAATGCGTTGCCATTTGCTGTTGTTCATTGCAGTTTGCATGTGTGCTCATTACCTAGCAATGTGAGATCGCAAAGGGGCAGGCAATGATGCTAGAGGGTGTGCAGGCTTGAGAGCATGCTGTGTTACATGGACGAGAGGGCTACACAAGGGTTACAGGGTGTGTAGCATATCGTGGCATAGGAGCATAAAACATATAGATATTGCATACAAATATTACAAATGGTTTGTATACAGAGTGTGCACAAATCAGCCTAACCTAGGTGAACAGCTGGGGAGAAAGGAGTTAGGTGAAGAGCCTGGGTTTTATGGCTTTGCGGAACGGC